>NC_089814.1:18111590-18739090 GCF_029633855.1 Hoplias malabaricus | reverse complement strand
TAGAGTTTTTTTTAGTTGTATATAGTAGTGTGGTAAATTGAAAGTAGGATCATTGTTCATGCATAATATGGCCTAGGGCTAAGTTCACTTTAACATTTTGATCTATGATATGTACTTGCAGTGTTTGTGCTTTTTATATTCTATAGGGTACTTGTGTTTAATTAACTTTTAAGAATGATTTATTACTTAATAAATTAAATAATAAATAAAAACATAATTAATAAAATCATTGTTAGGGAAGTTGGCTGTTGGGATATTAATGGTTAGAAAAAATTAATAGATTGCCCCTTCGGCCCCTTGACCTGAGTGTTTTCATAAAGAGAAAAAAAAACTTTTCTGAAAGGTGCTATATTCAACCATTTATAGCACATTCTATTCTATGAAAAACCCCTTCATGATGCAAAAAACCTTTAAATGTTGCAAAAGCTACTTCAAGTGTTCAGGGTTCAGGGTTCAAATATTTCTTTGACTTAAGAACCCTTGAAGAACCATCATTATTAAGTGTGTAGAAAAAGGTGGACTAAAATAGAGGGGAAAAGAAGTCAAAGAAGTCTTTTGTTGTTGTTGAATATGTCTGCTTGGAGAAAAATTTCCATTCTGCCATTATCCACTTTTTCAGCTCTTCATCTGAATGGTAGGGTGTACCATCATGAAAGGTGTTGCGTACTATCTCCTCATACTCATAAATGACACTCTGCTGCGGGCATGTGCACAGATAGAACCCTAGTCTTGAGTCATGCTTATTTTTTTTTCAGTTTCAAAGTGCTCCGACAGGGGAAAATTCTTTGAAGATATTTCAGTAAGTGGCTAATTTTTATAACTGGGGTAGCATTTAGCACCAAACAATGGAAATCATATTAAACCACATAAAACAGCAAAAATTAAGCCTGTAAACCTGCAAATCTAAAAACGCCATCAATAAATAAAGTGTGTAACATAGTATTAAACAATTTTATATTCTATAATTTTTGAGGAAGAAAAATAATTCATTTTAAGATTTCAAATTAGCCCAAATATTTAGAAGTTCTTTCCAAGTATAAAATCCCATGTTATCTTAACAGTGACTTAATGTAACTCTGTATTTTACAGTTCCTCTGAACTTTGAAGTGTCACCATCAGTTGAAATGGTGTTCACGCTGGGTAGTGCAGTTAATTCCGTTTAAGTTATGAGACAATGAGATACACTGCTATCATTACGAAAGAACAGAGTCTGACTCAGACTGATGTTGTTCAGTGCGTTGTATGAGGTACTTCTCGCCACCTGGAGGCGCTCTTGAGATTTGTATTGGAGTAAAATCGCCACCAGTATCACATAGGATTTTTTGTGGGCTATTGTCACCATTTTAAATATATTTGATTGTGTCCTACACAGTTGGATGACAACATTTTAACATCCCATTCCAGTGGGAACAACGTCAAACAACATGAAAATGAAACAGAAGGACAAAAGACACCATTTCTACATTCATCTAGACATTTGCTGATATTCAGTGGCTACTTGTAAACCATATGTTAATATCTGCAGTAGTTTTCCCCTAGTATTTTAGCTTTCTTATTTTTGAGGGAGTTGGGACCCTCTGAGACCCCTGGCAGTAGGAATATAGTGAATATTGGTCTCCGTGGTCTAGCAAGTTATCTACCCCTCGCTATTTCACTCAGCAGATAATATAATACCATAGATTGTACTTTCAGTGCCTGATAGAGGAAGGAGTATCTTGGACAGAATTGAACTGTCTGAGTTAAAAATGATGGTACTTCGAGGGTTCTTTATGATGCAAAGAACCAATTAATCATACAAATTGTTCTTCGAATGTTCAGGGTTCTATTTAGAACAATTTTCTTTACTACAGAACCCTTGAGGAGCCTTGAAATGTGTGGTTTGTGTAAAATAGTATGGTTATATATTTATATATTCTTTTGTAAATGTACTGTTTATGCTGTGTTAGAATATTTAAAAAATTAAACGGTTAAATTAGAAGAAATCACAAATTTCCAAATATATGTAGACCTACAAGTCAGCTTTCTGAAATGTAAAATTATAGATTTTAAAAACCAATTTGTGTTCTGTATTTAGCATCAAAATCTGAGTCTAAACATGTTTTTTAATGAATGCTGTTTTCAAAATCCCCAATGTTGTGCCCTGTGGTAACAAATAATTCCAAAGCCAATAAGAATGAAAGATAGTTACATTTATATAACGCTAATCTGACAACAAAATGCTTTTAAATTTAGCAGTGTTAGTTTACCTTCTGCTACATTCAGGGAAATATATAAATATGTACAGAAAACATTTCAGGATTGGATGACTACTGATCACAACGGGAAATGATGATAGTGCCTTCCCATTATTCATTTTCCCATAGAGAAATCTGCTTCGATTTTTAATATTGCTGCTCTTACAACGTATCAAACCCCTCACTGTTACCTAAGGAGTATACAGCATACAGCTGATATCCTCATTGGCATGGATAAATGCAGGCCCATGTTGAATATGTCTGCCTGGATAATTATATACTTTTCCATTTCCACTTTTTCAGCTCTTCATCTGAATGGTAGTGTGTACCATCATTAAATATGTAACATACTATCTGCAAAAAATAACCCTCATAACTGACACTCTGCAGTCACTGTGATAGATTTGTAGTGATTTATTAGTAGCCATTTTTCTGCCTGGATGCCATCCAGTGAGGTTGAGCTCATGCTGTGTTTGATGTGCTGTCTAAGGACAAACTGCAGCTTCTAAAGCTAGGGCTTAGTTGGATAGTTGGAAACATTATCCATGTTCAGATAAGGAACTCTCAGTAATAAAACTAGCATGTAATGACTTCTACATGAAGCTGAAAAATAATCACCTTTTTATAAGCTAGAGGAACTTTTCTTTTGTCATTGTATGTTTAGTCTATTTTTAGACTATTCTAGACTTATTTCCTCTAATAATACTCTCCCAGGTAGGATTTATCATCCAAAGCAAGAACATAGATAAAAGACTATTCAGATTTTGTTGTTTTGTGATTTGTGAAGGTCTCTGCTGCACCTGTGATTTAGGAGACTAATGGCATTTTTAGCAACAATCGGAATTTTTTTTTACCTGCGCACATAGAATTAAATAATAAAATTACACATGGACCACAAGTATATATTATTTTTTGGGAAAGGCTGGAGCTATTATGTATTACACTTAAGAGACTGAATTGGTAAAACGTAGGTATCCAGTTTTATTTTTAATATTATTATATTTTTACTCATTGACTGAACAAGTATTTACAGTGTTGTAAACTGTATGGGTGTGTAAAATGGGTGATGGGTAAAATGACACACAGCAGGATGACAGGAAGCCCTGTTAATAACAATAACCCTGCCTATTTATTTTTCATACCAGGAGTAGGGGGCCCAGAGAGTGAAAGAACACACATACACACACACACACACACACAGAGAAAGAGAGGGAGAGGGAGAGAGAGAGGGAGAGAGAGAGAGAGAGAGAGAGAGAGAGAGAGAGAGAGAGAGAATTGACTGCATTCAGCTCAGCCCCACCTCCCTCGACCCTCCTCCTTCTCGTCTGCTCTCAGTGTGTGCTGAGTTGAAGAGCTGAAGTGAAGAGGGAGCGGCTTAGCAGGTGCAGGAATCAAAAACTGTCACAGAAATAGAATGAGAGGGTGGAGACAGATGTAAAACCAGTGGAGGGAAAGAGAGCAAGAGAGAAAGAGATACATACATCACATAGAGAAAGAGAGAGATTATCACAAGGGAGTAAGCCCTGAGAGAGAGTAAGACTGAGGACACAAACACAGAGAAACAGACACTGATTGTAGGGAAAATATTTAGAGACAGTAGAGTGAAGAAAAAAGAGAAAAGATAGAGCAAGACAGGGACAAGGCAGTGAGAGAAAGAAAGGGATTGTTAGAGAAACAGTTGGAGACAAGCATTTAGTGGGAGACAGAGAGGGGCGAACAAAGAGCTGGAAGAGTGTGAGCATGCTGAGGAGGAAGAGGAGTGTGTCCTTCGGAGGATTTGGATGGTAGGTCCCTCACATGGAGCAGGATCAACTGCTAGCTGTGTGCTAGTCAGAGTGTGTGCCAGATGCTGTGTGTGTGCACGTGTGTGTGTGTGTGTGTGAGAGAGAGAGAGAGAGAGAGAGAGTGTGTGTGTATATGATTTGAATAAGAGGTTTTTGTTGTTGTGTGAAAGCATGCATGTGTTTATCATCACTGATGAATTCTTATCACTATAAATTCAGGCTTATTATTCAGCAATTAATCTTGAGGCTTATTATACAGGAAATTATTCATAACTTATTCTGGAGCCTATATGAAATTTATGTAATTTATGAGAATGATGAATGTTGTGCTGGGCCATAAACAACCACAGAACTCTTTGGGGTAAATATGTAATTGAGATTGAAATTTACCTGAAGGTAAAAGCCATTCTACAATGAATTTCCTGGTCATTGTTCACTACAAAAACAGGCATATTAATTGTCCGGACATCAGCTTTGTAGACATATTTAAGGCCATATATTCGCCACAGTCGACCCAAACCAACAGTGTAAAATTCCTTTGAGGCATGTTTCTTTGTGTGAGCTGTTTGAGAATGTATCTCAGCAGAGATCAGTACAGCTTCTTTCCATTCTGTTTAACTCTATCCTGCCCAACAACTGAAAACTGACACAGGGCTTACTCTCACTAGCCTAGGTGGTGACATTTAATATTTATATGTAATAATAGTTTAAAGACTGATTTGAACATCTTTTCCACATTTGTGTTTGAACAAGCTTGAAGAACATGTACAATGAGAAAAATGTACAGGGACAGCCAGCCCCACTGCTTTTACACATTCAACATTCACACTGTATACTTCTCGTGTTTTGTTCATCAATATCGAACATTTTTTAAATCTATTACAGCCAGGTAGAGTGAGGTGAGAAATCTAGATAGCCAGCTACCTTAACTTTTAGCTTGTTGTCCTCCCAATATTTTTCCCAAGTATTTTCAGCTGTCTGTGTAATTTATTTCCTTCTTTGTAATGACAGTTACTAGTAACCCTAACCCTAACCCTAAGTATTAATTTTCATAGTGGTGACATTAACTAATATGCTTTCCTTCATGTACAGGATAGCAAAATCATTTTATATTACAAGTTCAAGACATGTCGTCATATCAGCAGGGTTCCCTGATCTTTAGAAGTTACTACAACACTGCAACTGTGTGTAGTTCACTTCAGATTTAGCAAGGGTTAAATTTTTCCTAAACTCAGTTTCTCACCTTTTAAGAGTAGATATGCCTTAGGAAACAAAGCCCAGATCTAAAGAGAAACACTGACCTAAAAAACATGGTGCCCATTGAAGTACTGCACTACTGTGTGAGTGATGATGTTGAGGAGATATATAAAGCCCTACACTCATAGTCCCAGTCAGCTCTCTAAAGTGATGTATTAATATTTTAGTGTTATCTTGGCTCAATCTGCTCATGCGTTTCAGGGCACAGACCATGAAGCACGGTTTACCAGACTGTTCATGCTGGTGCTTACTGCCTTACTGTGTCTATGTGGAAAAGAAAGAATACAGAATTAGATTGTACTGCATCCCATACTATGGAGAGAGATTAGTCTCAAAATACTTTAGAAATGCGTAAATGTTAATCCACAAATTAAACACAAGTCACAAATATGTTTCACTGTTCACAAATGAATACATCTTCTTCGTCTGCTGGCCACATTTGTGGATCAGGCTGCATTTGTATTTGGATCGGGTGAAATCCGAAAATTAGTGTCTCAAAATTCAAAAACCTGCGAGAGGAAATGAACAAATGCACATCACGAAAAACCCGGAAGTGACTCGATTCAACAACGCAGATTCAACAATTTACAAATAAAATTTAAATTCAAGACTTAAACTTTACAAATATATGCAAATTAAAACATATATCTATGAAAAACAAAAACATGTATTTATGAATTTATCTGTATTTGTACAAACTGCAGACCATGAGACACAGATTGGGGTGCATTTGTAAAGTATTTTGAGACTAATCTCTCTCCATATTATGGGATGCAGCACAATCTAATTCTGTATTCTTTCTTTTCCACATAGACACAGTAAGTTAACAGACTATTATATCAAAAACCAAGTCAGGAATTTTAAACAATAGTCCAATAGTTCAGACCTTTTGGCAGCAGCTGTTTGAGGATGTATCTTACACTGTCCAAAAAACCTTTTGCTGTCATTGTGGTGGTACCCTAAGGGAACACATACAGTACTTTAGTTAGGTACATAATTGTATCCTTATTCTAATATGGATACATATGAATTGTAGATTTTCAAATTGGGTTGAATTTACACTCCCAATTTCTTCTCCACGATTTATATTATGTTCTTTTATTTTACAAAGTTTGATCATGAAAATGTACAAATATTCACCTTCTGGAGAAGATAGTGTAATGCACCCTTAGGGAACACAACTTTAAACAACTGCGGTATCTTTAAAGGTACAATAATGTACCTCTACTTCTTTTTTTCTGAGAATGTAGTAAAGATTTCAAATTTTAACTTCAGCCCTTAAAACCCAAGGCCTGTTATTCAAGTATTAATGCATTAAAGTGTATTCTCCAGGTAATTCTCTCAGGTACTGGATTACTGCTGTTGTTATGAGAGTGAGCAATTTAAGTGCAGTCCAAAGAGGTTTCTGCTTCTGAACACAAATGTGGCATAGAATGAAAGTTCAGAATCCACCAAAGTGCAGTCACTCAAATTTCCATAAGCTTGTTGCAGTAAGCCTGAAGTGTGTAGTAGCAGGCTCATTGCAAGTGGTAATTGTGACTTTAAGTGTTAGAGAGATCAGTCAAACACTGTGTTTAGTTTTTACCTTTAGGGCACTGGTTGACAGAAGTCTGATCACTCCATTAAGCAACGGTAGTTTTTCCACATTATTTAATGCTAGTCTTATAAAGTATACAATGTACTGTATTAGTTCTTTCTGATTAGGCTACCCTCTCTTTTGCCTGGTGTGTGTGTGTGTCTGTGTGTGTATGTTTGTGTGCTTATGTTTGTGCATGTTGGGTGCCAGGTGATGTGTCTCATACACTGTATCATGCGCTGACTGTACTAAGCATTCTGTTCAGCTTGGCAAAGTCACTGTTTTTCTTCACATTGTCCTCAAATACCCAGACTTGTTAATAATGTAGGAGATATTAGAAGGGATATTAGCATGATTCCACACTTCAAGCCCCCTCTTTTCATCTCTCTCTCTCTCTGCGATTCCTCCCTCTATCTTATTGGAAGCCCACATTTTTTAATTATCTTCATCATTTCTTCACATTTATGCCTTTACTTTTCAGTTTATCTTATTTTATTTGTGCACAGCACTGGGCTTAAAAGCTAATACACTGGTCCTGATGCCATAGAAAAACAAACACATGTCCCACTTGTGCATTGTATATGTGGTTGTTTCAGTCTTAGCCATTGGAGCTAGCGAATGCTTTATTTATAATGATGCTGACATGAAACTTGCTTTTTTTTCCTGAAGCTTTTAAAGCTTATTATGCTACCCCTCTCTCTCTCTGTCTCTCTCTCTCTCTCTCTCTCTCTCTCTCTCTCTGTGTGTGTGTGTGTGTGTGTGTGTGTGTGTGTTTGTGTGTCTGTCAATCGTTCTGCATTCTGTAAACACTTCAGCAGAACTACTACTTTTTGCTGATATGTAGGGTGGGTGCTAGAGGTCAAAAGTTTGACAGGAAGCACTGAAGACTTTCTCTAGCTTTAATATGCTTCAATCGGCCTTTGGGCTATTAAAGGAAAGCTGGTTAATTTAGGTAAATGAGAAATGAGCAAATAACTGGGCAGAACTTGCCATTAGTATCATCACTGTTGAAGAAACTAATATGTGAAGCCTTGTGGGTGTTTTTGAGATATAAGTTTAGTTCAGTCCCCAGATAACAATGAAACTGATAAAATACTGAGGTGTGCATGCACAGGAGCTATGGTTAAAATTGAAACCTCACTGCTCTCTGCCTCCGCAACATCAACAAAACCTCAATATTTTTGTGTTTCTCAGATAATGCAGGTTGTGTGCTTAGTTAATGGCATCTGTTTGAGTCAGGTTTTTATGCTGTGGGAAAATCTGTCACACACACTCATATAGACACATGCATACACACCCTTCCTCTCTCACTTTTACCCACATCCCCACCACACCCAGCCAAGCCACAGCCCGTTACCTCAGCCAAAACACAAAACACGCAGAAAACATGCACTCACAGTGCAGCAAGGTCTCAATGTATTTAATTAAAAAAGGGAAACTGCAGTGTTCTTGTCTCATCCTGACAGAAAAGAGTATATCAGAGAAAGTTCTGAACCCTAAAGAACGGTTAACAACTGGCTTCCAAAAAGTGATTTATAAACTTCCAGTCTGTGTCACACGTTTAAACTTTACTTTCCTCGAAAGCTTATTTTACCATTGCTCGCTAAACCCCCCCCCCCTCTCTCTCTCACACACACACACACACACAAAAACATATTCTTTGTCTTTCTCTCTCCTCACACTCTCTCTTTTTATTGTCTCTCTCTGTCTCTACGCTGTAAAAAAGCCTGATCAGGAAGCTTAGTAATATTTGATGTTTCAGCACACATTTAACACTTTATACTTAACAAATTAAACCTTGAATGGAACACTGAAAAGAAAAATTATATATCAGTTAACCTTCCTATTATGTTCGTTTTTCAGGAACAGTAATGATGTTCCTGGGTCAATTTGACCCGCAACATAACAGCAGGATTAATTGAGGAAAGGCAATATAAAAACAAATTCTTGTCAGTGAATACACTGTCCATGCATTACTGAATACAAGGATGAACATTTATCTCATTTATACTTTAGTCTACTTAAAGTCAGTCTCTCTCTCTCTCTCTCTCTCTCTCTCTCTCTCTCTCTCTCTCTCTCTCTCTCTCTCTCTCTCTCTCTCTCTCTCTCTCTCTCTCTCTCTCTCTCTCTCTCTCTGCCACAGGCTGCTGTTTACCCTGTCACAATTTCTCTGTGTTAGCACGCTGGGCTCAACGCAGCCTCAACATTTGCTCACACACACACACACACACACACATAGACAAACCTCTCACACAGTGACTCAGTGAAAGCATTCGCCTCAGATAGGTGCACAGGCAGATTTTGAGCTGTATAAATATGCAGTAGCAATTGTTTGTTTTAGCACCTTAAACTCATATGTGATATTCTTCATAGTAACATGGAAATATCAATATTATAAAATTGAATAAATTGTAAGGGGCGGCATGGTGGCGCAGCAGGTAGTGTTGCAATCACACAGCTCCAGGGACATAGAGGTTGTGGGTTCAAGTCCCACTCTGGGTGACTGTCTGTGAGGAGTGTGGTGTGTTCTTCTCTTGTCTGTGTGGGTTTGCTCTGGTTTCCTCCCACAGTCCGGAGCGTTGGTAGGTGGATTGGTGACCCAAAAGCTACCTTATGTGTGTTTCCCTGTAAAGGACTGGTGCCTCCAGGGTTTATTCCTGTCTTGCGCCCAATGATACCAGACCCTGAACTGGATAAGCAGTTAGAGATAATGAATGAATGCATAAATTGTAATATACAACATAGATTAGCTTTTTACTCATTTAGCAAGCGCTGTCATGAACACATTTGACATATTGTCAAATTCTTGTCTTTTTTCTTGCTCCAATGTCATCAAAGTAACTGTACCATTAGTATATTGTTAATCTACTGACATCACATCAGCATTCAAATGGTGGTCCAGTTTATAATTTTGTTGTACAGATTACTTTTGCTGTGCAACGTTGTAATTACATTTTTTGAATCTCCTAGAATGCTGTTACTCAGTGTTGTCACATCTTTGTGGGCTCAAAACCAATATGTTATTGTCACAACGTAGTAACAACCACATTTGTGTTTGTAGGGTTTGTACAGAGCTGAACATATTCCAGTTCTGCTCTCACTTTAACCTTACATGTAGCATATGCTAATACAGTAGTATAATGTGATTTTGCAGCTTGTTAATTAGCTTAGTTAGCTACACCCTGGAGGGGGCGCCAGTCCTTCACAGGGCAACACATTCACTCACACAATCACACTTTCATTGTCCCCAATCCACCTACCAACGTGTGTTTTTGGACTGGAGCACCTGGAGGAAACCAAAGCGGACACAGGGAGAACATACCAAACGCCTCACAGAGTGGGAATCAAACCCACAACCTCCAGGACCCTGGAGCTGTGTGACTGCAACACTACCTGCTGCGCCCCCATGCTGCCCATCTATAGATTAACAAATAATAATAAGTTCAGAGTTTAAAGGGTTATGTGTGTTTTAGATTATCTTATGTGTGTTTCAGAAATCTTATTTATTTAATGGCACTTGTGTGGTGTATATACTATATCTACACTCCAGTTTCTGTGTTAAAACATGATCTGTATAAAGAGAATGGCAAAAAGGGGACTACAGGTAAACCTTTAAAGTAGTAATTTAAGGTAAAAAAAAAATCTATTAGCATACAAAGTGTTTTTTTCCCTCTGATTCCATTTTCTAGCAATTCAGACAAACAAGAGACAAGCCCATTTCACCTTGTTTTCTCTACACTCTAACTGTATTTTAGATTATGGGGACTTATAAAGTTGTTTTCCTGTTTATATTGTGTAAATCCATCTCTGCTGTGGAATTTTCCCCTCAGGCAGGAAAAAGCTAGTACTGTGCTACACAGAAGTGGGAAAAAGTAAATGCATTAAAAATATTATGTATGCATGTATTATTTATATATTATGATTGTTTCAGTCTTTACTATATTCTTTATTTTCATATGTAAAAAATAGATCAAGGATATTTTAATAATGATATTTGAAAGTGCCAACACCAAACTGCTTAAAAATACTGAACATATGATGTTATTCAATAATATATTTTCTGGGTATGTTTTAAAATCTCTTTCTTTTCTTACAATTACAGGATTGACAAATCCACCGTCACCGCTCTCAGAAGCAGGTGAGTAATTTGTACACACACACACACACATGCACAAAGAACAATATATCAGGTTATCTCTGTAAAGAGAGGTATAAATGGCCAGTCAAGAGAATGTGTATATGATGACTACACAGAAATAGCCATGGTGAAATGGAAACATTAGGTTACAGCAGACCAGATTAGGCTCAATTTTGGAAATGAATTAATTTATTAATTTCTTGCTTGATTTGCAGTACTCATTGTGGCAATTACATATCAATCACCCTGCACAGCATGTAGTCGCACACACTGCAGACATACACAGCGGTCAATTTCCATCCAGACAGTGGTCACTAGGGGCGTGTAGAAAGAATTTTACTAGTGCCATGATTGTTACATGCTGTCCTTTTTGCAAAGAACTGTAAACCGCTTATCCAGTTTGTGGTCACGGTGGGTCCAGAGACTACCAGGAATCACTGGGCACAAGGAGGGAACACACCCTGGAGGAGGCACCAGTCCTTCGTAGGGTGACATACACTCACACATTCATTCACATATGGACACATTTGAGTAGCCAATTCACCTACATATTGTTGATGGGAAATGTAGCACCTGGAGGAAACCCACACAGAAACAGGATGAATACACCAAATACTTCAAGTCCAATTTATACTTACTTACATTGATTCAAACCCTACAGTGTAGCCTGATGCATACCTCTCCAGGAATGTAACTACACGTCACGTTGATCAGTATTCGGAAGGACATTGTTGAAGTTGAAAAGAAGAAGTACAGAACCATGAACACATCTTCTTCACACTATAGAGACTGCAGACAGCAGCAAATTCATGGCAAGAGACATTGTGTGTATGTCTGTGATTAAGAAAATCTTTGAATGAAGGAAATGTACAGATGTCTCCTGTCTGCCTTAAGAAAAAAAAAACTCTGAGAAACTGGACCACGCAGGAGAAACGTTACAGTTTTGTATTTGTTTCTTTCCTGGCAACTCATGTAAACTATGCTCTGTCTTAAACAATGGCCTACTCCTTAATAGTGACATTTAAAGATTTACAAAACTAATGCTGCTACACCTCTACATTGTGTATTACATAGTGTAGAGGAAGATGTTTCAGATTTAGCCCTAGATTCTTGGCGGTTTAATTGCAGAGCAATGCAGATGCGGCACTCATAACGGTGTAGGAGCTTCATTGAGTCAATGCAGAAATAGACTTCACAGACAGTCACCCGGAGCAGGGCTCAAACCTACAACCCTATAACCCTGGAGCTTTGTGAACGCGAGTGAGCTTTTCTGACTCTGTATTTCTGTATTTAGTTGTTAGCATGACATTTCATGTTATATACATAGTTAATACAATCATCAATAATAGCTACCATGTCAGTCCATCTATATAACTACCTACATCTAGCATTTGCTCATAGATTTTTACTATTTGCAGGTGATGTCTCTGTCTGTTTCTCTCTCTCTCTCTCTCTCTCTCGCTCGCTCTCTCTCTCTCTCTCTCTCTCTCTCTCTCTCTCTCTCATTCTCTGTTTCTCATTCCCTGCCTGTATTTGTCAGTGGTTTATGGAAAGCTTTGAAGAATGGTAAAGTGCTATTCGTCAGTAGGGAGTGGAGTGGGGCTGCTCTGGTTGAATGGGGTCGTGACTACAAGGCCATTAGCTGTTATACACATGGAAATGATCCACTGTTCAGCGGGCACTGGTTGATATCCACAAACTGTGAACACCTCCATGTATGATGAAAAGAAAGGGTCATTAATTTTCAGTAGTAGTGTGCACTTGCATGCCCACAGAAAGAGCAGATTGTGAGCCTGTTTCTATTTATTGTAGTCCTGTTCACAAGGTAAATTCTTTGAACTTGTAGTGGCTGTCAATATGATACCAATGAATCCATGTTCATTGGAGCTCCAAGCCTGTTTGTCCCTTTGTTCTGATTAGAGATGGAACATCTTTTAGCCCATCTTTATACTACGGTATGAGTATACAGCAAAGCTGTAAAAGTGTTATTTATAGTTATATTACAGAAAAACAATGTTATCCTCATAAAAACGCTCACCATTTGGAATCAAGAGTGCTTGTTTGTGTAATAACTCTGTGTTGTTCAACTCACACCCCAGGAGAATAGCTTTGGCAGGCCATTAAGATGGTAACAGGTGGCATCTCCATATCTTTCTCTTCACCTTCTGTTCAGTGTGTGCCACAAAGGTGTGGAATACGACAGGACACTTCAGGACAGGCCACAGAACTTATGTTGCCAGCTACGCTTGCATAGGCAATACTCAGTTGATTTCCAGGTTAAACTGACTCTTTCCAAAGTTGATAAGACTTGTTGCATATTAAAAAAAATCTGTACAATAAAGTGGACCGAACTGATCACAAATAAGCCATGCATGGAATTTATACAATTTTGTCTATAATAATATGTATAAAATAATAATACAATATTTTAATTAAGAAAATCTATGTATTAGTGAATATGAATGGCCCCAAACATGTTCATCATAAAACTTTACCATCCACTATATTATGTTCTTTATATTACTAGGAAAATAGACTTTTTTGTTTAGGACAAAAGATTTCTGCAATGATCAGTTTAAAATAAATTCCACTTGACATTTCTATTTTGTTTCCTAAAACAATACACATTATTACTTTGAATAAATGGTACAGAGGTAAAAAGAAAATATTATGTAAAAAATGTAAATGTGTTCATCAGGCCTTAATTCTTACTGCAGTAGAGACCAGTAGGAGATTTCATTTAAAGCATTATTATGCAAACTGTCTACTTGACAAACTAATCACTACTAATTTATTGAGATGATTCAGTTTAATTGACATTTAATTAAAAACTGAGCAGTCAGGATTAATGGAGTAAAGCTGGCATGCTTACTTGTACGTAGATAAGAGAATCCTCAAGATGCTTCTTTAGAGTTTCCTAAATGCATCTTACCACAATATTTGCATAGTGTAGGGAGCATTACAATGAACATATTTTTTTTACTAAAAGGCCATGGTCTGGTAAAGGTCGTGACATGGCTAGGTCAATGCTAGCCTGGATGCTTGCTTGAATGTTTCAGAGTCACTTGCAGCACCTCAGGGAAGTCTCGGTTGCTTCATTAGTCCATGTTTTTTGACACATCTGACAACCCTGTCAATTCAGTTTAGCTTAGCATACAAGTGAATGATGGACCATATCAGAGGAGGTCACATTCTGTGTATGATATGGCTCTCTCTCTCTCTCTCTCTCTCTCACACACACACACACAAACCACACACACACACACACACACACACACACACACACGCACGCACACACACACATGTAGCCCAGCTAGGAGTGGAAACTGAAATTGAATAAACTTCTGAACTGAAAAGTGTATTTCCACATAAATAATAATAAAATACATTATGTTTTGTTACAACAGCTTCAATATGATGTTTCGCTCACATATAATCAGTATGCTTTTTTTAGTATATGGCTGTATATTTATGCTTCTTTCCTCAGTGATAGCTGTGTGATTTTGTATTACTGTGTCTGTGCGCTTGTGCACAGGTCTGTTCATGATTTATTGAAGTGTGTCAAAGATCAACTCTGCCAAGTCTATGATTTATTCAAGGCTCTGATATGCTGAAAGGAAACAAAGCTTTGAATGTCCCTGATTCTGATGTGCTGATCAGTTGCACATGAATAAAATGTCATGCTATTCTTGCCAAGGGAAATGAACTAAAGGTATAATTTAATATATTTTATTCAGGAGCCCCTCACTGACATCATATGAATAATGCAAATTTAAGTACAAATAATACAGGTTGTAAGTGGGTATATGTGTACTGTACTTTGCTCATCATTCAGAGGTGCTTTGTCAAAACCCCACTTATATCTTTTTCTGCCCTTCCACTGGGAGCGTTGTTTATCAGACAGAGCTTGAAAGAGTGAGTAAATAAGGATAATAGGGGGTGAGCTTGACACCCCTTCCCCTCCCTCTTTTGCTCTCCATCTCCCCTCCTTCCTCCTCTCTTTCTCTCTGCCTCCTCCCTTCCCCACAGACACAACAAAGTGAAGTGCTTTGTACTTATGCATCATCCAAAGCACTGGATTACAGCTGTGTAATAAGTAGCCATTGTGAGCTTCTCTCTCTGTGCAAATTTTCCACCTGTGAGTGAGAGCCGGAGATTGAGTAACTGCAACACGCTGCAAATATGCCGCGCAGACCGTGGTGAGTTAACTCTGTGTGTCAACAGCCAAATGCATTTGTTTTGCTACCTAGCTTGAGTTTAGGCAGTATGATTTTATATTGTGAATGCAGTCTTTTACAGTGCCAGTTCTTTTGGAAAATGACTAGGCACATGTAGACCAGGATATGACCTTTCTAATACTCCATATTACAAAGCTATGGGTTTGGAGATAGACATTATTAGATATGGTTGTTGTTTCTGGGCTGTTTGTATCAAATTAATGCCAACAGAAAATGCTGGATATATCAGAAAAAAAAAACGATTAATTCTGGCTGTAACATATCTAATGTTAAATAACACCCACTCATGTCATGTAATGTTTTCTGTGGTTTTGTTCTGTGCTATGTACTAAAGTGAGTAGTTCAAGCATGATGCTGATATTCAGTTAAGTGCTTCAGTTAAAAATAGCTCTTGTTTTTTTTTTAATTACAGAAATATCCCAGTGATGTCATGGCAGGTCATAAATTAATGCATTGAACTTACTTGGTATTGATCTGCACATGAATAAAATACAATATGAATAAAAATAAAACATTTGGATCAATTCAAATCATTCCTTATTTTCAGTGACTACTTTAGAGACTAATTCATAATTAATGTTTTTTTTTTAAAGATTATCTCGAACTCTATATGTATTTTTGTTAAATGATCTCTTAGCTGGTGAATGTGAGGGGGATTCTTTGACTTTGTAGAGGTGACAGTGCATTTCATTATACTTGTGTAAAGCCTGTCATACGCTCTGCTTCCCTTTGGCATTTAAACCTACATCAACTGCTCAAGAGAATGAGTTGTTTTTGTTTTTGGTATCGGATTTGTGTTGTTATTTGAGCTTCATTCATTAATACACCATATATTAACCATGTGAGGCTTTCTATACACTCTATTTCAATTTTAATTAGTTGCCTTCACGTTAAATACTCTTTCAAATTTTGCATTGTTTTTCTTAGTTATAGCTTACACCATAAAAGACATTGAATTTTATTTTATTACTTTTCTGGTGGAGAGGGGTGTTCCCTCTTTCCCCCATTTACATATTGAATTTGGTTTTAGGGCAGACCTGGAGTTTTTTTCTTTCCTTTTTAGAAAATTAAATAACCCATCCCTTTCAGCGTACTGTTTTTTTTTAAATAAAAACTTGTGTGTGTTCTGTGAGCCTCTAATGTGGAGTTCCTTCCCAACCTTTTAGTGCTGTTTGCAGCCGTTTATTTCTAGACTGGTGCTCCTCAGCTCTGACAGCTCCTCTTCCACTCCACTGCACACTCTCTCCCTCTCTCTCTCTCTCTCTCTCTCACAACCTCTCTCCATCTTTTTCTCTCCTCTGCCATCTCCCCACCCAATGTGAGCAGGCCGACAGTGGCAGTTTCCTCTGATGAAAAATACATGCAAAGCTAGAGGCTGGAGGTGCTTTATCAGGTAGAAAATGTTACAAAAGCATAGTGCTTACAGCAGCCCGAGCACTACAAGCATCAGGGATTATTTTTTCCCCAAAGCTTAAATTTGCTGAATAGCTACAGCCACTAGTCTTACTCTTACTTTTTTACTTTGTGTCTAGAGATTTCTCCAGAAAAAAACTGAATTCAGAAAGACTTTAGCATAAGTTAAGGGTAATTAGGCTGTGACTTTGTCTCCCAAAATCCATTAACATATTTTGAAACCTCCTGTAACAGGAAGTAATTTTGTTTTAACCAAGCGATTTACCACAAACAGTTGTGGATATTTAACTATTTCTTTTTCTGGTGTCTCTCTTAGAGTAGAATGGAACTCGAAGATGTTACCTAAACGCTGGACTTTGTAATCCTGACTTATTGCTTCTTAAACTTCAAATGTAGGTCATGTTATAAATAAAGTGTTTGAATATTTGCAAGTTTTAATATAAGAATATAATCAATGTTTTTTGAGTGACAGTTCCTCGAATTGCTGCCCACCCACTCTCACTGCACTGACAGCAGCTGAGCAAATATGTGATTGAGAGGCACACTGGCTCGCTCATGAGAATATACTTCTGCAATATTTCTACTTTCCTTTAGGTTTCTCTCTTAGCTGCATTTAATTTCATTGTTATTACCAGTAATAGCCAACAAGCTCTTCAACAAATCAAAATTTCATGTTCACATTAACGACTTTCAATTTGTGACGGAAAATAAAAATCAATTTACAATGACAGATCATGAATAATTTATCATTCTAATAAGTATTTAGCTTACTGCAAAGACAGAACCATAATAATAATAATATTAATAATACAAATGTCACAACAACAAAATGAAATCTCCTGCAGACAGAGAGGGGTATATAGGTTTTATTGCTTACATCTTTCTTACTGCACTGGGTTAGCTTCTGGAATCCTGACTGTGGTTAGTTTAAACAAGGCTTTTGAATTTTGGCAAAGACAATGTATTTAATATTTTTGACATTGTTTTACAAAAATATTAGGTATATATTAAAATGTTTTCCTAACACTTATTTAAAAGCTATAACTACAATTCTTAAACTGAAAGTCTACATTTGCAGGTTATGGAAATTGAAAACTTGTTTTGCTTTTGTTGTTGTTGTTGAATGTATTTGATTATGCGTCAGAATATCAAATTTGTGGTTTGTGTGTAAGTTAGTGTGATGTTAGTTGTTTAGATCAGGTTCTTCAGCTTTGTAATGTGTGTGTGCGTCTGCATAATAAAAAGCATGGACACGTACAAACATATCCTTGTAATATAAGACTATTTTTCAGCTGTAGTGCTTTCCTGCCAGAATGCTACCAGCAGAGGGCCCTAGACTGTCGTTTTTAGAGCAGTGGTCAGATCTTGCTGATGGCTGAGCTGTAATGTTTTATAGTCATTTCTCTGTTATGATGTGCTTTCTCATTGATTCTTATTACAAAATGTCACAGATGGCTCACAGCAGACCACTTGTTCCCCCTCAGTGTGTTTTGTTACCCACTTGTGGTCCACAGTGCAGTGATTGAGAAAACCCTAAGCCATTAAATAACTCGCTTTTTGCACAGATTTACATCAAGGAAGAGAAGTTCATTAAACCAAAGTTGTGGCTTATTATAGAAGAAACATGGTGCTCAGCTAAGGGGCCTTATTTTATAACTTCCTTTAATTCAAATGTTTAAAAAGAAATGTGAAATCATGCAGCACCATGAAATTTGATCTTTGTGTTTAACACACCCTTGGCAGTGGGTCTGTCCCAAAACTTAGTGTGCTGTGTAACTAGAGAGCAATTTATGCCATAGTGTGCGCACTCTAACTAAAGCATCTCAATAATCTGCCTCACGAGGACAGACAACCATTAGAAAGTTGTCTACTTAAACTGCTGTCTACGTAGTCAGTGCTTACTTAAACGGCTCACTAGGTTTTGGGACGGACCCAGTGAATGCCCTAGTGATTAGTGCACACACACACACACACACACACACACAGACTCACACACACACACCTGGAGCTGCAGCTACCCCTGGCACCCAGGGAGAATTCTGAAGGTTATATGACTTGAAGGTGAAAGCTCAGGACCACTGTAGCCGAGTAGGTTGTGGAGATTGAACTGGCAACCGTCTGGGCTCAAGCTTATTTATCTTAGTTAACCACTAGACCATGGCTGCCCCAAAATTTTTAAAATGTTTGTATGGTTTCATTTACCAAATCAGCTGACCACTTTATATTTTTGTCCCTTAGAATACTATTTTTGTGAATGTGCTTTTAAGATACAATATATGTTCAACAAATGTTTGTGGGCACTCCTTCTAATTAGTGAATTCAGCTGATTAAAGTAGTCACTACATGGATGCAGACATTCGGTGTGAACATGCAGCTTTTATGCTAAAGAAAAAAAAACATGAAATGAAATGGGATACTCTGTGCAGAAGTCCATGTGCTTGAGCTTACTGTGCCCAGTGCCAAGTTCAATACCCCAAAAGTACACAGAATACCGATGGAACATATACATTCCAAAGGGACAAAATGTGCCAACACAAATAATAAAGATTCACAAAAGGGAATCTTGGGTCACTGTTAACATCTGTGTGGGTTTTCTCTGGGCTCTTAGGTTTCCTCCCACAATCCAAAAAAACATGTATCTCCATTTTTGGCTATTTTTGTTTACTTCATCATTTGAACACAGCAACTGCACTGTGTGAAAATTTCATGATGAATGTACTAACAAAAATGCTCCAAAATTACATTGAGGTCCGCTGAAATTTAAGATAGTTGTTTCTTTCTCCTGCGAAGCTGCTGTTTTGGAGATACATGTATGTTCATGGTTCATGGTTGTGTCATCAAAACAAAATAGGCTCTTTTGCAGGTCTCTCTCCTCATCACCCTCTCTCTCTCACCCCTTTTCTTTCTCTCTCTTCTTCTTCTAGTATCTTCTCTTTTCTCTCTCCTCCCGTAGAAGTGTCAACTATGTAGATTATTTCTTCAGCATAGCAATGCAAATTGATTTCTGGAAGCCAATATACAAGGTTTT
The DNA here is from genome assembly GCF_029633855.1 of Hoplias malabaricus. NCBI lineage: Eukaryota > Metazoa > Chordata > Actinopteri > Characiformes > Erythrinidae > Hoplias > Hoplias malabaricus. The sequence continues at coordinate 18,719,422 of NC_089814.1, read as the reverse complement.
TTTCCCCTTTTTTGCACACATACAGCATTTCTGTCTGGTTGACAGAGGAAAAGAGGAGGTGAGTGTGTGGCGGGTTGTGCATGTGGCGACTGACATTATCTATTTGAATAATGATGACCTCTCCGCTCCTACCACCCAGAAATCACAGAGAAAACGAGGCAATTACACACCGTGAAAGGTCAGAGAGGAAACAAGTGAATAGTGTTGGCCCTGTCGGACACAGGCTGGCAGAAAGAGAAAGGAGGAGAGTGAAGGTCAGACCTGTTCTTTAGGTCTGATCATCTGTGCACAGGGACAGAGCGTTCTGATGGTGGAAATGAAAGCATGTGCAGAGAAAAGGTAGAGAAAGATGTGAGCATGAAGAGCAATGGGGGGCAAGGCTACATCTCTCAGCTCCCCTACTGAGCTCACTGTCTGATACACAGCTTTGTACATCAAAAGCCGCCCTATCAGTTCAACCTCTGTGTTGTTTTATATGTATGTGTGTGAGTGTGTGTGTGCATGTCCTTCACATGCCCAGGATCAAGTGTTTGTCTGTCTAAGTGGGGTTTCTGTGGGGTCTGTTCTGTGACTGTGCATTTGTGAGTGAGGAAAACAGCAGGCGGCAGTTCAGATCAGGTGTGTGTGTGAGAGAGAGAGGGAAACAGCTGTGTGTTTTTTTCTGTGCATATATTATACCCAAAAAATTAATCATTCATTGTTTTGGGATCAGAAAACATATTTTGTAAAATATTACACAGAAGCCTCAAGAGTAAATTTACATGTATACATTTGTGTCAGTATGGTGTCCAATCTGTGCCTTGAATACAGCTTCCATTCTTCCTGGAATATTATGTGAGTTTTTTTAAGGCAAATTTCAGGAATATTTTCCATTTTCACATCAAATCTAGCCTTTGAATTAGATTGAGTTTCTTACAATACAATAATGACATTACAAATTTAGGCTTGTCAGTCCATACACCCTCCACGTCACTCCATATCACAGTTGTGCAGTGCTTGTGTTATTATTATTATTATTTTTAGTTTGTGTATTTTTCACAGTAACTGCTACTTGACACACATCCTACAAACTGCTGTTTCAAAACTCTACTCATTCATTCATTATCTGTAACTGCTTATCTAGTTCAGGGACCTGGTGGGTCTGGAGCCTACCCAGAATCACTGGGCACAAGGCAAGAACACACCCTGGAGGGGGCGCCAGTCCTTCACAGGGCACAGTTTTTTCATCTTTTTTGGTTTCTTTTAAATTTCCTCTAATTTATGTAAGTTAATTATATTTTTTTCTATGTATCTCTGCAGAAATTAAATAAATCAAGTGTGTAAAATGCTTAGTGTATGTGTGCATGTGTGTACCTGTGTGAGAGCACATGTATCTCTATGTGAGGAGAAACAGCAGGAGGATGGTCTGATCAGTGTGTACGTTTGTGTGTGTGAGAACGAGAGGGAAGCAGCAGGAGGCTGGCTTACACTGTGTGTATGTGTGTGTGTGTGTGTGTGTGTGAGAGAGAGAGAGAGAGAGAGAGAGAGGGAGAGAGAGAGAGAGAGAGAGAGAGAGAGAGAGAGAGAGAGAGAGAGAGAGAGAGAGAGAGAAAAAGTGAGGCAGTCGCTCGTGGTCCTGCATACAAAGCATGCCCTGGGCATGTCTTCTCTCATCAGCTGTCAGTTGTTATCAGAGAGAGAGAGAGAGAGAGAGAGAGAGAGAGAGACTGTGCTTTACTCTGCCACTTGGAATGAATGGCCTTAATGAAGCACTGTCAGTGTATTACTCTCCTACATCCTAGAACATCGCATTTTATCTCCAGCACTCAGTGCACCTTGATTTATTTATTTTTTACTTTGCTGTTACCTGCAGAAGACAACAGGTGTTCAAAGCTCTGCTAAATGAAATAGCTGTTTACCGATCACCATCTATAGAAAGAAATATTACCCAGCTAAAAATATATCAGCATTGATCCACAACTAATATTGCTTTATCCTTACTATAAGTAGTATATATATATATTAATAAACCGTATGTATATAAATATTTGTGCTGGTATATCAAAACTGTTTGACAAACCTATTATGCATTGTACTGCAGCTGTTTAATTGTAGCACTAACCCTCTGTAAATGTAATACTTGTTATGAATAAATTGACAGCATTTTGATAACTGGATCCACAAAATATATAATAAGCCTGTTCTCCAGTGTGTTTTAAGAAAAAACACTTTCCTTGTGTGAAACTGGAGATCATTTTCTATCATTTTCCTGCTCGTTGTCCTCCCCCGGCAGGTTTCACACATCCACCTTACCGTCTCTCACCTCCTCTAGCTCTCTTTGTCTGTTCCTGTTGACTAGCTGGATTGTTGCATTAAGGTTATTCCTGAACTACAGGTATCCTCATGGCTGTCTCTTAAAGCAGTCATTCAGTGATTCCCAAATTATATCTGCCAAGGCTTGTAAGGTGTCTAAGGTTGTAAGGTGGTATTTTTTTACTTTAATTTTGCACAGGAGCCATGTAATTAACAAGTTATGGAAAAGGTGCTCAGCAACTAGCCACCAAAGAAAACAGACATGCTTCAAATTCTAAAAACGTATTAATATCATATTGTCAGGCAGTTAGCTTAACAGACATTTGTGTGGCATAGCTAAATCCTGCGGCAGCCATCTTGAAGTCTGAATTTGTTTCATACTTGTCTGGACATGCGTGCTTACACAGATCAAACTTGAATACACAAATACAGAATACATCCCTGAATACACAAATCTATATCCTATAGACTAGGTCCTCACATGACAAGGACCATATTTATTTGGGTTAGTACAGAATTTACTACAGTCAGACCAAAGATCAGAACAATGCATAATTTCATTTAATAAAGAAGGAACATTGTTGAAAATTGCAGATTTCTCCTTTAAGTATAGACTATGATTTTCACACACACCCTTCCAGTTTACCATGATAATGAATTTCTTGTTTGTTTTATTGAGTTCAGAAAGTATTAATTTAATTTACATGAACAAAACAAGCAAATGTTTTGTTGAGATAAGGAATCATAATGTGCACAGTCAGTGTTATATTGTTCTGTAAGGGCTCCGGGTGAGTCTAGTGAATATGTGAAACTATGTGTCCCCTTAAGAAGTTACATAGTGCAGTTTCTGAAGTGCTGAGCAGAAACTCCCTATTACAAGACAGTGAAATATTACAATCATTTTGAAGTAGTACTGTTATGGTAGATATTCTACATAGTGTTGTTATAAAGCTGATTGGAAAAATGTGCAAAGCCATGGTCTTATAGGCATTCCATATACAACAGTGGTTATATAACATAATTAATCTTTGTCTCAGTTTATGGATTTTTCAAGATTAATGTCTAAGTTGTTTTCCCCTAGGACTGTAGATCATGTTGGCGTGGTTGTGCATTAGGGCATCACCCTTTCATTTTCACACCCAGCTCTTAATGGCACGATTGGCCTGCTTATGGAATTAGAACAATCATGTTTTTTCCCTTTCTGTATAGCGCCTGTTGCTGTTAGCTAGGATATACCCTAAAGCCACTAGTGCCCTTTGATTGTAGATTGTGCAAGTTATACACACATTCATCCTTACCTCAAGCTGCAGTGTAGAATCTCTAGACAGATTCATGCCAAATAGACTGTATGTGTTAGAAAGGGAGGACAAATCTTTCCTGTTAGAAATGTGTTAGTCACTGTTTTAGTCATCTGCATTTACATGCTGATGAAATCTTATTTTTGACTGTTCTTTTGATTAGGATAGTGCTTTGGGCATAGCCGGGTGTGATCTTATGTGATCTCTGTTCACCTCGGCATTGTATGCATTTCACAATTTACGTTAGGTCAAGTTTTCTTTTGCAGACAGGTTTTAGTGCTAGCACAGCACGAGCTCTTCGGACAGATCTTCTCTCAGATTCAGGGCCCGGGTGCTCCTCCTCTGCAGTGTAGAAGCTGACTCCTTGCTTTATATTATCAATCAACAATCATCAAAAAATAATAGGTCTGTCTCAGTGGGAAGGTGATGAGTGCTGTGTGATATATTGATATTCGTTTTTCCACAACAATATTCATTTTTAATTTGAGTTTTATTAATAGAATGCCTTCTTCATTGCTCTCTGGACTGAATCTTGTGTCTCTGATTTTGGCGTGTTTTTAACATTTTACATCATTGTAAACAACAGCTGCCCTTAAATATTCATGATAATTGGACCAGTTGAAATGGTCCCTAATTGATATCAATTATTTCTCCTCATAGTTACTGTTTTGGAGATAACTAGGTCTTGTTTTAACTGCAAAAAGTTATTTTAGAGGTTTTATTATTATGTTATACAAACTGTACGCAGTATGTATGTGGAAATATAAGGCGTTTCAAAAGTGAAGACACGTTATATGTGTAATGCTATTTGTCTCTATAGAAAATTGTGCATTAGAATTAGCACAGAAATATAAAGTATAAATATAAAAGTCACTCTCTGTATTCAATGTGTTCATTTATTTTTACTAAGCATACGAGAAAAATGTTTAATTTCAACCAAGGGTAACTTTCTGCATATTACTGCACATGTATAATTCCTCTGTCCACACAACACACTGGTGGACAGATGGACATCCACCTTGCTGTTTATCACTTTTCTCATGGACAGTTCTCTGCGAGGGTGCAGGGAGCGAAATTAAAGCACAGCCATCTGGACAAGGGCTGATGTTTAATGTTAATGCTGCCCGATTTAAAAACAGAACACTGCTTATTTTAGAAGGAGCACTGTTACTTGTAGCACTACAGATGGAGGAACCGAGAGATTGCATCTGATAATGAGCAGAAAATTAGACAGGGACACACAGTGTGACGACCGAATGCAGAGGAGAATAAGGACAAGAGCATAAAGAGCCAGGGAGTGAAGGGATGAGGTTTAGCCTTTATTGGCTTTATAGAGAGAAATGGGTGTGGAGGTTTGGAGAGAAGGAAAAAAAAGGCTGAGCATCTGAGTAAAATGTAATGTGGAATTGGCATGGAGAATAGAAGAGGTTAGACAGTTAGCAGTTACAGGCACTGTAAGGTATAGAATGAGGGAAAAGGAGGGAGGGAAGAGAAACATGCAGTGAAATGTCAGCGAAGGGGAGGTGTGGTGAGGAGGGGCACCATGGAAAAGAGAGATAAAACGGCAGAGAAAGAGAGAGAGGGAGTGTGTATTTGTGTGGGAGAGTGGGAGAGAGAGACAGAGAGAGAGCGAGACAGAGAGAAAGAGAGAGAGAGGTGTTCACGGTGAAGGATGCTTCTACACACAGTCTGTGGCAGTCTCACTGTAGGCAGAGGAATAGTGACGGTGCAGATTTAGCAGCTAAAGCCTGGAGAGTAATGACACTAGTGTAGTGCAATGGTAATACTGTAGTGTAATGTAAGCATACTGAGAAAAGGTCTAAGTCTAAGCCTGGGTTGAGGGATGTCTGAGTTGAGGTCCAGAGTGCGCTGCAGGAGAGCGGGCATCCGGGCAGCCGCCGCACTCATCGGACTCCTCCACCGCTCCCGCAGGCAGAGAGAGAGGGAGAGACTGGCAGCCAGGGATGGCCAGTGGTGGGTGAGCCTGCTGTTGGGGGCTTCTGCTAATATATACAATGTACAGATAGTGCTGGATGATACTCTCAATTTTGATGTTTAATCTCAATTGTGATGTTTAATTTTGCATTAAGCAAAGTTAATGAACTCGTTCTTCATGAGAATTGGTGCTCGGTCCTGGAAGTCTATCTTTAAAACTTGGCTTGATTTGATTGATGTGTTTTGTTTCCTTCTACTTACGAAGGCTTAATCCAGCAACCCATGTGATAACACTTTCAAGCATTCAGCTAAATCAGCTTTTATGATTACTCAGGCTTTTTGGAATAAGCCTTTATAAATGTTAACGTAGGTTTTTGATATTTGTCCTAATATGTATATAATAACCTAGAGTAAAGCATTACCCAGTATTGTTTATTTTATCTGTGGAAATATGATTAAGTTTACTAGAACCATTATGTGCGTTCCCCTATTGGGATATTTGCTCCAAAATACAATATGGTTTTGTTATCTATTAATACATATAAAACTACAAATTCATTTTGTTCTCTACATGTATTTTGATATAGACTCTATATTTTCCAGCACTATGTGACAATACAATACATCAACAAAATTTGTTTTTGTTTTTCACTCAACTTACTTTTGTCAGTCATTTTTCTTAATTCAGAATTTGACTACACATTGGAAAAATGTGAAAGTAGCACATTTATTTTCTTCAGGGCATGTGTGATCACATTTGTTCTGCTTCTGTCTCCAACTCTGAATGCTGTCAGACATGAGTGATGACAATTAATGGTTTATATGCCCTAGGAAATCATACTCTGTCCCTAGGCATTGCTTTGCATAGAATTATTGAAGTACAAACTGTTCCCCTTTTTTGCTGTTAGCAGCATTTGGCTCATGCTGCACACCTACATTTGTTCACAACTCTTAAAGTGTTGTATTCTGAAGCTTAAGGGCATTTATGTGTCCAGCTAATTTGGAATAACCTTCAGTCACAGTGTTCTTTTTACAAGCAGAGTTAGACGTTTACATCGATTTGTGCCTCAGAATACATTCCCTCTATGTGCTGCTTGCAGTTCAGCTATTTCTTCAGCCATTTTCGTTTATTCTGTAAATTCTCTCTGGCTCTGTCCACTTTCTTTGTTTATCCATTGATTTTTTTCTGCCTCTGTCTGTCACCGCCAAAGCTAAAGCTGCTGTTATTGTCAGTGGCTTAGACTAAGGTGTAGTTGTAGCTGTGGTGGAGTAGAAACTGTATTCAGGCACTAGTCATACACTGTCATTAAAGACTTACTGCATTGTGTTTTTGTTCACCGAAGTACAAACAGTGCAAATGTCAGATCAGAAATACAACAACGGTCTTAATGTTCAGTTGTGTACATTAAATTCATTTTTCCCAGAAATGTTATATTTTTGTACATCTTTCTATCCTAACATTTTAAAATTGAAAAGAAATTCAAAAGCCTGCTTCGTGGAATCAATGCAACTTAAAAAAAATGTCATTGTAATGGAATACTGTCCATTTCTGTTCCCCATCTAAAGTACTGAAGATGGACCAGTGATAGCTCAGACCATCCCAGTGACATTTTTTTTCTGAGAGTGTACACCAATTAAATTCTATTAGAAAAATAGTAATTCCACTTGTACTTGAAAACTGTAACAATGTTTAATTAGGAGATGTTTGGGCAGCATAATGGTGATGCAGGTAGTGTTGAAGCCAAAGAACTATGGGGTTCTGTGGTCCTGTGTTTATTTTGCATTATTGTCTGTAAGAGTGTGTGATGCGCTACATATGACTGCTCCAGTGTGCATTTCAACTTTACATTCAGTGACTCCAGTTAGGCTCCCCACTGTGACCCCAATCAAGATGAAATGTTACAGAAGATAAATAAATGACAGAATGAATTAAGAGATTTTTACATGATAACATGTAAGCCTTTAAACAGAAAAAATGTTTGTTACTGCTGTTTTTAAAATGTATATATATACACAACTCCAGGGTTTGGTGTGTTGTCCACATGGGTTTCCTCTGGGTGCTCCCAAGGTCCAAAAACACACGTTTGTAGGTGGATTGACTCAAAAAATTGTCCGTAGGTGTGAGTGAATGTGTCACCCTGTGAAGGACTGGCGCCCCCTCCAGGGTGTGATCTCACCTTGAGCTCCATACACACCGTGACCCTGAACTGATAATGATAATACAGATAATGAATGAATGAATGAAACTTCAATTGAATGGGGCTAAGCTGCAGTATGTTAATTATATATATATATATATTTTTTTTTTTTTAAAAAGTCTGGCAGTGTTTATATACTACATCAGTGTCTAATAATATTTTACCAAATTTAACACAAAAATGAACCATTCATTAAATAAAACAGCGTGATGAAATTTTGATTATATTTTTATCAATTTCTCCTTGAAACTATGAGTTCTATAACCAGCTAAAAAGTAAAATTAATATTTATTTTTACTGTCATTGCTACTCTGGGCCAGCACTGCACTGGGCACAGCATTTTGATGGAGGGTAGGGGACCACCCATCAAGTAAATTGCACTTTCCAACCATAGAGGGAGACCAGGAGCAAAAATATTAATTATTACTTATGTCTTTAAGAATATTCAGTGAAGACAACTAATCTGCTGGACTTCCGTTTTAAAAGTGACTCTTGGATTATATATGACTGTTAAATAGCGCTTTGTGACATTGTCTTGATAAAGATTTACCAGAACACAGATGAAGTACCATATCAATACAATGTGTTAGAGTTTGTTCCATGTGTGTGTAAAGCTCCTGCACACATTGCCATGGCCACACACTTGCACACCTCTGGAGTCTATCTCTGGGTTTGATGAAGCAGGGTGGGATATCTGGGATTGCCTCGGCAACAGAATGGAGTTGGAGAAGATAAAAATGGTCAAAACCTGAATTTCCTAATCTGTATCTTTCTGGGGCATGAAAGCTGGGGATTATGACACAGCATGAATGAGTTTACAGGGAAATTCTATGGAGAACCTAAGCTGTTAAAATTGAATAATAGAAAGTTTGTGACTTGTGAGGTAAACTTTATTATTGTAATTTCATTATGGGTATTTGTGGCAGGATTGGTTTTGCATGTACATGTGCCTTTGCTATCTGTGCGGCACTGTGTTTTGTTTTTCTTTCATCACTAATGTCTGAGAATAGAGTTATGGCAGCTCTTCTCTTTATTAAATTTAATATATGATATGGCATTGACTCCCTAATAAGAGCTGGAGACATGTCTAATGATGGATCTTTGGAATCTATTCATAAGCTCTATGGAGAGCTTATGAGGGATTGGGTGGATATTTTTAGTCATATTCATCTCTCAGCTTTTCTGTGTGTCTCTGTCTCTCTCTCACTCTCTCTCTTTCATACACATATACAGATACACACACACACATACATATGCACACACACACTCTCTCTCTCTCTCTCACACACACACACACACACAAACACAAACACACACACATAACCTCTCTTGCCCTAACTTGTTCTATGTTATTAAATCCCCAGTGATGAGGGAAGTTAATGTATAGCAGGTGGATTTGGATCTGGACTAGAGCTCTGTCCAGATAATATATTACCTAAATGAGGTTCATCTCTTTTTGATGAACTGTGTGATGATAACTTGCAGCAGGTTCATTTAGAGGGAACAAGGCAGATTAGATGACAGCTCAGAGAGAGAGAGAGAAAAGGGAGGGTTTGGGTGCGTCCACATACATGGGCTAAGGTCTCAAGCTGTTTGCCATATGGTCATTTCATGAACAGGAAACAACACAAGCTTTTAGCAAATTTACTTAAAGCATTTGCTAAAGTTCAGTGTTAATTTTTTTGTCTGTAACCTCTCCATATGGTGAATAGCTTGAGAATTATATCATAGGTATAAAGCAAAAATAATCCATATGTACATTGTGTTCCCTTTACATCTTTAATCTTTAGCTGTATTTATAATAAATGTAAATGTCATCATTAAATCAAAACACATTGCCGTCTGTGGTTGGATTCCTTAGTTTTTCCACTGGAACAATGTGGCTACTGAAACAAATAAATAACAGAAGCAAGCCTCCAATTAGCAGTGTGCAAACTGCATGCATAAATAATCACACTCCAAACTGTGTAGAGTAATATTAAATAAACTTTCTTGGGTTTTAAATAATGTACCTGTAGTTTAGACAAAGAGGCACAATTTTATACCTTTGTTGCATAGCTGAGGACAACAGCTCCCTTCTTGATGACATATGTTTTAGATAACTATATGTCATGCAATGTCAGAATTAACAAGTACATCTATGACATTAATTAACTGCACTACTGTGCACAGTTTGAGTTCAGTGTGTGATGATTACATATGCAGTTAGGATGATACTTAGGGAAATATCAGATACAGTAGGGCAGAACTGTATTGTGATAAATTATGTGATCTGTGCATTTTGGATGTTATAAAAACACTACCACCTAAGTGTTTTTGTTACAGATAGAACAGAAATGATCATATTTAATGGATTTACATCAGTTTAGTGTGTGCAATTTTGAATTAAAATCATAGGGATTTGATTATATACTCTCAGGTTGTAGGTTACAGTTCCTTTTGAGTTTTTAGATGTGGCATTAGTGCATTGTGTATGTGTGATTAAGTATGGTGATACTTTATTCACATCATTACTGTATATAGTGTGGTATAATATTTTTCAGCGTCATAAGCCATGTAGTTCCAGTTTAAAATAGAAGAAGTTTTGCAAAGTATACTTGTATTGGCCCATGGACAATGCATTTTTTGCACTATTTATTTTACTATATTTATTTCTAATTCTGATACTGCACAGTTATTACACTGTACTGATATTGCACATTCCATACCCTTTGCACTATCCACACTTTTTCAACTTTTAAATTATATACTGCACTCAAGAGATCATCCTCAACTGCTCACTGTATCACAGATTCTTTGATGTTTGATCATTCTTAAGCACACTATGTTAACTTCTTGGTATTGGATTTCTTGTTATTTGATACATGACTCAGCCTACATAGTATATTGAAGTACTATGTCGATTTTGATATTTGATTTAGGACTTTTTTTTTGTTTGTTTGTTTTTTTTTAATTAGTCCATTGCTGTTAGTGATTGTTGTATGTGATGTCTGTCTATCTATCTATCTATCTATCTATTTAATTTTGCCTGAAATATAATTGCTCCATAACCACCTCTTTTTTGCAGCAGTAACTGCAAATGGTGAGAGATGTTTTAGCTGATACAGTATATGATAAGGATGATCTTGTTTTACAGGAAACAGGAGTTGCTGACCCTCTCGAATGTGCCTCTGGCAGACTGCCCACCTTCTCCCCCCAGAACCGCTCCACCCGCCATGAAGGTAAGCCGAGTTGCTCCAGGTTTTCTGACACATTGCCTTCACAAGAAACTATGTTTTGTGTAGCGGAAAGTAGTTTAACACAAAATTCAGCAGCACTTACTTTAAAGGTTAATGAACATTTGAAGAACTAAAGAAATGCTAACTTATGCCAATATTTTACAGTAAAAAATAAATATATTCACAAAGCTTTTTTTTGTCATGTTGTACTGCTGTTAAATATGTAACTTAAAGTTTAGAGATGTGTCATGAAGCCTTTATGCAGGTATCCATGAATAAATAAGTAATTATAAAACATTAGTAATCAGCTTTGTTCTTTTAGCCCTTTGCTTTTATGTATTCAAATCAGAAATTGTTAGCTTATTATCACTTTATGAATACGTTGTTTAGAAAAAATACTTTACTAACAGCACGTAGAGCTGTAGATATCATGATGGCCAAGAAAGGGGCCATGACTTGTTCAGCCTGACTCCATTAACTGTTCATGCCTCATGAAATTACATTATTAATGAAAACGTTATTATCTCCTTTGCCTTTTACCTTGTGAAAATAGCTCATGAAGGTGCACGAGTGGTGTCCTGCTTGCTCAGTGGACTGTGACCCAGAAAGTCCCTAGTGATGTTGTCCTTGGAGTTATGGAAATAACAACGGTGTTTTAGAAATGGTTTTGAAAAAGAAAGAAGAAATGTCAAAAAAAGACCTGTAACAACAATGGCATATGTCAAGATGAAATCTGGATTTTAAAATTCATCACAGAACAAAATGAAAACACATAAAACATGTGGAGACCCAAAGAATCCAATTAGACAATTAATAATAATAAAGGAACTATTCACATTTTAATTTCCAGCATAGCTTATGCACAAATACTGAAACTGTTAACACACTGTCTGCTGAAAAATTAATATATTGATAAGACAGGATTTATTTTCTTTATTTGACCGAATTAATTGTTAGGGTTGGGAAACTCTTTTTCCCCGTTTGATGTGGGATGTTTTCACTCGTTGATGTGGGCATCTTTTTGAACCATCTATATATAGTACACAATAATATTACAAGACAAAACACATGAAGTTGAACTGTGGTAGTACTTGGATTATAATCTTATGATCTTCATTTTGCAGACTGCACCTTTCTTTGATTCACTGGAAAAAATGGAGGTAAGAATGAAAATATTGAAATATTTCACTTTTGAGAAAATTTGGAATATTTATGTAATGCAGAATCAAAAGGGAAAATCTTGAATATTGCTGGCAGTAACCTCACAATTCTACACAGTATTATTTACAAGTTTAGAATTATTACAATGTTAGCATAAATATAAAACAAACTGTTGCAGATATACACTATATTTTTTAAATTATAAATGTGTTTTGAATTTTGAAGGAAAATAACTGTATAATATGTATTATGACAAAAAACACAATGAAATGTCTTGTTTTTTAAAACTGGTGATCAGATGATGAAGCTAATATAAATAGCTGTGATAAGTTGTTCCTTTTCTCTAAAGTATGAAGTAAAATCTTAAAATACCAGGTGTTTAGAGTGTTTAAATCCATACTAAATCAATCAAGTTAAGCTAATACCTGTTAAGCTATCATTAAGTAAAATAACAGAAATTATGATCACAACAAATGATTAATACATTTAGAATACTCCTCTACATTTGCTAATTGGGCTGAGGTTGGACTTTACATCAGAACCTTAGGCAATGCTTAGATGCTCCTCATCCTGACTTTTACGACTCATGAACTCTCGAAAGCTGACTTTTTGACCTTGACCTATAGCAGGTGTCAGAGGTGGATGAGATGAGGCCAGGCCCACAGAGAATGAAGGTCTGCACAGTACTAGAGCTAAGAACCAAACGCTACACTTCAGACCAAACATTGGTTTAGTGGTGTGAGGATGCAGTCATTATTTTTACTGTTTACAGATAACACATGCAGAATAGTTTTACCTTTATATAGCACTTTATCACTATTGAAATAATATAGTTACTTGGCTCAGGGTTTTCCTATAATGAGTCAAACACACTAATGCAGCTCTGAAGTGTTGTTTTGGGTCAGTATGTGTTTCTGCACTTGTTTGGTCATCTCATTTGTGCATGATCAAGTTACCTGATATATATATATATATATATATATATATATATATATATATATATATATATATATATAAAATATAATACGTATTCTCCATCATAAGCTCATGTCATTATTGCTGTGGTTTTTCAATCGTTTTCCCAGTGTCTTACATATTTTTGTACCTTCATGTCTTTTATTAGTTTTATTCTGTATGCATGCTTAAGAAAACATACACAGAAATTATAAATAATATTATTTTTTGAGAATAAAAGCTTATTTTTGCTTTATGTTTTTAGGATGACTATATACCCTACCCGAGTATAGAACAGGTAAGGTAGACTATATATTATAGGAACTTTAAATTGCATTTACTGCTTTCAGCAGATGCTTCTTCTAGAGCAATGCACAGTTTTAATCATGTTATGACTATAGACTAATGCAGTGTTAAAAGTTTTACCCAAAAAAGTTATTGGTGTAGTGTGGTGTCTTTGTCTGAGCAGGGCACCGAACCCAATAAATCATATTATAAAACATTAAGGAAAAAAATATTTTTAATCTGTTTGATAGGTGCTGAATCAAGGTCCGCCGTACCCTCAGGTTATCCTGCCTCAGTTTGGGGGTTACTGGATGGAAGACTCTGAGGCCACAGCCACCACTCCTAACTCATGGGAAAACAGCTGTTATTATGAAGAGGATGGAGAGGGGGAGAATCCAGATGGCGATTTTGGATACCGTCTGGAGAGTAACTACGCCATACGAGCCTACCGCAAGCACTTTCTGGGCAGAGTAAGAGCCTGGTGTTTTAAAAAAACCCATCAAGAACTAACATCAGATTAATACAACCAACAAAACACCTTTAATTGTTGAAATAAAGACCTAATCTTAATCCGATACCTGTTTAGTATACGATACTTTATCATAGTCATTTCATGCACTAGGTTATAGCAATTATAACGCTAGGGACATAGATTAGGTTATTATTAATGGCATATATTGGCAGTGAAATATCCATGAAATTTCTTATTCTCTGAATGAATAAAGACACACTATGCCTCTTTTAAGGTATTTAGAGGACTCAGCAGCACTCAGGTAGTCCATTAACGTTTACATTTTTCCCCATTATATTATTACTGCAAAACTTTTATATTTTGAATTCTGATTTGGAGTTGATCATTAATTTACCTCTACTTAGGATGTACTTGCAATTATTACCTTTCTTCTGGTTATATAAAGGAAATGTCACTTAGTAGAGAATGGCATTTTAGTTGAAAATGACACATCGGTCACAGTGTAGTTTTGTGACTTCTTGCTTCTGTGGAACTTTTTGTCATTTCATTAATTCCTTCAGTCATTTCCTGTAACTACTTCATGCTGTTCACTGTTGCTGTCAGTCCAGAGCCTACCCAGAAACATAAAGAAATCCTGACAGGGCACCAGTAGAAAATCATTCTTGTCATTTAAATTAAGTATTATGATATAAATAAAAAATAATAATTGATTACTAATAGACCACTGAGTTCTAGGAACTGTGCACATGTTGCTGGGCTTTAGGCAGGTTCTAAGGGTTCTGAAAAGTGTTAGGGGGAAAACTGTTTTAAATTGTTTTAAAAATGATTAGTGAGCTCAGTGCCCTGTGAAGGACTGGCGTCCCCTCCAGGGTGTATTCCCGCCTTGCGCCCGATGATTCCAGGTAGGCTCTGGACCCCCCGCGACCCTAAAATTGGATAAGCGGTTACAGATAATGGATGGATGGATGGATAGTGAGCTCAGTCTTTATTTTATTAGCTCACAACTTCCACCCTATTTTTTACTGGTCAGGACCACCAAATGACCACGACAGAGCAAGTATTGTTTGGCTGGTGAGTCATTCTTAGCGATGCAGTAACACATGGTGGTAGTGAGTTAGTTTGTTATGTGTGTTGTGCTGTTATGGGTGGATTGAATACAGCAATACTGCTGGAGTTTGTAATGCCTCAGTTACATTGCTGACTACAGTACTGTTGGCAGCATGCAGTGACCACTGTTGAAGGACTAGATGGTTACAGCAACTGTGCGGCAAAATGTAGAGTTTAAAGAATCCAGCAGCACTGTTGTGTCTGATCCACTTGTATGACCACAACTTACTAACAGGACAACACCACACTAGTGTCAGAGTGGGATGAGAATGACCCACCACCAAAATAACATCTGCAGTCTGGACCAAACCATTGAAGAACAGGGTGAAAAAGGATAACAAGTTATGCAGGGCAAGACACAGACTATATTATTTAATGGAAGAATTACAAAATGCACCTGTATGATATGTGAAGCCGGTAACTCGACTATGAGTGTGGAAACATGGGTCATTTTAATATTTTGGCTCATTGCTGAATACTATAATACTATACTATACTATAAGATTCTGTGCAATTATAAAAGCAAGTATAACCAATTTATTTACAAGTCATTAAATAGAATGAATATGCATTTCTTACTCTATAACTGTGTAATAACTCAATCACTTTTGGTTCTGTGTCATGATTTCTGATTAGCAACTCTTAGTGAAGCTTAGATTGTGCACATTCCGATTAAGACAAACTGGCACTTTGTTAGATCTGTGAAATAAAGCCTTAATTACATCTGTAAATCCAGCCTGTGCTTGTACCAATCTTGGGCTTCCATGAATCAGCAGCATTTTGCACTGATTAATGTTTTTAAAGATTAAATCTACCATTTTGTGCCTGCTCCACAGACAATATACAATCAGCGCCTCATAGCAGCTACTGATTGTTCTTTTTTGAAAAATGAGGCCCATGCCACATCTCTGCTACACGCAACAAGCACATAATCCCTCAGCAAATATATTTAATGGGGATACAGTGTCAATTTGTTAATTTTAAAGGGGACCTTAGGGAGCTGAGCGATTAGCGCAGACACTGGAGCAAATCATACTGTTTGGATAGATAAATGACTATGAAATATTCACACTTCAACCCTTCACAGGAACACCTCAACTTCTACTGCACAGCCAGTAACCATGGCAACCTCATACTGTCCCTCCGCCAAGAGGAGACAAAGGATCAGGAGTATCTGCACATCATACTGAGGTAATAACACCCCTGGGACACATTCTATACATCCAAGTACATTAAGCCCTATATATTCTGAAACTGATTACATGTTTTCATTAAATTCTTTGGATGTCACTCAGTCTCTCTCTCTTTCTCTCTCTCTCTTCCCCTCTTAGGACACCTTCAAAGACTATTTATGACAGGATTTCTCTCGCAGGTCTGACAGATCTCCCCAGTGTCCCCCAGATAGCCAAGGTGATGATGCTGCTGCGTAAGACAGTCAATTATACTTACTGACCTTTGAAACCAAAATGACTTAAGTACACCTTCCTTTTAAAGAAAAGCTGTCTCCATTTCATTCACTAGCACAAACCTAGTGACCAACAGTTACATTTATGTAATTTAATTTTTACACCAAATACAGTAGGTCAGCAGAGATTTTTTTTGAAGTTTCCTTAGTTTTGCATTGAAGCTACAAGGCTAATAGACAGTAACCAGCAAATTCTAAGTAATGATTTATGCTTCTGTCACTTGTTATAGGCATTTGTCTTGTAGCTTGCAAAATTAAATAATCCAATATTAGATTTCAAGCACGTTTGACTAATTGACTAAATTGATAGATATTTGCAATAGATATTGATAATTAGATATTTGTGCAATAGAATTTTATAGAGATTTTTAAGCTGTGGTTGTCTGTTCCTATAGCTGCTTTGTGAAGATATTGCTGGCTTAAAATTCAGTCCTGTGTTGTACCCAAGGGTAAGTGCATTCTACACAAGAAGGTATTATAGCTTGAGACAAATGGTTTCAATTGAAATGTATAAAATATACTTTATTTTGCATTATTCTGAGTTAAGAAAAGCAAACGATAGCATTTCCCATAAATATGCACAAAGGTCTAGAAAGAAAGATCTCTATTATGAAACATGCAGGAACTGGTTTAAGATATTGTGAGTTGCTTTATGATGGAATCTGATTATTATTTTACTAACTGTCTATTTATTTGTGATCTAATTATTGTTTTTCTGTAGGGACGCTGCAAAAAATAACAGTTGCAAATCTTTTACAGGGGTCTCAGTTAATAGTGAACTATGATGAGCATGAGGTTAACACCACCTTCAAGTTTGGTGTCATCTACCAGAAGCTTGGTCAGGTGAATAGGAATAAGCCATATCATCCAGCTCCACATACAAAACAGAAATATGTAAATTTAGAGAATATGTATGGATTTAATATTTTTACGTACATATCTAGCACTGACAATACACAGACCTTTATATATTGGTTCTTAATCTACCATTATTAGAGTTACAGTATTTGACTTTTTAATTTATTGTGCAGAAATCAGAAGAAGAGCTATTTGGGAACAATGAGGAAACACCAGCTTTCACAGAATTTCTCCAAGTGCTAGGGGACTGTGTACAGCTGCAGGATTTTAAAGGGTGAGTGGCGGTCAAGCAGAAGGTGAAAAGAACGCAAACAAACACAAGGACACTTTATCACACTCAGAAGGAAATTGAACTTTCTGAAAAATAAAATCTATACATACCACAATGCGTATTATCAAAACAACAGAAAAAATGTTAGTGTATGTATAATACATTGCAAAAGTCAGAGATGAACATTTATGTTTTTATTAAATGGATATAAGTAAATCAATATACATTAAGGAGAAAATTCCAAAGAATATAATTAAAGAAAAAAGAAAGCTTTTTCTTTCCTGATGGGACATCAATAACTGGTACTCTATGACCAGTCTTTACTGGAAATTAAATAAATAAAAATTCTCTTATATTCTACATATGCCTCCATAAAAAATAATTCAAATGAAGCACTGAACACTATTCCCCTCTATACTGTACTTCATGTGATGTGATGTATAAAGTGTTTAATTTCTATTCTAAACACATGCTCTAGTATTATTTGTTTATAAAATTTGCTTAGTGCTAAATACAGGGAAGGTTTAATTTAAGGTTTAGGTAATTAACTGTAATAAATATAGTTGTAATAAAAAAGCCATAGTTTCATCTTGCCCTGTAATCTTTCTCTTCCTCTCAGGTTCCGAGGTGGTCTAGATGTGCGTCATGGGCAGACAGGCTCTGAGTCTGTTTACACAGTTTTCAGAAGACAAGAGCTGATGTTTCATGTCTCCACCAAGCTCCCCTACACAGAAGGAGACACACAACAGGTATAGATATCTTTGGGAAGTTTGCATTGTTTTGGAAGAGCAACCTGTATTCATAAAATAGATTGCTGAATTTCACAATCTTAAAACTTAAAATGTAGCTTAAGCAAAGGTATAACATATAATGTCCTGGGGTTGTGGGTTCAAGTACTGCTCTGGGTGACTGTCCGTGAGGAGTTTGAGGTGTTCTCCCTGTGTCCACATGGGTTTCCTCCGGGTGCTCCAGTTTCCTCCCACAGTCCAAAAACATATGTTGGTAGGTGGATTGGTGATGCAAAAGTATTCGTAGGTGTGAGTGTGTGTGTGTTGCCTTGTGAAGGACTGGCACCCCCTCCAGGGTGTGTTTCTGCCTTGCGCCCAGTGATTCCGGGTAGGCTCTGGACCCAACTGCGACCCTAAACTGGTTATATGGTTAAAGACAATAAACAAATGAATGAATAACATATAATGTAAGATTTTTAGTAAATCCACATGAGCAAATACATTATTTTCAAATACATCATGTTTATTTAAATAATTGCTAATGATTAATCAAATTCACTGATGCTCATTGCATTTACCAGAAAGCTCATGCTTTCTGGTAAAAGCTCATAAACTTTACACTACAATGACCTAATGTCACAGTTTTTAAGCTTGTTAAGGTTATTAATTATGTGATGTTTTGCAAAATGGTGATGACCCTTTCTTCACACAAAGCTCCAAAGGAAGAGACACATAGGAAATGACATTGTGGCAGTGGTTTTCCAAGAGGATGCCACGCCATTTGTGCCTGACATGATTGCCTCCAACTTCCTCCATGCCTACATCCTAGTCCAAGTAGAGAATCCTTGTACAGACAACTCCACATACAAGGTAGAAAACCAGCTTAAATTCAACATAATTGATATCAAGCTTAAAATAAACTAAATGTAATATTGCTATATATAGAACCCAAGAATTTTCACATACAGATCAAAAGTTCTCCTGAAAGCACTTGAGAGTATTTATGTAATCTGTAAGCATGAATGATGTGTTACAGGTGTCTGTAACAGCACGAGATGATGTGCCCCAGTTCGGTCCTCCCCTCCCAAACCCAGCAGTTTTCAAAAAGGTGAATGAGGACAGATTTTTTGAAGGATTTTATGTTATCTTTATTTCTGAATGCTGTTTACTTTTTGTTGTCTTACTGTGTCGTTAATTCACAGGGTCCAGAATTTAGAGAGTTTCTGCTGACCAAGCTGATCAATGCTGAGTTGGCATGCTACCGGTCAGACCGATTTGCCAAACTTGAAGTAAGCATATAAAGGACAACAGCATTTTGGTCCTGAGCTAGAGTTGAATATATTTAGTGTAAAAATTATGTATACATATTTTTACATTGTGTGCAGGTATTTGTATGCACATCTCCATTCTGCATGTGTTTTTGCTTTAGGAGAGAACGCGAGCTGCATTGCTAGATAACCTCCATAATGAATTGCACAGACAAACTCAGGCCATGCTGGGTCACCCGCTCAACAATGAGGACGAGCGAATGGAGAATGGAGGACATGGAGGAATACTGGAGTCCATTAAGGTACATACTTGAATAGGCTCAGTTATTTAGGCATTAAAATCTACTCTTATTATATATTCATTAATATTAAGGCCTATTGTTCTATAAGTACTATACGGTTCTAAGTTATTTTGAGAAGAACAAAGAATGACTGTTGGAAGGCAGCAATATCAATACAGCCACAGATCCAAATCAGTGACACAAAATTTCCAAAAGACACACAGTTTGCCTACACTAAATGTCATTCAAACTGTTTATCAGATATGGGTCTTTTGAGCCTCTGATCATGAATATGTGCATAAGAAATAATCAATGGTTTAGATGGACTACCAGAATATGAATTATTTAGTAACTACTATAAATTATTCAGCTACTACTCATACATATTCAGTAGCTAGAATTATTAACCACTGTTAACCACTGTTAATTTTGGTAATAAATATAAAACATTAAGAACAGTAACTACTAAAAACTCAATAACTACTAAAAACAGTGTAGTGATAAATATGAAATATTCCATAAGTATGAAATTATTCAGTATAATTTTGTTTTTGTGATATCTATAAATAATTCATTTTCAGATATTCTGAAATATACAGTTTCACATAACAGATCGGTAAACTAATGCAACTGACTAAAAATAATCTTACCCAAAAAAGATTACAAAATTTGCTGTAAAATGCTTTAGAGACTTCCTGAAACAAAATTAGTATTAAAAAATCTAGCAAGTGTAGTACAAATATGGATAATGCAATATTTAACCATTTTTGTGGTGGAATAAACTTCCACTATTTTAACATAAGCAATAAATGTTCAGGTACTATTTGCTTGACCTTTGTTGTTGTTGTTGTTTAATTATATATATTTTTAAAGTTAGTGTGATATCACAGCGGTGACCACATACTCCTATTCACCATAACACAGTTTGTCATGCCTTATTAAATTAAACAGATATTAATAATTTAGTATCTATTATTAAATATTCAATAATAATTCTGTCATGTTTTTTCAGTTTACTATCAGGTAAAATGTATAGTTCAGTTTTTATGGGTTTACTTGTTTGTTCATTTATCCGCCAAACGGCATCACTTCTGTAAGGAAGGTGACAGAAGTTTCCTCCCTTTCTCTTCTGTCACTCTCAGCGGGCAATGCGTGTGCGCAGTCACTCCATGGATACGATGGTGGGCTCTCAAAAGCATGGACGCTCCTCCGCAGGTGGAGGGGGAGTGCCCACCAGTCTAAGTGGAGCGGGCCTCACCCATAGCACCGCTGAGTGCAATAGAAACTCGGTGAGCACCACATGCCAACAGTGTCAGCACAATCATTTACATGCAAAGAGGACAACAGAAAACAAGATGGGTTTTGGGTAATAGGCCACATTCACAAGGATATTTTAATATCTATTAAACATAATTTTCAGAGTTTTCCAATGTTTTGGCTGACAAACTTGATGGCATTTTGTACATTGAAGCACATTTTTTTAATTAACATCCATAACTCACTCACAAAAAAGTTGAGACAGAGGCAAAATAACATGAAAAACATTTAATTATTAGCAGGTGAATATAAATGTTATTATAGGAGCTTCTATCAAAGGCTCAATGTTTCCACGCTGTGAAAATATTTGTCAAAAACTTTGCAAAGAATTCAAAAAGGTACATTTTTTAATGCAAAACATTTTAGACTATCACCATCTATCCTACATAACATTGTGAAAACACTATGAAAAGTGTATCCAGAAATCATAATCTGTTTATGGTGTTGCTGGAAACCATTGCTGAATATTTGTGACTTTCAAGCCCTCAGACAGCACTGCATTAGAAATCATCATGCTATTGTGAAAAATATCTGCATGGGCTATTATGCAAGGAAAAAGCCATACATCAGTTCTATGTACAAATACTACTGGTTTCTCTGGGCCCAAGCTCAACGCAGGTCCAAAAGGCAGTGGAAATGTGTGTGCTGTGGTCAGATGAAGCCATGGGTCTGCTGGTTTTTGGGACAAATGGGCAATGAGTTTGCTGTGCCTATATATATATATATATATAAATGGTGTGAAAGTAGAGACAAATGGTTATTTCAGCACAACAATGTTTCCATTATGCTACAAAAGTCTGGATTTGTAGACACAAAACAATTGTGAGTTCTGAAGGTTGAGCAAAATCTGGAGCAAACATGAGCAATATTTTCCACTGGCAAAACTACAAGAATCCGGTTCCTGAGTTCTTAAACAAATTAAAATTGTAATTAAAAGGAAAGGTCATGTAACAGTGTTCTTCTGTCTCAGCTTTTTTGGATTGCATTGCATACAACAACTATATATATATATTACACTTACACTAAAACTATAAAATTGAACACAAATACCAACATTTCCAGAAATAGATTAAATACAGTGTTCTACAAAGATAGAGACCAACTTCATTTATTTAATTTCCAGTCAAAACCAACCATTTATTAAGTACAGTTCATTTTTTATCCCCTCTGTGTAAAAGAGCAGAGAACATCTAATAGAATATTACCATAACTTAATAACTAAACATAATGTGGAATTCTTCCAGACTCCCCTCTTTTTGGGTGGATTTCCACTTGGTAGAAAGTTCAGTCTTAGAATTTAGGTGCAGTGTCTGTTTTTTTACAGTCCTAATAAATTCAAACACATTTAGTGATGTAAAGGTCTGGGCTCTGCTCTGAGAACAGCAGCAGTTTGCTTGAGCTGAATATTTAATTCTTATTTGTCTATTTATTTTTCTCAGTTACACCTTATCGACAGTCTCATATACTTTCATTTTAGTGTCATTTTCTTACAGTAAGTGGTCTACTAGATTTTGCTTGATAATTAGGAATCCTATTTTTACTTTATTGATTTTTATTATATCTTACATTTAACATTCTTAAAAACCTCCTAAAAATGTAAAAATAGTTTGTCATAGTTGTTCTGACTGGAAATGAAAGAAATGAAGGATGTTTTACCAGTATTTGAATAGGCCTGTGTCTGTTGTGGCATTTCATGTTTTTTGTTTCATAGTCCCCAGTGTCATCGACAACTAAGTCTCCTCTGAGGAGTCCAGTGAAGAGACGTTCTGGTTTGTTCCCCCGACTTCACACCAGCATGGACGGACAATCTGATCGCTCAGCACGAAGGTCAGATTCACTAGAAACAAGCTTCAAACATTAGTTTTCAAAATGTGTGCCATTAAACACACTGAAGGATTTCTAAACCATCTATAATTCATTCTCACTCACTACATACATACAAACATCTTCTTTTCCACTTGTCCATTTCAGGGTCGTGGTGCCTCACTCACTAACTATATTAACATGGTATAGAATATAGCCAGTGATCATTTGTTTCTTATACTTTGTCAAACATTATGCACCAACCAAGTAGCCTACACCAAGTTACTTTGTGAGAAAGAAAACTGCTGAGTCACTTGCTCTGCTGTCTTCACATTACTCCAGTGTGCTGTGTGATCAGAGAAGTCTGGACAGCGGTCATCTCTCACAGGAGGTGAGGTCAGAGACATCTTCAAACCCCAGCTCTCCAGAGATCTGCCTGAGTAAAGACAGGTACTGTCCAACATGTTCTCACGTACATTCTCACATACGCCATTGTTTCATTATATGTTCTTGCTTTCAGTGCACATGGTTTATGAAGTCTATGTCCATGTGGGTTTCGTTCTGGGCGCTCTGGTTTCCTCTCACGGTCCACAAAAAACATGTTGGTTGGTGGATTGGCTACTCTAAAGTGTTCATAGGTGTGAGTGAATGTGTGTCACCCTGTGAAGGAATGGCACCCCCTGGTGTGTTTTCTCCTTGCACCCAGTCATTCCGGGTAGGTTCCGGACCCACTGCAACCCTGAACTAGATAAGTGGTTACAGACAATGAATGAATAAATGGGTATAGGGTTATACTCTTATACCACTATATTTCAATGTCTCTCTCTTGCTTGCTCTCAATTTCTCCCCAGACCGTCTCTGAAACATAACGAGTGCAGTGGAAGGCCAGTTATATCCCGTTCATCCTCCAGCACCAGTAGCTTCAGCAGCACAGCAGGAGACACAGATACACTAGAGGAAGGAGACTCTGTAAGTATGTGTGTCTGAGTGTGGATGTGTTTATATCAACCCTTTGATGTTCTTAATCAAAAATCTACATGTAATTATGACATGTGATGCATTGTAGACAGAAACATCTTCCTTACAGCAACTATCTCTTAAACTTGTATCAGGGGCACAAAAGGAATAATTGGTTTTGCAAAGGTTTTATAATAAGGCATTTACAAGCAAACGGGTCTTATTTATTATTTTCTCTATAGAACAACCTCCAGGTTTCTCCCACATTTTCACCAGTGTGTTGTTCCTCATTGGGTGTAGAGGGTCAGAGTTTGGGAACTCCTGTTATCATGTGCCGCAGCCCAACAGGTAATTATTTTACATATAAAAACATTTTTACTTTGAAAGAATTGTACATAGTATTTTGTTTCTCAGCCCTAATTTCCTCACAGTTCCTTCGGTGTAATCATTGTAATCATGAACACAACGTAATAAAATGAGTATGTGCTCTCTTTCATCCACAAGATTTCAAGAACAGAAATTCTCCCAGATCCAGTCTAAAGTTCCGCTTCGACAAGCTGAGCAACACAACGGCTGTAAGATATTATTTCTTGTGTGCGTGTGTGAATGTTTCCATTTACACTGACAATGAACAAGCCATAATGTTTAAATGTTTCTCACAATAACTGGACTCACAAAAACTCACTAGGATTTACATCTGTACATTTTATCCTCCTGACAGGAACAGCAGTATGGCATTTTGAGGTTTTCCTTATTTAGCTGCATAGAAGTCCAGAAATATATAGACTAGATGTTAAGTCATGGAAAATAAGAGGATTAATTAAATATTCTGTAAACGTTATTGAATTTCTAGATTTCTAAAATCCTGAAAGTTATGCTACTGAACAACTAATATTGTGTTAATAATGATATGTGTGTGTCTGTATATTATGTGGTCCATAAAGAGTCATAAAAGGCTGTGATGGTGAATATAATGATAAGAATATAATCTGACATTGGCTGTGACTAAAATGACCTAGGCAGTATTCTGAGGGAGAAGGAGCTGAGTTATATCTGAAATTAATCCTTGCCTGTTTTCTGCTCCAGTATCTTCCAAGTTGCAATTATTTTGATGAGACCTGTAGGTGTATTGATGTCCTGGTAATGTGTTGAAATATTGCTGCTTTTAAAGCTGGTCTTTAATGTGACACATTTATAATCACCTTAATTTCAAAATACTGACTTCTAAGGCACTGACTTGTAAGACATCAAGGCTTCAAGGTTGCTGCTTTCTGTTTCAGACACTGCTGT
The DNA here is from genome assembly GCF_029633855.1 of Hoplias malabaricus. NCBI lineage: Eukaryota > Metazoa > Chordata > Actinopteri > Characiformes > Erythrinidae > Hoplias > Hoplias malabaricus. The sequence goes on along the minus strand of NC_089814.1, from coordinate 18,694,264 downwards.
CATGTATGTGAGTCATAGAAAGTGTCCTGCTGGTTCAGGTCCAGATCTTATAATTCTGGATTTATTAAACTGGTTATACAGAGAAAAGAATGTATTGATGCTTGTACTGTTTACTAAATAATATTCAGCTGTGAATAATTTACATCTAGGTACATCTGTAATATTTTTGACCAACCTTCTTCTGAATGGCTGCAATACTGTAACTGATGACAATTTTGTAAATCTTCCAGACAATTTGCAGACTTCTGAAGAGAATGTTGGCATATGATAATGCAATCAAGATAATGCAGTGACAAACTTACTTTACATGACTTCACAGACAGAAGGTTGAATAAGTGCACCACTAGATGTGACTTATGTACATCTGAGCAATGTTTTTGAATGCCAATGTATTTCATCACCATGTACTCACACTAATAACAGTATTCTTGTGTATGGCAGGGACACTAGTGAAAGGAAAGAGAAGAAAGACCAGGAGCACTGTGTGAAGTAAAATCAAACATTGGCTGTGGAATGGGACCACAATACACTGAAGAGGGAGAGCACTGGATACAAAAATATGTGTAAAGCCTGAGCTGTGCCTGAGGCAGCAATTGTTGTTAGATTGCACACACTTTATATGCACAAATTACAAACCATACTTAAAATTTTCGAAAGTTACCCCACTACAGATCCTGCTGATGTGGAACATTTTGCCTTTGTCTTGCACAAAAAAGGCTTTTGATAAATTCCTAAAAGGACGATGTTAGAGCTTTTGATAGCAATAGATATATTTTGTTGACAGTGACCAGTGATAGTCATGCAGATTAGGATAAATTCATCATATATTTTATTCAAAAGCACAAAATATTCCCCCCATCTTCTCATACATCTGCAGCCATTGTTCGTATTTTGCACATTTTTCACATTTTTTGCTTGTGGTAGGCAAGCCGCCGAGAACCTGCCTCTGCCAAATCATGGGAATGAGATGAGAGAATTACATTATTTTTGTTTCTATGCTTTGTAAAGGGCATGCAATTCATTGAAAAGGGATGAAGTACCTTACAGCATATTACTTTATTTTCCACAATAAAAAAGTTGCGAATTGGTATCAACATGCATTGCATGAGCAGAAAAGGCAAAATTGTGTCTGAAGGTAATAAGAAGGCTTTGTGCCATTTAGTATTTTGCATTATATTTTTTATTCCAGTTGCAATAGATATAAGCACCATTCCCTGGTTGTGTGAAACCACAGAATTGTTTGAATATAGAGAAATTAAATGAGTCACTTTTATATATCAGCTCATAACTACAATGAGTTATTTTGGATTAGGTATTCAAATTTAAGGCTGTTAGTTGAGACATCGTCCTGAATTTGCACACTGATGCTTCAAATATATCACATTATCCCAATAAATCCAGTGAAAAGGTGCTGGATCCAGTTGTCCTTGCACAAGTTCACTGGCATTATGACAAATACAAGCAACATCCTTTTCAAATGTAAATGTAGTATTTGATGCGTATGTAGTTATTTAGATTTACAAAAAATTGCAGACATATCACTGAGGAATAGCTGTTAAGTGCTAATTCAATGCAAACACCAATTACCTGAAGGCAATTTTTCAGTCTTACAGTATCAGTAAGGACTGGAATTAAATGGCCAAAATTCTTACCTAAAAGAGATAAAAAGCATTGCTAGAGCTTGTTTGTACATCTACTTACAGACATTCCAAAAGTTTGCAAAACCCTCATGCCCATAAGATGACTGCACCTTCTCAACCATTCTGCAAATGCAGTGCAAAAGACCAATGATTTAAAAATCACTTGTATTCTATATTGGCTGTATTGTGCAATACTTGAAGAACCATTTTCAGCTGTGTTTATACATAATACAACAACTGACATTGCTGTAAAAATGTATGAATTTATCACCCATCACCAAGGTCTATATTTATTGTGTACATTAATTTAAACAAAAATGTGGAATCAGTATATGTCCAAACAGAAATTAAATCACTCTATTTATAATCAGCGCTAATGTGTGACATTGTTTTAGAGAAAACAATTGTAGTTTACTTCTATGGGAAAGATGTATAGAGATTGTTTTTTCTTTTAATCTGAATAATTGCTCAGATATATTATTTATTTCACTCTGATTGTTCTTCTACATGTTGAAGTGTATTATGACTGTAGATTTTGATGAATAAAATGGTATTTTGCATATGTTCTCATTTTATTTATTTGTTTACTTATTTCCATTTAATACAACCATAGATTGTATAAAAAGAGAGTGTCTCTTTCTCAAGCTTGTGAACATTAAAAAATGTAAATTATATTTACAAACATAATGTTAGTATTTATTGATTTTTATAAATTCATCTCTTAAATTAAGTAGACTATTCTGGGGAAATATTGTTTGATTTCTTTTAGAAACTCCACATCTTTTAAGATAGAAATTTATGTTTCAATATGAAATATGACCTGTACGAGGCTGAAGTTTAACTTGTCAGTAAATTTTCATTTACTCTTTGAATTACCATAGAAACTCATACTTGTTTAGTTTTGTGGTATGTTTTCTCTTGAATTTGGAGACAGTTCCAATTTAGGTGATCTATAACAGCAAAAATAAATCAATATTACCCACCTATGGAGCAGGAGTAGAGTAATATACTCATTTCTTTTCATGCTTTTCAAAGTTCTGAGGTCTCACCACCATCCAATTTTCTCCAGGTTCTCTGAATATTCTAATGATATTTTCCATTTTTAATATTTCAACATTTTTAATGACTGTGCATATTATCACAGAATGGTGATCCCACTTATTTACTTCTGAAATGCTTTGACTCTCCAGGAAACTGGTTCTATACAAATTTGTGTTTTTAACAAAAGTAATTGTGACCTCCACCAGAGGTTTTAATCTTTCTTTTTATAACACATTTTATCTGTCTTTTAGCCCCTGTACAACCATTTGTAAGACACATTTCTGGCATCAAAATGTTCAGTTTCATCATTTTATGTGTTCTTTGTACTATTTTGAATTTAACAGAGGGTTTAAATTATATGCACATCATTACATTGTGTTGTTATTTTCACATTTCTCATTTTTTGCACTGTTTGGAAATTTGGTTTTATTTTTGGTAGTATTTGTGGTAGTAATAGCGTTATTAGCTTTATTAGCAGTTGTAGCATTGGTAGTATTGTTTGTAGTAATATCATTATTAATATTATCTGCAGTATTTGTGGTAGTAATATAATTTATTATTATTATTATTATTATTATTATTATTGTAGACATTTTAGTACATATGTGTTAGAAGTAGAAGTAGTGGCAGCAAGAGCAGTAAATTCTGTTCAGGTGCTTGCTCACACTTATCTATGGAAGCCCATTTCCACTACTTGAAAGGAAAAAGGGCCTTAAGTACTAATCATAAGACAGTCATGATATAGTCATAATAATGAGATAGCAAGTCAGTATAATGAGATAATTATTCTGAATTGATACAGGTAATAATAATGAGTAACTCATTATAATTATAATAACTCATAATTATGAGATATTAAGTTATTTTTATGAGTTCCAAAGTTATATTTCTATTATTATATTATTACATGTATTAAAACCAAATTAAAAATGGATGTCTGGACTTGTCTTTACTACTTGTGGGGCAATTAACAGTTGTTTAATCTTTGTATAGAAGTGGAAAATGCTGGGATTTGTTTAATCTTTTAATTAATTAATTAATATTAATAAACAGGAAGTCCCCAGAACCTACATAGAGTGGAGAAAGTTAATACATTCAAATCACATATGAACACTCAATAGGAAATAAAGCACTGAAGGCAAAAATAAATAAAATCTCCATAGTGTCTCATTTGCATGCTTAAAACAATACCAAAACAAACCCCAAGCACAGCTAGGATTTCATTTGTAAAACCACATTTGAAATATTCTTCATTGTGTTCATAATACATTAGACAGGCAATCTATTCTGACTTTGTGATTAAAAATAAGCATTAAACATTGGAATTCATAGCAATGATATGTTCTGATGACTTTCTCATAACTGTGATTTAGCAGCCCAGACCGTGAGTAATAATATTATTGGGTCCGCCCAGAAATCAATATGCAAAACACCAAAACACCTTTTCCATTATGACGTATTATCTCTTTATTATGACTTAATCAACCTAGCAAATTCCTTTTCCTTTTCCAGTAGAGGACGGAAGAATCTTGGTCTAATCTACTCAAGTCTGTGTCATTATTTCGCTTAAGTAAAATACTGGGTGTGGTTTTGGTCTAACTAGCCAACTTTAATCAAGAAGAGGTTTTAATAACGATTGAAGGTGGGCGGGCTATAGTGTCTCACTTTCTACTTCTCTCCTCCTATCCTGCCTGCTGGTTTGCTGAGAGTCTGTTATCCGCTCTGTTCGGAAGTGTTGAGGTGGTCTGCTGTTCGTTGTTGGATGTGGTGTGGACTGACTGGGCGCTGATCTGCGTAGTCCGTGCTCATGGCGGCGGTTCGCAGTCTGCAGATATCGGTTAAAGCCGAGAGCGGCTCGGAGCGCTCGGACTCGGACTCGGACTCCGATTCGGACCGGGTCGCCCGAGAAGCGGAGCCCATGGAAGTGGAGGAGGGAGAGCTCGAGTCAATCCCAGTTAACCGGAGTCTGAAACAACTGCTGCCGGTGAGTTCACTCGGAGCCGCGGGCCTCAGGCCTCGATGTTTCCTGTTGAATAAGCTGTTGAGAGTTCATCGTATCTTGGCTTCACCGCCACAGAGATCCGAGTGATCCACATTCTCCTGCTTTGTGTTTTCAAAATGTATCTGTTATATTTACATATGGACATGTCTGTTTACATCTGTGAAGATTGCGTTTATCATCTTTAATTGATACTGTACAATAATTTTACATGTAATATAAATTATCGCGAATAAAGCTCCGGCGCCAAGTTTTCCTGCTAGTGCTAACATTATTTAACGACATGGTAGCTAACATTAGCTGTAAGCTGCTAGTGGTGTGTCATTTACAAAGGAGTCGATTCTCTGTTTAGGTTCAACATTTAGAACCGACTCCATCCCTAATAAAAAACGTGAGGCTGATCGTCGTAACGGTAGATGAAGCGAATTGAAACTAAACGATATTTTTAATATTTGGAGCAAAAACTTGGGCACTGCAGCTCAGTTGAAAGAGTCGACTCTGCCATGTGAGCCACTGTTCAATTGATTCGAATCACGGTCAAGAGCCGCTAGTGCTAGATCAAGCATTTGCATTAGCTGATCTGCTAGCTATGTTTTTGTTGATTCGGAAAGTTTGGAATTGTAGTATTTCGGATAGTTTTGTGCCCTTTGTTTCGCTCATTTTCAGGTAACTATTGTTTTTTTAAGTCAGCAGTTTTCGTGATCTTAACTAACATTAAGATCTTACCTACTTTCTGACTTCTCCTTTGGGAAACAGTGGCTCAAACTTTAGAATATTGCTATGTAGTAAAATGTTTAATGTACTTTTACATCCATGTACATTATTCATATCCCACAAGAATGAAGCAGTACTCTGAAAAATAGTTACGGTTATTTCTATATCAGTGGGGATTATTTTATTATTATTTGATTGTTATTTTATATTGTGAGAATATACGTGCTCCATTGCAGCCAGCAGCAAGGTGTCTGAACAAATTTCACCAAACTGCTTCTTTCTCTAACTAAGCTTATATATTCCACGGCTAGCAGCTCTTACTCTTGAGCCACAACTAAGGAGAAGGGTGGTTATGAAAAGCAATGAAATGATTTTAGTAAGTTACATCAATAAATATTACGATATGCAATTTTGTACTCCGTAAACTCTGCACACATGTACAAACAAACAAACAAACATGTACTTTCATCCAGTGGGCTCCATCCATAAGATTTATTTTCCATAAAGTTTGTGTATACATACATACATACACACTTAATTGAAGACATATGTGTTAATATTAACAATTCCTTGAATTGTTGTTACATGTAAATATATCTACATGTCTAATCTGTAAAACCTGTTCAGTAAGTTAAGACTAATTCCTTCTGTGTGTAGCATTCTTGACAAAATGAATGACTGCTGTTCTGTACTCCATAATCCACATTTTGGAACTTGACATGTTTATTCTGTATTCTCTAATGGTAGTATCTAGACGTGTGGGAGCACACTATTTTGTAGTGTACCATCTAAAGCATACACAAGAAAACATTGAAAAACCTAAAGTCTGACATTTTCTCATATCCCATGGCAATTAGCTTTTAGATCTGTAGTCAAACTTCTTTTTGCAAAGGTTGGGTGCTTGAGCCAAGACTAAAATATAGCAAAAAATATTTTATATTTAATTTATATATATATATATATATATATATATATGTAATATCTAAAAAAAAATGTTAACTAATCTCTAGCACAAAATAGAAAATGTAACCGCAACTGTTCATTTACTTGAAATCAAATATAAATATATATATATAAACACATGGTGTTAATGTGTGTGTGTATATGTATTAGCTGTATTAATTACTGTGATGTCTTCTCAGGACACAAGCCGACGGTATGAAAACAAGGCAGGCACCTTCATTACTGGGATAGATGTAACGTCCAAGGTAGGTCCCTGTTGGCAGATGTGGAAACATTAGCATCAGTAAGAAATATTCCTTAGTTTTTGTATGGTGGCTTGAGGTGTTTGATCATTGATGTTTATTTAGGAGGCAATTGAGAAAAAGGAAAAGAGAGCGAGGCGTTTCCACTTCCGTGCTGAGGACACTCTTGCTCAGAGGAATGTGGTTTTGGATAGAGAACTGATAAAAAAAGGTAATGTGTGCACTTTATATGGGTATTAAAAAGATGATAATAATAATATTAAATTCTATTATTCTGTGTAACTGGTCAACTCCAGATGAGCCAATAAATGTATAGCTTTGTCATTAAAAGGATCATCAAATTAACTTTCTGGAAATGCATGCCATCAGTGTAGACAAGTCACACTTGCTAAAAGGTATTTTATATTTAAATAGGTAAATATATTAAAAGGTATGTATTTATATACATGCTGATGCTATATTTAGGTGTTTGCTCATTTTAAAATTGGTACTAATTTGAAGTTAGACTGGCTGTGACATGATTTCTTCTCTTCTTTATAATCTACATTTCTGGTGACACTAGCAGTGTAGGACAATAATTGGATATGCTCTTCTGTTAGGAAGAGTAAAGTGCCAAGGGAGATAAGTCTCTCTTTCCTAGTCTGCTGCTGAAACTCATTCACACCTTACTGTTTTCTAATAAGCTTTAGATTACTGCATAAACTGCAAACGGTCCAAAATTCTGCTGCTGTTCTCCTAACTCACACTGTTCACATCAATACACAATTGTTCTTCCTAACCCTATAAACCTCAGCAGACTCTCAGGTTGTCTTCTGATGGCCTGCTCACTATTCATTCTGCAAATCTCCACAGCTTGCTCTAGACTTGCTCCACATCTCTAGAACCATGCATTCAACAATGAAATTGTCCATGTTCAAATCTAAACTTGAAACACAGGTTGTCACTAAAACTTATTATAACCCATTTGATTTATTTCCTTGATATTTAAGTACCTTGCAGTTTGTATGATGCTCTGTGCTGCTTGTTCAATGTATTGTTTGCTGTAAGAGTCTTTCTTGAAAATAACTTTATGAATTTAATGTAGAATAATATATATATAATAATACCTGCACATTGCTGAAAATTGTCACTGAAGTTGAGAAGGTCATGGTTTGATTAAATGTTCTGCTGAAATACCTTGCCGTGGCACTGCTGGGACTAAGCAGTAAAATGTTTTTAATGATTTCAGTATTTAGTTTGTTTCACTGTTTGTTTATGTTCTAGTTTAAGGTTTTTTATATAGTCAAATAATGGCCAAGAAATCTGTCAATGTGTCTGCTTGAAAGGTTTTATAATAAAATGTTTAATTTTTTGTCTTGTTCATCTTTTCTAGCAATTCCAAAAATAAGACTGGAGGCTTTGCATCTAACAGGTGTTGATGACATGAGCACCCAGGATGTGTTTGGTTATTTTAAGGAATATCCTCCAGCTCATATTGAGTGGATTGATGACGCATCCTGTAAGTTAAATTACATTATTTTGTTGACTGTAAATTTTATTAACACACACAGACCTGTCCAAAACATTTTAAGCTGCTGTTTTCCAATAATGTAGTGTAATATACTACAAACCTTCAGAATAGAGATACAAAGGTTTTTTTTGGGGGGGGGGCAAGGCACAAGATCATGCTTGTTTGACAAAAAGACAACAAAAAAAAGATGTTTAATTGATATTCGAGGGGCCCAGTGTTTATATAAAACATTCTTCACGCTAGACCTCACTACCAAAAGGCACTGATTGGTGCTTAGAACTGGTGACACAGGACATATTGAGCCCAAGGGTTCATTTTGCATACGCCAAATTCTGACCCTAATCTACAACCCCAATTCCACAATTCCAATGAAGTTGGGACGTTGTGTAAAACAAAAATAAAAAACAGAATACGATGATTTGCAAATCTTTTTCAACCTATATTCAGTTGAATACACTACAAAGACAAGATATTTAATGTTCAAACAGAAACTTTATTTATTTGTCTCTAAATATTCATTCATTTTGAATTTGAGGCCTGCAACATGTTCCAAAAGTTGGGACAGGGCAACAAAAGACTTTTGAAATTTGAGGATTGCTCAAACACCACCTGTGGAATGTTCCATACAGAACAGGTTAATAAGAAACAGGTGAGTGTCATGATTGGGTATAAAGGTAACATCCTCAAAGGGCTCAGTAATTCAAAAGTAAAGATGGGGCAAGGTTCACCACTTTGTGAACAACTGCGTGAACAAATCGTCCAGCAGTTTAAGAGCAACGTTTCTCAACGTACAATTGCAAGGATTTTAGGGATTTCATAATCTACAGTCCATAATATCAAAAGATTCAGAGCATTTGGAGAAATCTCTGTAAGTAAGTGGCAAGGCCGAAAACCATCATTGAATGCCTGTGATCTTTGATCCCACTGCATTAAAAACCGACATCATTCTGTAACAGATATTACCACATGGGCTCAGGAACACTTCAGAAAACCATTGTCAGTGAACACAGTTCATCGCTCCATCTACAAGTGCAAGTTAAAACTCTACCATGCAAAGCGAAAGCCATATATCAACATGACCCAGAAACACCGCCAGCTTCTCTGGGCCCGAGTTCATCTGAGATGGACTGACACAGAGTGGAAAAGGGTCTTGTGGTTTGACACATCCATATTTCAAATTGTTTTTGGAAATCATGGACATTGTGTCCTCTGGGCCAAAGAGAAAAAGGACTGTCCGGATTGTTATCAGCGCGAAGTTCAAAAGATGGTATGGGGGTGTGTTAGTGCCCATGGGTAACTTGCACATCTGTAAAGGCACCATTAATGCTGAAAGGTACATACAGGTTTTGGAGCAACATATGCTGCCATTCAAGCAACATCTTTTTTCAGGGACATCCCTGCTTATTTTAGCAAGATGATGCCAAACCACATTCTGCACGTGTTACAATAGCGTGGCTTTGTAGTAAGAGTGTGGGTACTAGACAAGCCTGCTTGCAGTCCAGACCTGTCTCCCATTGAAAATGTGTGGTGCATTATTCATTCATTCATTATCTATTACCGCTTATCCAGTTCAGGGTCGCGGTGGGTCCAGAGCCTACCTGGAATCATTGGGAGCAAGGGAGGAAAACACTTTGGAGGGGGCACCAGTCCTTCCACGGGGCAATACACACATTCACACCTATGGACACTGAATATTTGCAAAAAACAAAGTTAATCCATTTGAACATTTAAATATCTTGTCTTTGTAGTGTCTTCAATTAAATATAAGTTGAAAAGGATTTGCAAATCATTGTATTGTGTTTTTATTTATGTTTTACACCACGTCCCAACTTCACTGGAATTTGGGTTTTAATCAGTAATCTAATCTCTAAGTTCCAAATCACCAGTTGGTGAGCATATGCCCACTATTGTCTTAGACTCTTGTTGGAATACAGGAGTGGAATCTGATGTGGTCTTGTGCCGTTGCAGCCCACCTTCCTTAAGTTTTGGTGGGATGTATGTTCAGAGATAATTCTCTGATTACTATTATTGTAATGAGTGATTAAATACATTAATGTATGCTTCCGGAGAGTAAGGTAGAAGATCTGCCATGAACTGAATGTTTTGTTGTATTTTTATCATACATATCATTTATACAGGTTTGCACACCTAGATGTTTGCTGGCACAAAATCCAGATTATTATTATTATTTATTTGTTTGTTTCAAAATATTGAGACCACCCTGTCTGGCACCAACAAACAAGCCATGGACAAAGTAATTTAGAAATCCACTTATGTATTCCACCCCCACCCCCCATTCTGATGTTTGTGATCATAGGTTCTTAACCCATGTCAGTATATTTTAATTCTTTGTGCTAATGCCAATAGATTGACTGATGGGATAATTGCATAACTGATAAAGTGTATATATGTTATAATAAAGCTGCTGATATGTTTGTACATTTACAATGTAATTCTTAAAAACATTGTTCATTCGTTTGTTCTCAGGCAACGTAGTTTGGTTGGATGACATAACTTCAACACGAGCTCTTATTAACATGAGCCAAATGCCCGACGAAAAGGTTGCCGGGACTGCTGTCTCCAAGACCACAAGCCTTCCAGTCAAAGAACAAAGAGGTTAGTCCTGTCAGTCCTTTTAATCTAAGTGTTTTTGGAGTTTCTTGCCAAAGAATCAATGTTTAGTTCCCCAAGATGTGGTAGGTTTGGACAACTTTACCTAACAAAGGCATGTTTCCATGTGGTTTTTATAGCTTCCCGAACGCATGGTTCCGACGATGAAGAAGAGGAAGGTGAGGTTGACGATGATGATGACGTGGTGGTGAAAGCAGATAAGAGCAGTGATGATAGTGAGGGGAAAGCGAGTGAAAGTGAAGAGGAGACAAAGAAAAACACAACACATGGAGGTTCTGAGGTAAACAGAATGACAGAATTGCCCAAAGTATTTGCAAATACATGACAGATTTTTTCTGTTCTTTTGCTGAATTTAAGAGTTTTTGCGTGAGGTTATTAGATGATGTATTCTCTGGCCCTTAGACAGACCTGCTCACTCAGGCAGAGCGAGATTCTCTGCTCCGGAATGACCTGCGGCCTGTAACAAAAACCTTCAAGGGAAATAAGCTGTTTCTTCGTTTTGCCACCCAGGGTGAGAGAACACATTAGCTCTGTAGTTAATGACAAATACTAATTACAGTGACGTTACAATTTTATAAGGTTCAAACATGTTGAATCTTATCTCTGATGTTTTGGATTTGCTTTAAGTTTTTCCACCATAGCCTTCATTTGGAACAAGTTTGTTTTATCTAAATACACCACAATGTGAGAAGGCACTCAAATCTCTGCTCTAATAATTAAGTGCTCACTAGTACCAATGCTTTAAATCAGAATCCCACTTTGAATTCTGGAGTGATGCAATTATTGCCTTTGGTTTCAACAGATGACAAAAAGGAGTTGGGTGCAGCAAGGCGGAGTCGGTACTACATGAAATATGGCAATCCAAATTATGGAGGCATGAAAGGCATCCTTAGTAATTCTTGGTAAGAGAATCATTTATTTTTCAGCTCTGAGTTTATAAATCTTCATCAGCAACTATTTTATTTACTCTTTGGAAAATTACTATTTTCCAAAATAACTTGAAATTACACTTTAAGTTAAATGAGTTAATGAATTAAATCTTAAATCATCAGTTTAAATAATTAATGTATTGGGTGCCAAAATAAGATTGATTATTTATTTACTTACTTATTTTTCCTCTTCATTTTTAGTTTGCAGGCAGTAGCTAATGTAGTTACTTAGTATTTTAGTAAATGTAGGCAGTTCCATCTATTCCTTTAAAATGAAGAAGATATATGGAAAATTATAATTTGTCATTTTCTTTTATTTCTTTAGGAAACGCAGGTACCATACACGAAGAATCCAGCGTGATGTTCTAAAGACCAAAAAGACCTTAATTGGTGACAGTATGGGACACACGCCACCTTACACACACAGACATTCAGGTATTAAAAATCAAATTAGGTGATGATGAATTTGGATTTCATTTTGACATCTCAGTAAATTCCAGGATGTAGAAAGATGGTAATTTCACTATTTTTCTAATTACAGCTGATCTGGTAAATCTGCCAGAGGAGCCCATTGAAGAAGAAGAAGAAGAGGAGGAGGATAAAGAGGAAGACATGGATGCTGACGATAGAGTTGTTGAGTACCGAGATCGGTTAGACAAAGATAAAAGTTCAAGAATTGGAGAAGGGGGGCTGCATAGTCGTTTAGGCTCATCCTCAGCATCTTCAGATTCTGACGAAATGGACTATGATCTAGAGCTGAAGATGATTTCAACACCTTCACCTAAAAAGAGCATGAAGATGACCATGTATGCTGATGAAGTAGAGAGCAATCTTAAGAGCATTCGGTAAGTTTTCAGAATCTCTCATATTGCTTTAAAAGGAGTAATGATTCTTTTTACAAAGCATGTCTCTTTGTCATATTCTTCCCAGAAATTCGGTTCGGAGTGACTCTGGCTCTTCCAGTAGTGGTGTACGAAGTCGCATTGGTAGCAGTGGGAATAAATCTACATCAGAGAAAGTTACCGATGTCAGGCAGTTACTGGAGGAGAAAAGACAGGGCCTCACTCATCAGAGAACACGTCCATTTGTGGCCTCCAGTGGGAAGACAGGTTAGATATGTCGCTTCTCTTTTGCAGTGGGTTTAGTAAATAATTTAAAAAAAACATGGATAAGTGAGTTCGCCTATGTTATGAAAGGCTTTAATCCCCCCCAAAATCATAACTACTAAATAAAATGTTAATAAGAAAAATTTAAACCCGTTTTGCATTCTCTTTACATTTGATTCCTTATCTGCCATTTTCTCATTGTAGATGTGAGACAGAGGTTGGGGAAGAGACTGCACTCTCCAGAGAGACAACGTTCTGTCTCTCCTGTCCCCCTGAGGAATACAACTTCTCATAGGGAACCTCTGTCCGATGTTCACAGCAGACTTGGGGTGTCAAAACAGGAAACACGAGGTCTCTACTCAGAATCATCCAAAGATAAAAAGTCAGGTAATGCAACATAAACTCATAACACATCTTTGATTCTCACATTAATACTAACTTTCTGTAGTGATTCTTAGATTTTTTTTTTTTATCTTGTGTGTGCTCCATCTTCACCTTTCTCCTGTCTGTGTTTCTCTTAGGTGGTTTATGGAGCCGACTAGGACCATCTAAAGATGGCGAAGGCAATCGTAACCTTTCTGGCCGGAAAGGTAGCAGTCCTTCATTCTCACGGGGGAATCAGCAACGGGATGAAGTGGACTCTGATGGAGTCAACGATTATAATGGTGAAGATGATGATTCTCAGCTACAGAAAATGTGGGGGGCCATGATCAAGCAGAAGGAGCAGCAGTCCAGCAAAATGAAGAAAAGCCGTCTAGACAACCTTCCCTCACTGCAGATCGAGATCAGCAGAGACGGCAGCAATGGCTCTGACAGTGACTCCTGAGAAGGAGTAGAGAGTCAATCCATGAGGAACAAGAGAGAAAACATGTTGCAGAATTCCTGACAAGACCCTTACAAATAGATACCTTCACTCCAACCCTAGTACATACTTGGATCCTGGCAATAAACTTCTTTGAACATTAAAAGACAGGGAATGCTGGAATTCATTGTGTTTAAAGAAGGGTCAATAAGGAAGAAGAACATTTCTTTGTCATGTTTTTCCTTTTTTGGTCTTTCTTTAAAAAAATGTTGTAATTGGTTGTGGATTATGCATCTTCAGGGCCCATATGCATTTTATGGTGATGCACCAAGTTAAAATTAAGAGTAGATCTCATGATGGGACTGAAAAACAAGCAGTTTCTTCAGTGTATTACAAGAGTACTTTCGTGGTGAATATTCTGTCAGCCAGAATAGTCAGTTTTACAGGAAGCTAGATCACAAACTTGAGAAAGTTTTACCAAGTTATTGATGTGGAAGAAAACTATGGGCTTGCACATCCTAAATCATTTTTGCAGACAATATTGGAAAAATACACTGGACACTGATTGATTAGTACTCTTGTAAATTCAGTCCTGAATATGGTGTACAATACTGGAGCCAACCTATATTATGGTCATTATACAAAAAAAAAAAAAAAAAAGTGAGTGGCCTACATTCCCAAACATGGTCAGTGAATTCAACAAGCAAAAACAGGAAAAAAAAGTTATTGTATGTGAAAATAAATTTTTTTTACATAATCCTAAGAATTGTGGTGTTAATTTATTGGGTTCTTCATTAAGTTTCAGTGTTAACCCGAAGTAAATCAAAAAAGTTACATTAATTTTGGCATGTGTACTTGTCAATTTGTAATGGATTTGTTCTATAGTATTCAAATAATACCTCTTCAAATATTTAATGCAATTGGAGAACGGATTTAACTATATTTTAGATTTTTTTTAAACTAGTTCTACTACTGGTTTTGTAAATGCAGGGTAAAGATGTAAGGAAATACTCTCAAAAGTTGTTACTGAACAGGTTTCACCTTTCCCCAAACCTTGTGGCTAAATTCAGATTACCATATATTGTATCTTATATTATGTACAAAATAATATGTCAAAATGGAAGTTAATATTTAGAGGCTTAAAACAAATGCAATACATCATGCCCTCAGTGTAATTGTCCACTTGGTTCAAGGACTAATTTAAATACTCCATTTGACTAACAGAAGGAAAAATTGAGGGTTGAACATTGCCAGTATATTGGACACTGGTAAATCTAAGGGAGAGGTTTATTTAACTGATTGAAATGCATAGAGCGATTCTTTAAATATAAAAACTGTTAAAAGCCTCTTAATATTTTGGCATCTTATGTACAAGTGCTTTCCAGTCATCAATGTAAACCCAATAACATTCATTACTGTTAGCCCAAAATGTACATTTATCAGTTATTTCCATCTTTATCCACTGCTCATCCCTGCCTCTATCTTCACTCATCACTGTTCTTTAGCCCCCACCAACAACTTTATGTAGTAAGAGATTGAAATTAGTTTCAATGTAGAAATGCGGAACCATAATTAGAAGAGGACTTTTGTTTTGAAGATAGCTTTTCAAGCTAAAAGCCCTTAAATACTATTCCCTGTCTGTTTCTCTCTCCGGTACTGTCGTTGTTCAATTATTTCTGTATGTATCTGTTAGAACACTGGAACAACTATCATCTACTGTGTGTTTGTTTTTGGGGTCAGTTTAAAGCAGCTTTGTGTAGGGTGGCTATCCGTTATCAGACTGTTTAGAAGCACCGCTGTGTAACGAAGCAGTTAGCGTTGACAGAGCTTCAGGCTAACCGCCCGAGATTTTATCTGGGACGGGGTTTTGGGGATTAATTTCCCGCAGACATGCAGTAGAAGTGGGGACGTGTCAGTAAAGGCCTCGGTGAGGTAAAATGGAAATAACAAGAGCGGCGGGGACGTGCTTGTCGGTGGAGTGGTGTTATTAAAGGTTAAGAGGTTTTATCCGCTGCGGCAGGATGCTCGAGGGTTCGTACGGAGCGGTGGACCGAGATAAACCGCTGTTCCGCCTGCCCTTCACTCTCTTCGCCGTGGGAACCGTGTGCCTGCCGCTGCTCGGATTCATCGCATGTATCACAGTCTCCATTCTCTATCACTATGACGAGGCCACGTATACACACTGCCAGGTGAATATACTATGCACCACCGTAATTTTTTTTTCATTAGGAATAAGTACAAGTTTCACCCACGTTCATTTGCGTAACTTACTGGGCTCAGCTATTAAGGTCATCATAGACAACGGTTGTTATTAAATATTATCAGCTTCCCCTGACCAAAATATTTTAAGTTGTTCACTAAAATTAGCTAAAGACAATGCACAGCGTATGTGATCTCCATAGAAAGGGACACCCTTGAACAGCTCTACGTGAGCCTAAATTCACCATGCTCAATGCCGAGAGTCTGCTACACAGTAGGAAAAGAAAACTCACTGGGATGGTGTCCCTAAGGCTATATTTTGAGTACCTTTTTATAAAGGTACATGAATGTACCATATTCAGTTTCAAGTTTAAATTCAGAAGTTTCATTTATTTCCACTCCAGACTTTTTACTTTTGCTGTGTAAATGTTTAATAGCTTTTGCAAATGATTGGGTATTTTCTGCAGGTCCTTAACTACCTCCCATCCATCAGTGCGGCCATTAGCCTTACTCCAGAACGTTACATCTGGCGCTTCTGCATTGGCCTGCATTCCGCCCCACGGTTCCTGGTGGCGACAGCCTACTTCAGCTTTTACCGAGGACGATTTGGGAGGCAGCTCAAGACCCAGCTACTGAGTGTCTTCACCCTTCTTTGTGCTCTGAGTGAAAATATTGGATTGCTGCTACTCACCTATGTCTCCTCTACTGAGACATACAGTAAGTGTTTTGGATCTAGATTTTGGATCTAGTTTTCCAGGATTAAACACAAACAAGAACAATTAACTGTTTTTGTTTTTGTCATTGTTGTGTGATCCTCATTACTATAATGTATATAGTGTATAAGATACGTGTTTACAGATTATTAAGTTAGATATGTACAAAACATGTTTGTTTATCAAAAATAATTGTTTTATAAAGCATCTAATTTCACCTAAATATTGTATACATCCAGATGGGTTTTTTTTATAATGACTTTTACAAAAAAACTTGTTGAAACTCTTAGACCACACCCTCAGGAGCATACTGTCTCAAAAGTTCACTGTCTCAGTCAACCAGAGTCTTTGAAATGAACATGTGTAATGGATTTTTTAATATATTGAAATTAGCACGATATATATATGTGACCGATATAGTATTTGCTGATATGTGGATATTTTTTTAGTTATTGTTATTAGTCACATAGTGGAATTTTAGCTCATATTACAACCAATAACTTGGTGCTTTTTTGTGCTTGAGCATATGCACTGATGTCTATAAATTGTCTGCCGTGTGGATGTTTTTAGCAGTTTCTGCAGAGAACAGTCTCTTGGATTAAATTTCTCCGTAATAAAAACTAAATTAAAATATGTGCGATGCTCAGTACACACACACACACACACATCAATAGAGGTGTAAACACATACACAGCAGGTTAAACAACTCTAACATCACAGTGTAGGAGCCCTTCTTATATAAAACACATGAAAATAGATATAGACAGCTATTCACTCAGCTTCTGAATTTATTACTGAAACATGATGATAAATGGTTACAAACACTTGCTCAAACACTCTCTCCCTCTGAGTTGCTTTATGCCACTCTCTCCCTTGCTCTCCAAAGCAAACTCGGTGCTGCACTAATTAGTGCCCCTCTAGAAACCTTTCATGCTGAATCAGCAGTAATTCTTTGATAAAATATAAATGACGTACACTTAAACTTAAAGGATAAAATAAAAAAGTACAGAAATATACAAATACTGAAGAAAAGGCTTGTCTTCTGCCAAAAATAATTAGTTTTTCTTTAGTCCAATGAAAACTTGCTTTAATTACAAAAAGATTAAAAATGATCGGTTATTATCGGTATCAGCCACTCCAAGGTGCTAATTATTGGTCATCGTATCAGCCCAAAATTCAAAATTGGTGTATCTCCAATTGAAATGTGTAAAATTAGTTGTTTAGGCTATTAGAAATATTGTTGTTTAGACTACTGCCCATGTCACTGGAGTGCCTTCTAAATTTAAAGATTCCAACTCCAAGCCAAATGCACTGCACTCTAGGCTTCAATGAGCTTGCTTTGTTATATCTCTGATGAGAACTAATATGCCACAGCGTGTCCAGTGCTTGATCTAGGCCTTAAAGGCAAGTGATATCTAACTGTCCAACACATGTTTGGTGAGGGGGAGTGGGGGATCACAGTTTCTCCAGGACAACATTTAACACAGAGGAACAGCAGTCAGTGATGCAAATGGAAAATAAATACTATAAATACAGACAGTTAGAGCAGAGTTATTGGTTCAGTCCGTCAGACAGATGTGTACAGCAGTTCAGAATGTGTAGGTTGTGTAACACAGAGGCTTTACCTTACTGCTTAAAATATTAGAAAGATGAATTTGTGTCAGTTGGCTCTAAAGAAAGCTGACTGATGTCATGTGTCTTTGGTTGTTCGACAGGTTTCCATAAGAATGGCTTCATCCTGTTTATTGGGAGCTCTCTAGTCCACATGTTGTGCACCTGCAGGCTGTGGTGGGTGATTACAAAAAAGTATCACTTTATTGCTGAGGTAAGTTTCAGTTGGGTTTATCCTCACGAGACCAGCAGAGGGCACTATTTTCACAGCATACTTCACCCCGTATTCATCTCATTATATATCATTACAAATATGCCTACTTCTATTTCTCATCTGTTTTAGACAACTTGAAAGAATGTTAGCAACTAATAACACAGATTGTCATTGTAGTAACTCAAAACTAACACGAATGCTAACACTTGAAGGAAATCAGGTTAGGAATAAAACATTTTATTTATGTAAAATGATGATTAATATAAATGTTTAAAAATAAAATCAAACTAAAAATATTTAGTCTTTAAATTTTTTTGCATATTCTGCATGCATAAACAGTTCTATTTGTGCAATGATCACTGAATTTGTTAACTGACATATACATTTTGTAATTTGATTATTTAAAAAGCATTAATTTGATGTGTGATAACATACTGTGAACTGTGTAATGTAACTGTGTTCCATCTATTTCATCTACTCTGTGTGTTTGTGAGCATATGTGATGGTAAGTGTTCACTGCCCCGGATGGGTTATATGCTGAGAGTCCAAATTGTGTTGTACAGCTCTGAATTGACAATATAAAAAAGCATGTTTAATATTTTTCACGTTTTCACATTTCAAAACTGCATCTTGCCCACAGACAGTATAGCTGGAGACTGTGTTAATAAGAGGTGTAGATATATCTGTGAACTGGGAGTGGATGTGTTGGAGACCACAGAGGCTCTTTATTTTAAGGCTGTGAAAGTGCAGTTGCAGTATGTGTGTAATGTTCAGTGTGCAAGGGAAGTGGTTTAGATAGACTGAGCTTTTACAGAACCTATCGCCAGCTGCTTGCACCACAGCCAGTTGCAGAGGAGAAGTGGTGAAACGTTCAACGATTTCTACTCCCTCCTCATCTTTCTGAGGCTGGCCTTTCTCCATTTCTAATGGCATATCTCAATTTCCTTCTCTTTGTCCAGTCTCTGAAACAGGAGATGACATCATATCGCTACAAGATCCGCCTCTTCCTTCTCAACTTTTGCTCATGTTTAGTTGCTGGCTACTTCTACTGGCGCCACAACAAGTATTGTGAACCAAAAAGTGAGTGCAACACTTTGCCCCACCCCTTTATTTTTTTTATTTCTGAATATCTGTCTGTTCCTGTGTAAAAGGAAAATAGATTGGCTGCTGAAGTATCACAATAACCTCCATAAAGAAATACCTGAAATCAAGTCTAGAAAAAGTAACCATTTCTTTAATTCCTAAATTTGTATTTAAACACAGTGCTCTCAAAGATTCTAAATCATTTTATTTATTTAAATCTGTCTATTTGTAGCATGAACAGGCCAATCTCTCTCTCTCTCTCTCTCTCTCTCTCCCCCTCTCTCTCACATTAACTCTCATGATAGTCGTCAGTCACGTCTGAAAGACAAGATTGTCCGACACTATCCCCACAACTCTGCGCTGAGCTTAAAATGTAGATTGGAAGAAGTTCGGTTTGAAGAATGGAAAACTAGACAAAACCAAAGTCGCATTGAAGTACACTGGTGGTACAATCAGTATATGATTATTTGCAATTTGCCACTTTATGTTCCATTTTCAATTTTCCCAAAGGATGTTTTGTAAGCTTTTATGTTCTACCTCAGTAGCTCATTGTTCTTTGATCTGATGCTACATTTGTGCCTATAGTGAACTTGAATATTGTTTGTTTTTCATTGCCAGAGTGGCTCTATAAAGTTATTTCAGTGTAATATGGTACACTAATAAACAAGACATACTTCTGAATTCACATGTCAAATACAACAACTGTACTAGTAGTATTTCATTAATCTATTTGAATGCAAGCAAAAACACATTTTTAGTATTAACTTACGTGAATAATTATGAATCATTTAAAACGATCGTCTCCTTTAAACAAGAAACTATCGTGTTATTTAACACCTTATTATAGTGAACTGAATTGTATCAAAAGCCTACTCAATCGAATCTAACTGGCATGTATGTGTGTGTGTATATGTATGTATGTATGTATGAGTGAGCTCTGGTCAGGTGTGTCTATATTTCAGGTTGTTTTTGGGAAACCAAGTTAGGGTTAAGTCCTCATTCTGCATGTGCTACATTATTGTGTATACTTGATTGGCCTAACTACAGTCCATATCTGTCTACTATTGAAAATGTCATGCACATCATTAAGAACGGTTGAACAGCAGGATTCGCACATTAAGCAACAATGTGTAAAATTTCCACTTGCAAAACTGCAACAATTTATTTCCTCAGTTCCCACGTGATGTCACTTTATTGCTTTTCTTGGCATATGACGGATATTTTTGGTACTTGAAATGCTTACTGTGCGTTTATAGGAAACATATATTCAGACCTCTCTAAATCAGTTTGTGAAATGTGGAAATAAAACCTACTTATGTTGGTTTTATATGTTTTTACTTGGTTTCAAATATGTTTGTATTTGTTTTTTTGTTTTTGGTCAGGATTATTTTATAATCCATAGGGCATAATAATAGTTCAAATATGATTGGCTTCTCTTGTATGGTATGCATGGTAGTGTAGAGATTTATGATTCTGCAGCTTTCTGGGGCTTTAACACAAGTCCCCTTTGTTGCTCTGCACCTGAATAAGTGACTTTCATTAGTAGATTAGTAGCCCAGGTATTAAAGAGTTAAACACATCAAAGAATTGCAGCAAGTGACTGATTTGTGCTGTATCAAGTTTTCTATTGAAACAATAGGAGGTTACACCCCTGCAAAAGTCATTTGCAGTGCTTCCTGTAGATCACATCTTTAGAGTCAGTCTCACACTGTTTAAGTTTTTTTCAGACTGAATCAGGCTTTAGTGTTTTTGGAATCTTTAATAATAATTAAAGATTATGAATTCTGATAAGTTTGTTTCTTCTTTCTGTAGTTTACACGCTCTTCGCACTATGTGAGTATCTGGTAGTGCTCTCCAACATGGCCTTTCATATGACAGCCTTCTGGGATTTTGGAAGCAAAGCAGTCATGGTTACGACTCCACCAGAGGGCAAGCACATCTGACTAATGAAAAAAAAAATCCTTAGTGGGGCAACCAAATGTACCCACCCTCATGTTAAATACCCAGAGAGGCCACTATGCGTGTGCAGAAGATAGAAATCAAATAGACATTGTGTATGTGTGCATTTATATCTTAAAAATTTACATAAATTGCCTAAATGTATCTGGTTGAAAATACTAATTATTTTATACTGTTTACTGTTGCTAAACATTCATTACTGTATCAGTGATGTACTGTATTTGCGCTGCTTATTTAATTTTCTTAATTTTTAACCTGGGATGTGTATATATTTTGCTAGGAAAATTATCAGTTGCTTCATAGCCTCCCCTCATTGTTAAAAGTATGTATTAAAATTCAGCAGTTTTATGGTACCAATAAATTAATAGTATTGAGAAATGCCCTGTCATTCAAAACCAAATTTCACTAAGGAGCCTTATCTGTGCTTAAAAGACAATAACCTGTTCCAAGGTCTCCCTCCAAATTCAAAACCATTTCTGGTTTAAGCCAAACCTATTTTTGCTTTGTAAGCTGTGGTATTAGATGGAATTTATAGTTTACAGTTCAGTACATTTATATTAATCTTTATTGAATATGAACAATATCCAGACATAGCCCTGGTTTCTCGTAACAATAGTTCTTCTTTATTTATCTCTACTCATGCAGTATGGCTGTAGCCTGGATTATAGATGATTCTGTCATTTTAGGGCTCTAAACACACACTTTAAAAAGCACAACTGACTATTCCCTGTACCATAAGTGTTGTGGTCACATAAGCCACAAAAGCATTCCATGTTTTGTTCATGACATTTGGGTTTGTAGCTAATACAATGCTCTTTTTCAGTAATTCTGCATAACTACAGTTGTATTTTTCGGTGAAATTAAACAGAATTGTTTAAATCAAACTGTAACGCATACCTCATATTTGTTAATGTCTCAGGTTTACTTTAACGTTTAGTGGATTTTAAGTGGTGGCTTGACAGTTGATTGTAATTTATGTCAAGAATAAGGTTTTGTTAGCCCAGCCATCACTGCCAGTGCATCTGAATGCTGAAACATTTATATTACATAACCAGACATATCCACACTGATTACTATTAAGAGTTTATGGTGATTTAAAGTGATATTTCGTAGTTTTATTTTTTGTAGTAGATATTTATGAGCCAAACTGAACAGGTTAATTAAGACTGATCCCATTTTTACACATGATGTTTTTTTTTTTTTGCCTTTTTTTTTTTTAATGGATAATTCTGGACAAAACACTGATTGTGTTAAGAACTGTATAGAGCCCTGTACTGAGATCAGACCCCGCTCAGGTTCTAGGTCTATAATCTTCATGGTACTCTCTATTTAATTCTCAATATCGTGAATTATTTTATCAGTGTCCAGATTGTACAGAGTTTAATGCTTGTCCTGATGTGTGAATTTACAATTTCAACGATCAGTGCAAAATAAATAACTGTATTCTAAAAATGGTCATTTATGTTTACCATATGATTAACACATTTGAATACATTACATTATGGAAAGTGTGTTTTTTTTTTTTTTTTAAGTGTCATGTCCCCGATCAGTGTAATAAATTCCCATTGGAACACTCTGAATTACCTTGTTTCCCTGTTAATTACAGAGTTATGCAGAAATGTTTAATAATGTGTGGAGTTCCTTTCCTCAGTTACATGGAAAAGCTCCTTTTACTGTTGTTATTATTTTAGTTATTGGCGGTTTTGACCCAACAGTGGTGATAATATTTAATCAGATTGCGTCAGAAGTATATCAATGCAGGTTATGTGAAAAGTCTTATATTAGTGGGGGTATAAATGTCATGTTCTCTATGAGAAAATAATTTTATGCGTTTTTTTTAGATTATCATTTAGAAAGGTTTTTTAAAAGAAGATATATAAAGTATATCCTGTTCATTGCATATTATAGCTGATCACACAATATGGATCTGAACAGGACAGTATTCATGGTGTGTTTACTTGGCGTCTGTTTATTACAGGGCTCCAGTCTCAGGTTTAGAGGTCTTTCACAGAGCAGGTAAATGAATGAAGAATTCTGAACAAAGCACCCCTGTTAACAGCCCAAAAACAAATAGAAGTACTGAGAACTCATTTGACTGTCAAATAACTGCGGTCAGCCAGCGGAGGGCTAGTGAAAACCTTTGTCACAAAGAGGGATGGGCTTGTGCGTAACTTGTCCTTTTAACAAATAGTTTCATGAAAATCTAATACGGATTTATATATAAACATCCATGTATAATGGGCACAGGCTAGTCTATCTCTGACCAGGACCTACCTGGAGGAAAGGGCAGAGAAGTGAACAAGCTGTAATGGTATGATGAGGGTGAACAGTCAAATAATGGATTGCTGTTTATTTACTCCTGAAGTGGGAGAGAGATAGAGGAAGCAGGCATAACAGAAGTGCTCTGGGGGGAAATTCCTCCATTGGCTAATTCCCACTGACCTCTCTTGCACTCCAAACACAAAAAAAAATGATCTCAGCAGATAAGACTCAGTGACAGGAATACAGTAACTGGTAAAAGTTCCTCTCTACAGAAGTTTAAGCAAGTGTGGTTTTTAAGCAGCAGTGGATTTGTATAATGGGATGTAGATAGTAGATTCTGACTCAGTTTTATATTCAATCACATATAAAATATTAAACCTAAAAATAATCCTAATATCGATTTAAGAGTTTGTGGAAATCTCTTATAATAATAAAGCTAGCTAATTTAAGGTGCACCTACACACTGTGTATATATTCTATGTAGAAAAACATGAAAATGTTCTGTTCTA
This sequence comes from Hoplias malabaricus, assembly GCF_029633855.1. Lineage (NCBI taxonomy): Eukaryota > Metazoa > Chordata > Actinopteri > Characiformes > Erythrinidae > Hoplias > Hoplias malabaricus. The sequence goes on along the minus strand of NC_089814.1, from coordinate 18,670,137 downwards.
GAGCATCAGCAAATAAGCTACTATGAGCTGCTAATGGGCTACAATGCTTAATGCCCAGCATCAGCTTGAAGAGTATAAAGCCACCCCAACCCACAGAGAATTTAAAATGTGTTTTCTGAAGTGACAGGGTTCCATCCTATACATAGGGGATGAGCTGAAATGAATCACCCAACATCAGCACCTGGCCTCATCTTGTGGCTAAATACCTTCAAATAATTACACCAATGTTCCAAAGTCTAAAATACTGCAATGTGGTATTGTGGTAATGTAACTTTTAAAAACCTCCCATATCATTAACTAACAATTAAAACCCTTGGTTTTAAAGAATTTGGGTTGAGTTTTTTGACCACGAACACTGGGACATATGTTTTCTTTTCTTCACATTTATTGTTAAGCTATAAAAGATAATTTCAACATGAGGGAGTTTTTGTAGTGCCTTTAGTGTGAAAATAAATTATGTAAATGAGAGAGAGATGGAGTGAGAGAGAAAAGAGCGAAGTTGTAGGCCGCAGAGGGAAGTAGTTCAAAAATGTTGTGTGCACGCCTGCTTATCCCAGTCCTCTCCTGTGTGAGGACCAGTCAGTATAAGGTAGATAGGGAAATGAGTGAGCAGCAGAGGGCTCTATTTAAATGCACAGTGTCTCTGCTTCCTCTTTCAATCTACTCTCATCTGTCGCTCCACAGTCACTGTCTGACTGTGTCGGCACAATGCTGCACACTAAAATTATTCGTGCAAAAACAAAAACTTTTCATACTGTAATAAATCATTGTCCGATTTATGTTGTAGGGGATGGATTTCACAAGAGAAATATCAATGCTATTTTAATTAATACTTCTATGCAGTACACTGTATTACATTATATTTCATTTTCCATTATCCAAGCCCCATTTCCAGAAAATGTGGGACATTTTGTAAAATGCGATAAAAGCGAGTATTTTTCATTAATTATCTGTAACCGCTTATCCAGTTCAGGGTCGCGGTGGGTCCAGAGCCTACACGGAATCATTGGGCGCAAGGCACCCTGGAGGGGGCGCCAGTCCTTCACAGGGCAACACACACTCACAACTATGGACTTTGGAGTCACCAATCCACCTACCAATGTGTGTTTTTGGACTGTGGGAGGAAACCCACGCAGACATGGGGAGAACACACCGAACTCCTCACAGTCACCCGGAGCGGGAATTGAGCCCACAATCTCCAGGTCCCTGGAGCTGTATGACTGCAACACTACCTGCCACTGTGACGCCCTATAAAAGCAAATATTTGTGGTTTTTAATTCTCTTGAACTTTTATTATACTCATGGGCATCTCTGGGCCCAAGTTTATCTCAGATGATCCAAAAGTTGAAACTTGTGCTGTGTTCCGAGGAGCCCAGCAGTCATCTCCAGTATGTGGACTGATACTGTAGCTAAATAGTGTGTTAATATAAAAGCATTTTAATGTATTTTATTGATGAATTGTTCTCTGTTAAATAATTATGATTATTTAGAATGTAGTCTGCAGTGACAGTCTTGCCTTTATTTTACGAGACATTGCATCAAAACTGTGTTAAATGGCATAAAATCTGATAAATAACACCCTTCGATGTTGTGCATGTAATTGGCATTAATGGCAGTGGAAGTTTATGAGAATCAAGATAAGGCCAGTAGTTTTTGGTGGAGCAAGTCATCATGTGAAAGTGTAGACACTTTGCTGCTGGGGTGTGTGAGGAATGGAGAGTGAGCAGATCGGGGGATGTTTGTGCTTGCTCTGTTTCCAGGAGGTAGATGACTTCCCAAGGAACGCCATAACATTCCGTTGTCAGAGGCTGTGTAAAAGGCAACCTTTTCATAGCAGCTGACGCTTGGTTGTTTATCAGTGACAGGTTTGTCCTTGTGTCCCATGCCTCTGAACTAGAGACTCTTTGTTTTCAGTGTTTATTAAATTCAGAACTTATTATGGTCATGCAGAAGCCAGTTGTGACCATTTACATGTATGTTGATGGTATTTGGCAAACACTCTTATCCAAAGTTTTTTTTAAATGTTACATGATGTAAACTAATGCAGTGCTAGTAATATATATATATATATATATATATATATATATATATATATATATATATATATAGTCCAGAGCCTACACAGAATAACTGTTCATTAGCGCATTTACAAAATCAGTTCATTTGAGCAGGGAACCACTATATCAAATCAGACTTACAATGAGCTGTTTAACTGTTGCTTTGAAATGTAGCAGATATTCACTGTTTCAAAGACAAGTGAGTGCTGGCCCATTAAACATACAACACACAGCCAAAATCTGTTACACTGGAACAGGCCAAAAAAATGTAGTGACTGATTACGTTTGAGTTTTTATTCAGCATTCAACAAAATCCAAACATAAAATCACTAATCAGTGTCTTTTAAGTACTGACAATATGAACAGTATTCTGAAATGACAGTGACAGTTAATTAATGTCTAACCCTAACTTATGCCATGACTGTTTGTAAACAATGGAATGCTAAATTGTGATTGAAAATACTTAGGCACATAAACACTAATCCCAAAAACAGTCATAAAAGAACTCTTTCTGGCTCCAAAAAAACCTTTTAGGCCAATTCTTTAAATAACGTTTTTTTGTAAATGAGCACGTGTGTGTGTGAAGTACTTTAAAGAACATGGGTTCCGGCCTTAATGTTCTATACCAATAAATTTTCAAAACCAGGCATCCATGCCACAGGCCACTGAGGAAGCTGTTAAGGGGTATGTTGGCATCTATAAGGAAATGATTTTAGATGTAAATGTTCATATGCAATACACATTTTGTAAATAAGACCAGTTCAGGATGCATACACATGGGCTGTTTAAGCCTGCAGTAAAATGATGAGCCAATTCAGAATCAGTCATTGAACACTGAAAGTGTGAGCGTTTTTCATTCTAGCTGCTTTACAGCTAAGCTCCACCCAGGCTTTGTGGGGAAACAGTGAGTGTGTAGAATGTGTACAGTGTGATGCGTGCTGGAGCCTCTGCTTCCTGAATGGACTGCCAGAATGCTGTTTCCCGCACCATGAGGAAGTAGTGTGGTCAATGCAAAACTGAAGGTTCCAAGTAGAAACTACTGAATACCACTGATAGACTCCCAGACTGAAATGTTGAAACCTGACATCTATCTCCAGCCAAACCCAAATGACCACAGATGATGGACACACTAAAAGCCAACACTGGAAGAAAAAACCAAACCAAAAAAAAAAAAACCTATTTTAGCAAATAAAATCTTCTTAAATCTACTTAATATATTTAATATTTCTCATTAAGTTGTAAGTTGTAAAATTACTGTTATAAGAAAAAAGAAATACATTTCGTATAAACCTTTGCTTGTTTTGGGTCTAGTCTTATTCAATTGCTAGATCACATGTCTTGTTAAATAAAAAAAAATCTGATAATTCTGCTAGAAACAGGTAAAATCCCCAGCTGATGGAAAAGGCACTTTCTTTGGGTAAAACTACGTAAACATATACTGCTGTCTAGAAGAAGTATGAAAAATCACATAATGTTCTAACTCAGCCTTATTGTGAGTAATATTACATATATTAATTATATTTAAAAGGTTTTTAATATTTTTTTTTTTTGCAGTGTAAAGCTTTGTCATATAAATACAATCAGTAAAGTAAAATTACAGATCCCTGTTTTGATAAAAGCAATCAAATGCATAGTATTAATTAATGAAATAAAAATTCATTATAGCTGCTAGAACCTGCACTTTATAAATGTCTTTTTTATTATTATTTTTAATGTACTAAATATTTCTCAGATATATTTCAAAACAAGGCACAGAAATGTTTTATGAGGTCATGAAATCCACAGGCATCTCCCGTTCTCAGAAATATCACAAGATGATTCTGTAGTCCATGAAAAGGTAAGTATGTGCTTCATATTGCCTTCAAACTTTGCTACTTTTCTCAGTAATCTGTCTGTTTGTATGTCTTGTATTATATTTGGGGGTACAGCATTTATTGCAATTTAAATACAGTACATTCCTCATTTTGCTACTTTGCTCCATTTCTGTAGGATATTGTCGCTGTCAGAAGAAAACCTTGTAACCACATATTTATGTTGTATAATTTTTTTATACCATTTGAAAACACCATCTGCTGTTAACTTTTAGTATAAGAAAATATAATTTTCATTTCATTTGCTATATTTTGGTTATATTTACAGATGTTAATATAAATGAATCTGTTCCATATTGATCCATGTCAATATATATTAATACAAAAAAATGTCTCAAACTACATCTTGTTCCTCTTAAATTTATAGAACACACTTCACTGTTTAGTTAAAAACAGCATCAGATATTTTAGACAACAGGTGAGTTTCTGGTTCACTTCTATTATTTTTTTTAGAAATGATAGCCTCATAATCTTGTAACTCTAGCACAAGTTACATTTCGGTCACCAAACTTGGCTGACAGACTACATTAAGTGTAAGTATATTGTTCCCTGGGCCATTACCTTAAGAACACTCTATAAACATCTGAGAATACGAGGTCTTGTTACAACAGCGACAATGTCTTTTCACAAGACTTTGATTCTGTTAGGTTCATTACACATTTTCTATTATAATATTAGCATAAAAACCTCTGTAATTGAAAACAAGGCTATAATATTTTTTCTCTCCCCCTTTATGTGTTCTCAGAGGAGTATGCAGGGTTTTTTCGACACAACTGGCTGAGGGTTGAGAAAGGAGCGTACAGCCTCTGCAAACACGTCCTTGATGCCATCCTGATTGAGCGCTGAGCACTCCATATACTTGACAGCGTGGATCTGACGAGCAAGCGCCTGGCCCTGCTGGTGTGTGATGGGTGCCTGGTTTTGCTCCTTCAACTTCTTTTGCAGCTCTACATCAGTGCGTAGGTCACTCTTGGTGCCCACCAGCAGGATGGGCACGTTGGGGCAGTGGTGTGTGACTTCAGGATGCCACTTGTGCTTAACATTCTCATAGGATGGTGGGCTGGAGATGGAGAAGCAGATGATGAAGACGTTGGTCTGTGGATAAGAGAGCGTGCGCAGGCGGTCGTATTCCTCCTGACCTGCAGTGTCCCACAGGTTCAGGCTGATGGTCCGGCCATCTACGCTCACCTGTGAGCTGTAGTTGTCGAACACGGTGGGAATGTACTCTTTGGGGAAGGCTCCAGTGGTGTAAGAGATGAGGAGGCAGGTCTTCCCCACTGCACCATCGCCCACCACCACACACTTAATGCTCTGCATGCTGGGAGGAGAGGGAGCACAGCAATCTTCAACAATCTGATAAATGGGGGGAAGAAGAGCACAGCACATTACTCTTACTGTCAAAGAGTCTTTTACCATCATGGTCAGTGCTGAAATAACCAGTCAACTTAGCTTAATTAACCCTCATATATATCAATCATGGTATAACTGACATATGATTTACTTAGAAACATAAGCCCACAATTATTCTTTATCATGTTTTTAAGGTATGCGTGTTCATTCTGACAAAATACACCACAAGAAGCCCGGAGGACGACATGGCAAATGGAGTGGCGGGAGTGCTGTAACAAGCAAATTAAATACGGGAAATTAGCTTTTCAAAAAGTTTCAGGCCTTAGCCTGGGTTAAAACTGGCAAAAAGACAAAGCAAGTTAAGGTATATATATGTATATATATATATATATATATATATGAGAGAGAGAGAGAGAGAGAGAGATACAAAAATGCTTGAAATAAAATCTTTTTTTTTTTTTTTTACATTCAGTGCCATTGAAAATTGAGACGGTTACTACTTTGTAGATACACTTTTTTAATTGGACAGTGACAATATAATGAAATTAGGTATTTTTCAAGTCACCATTTTAATTGTAAGCCATTACATCACATAACACACTTTTTAAAGAAAATAAAAAATACAAATGTATGTTAATTATAGCATTAAGACATGTTTCTTTTGGGTGAGGAGATGACATTTTGGCAACCTTATAGTTGGGTATAATAAATTGTCCTGACCAGCCAAGCTTAATTACACTTTGGGCAGCTTTCATATAGTTCAACAAAAGCAAATGGTTAATATTTAACTCAACAAACAAATGCTGAATTGTCCGCTTTCATGGCTGGATAAACAATATGATGCTGATAGACAAATACATGGCTTGAGATTCCAAAAAAAAAACTTGCATGTATGTTTGTAATTCATTTATTAGATTGACAAGCTGGACGGTAATAGGGAAAATTAATGATCAACCTAATATTTGTGTTCATGCAAACAATCATAGCCTTGATGTCATTTGTTACTTCGTGAAACAATGTTTTGGATTTATGTTTTAACAAGACCAGTCCCTCTCATTTCATCATGGAATCCACAGATTTTACTATCAGAAACTTAGATAGCTGAATTACAGAGTTCATGTAGTAGGGTTGAAAATAATGGTCACACAATCTGAACTATTTTCCAGTACAGAATTTTTTTTATCTTTATTTAGCAGCTTCTTGTTTGTAAACCACAGTGCTAAAGCACATTTTCATATGGCGGGGGGTGGGGGGTATCACTGAGGAGAGTAACATGCTATACTACACACTCATACTGATATAATGTATGTTTAAAAAAGTTAAGAATGGGTCATAGGTTAAGGATTGCAAATGTCCTAGGTGCACTCCATGAATGTATGTGTAGCTGCATTAACCCCTGTAAAAAGGAACACCAGAAGAAAAAGGAAGTGTGATTTCTTTTTTTTTTTTTTTTTTTTTTTGTGGTGAAAAGCTTTACTGCAAAGATTTGTCCACTGTGGAGGAGTGGTTAATGTTACAGAAGAACAGCAAAGGAATAAAACATTTTAGATGAAATTATACATAATCTATGTTGTAGCTTTCCTTCACTAGACATGTTGTATTTATTGCTTTTTCAAGCACTATAAAATGTCATATACTTGTTTCTTGTTGTTTTATTTGTGTACATTATTTATATATTCAAAAATAAACGCAGCAGCGCTGTACTGACTTTCTGTTATACCTCATTTTATATATATATTATGAGTTCCACTTAGTCTGAAGTTACAGTTGTTTGAAGTCCAGAATGCTGCTCTAGGAATAAGTACAAAATATTTCAGTGTTTCCCCACCCTGTTTTATTTTTCACTCATTCTGCATGCCAGAGTCCGGCAGATAATTGACCACACGAGAATGAGGCAAGATTGTCTCTGCCCAATCTCCAGGGACAGTGGGAGAGAAAGAGCGCAGTTCAGGGCCCAGCCCTCTTCTGTAAGGCATTAGCCAGTAGAGTTAGTGAGCCAAGAACGCGGCCAAACAACTCTGACAGCCAGCCTCATCCTCCTGTCACTTCTCTATTGACAAGAGCAATAGTCTGTTGAGTCTGATGCAAGAATGATGAGAAAATGTAACAGAAACACTAATTAAAATAAAAATTCTGCCCTGAGAGAGTAAACCCAGCAACATTAGCATATTTTAATCACTGTTGCTTTAGTAAAGGGAAACATAACTTATGATGTTACAATTTTGAGACAATGCCTGCTGTCAAAATATGATAGAATGCTGCATGGTAGCAATTTCTGTAAAAAAAATTGGAGGAAACGTTAAACAATAATGTCTGTAAATCTAATAATCTCAAACTCATACTCATCAAAAGCCTAAAATCAGACACAAGCGTTGTACTGCATACTAAGTTCTGTCTGTTAAATTTAGGTCTAATTTTAAACTGACACTTTGTACAGCATGTATCTAAAGAAAGAAATGAGAACTGTTGCTTTTGAAAAGAACAAAGTAAAACAAAACTAGAAGTGTCTACTTAAGCTATGTCCTTAACCACTTCACGAAAAGATACATGCTGAGTTTACTCTAGTGGTTTATGGAAAGATATAATGTTGAATGACTTGAGTTGTTTATGCTTTTATTTATTTGATTTATCTATGCAAAGCTGGAGGAATATGTAACAGACAGTACATGTATTAAAGGGTTGTGGGGACAATATGTGCTATTTAACTTTCTCATGGAGTACAATTCTGATCACTAAAGAACTGGTACAAATAAGCGGTGGCTCTCCTGTTCACTCACAAATGAAAGTGTCTTCAGTTAGTGTAAATGTGCTATTGACATTTAAAAATAGTATCTGATAATATACCCTTGAGCCCTACATTCAGTTAGCCTTTTTTATTTTTTTAATTGCTGAACTCTGAAGGTAAAGTTAGGGTAAATAGTAAGAGGAAGGCTTAATAAGGAAATATCTTTAGTATCAGCATGTTGATGTGATAAACTGCTGAGTAAAGAATGTTCTTTCACAAAGGTTTGTTCTGCTTTAATTAGTTTAGTCAGCTAATTTTTTGTCATTGGTTATTATTGCCATCATGGAAAAGTAAAGCAAACATTACAAAAAGTATTTTTTTATAAGATGCTACAGTTCAAAGAGGGGAATAGGAACAGATGAACAGACTTTGCAAAGTTATGATAGCAACATACATGGTCAGTCTTGCAATGTTTAGAAGGAGGATTTAGACAGTTCCACTTTTCCTCATGGAAAAGCAAGTGCTTGGTTTATTCGACTAAAATAAAAAATTCTGCTGCTTCCAGGTGGTGCCCAGTACTCAGTATTGGGACTAACTGGTAAATTGTGTTCTCCTGATGGGCTGGTATGACAGTGTAAGATGTCCTTGTTTAACATATGAGTGGGGATTTATTTAAAGTACAATTCATGTAAACTGTTTTCGAAAGGGATCTATGGGAGTCCTAAAAGACACCCATGGTTTCAGCTGCAGACATTCCCAATTCTAATTAGACAGCAGAATGTATTAACGTAGTAATGGTCTTTTTTACAGCAGGATGGTTTCTGCATCATATCTATTTCCCAATCTAATTTAACAGGTCATGTTTAAATGGGACTCAGTGAAATAAGAAATTTACAGGTGGAGTTGACTTCCTGACAGAAAAAAAACATAGGGTCATTCACTGAGGCCAAACGTTGACTGTAAACGGGACAGACCTGAATTTGCAGAAATAGCTAAATTCACTCAAACAGAAAGCTGTTATAGTCATGTCGAAGCTGCCAAGTCATAAGAGGATGATTCTCATTCTCATTTGAGAAATAGGAAACCAGTGCCTAAGTGTATGGGGAGTGGCAGCTGCTATACACTGAACACATTAACGAAGAGAAATCTCTGGGGAAGACTTGTGAAGACCCCAACATGTTCACAATTCAATATGAAATCAAGCAAATCAACTAAAAACGTACACCCGTAGGATTAAGGAGATCACAGCCTTCAGTGAGCATCTGTTCGTCACTCTGGTAAACAGAGTAAGACAGAAGTCACCGCCCGGCTCTAAAAACAAGCAGGAACATGTTCTCACAGTGTAATTATCATAGTCACAAGGTTACAGTGTTACCAGACAGAAAGGAACGGGTCTTACCAAACATGCTCTTTCCCGTTCAGTCGTGTCTCCGAACGCGAGAAGCGAATCCCTCTGTAAACACGGTCAATCTCTCAGAGCCGTAGATGTGGCTATTGAACTATGTAGGAAGTGAGTGCACCCCTAAGAGAGAGGAAGTATGGCTTAACGGCATGTTTGAGGAAGTTTGCCGAAGTGAGGCTATGAAAATGTCCATGTGGGCGTTAAGATGTGTGTTGAGTAAAGGGAATTCCCGCAGCGTTCACCCCTCGTACTCTAGAGTTTAAGCTTGGCCTACGCACAAAATTATACATCTTAATTAGATTTAAATACAGGACAAGCATTATCACACACACCTCCTACTGAGTCTCCACTTACCCGTCATGCGAGTCGTAACTCAAAGGGGAATTCTTTTTGAATTTTTTTCTTTTCTTTTCTCAGAATTAAAGGCCTGTATTGAAACCTTAAAATGTATAGAACATAATGTAGCCCTGTGGTTCATTAGTTTCATTAGGTTTGATATGAATTGGCCTATGTAAATCTTGGAAATCCCTCAGAAATGTTTACAGTGCTGTTGTTAGGAACCATTCATTCATGCATTTAGTTTAACCACTTCCACTTGATCAGGATTTCATTCAGAGCCTACCAAGAATCACTGGGCAGAAGGTAGGAATGCACCCTAGCCTCTGGTCCATCAAGGCATCACACACATTTACACATATGGTCAATTCTTCATGTTCAGTCCACTTATCAACAAATGTTTTTAGGACCTGAAGAAGAAACTGGAGCACTTGATGACACAGGTAGAACACAACAATATCCTCTCAGACACTGACCTAAAGCACAACCCATAACCCTCAGAAGCCCAAAACTATGTGGCTCTGCCTCTAGTGTTTCCATGCCGCCCTGTTAGTAACCATTCATTCACACATTCATTGTCTGTAACCGGGTATCCAGTTCAGGGTCACTGTGGTTCTGGGGCCTACCCGGAATCACAAGGCAGGAACATGCCCCTGAGGGTGTACCAGTCCTTCACAGGGCATCACATTCACTCACACACTCACACCTATGGACACTTCTGAGTCGCCAAACCACCTACTAACTTGTTTTTGGACCATAGGAGGAAACCGGAGCACCAGGAGGAAGACCACACGCACACAGGGAGAACATACCAAACGCCTAACAGTTTCCGGGCGGGTGACACTACCTGCAGTGCCACCGTGACGCACCTGTTAGTAACCAGATGTCTGAAATATTTAACACTTTAAAAAAGTACATTTAACGGTTACAAATATGACAATACCACTCATTGCAAAGATAAATACACTCAGTGCACATGCACATCTACAAAGATGTGGAAAAGGGACATGATCAGTTGAGTTTAAATTCACTGTATTCTCACAATTAACTTCTTCTTCTGAAAAAAAAAAAACTAAATGAAAATTCTATAAGTGTAAGTGGTTCTATAAGTGTAAGTGTAAGTCTAAGAGTGTGTGGTGCCCTGTAATGGAATGGCACTCCATCCAGAGTGTATTCCTGATTTGTGCCCAGTGATTCCAGGTCAGACCCACACCCACCCTGAACAAGAAAAGTGAATAAATGAATGAATGATTGAATGAATGAATACCAGCTTTTGTAGTATTCCTAAAGAATTTCATATGCCACTTTCAGGGGATTTTTTTTAATTTCTGAATAATTCAGTTGTGGAGATGTACACAAAACATTCTGATATAAAGTGTCCATCAGAGTGAAGTGAATGGTATACAGACACAGAGAAAGTGCCTAACAGTGCCATGAAACATCAATTCAAGTGCCAATTTGTCACTTATAGTAGTTAAAAGAGTGATGAAATGCTCTGCAACTATTGATGCCAATGAAGAAGCACCTGTATGTTTCAAATGAGTAAATCCTGCAGTGTCCTTCATATGTGCTAGCAGCGTAATAGGTGACTTGCAACTATTGATGTCAACAGTGCATATTTACAGTGCATTCTGCTTTAAAAATAGATCATGCTTTTTGAGGACTTCATATAATAGTCTTACATTGTTCAAGTTTGTATACTGGTCCATATAAAGACAATAATTGTTTCTAACATTAAGCTGGAGTCCAGAAAAACGTATTAGAAAAAAAATAATTTTATCAGCTCCACTGATCATACAGGATCACTTTGTAGTTCTATAATTACAGATTGTAGTCCACCTGTTTCTCTACATACTTTCTTATCCCCATTTCACCCTGCTCTTCAGTGGGTTGGACCCCCACAGAGCAGGTATAATTTGGATGGTGGATAATTCTGCAGTGACAATGACACAGTGGTGTATTAGCTTGTGGTGTGCTGGTACAAGATGATCAGACACAGCAAGGATGCCAGAAAATGTAAAGCCCTCAGTGTCATTACTGGACTGAGAATATCCACCCAACCAAAACATCCAGCCAACAGCATCCTGTGTCCAGTGATGAAGGACTAGAAGACAATCAACACAAGAAGTGCGGCAACAAATGAGCTAATGTCTGATCCACTAGTGCAAAACACACTAACACTACCACCACTTTCTCCAGTCTCTTTCATGCCAATGGTGGCTTAAGAAAAAAAATGCTGATTTAAATAACTGAACCCAGAAGAGTCACATTTTATTTTTGTTTATGTAAAAATATTTTTCATGTATGATATATTGTTACTCAGATTTGTGTCAAAAGAGTTCCTCTTTCACTGTAGGACAAAAATTGAGAGTTCAATGACATTTGTCTTCGAGTAATTCATCAAACACATGGCTTGTGTTTTGAATGGACGTGTTGCACTGGGCAAACTTGAATGTCTGGCTCATCTAAGCCCCATTTATTTACAATTTTTGAGTCAATATTTACAATAGCATTAATCTTTATATTAACAGGGCCCTACATATCTGTAAAGTCCTACGGAATGACACTCTCTGTATGTAGAAATGGTAATGGGGAGGAACCGGTTTGGGGAAGGCCGTTATATCTCCCCGCCTGTGTGTGAGAGAGACATATGTGAACACCCCATATGTAAATATCCGGCTTTGAGCCTTTGTGCTGATTACAACCGGCAGGGGGCTGCACTGCTCCATATTTAGAAGTGAGGCTCTCGTAAGTAGACAGGTAGGCTATTAGTTATCTTTTTTTTAAGTAGACTATTCTGTTCATGCCAGCAAACGGAGCACACAGAGGGAAAGCGGGCATGTCCCTCTCTGTTCATTCTTAGTTTAGCTGTGAGTAATAACGTTTGGGGACGACCGTTAAACATCAGGAAAAACCGCGTTCCTCACAAAAGATCCGGAAGACTGCTGCTTGTTTTGAGGGGCGGAGGAGATTAACGTGTTTTACTAAACTCTCTACTATTATCTCGGGGATACGCTACAATCTCTGTAGGTTCTCACAATATATCTTATTTATCTTCTAGTGAAAACTTTCGGATTATCACTGCAGCTCGTAAGAAACAACGTATCCTAGCAGCTTTGGGTTTTAAATTTAACTGAACGGCATCCTCTTCCAAACTTCACTTGACGTCTCAATGGAGCCCGGTCACTGTGATATGAAAAGATAGCTCTGACCTGTAATCCTCCACAGAGTCTCGGATTTTTATTTATTTCAGGTAACACAATATTTTTTTCTTATTTTTTGACAAAAATATTTATAACGTAGCCGTATTTTCATTATTTGTTTCTTACATTTTGTTCTGTACTTATGAGGAATGTGGGCCTCAGAAAAGAAAGCCCAGTTGGACTCTTTGCAGAAGTTAATGGGGAATATGTTTGACTGTTATACATTTGTGCAGATATTAATAAATTAAGTTGTAAACCTTGCCATTCAGGGTGTCTTTGTGCTAAAAGCTCTATTCTATAAAAATATGCCTAGTCTGAATTGTTCACTGAGCTACTGATAGGAACCAGATGTTCTCACAGACAAATTTATGACAGTTTTGTCTTTAAACATATTATATATTATCAATTTTCTTTGAAGAGATACATGCAGAACATGTTTTGATCATAAGCAGCACATGTAAAAAGTTAAGAACATGTGTAGGTTCAATAACTGTTCCGAATATTAAATAAAATCACTGAATTTGTGTTGTAGACACTACCGCTTTTAAGGTGTCAGGGAGTGTTTTTCATATGAACAATTTCACATCACAACTGCAAAAAATGATTTTGTTTACATTTCAACACACAAACTATGCATAAAAACCTTAAGGGGGGTACCTAATGCCCTCCAAAATTAACATAGTGATGTTTCTGCAGTGCAGAGCCTGGAGTAGCAACAGGGGCTCTATTCTCCCTATTACAGCTTAGTGGAGCATTACAGTGATATTAAAGCTGTAATTTTTAGGTTTAAATATTATATAGAATTAATTTACAAATTGCTGTGTAATAGCCCATAGATCAGTCATGTATTGATATTGCATGTCCAACTTAATTTCTCAGAATATAACAGAGGCATTGTGTGGCTTTAAAGTTTTTTCCTGTTTCTGTTTTAAGGTTAGCATGGATTCACTAAGCATTGTCTGTGTTAGTATCGCATGCCTTTGCCTGTTGTGGAGGAGTGCAGCAGACCATCCAAGACTTACAGACCACCTGCAGTCAGCCAGTGGATTGTCTGGTAAGAGATGTGTTACTGGGGAAAAGTGGGCGATTTGATAAATGCTGGTATGTGGAAAGGAATGTACTATGGTTTTCTAAAATACTCATTAAGGAAAATTAAACACCCTGTTAATCCCCTGAGTCCCCTGACAGGAGATACACAAATGTTTTATTAATGTGCTGCACTAGTGGTTGAGTGATGGTGTCCAGCATGTTCCCTTCCCATTTACTCTTGTTTGTTTTTACCTGTTCATTTTCTGAATAATATAATGACAAACACAAACATTATAATGTCAGTGTTTGTATGTTTTAATTTCTCATTTGTTGCTTGAAGAACTGTCTGTACTATTGCCTGCTAATTACTCTTTTCCTGGTCAAATCTGCTTTTTTTTATGACACATGAATTTGTAGTTTATTGTTCTTGAAGTACTCTGATGTTTAAAATGTACTCAGAAATATGTATAATGCTGTAATTTAACACTAAATATAACTATATATTGTGTACTAATAATACATTTCAGTGATGCACAATATGCCTCATGATATTTAGTTTTTCTGAAAATTGAGATGTTGATACAGGAAATAAATCAGTAGTGCAATATGTGGAAAAATACAATAGAAAATAAGAATACAATGATTTAGTTTTTTATTTGTAAGGTCTTGAAAATATCCAGTGTATGCACAGAAAATAATTTTGTGATGTAATGTGATAAAGATAGCAATAAATACATTCCTATTGCCCAACCCTTTTATGTCATTATGTAGGTGTAATGTTTAGATATTGTTTCAATAAGTAAAGCATATTTCATACTTCTCCAGTAAAGTGATATACACAGATCTACCATAAGATTATGACCGTCTCCTTATTTCCGCACTCACTGTTTGTCCTGTGGGTTTTGTGTCCACTGATGAATGACTAAAGGACGACCAAAACAAACTGTGCACCAAAAGATGAGCTAACATCTCTGACTTTACAACACCTAGAAAATGGACCAACAAGGTGGGGTGGGGGTGGCGGGGTGTCTAACAGAATGGACATGGCATTTAAAAACTCGACCAGCACTGTCTGATCAACTCATACCAGTGCGACCCACGTTACCACACCACCACCACCACATCAGTTTCCCTGCAATACTGAGAATAATCCACCACACTTATTATACCTGCTATGTGGGGGATCCTGCTGGGGTCCTGACCATTGAAGAACAGTGTGAAAAGGAGCAAACAAAGTATGCAGTGGAAGAGATGGTCTACAATCTGTAATTGTAGAACTACAAAGTGCTCCTGTGTGGTCAGTGGGGCTTACAGAATGGACTGTGAGTGTAGAAACAAGGACATGTCCATAGTGTTATGTTTGATAGGTATATATTTGCATTTATTGAGCAAATATGAATATTATGGTTTTTATGTCTTTTCAGTGACCAGTTGCTTAGCAGGTATGCCTGATAATGTAATGTCTGAACAGTCACATCTATGATTAGTTTATAAACTTCATCTATTCATGATAAGAAATTCTCAATGTGTCAAATTCAGTGACTGGAGTTGTCTCAGAGATATATACATTTATTTTTCCTGGCCAAAGGATAAAAGTGGTAAATTTAAATGATTAGTAGTTAATAGTATATCATTAGATTACTTAATCTGTATATTAGTCCTTTCGAGATGGACTTGCAGATTTATTTACAGCAGGCTTAAGACATGACGGATATCAACCCAGTGCCTATTTTCCTTTTAGTGCTCCATTCAAGAACAAACACACACTGTGGATTTTCTATTTTTATCTCCTATTTATATTTGATATAACTTTTAAACAAGTGCAGAATTCTTTGCATGCATTGCAACATTTGCAGGGCATAGGTCTGTAGTGTAAGATGCTGAACTTGTAATGGTGAAGAGAGCATTTAATATCCACTGGAATGCTCAAAGCAAACTTCTCCTTTTTAAGGAATTGTGTTAGCTGGACTTAAACTAGCTTTGAAGACAAAGCTGCAGAGCTAATGCAACTTTATCTGTTAGACCTAAAATTTAAATGAAAAACAAATGAACAAGGAAAAACTTCATTTTAAGCCCTCAGGTATCTAAACTTGTGTTTTTCTAAGTAGGTTAATCTGGCACTTGTGGGCATATTCTATGCATGTACACCATATGTCTTGTAAATACTCTTACAGACACACGTACTGAGAGAAAACTAACCACAAAGTGAATGCTAACCTCACACATATAACCCACTTTAACCATCTTGCAAATTTTCCAACCTTTTGTTTTCTAACTGTTTCAAATGACCAAAGTTGCATAAATTAAAAGAAGAACAATACATTCTTTAAAATATTTTCAAGATGTAGAATCCCTTTGACTTATATTACCTAGCTTGCAGTGGTGTGTTTAATTTCTTTGTTTTGCTGGAGTTGGAGTAGGAGTCCTGGACTGGGGGTTGCCAATCACAAGTGTTTATCAGAATGTTAGGATCACAACTACACAATTCCCATACACCTGAAAAGCAATTTTTTAAAGCTGTTTTTTATTACCTTTTGTGGTGTTCTTCATTCAGACTTGTTGGATGTTTAACATAACACTTACTTTTAGGAGAATATAAATCTTTAATAGCTGCCAATTTATTAACTTATTTCTGGCATAGTGTTACATAATGTTTGTCAGATTAATGACCTTTCCCTTACCTGTGTGCTTTGTAGGGTGTATTCTCCTTGTGACCTTTTATTTTGATACTGATATTATATTGTGGTCTGTATGGTTCCTGTTGTCAAGTGGTAGAATGGGACTTAAAGCCAGAACAGATATTCTGTGCTCCACTGACCCACAACTCAGTGGCATATCATGCCAACCGTATATTAATGCTTATTGATAAAATCTGAGTGTGTGATTTGTCTTTATTTTAAAGGCTTATTCTGTATTTTGTATCCAATTTACTTATCCTGTTCAAAATATCTAATGCAGCCTGTTATTACACAGCTTTATTTTAAAATGCATTCATGCAGTAAGACTTGGAATCTTTTTGTTTGTGCTATCCTTTTATGGAAACCTTCTAGGGTTGGTAAAGTGCTCAGCTTATTTTAGTGTTAATGCTATGATGGTTTATTGAGGATTTGTTTATATCTTGCCTTCATTTAGGCCCATAGATCTGTTTGCTCACACTAGAACAGACTGACTGATGAAGTAAGTGAGGGATCTCTGCAGTTTCCATTGCCAAAAATGTTAAACCCCATTATCTCTTAATCTCAGACACTGTGTCTTTAGGATGTCTCAGACTGGACATGTTCAGTATAAGCCTGGCACCGTTATATTGTCACCTGATTGCATATACATTTCCTAATTTGCAATTATTCATACTCACTGCAGTTACTTTGACATTTAGTTATTTTTACTCTGGCAAAAGGACTGTAATCCAGTCTGCTTTGCCCTTTCACTTGAAAGTTATTAGGGTACAAAGCTGAGGCCTAGCAAACACAAATAAAAATTCAGAAATCCTGTAATTTACATAGGACCTTTACATTTTGTGGTACTTTAACGTTTTAAGGCTTACATATGTTCTTATTTGTCTTCTGTTATAATGAAATATCATGGGTCAGATGTTGGATGCACATCCCTTTATGCCAGCACAATATACTCTAGTTCACAAAATATATCATGTCATTTTGTGTATACTGACATAGGGATGGCTTTAAAATGATATCACGATATTTCACTAGTAAATAAGGATATTCTTGGCGATATGAACAAAACACTGAAAAATACTTTTATTGATTTCAAGAACACACTAATGCAACAAAATAAATGGTATATTAATAACATTTATTTAATATATATTAATAGCATTAAATGGTTTTATTTATTAAAAAGTTGTATTTTACTACAAATGTTTCAAATATAAAGAAATGACAAAAGAAATCAGTAAACATTTGCTTATTTTGTAAGCAACGGCAATTTACTAAGATTCTGATTTTGTATAATATAGCATAAAAATCTACCTAACAACCAAAGTGCAGAAAATAGTGTGTGTATAAACAGCAAAAGGAAACAATTATACAAAACGTAACCTTAAAGCTTCACAGTAAATAACAAAACAAACACAGAAAAGTTGCTCTGCTGAGTCATTATGCAAACAAGGCAGAATATCACAATTATCACGATATCACGATTTTTTTTATCGTTTACAAAATATGGTGATACAATATGGTGCAGCCCTATACTAACATGAGCTGTTCAGACTTTTGTTTATATTTTGGATGGTTTTGCATGTGTCATAAGTGCCTGTGATACCTGATCATTAATTGCTCTCTTCTGGAGGCTTCATAATTGTGTATAGGCCAGATGAGATGTACTCCTGGCCATAGAAGGATAGTGGTACAGCTCTGTTCTGCCAACTTGAATTCTAGGAAATGTGATGTCAAAAAGATTTGTCCATATTTGCAATCAGAACAACAATCAAGAAAATGCTGCTGGCATAGATGTATTCCCAGTGGTGCTCTAAAAGCCCTCATTATGTAGACTTTTTTCCCCTCATCACCACTTTGGTGCCCTTTTGATAAGCAAAAACTGGTCCATCAGGCAGCAATGGAAGGAAACACTTTTATAAGGCACTATAACTGGCACTATCCCCAAAGGAACAAACATCCCTATGACTAAGAGGATGTCATGGAGAACCATGCCCAATCACATGCTATCCTTTGAGAACTGCACTATGCAGGACTTGCACAAAGATAACAAAGACAAAATGAATGCCCACAAACAGCAGTACAAACGGAAGTGCATAAATTTTATGGGGCAATAAAAATCCCATATGGCCCCACAGAGTATACCTCATGAAAGACCAGGCACAAGTGGATTGCTGCCTAGAGTTTTCCAACCAATGGGTGAACCAATGTAACTCATTAAATCAGGTTATTAATGGGTGTATTTCAAGTTAAATTAGTGCTGTATCTTTGTCAGGTCCTTTATAAAATTATAAACAGCAGAAACCTAAAGGGAGATGTTATTGTAGTCATTTTCTCTGATCCAATAATCTTGCCACACAGGGAAATATAATGTCAAAGGATTTACAAAGATGCCTAATTTTATCCATCAGTTTTTAGCAGTAGATCATACATTTATATGCATAATAGGGGAGTGCGATACAGCCCTAAACTAATATCATGATATTTCAGGGTGTTTGGGCGATAATTTTTCAGTGTTTTGTTCATATTTTCAAGAATATTGTTAAGTTCCATATTACACTAATGCATCAAAATAAATGTAATATAAATATTAATCATATTAAATGCAATATATTTGATATATATATATTAATAACATTAAATGGCTTTATTTATTAAAAAGTTTTATTTTACTACACGTTTCAGTTTCAAATATAAAGAAATGATGAAAGAAATCAGTAAACATTTGTAAATAACAAAACATACACAGAATATTTGCTGTGCTGTGTCATTATCCAAACAAGTCAGAATATCACAATTATAATGATATTGACTTTTTTTTATTGTTTTTAAATTCCTAATACATAACATGCATAATAATGCTTATATTGCACATCCCACTGTCCACATAGCCTTTTAACTTTTTTCCCGAAGTAGAATTGATATTTGGTTTAAGTGCCTCTCTACAATATTATACAGCAAATCAGCAAATATCTTTCAGATGTGGAAAAAAACGTTTGATTAAACCAAGACCTGGACATCAACAAAACCGTATTCTGATTGTATTTTTTGCCAAACAAAACATGCAGTCTGCTTGCTAATCTTAGGGGACACAATCTGCTAAATGTGATCTATTTTGGATGAGCTATTAGTGACAGCACATGGGTCCCTCTTTGTGGCCTATTTATAGCAGTCATTTACTACTGTGTTCATTGTTGAAGCAATGATCTTTTTTGTCCTTGCAACTGTAGAGTTTGCAGCAAATAAAATGTGTTTTTTATTGCTTGTGCAGCACATTGCACAACATACAGCTGCAAGACCTAGGCTTGTGGGTTCGAAACCCACCCTGAGCCAGTGTCTGTGAGGAGTTTAGTGTGTTCTCTCTGTGTCAGCATGGGTTTCTGCTGGGTGCTCTGGTTTCCTCCCACGGATGCTGGGACATGTACTGGCTTTGCAGAAGTGTCTGTATGTGTGAGTGAGTGAAGCACTGTAATGGACTGGCACCCTATACAGGGTGTGTTCCTGCCTTGCACCCAGTGATTTTTGATATCAAAAATCACCCACCCTGGAGAGGGAATTATACAGAATTCAAACACCTTCCAGTAAGTAACCAGAAAATTACTGGAATTAAATGATCATATATTCTTATATTTGTCCAGCTTAGTCTTACCACAATGTTATATCTCACATACATTTAAAGAAATTAACATAATTGATTTGTTTTTAAATTAATTTGTTTTGTTCCTGTTAAGTTTGATAATACTAGTACTGGTGTAAATGAATATAAGCTTGTTTTGTTGATTAGAAACATTAATACACATTAATACATTAATGTGCTTAAATGTTAATGGGTTTCCTCTGGGTGCTTCAGTTTCATCGCACAGTCCAAAAAGACACATTGGTAGGTGGATTGGCGACTCAAAAGTGTCCATAGGTCTGTTTAAGTGAGTGTGTGTCACCCTGTGAAGGACTGGCGCTCCTCCAGGGTGTGTTCCCTGCCTTACCTTGCGCCTAGTGATTTCAGGTATGCCCCAGATCCACCGCGACCCTGAACTGGAAACCAGGTTACAGCAAATGAATGAATAAATAATATGTGGGGCTAACAGTATGCCAAACTCTGAATTCAATTTATTTTCCAATCAGAGGGTAGTCAAATTCTCTTGATTAGGTCTGGTCATTAATTAAGAGGCTATATATAGATTTTAAATGTATTTAAATAATTTTTACAAATATATCTTACAAATCGTGGGTTAACACTCAATTTGAATCTTCATCAATGATGTGTTTTTATTTTTATTTATTTAAGTATTTATTTTTAATATATCTACAACCCAATTTTTCAGCCAATTTAATGTCAGTGGCAATAATGCAGGTGCATGACGAGTGTTCTGATTTGCACTGGCAGTTGCAGTTATGTGGTGTTTTTTTTTTTGTTTGGCAAGCTTTTTTTGTTTGTTTGTTTTAAAGCAGTTTAACCAGCTGTACAATACGTCAATGTCTGTAGCATCTGAAAATAAATGTATATTCATGTTTCTTGTATGTATTTGTACTTATATAACATTACAGAGTTAATGTTGAATTAATATATTTTGCATCTCTGCTTTGTTAAGTAACCTAGCAGCTATGATGTGTTAATATCTATAAATAGAGCATGAAGCCACAATCAAATTCTCAGAGGCCCTATCAGTAACTGTATTAACTGGGTTTTAGAGCTTTCCTTTTACAATAGGCTTTGTCACTGGAGTCCACATGGCAGGCTGTTTGTGCTATTTTTATCATGGGACTACAGTAGGCTTTCTCTATTTTATAATTAGGAACATATCTCATTTGAAGCTGTGTTGAAAGAAGGGTATGACACTAAACCATTCATATTTTAAAGATGTTGGTAAGATATGAATATCCCTTTAAACAGTTTAGTTTGATTAAGTTATTTTTGATTTACTCATGTATAGCATATATATTAGTTTTGATCATTAAACCATGGCATGGTCTATTTAAATTATATTGTAAGGTTATATATTTTTAAGTTGGCTTGTTCCTAAATCTTAATGCCAAATTATCATTTGTTGAAACATACATGGCTCCTTGTTACTAATACAAAACAGAAGCACACAGAAAGTTTATTAATTTAATGTTTATTTTGTTTTTTACTTCTCTATCTCTCTCTCTCTCTCTCTCTCTCTCT
The DNA here is from genome assembly GCF_029633855.1 of Hoplias malabaricus. Lineage (NCBI taxonomy): Eukaryota > Metazoa > Chordata > Actinopteri > Characiformes > Erythrinidae > Hoplias > Hoplias malabaricus. The sequence continues at coordinate 18,648,325 of NC_089814.1, read as the reverse complement.
CTCACTCTCTCAGAGCTGTGTCTGATCGACAAAGTCTTGTGTCAGGATGAGAATGCGGTGCTGAGTTTTGAGGCCATTCGTAGCATCCACAAAGACATGGATGATGATGCAGACGGAAGTGTGGATGTGACTGAGACTGATGAGGTGAGGACTTAAATATATCAGAATTATTATGTATAGAGTGCTCTTTGTTAGCATTGTTAACCATACTTAAAGAGCTATAAAGAAAGTGCTTGTTCACATTAACTAAATGTAAAGGTTTCGGTTAATTTTACAGCGTCCTTATTTGAGGTGTTTTATGTCTAAACATTATCTTACAAACCATTTAAGCACATCTCACCAAAGACTGTTATGTAATGTAATTTATAAGCGATTTTACTGGCCAGTTTGTATGATATCTGTGTCAATTCCTTCAGTTACAAACAACACAGATTCCACACTCAGTAACAATAACACCACAGTACAGTTTGGTTATTATATTACTGTCAGGAACCTTGAGGATTTACTATTACTAAGGAAGGTCCAGGTTCCAGAGGTATTTCTGACAGACTTTTACAAACTACAGACATTGGGTTTGTGCTGGATCAAAGTCACAGATCTCATCCCATGCTTAATCATTTTATTTGTGGGACTTCCTCTGGTAAATAAATCTAGCTTGAATTAGGCTTAAGTCATGCAAGTTAAGACTTGGACAAGGACCCGGATGTTAGTGCTGTAGTTTGACAACATTTTGACACCGTGTCACTTACATAACCCAAACCAAAAGTCCCTGTTGCGTGAGAACTGAACAGCTGCAGCCCTGCGTTTTGAGTAAATGCTCTAATCAGTGGGTGACCAAGGTTATGAATACTGAGCAACTCAGTTCTTGTATAAATCCTCTGCATGTTATGGGTTTCTTAATTATATATGTGGTATAGGGAAAATGTATACATTTTTATTTAGTCAGTCACTTTACTTCTCACTGCTCAGAGAATATTTCACTGGGTCAGGGACTGTGCCAGGAGACTGTGCTGTTTTTGTAACAGTCACGTAAGCACAGTATATTAAGAGCATTTGATCTTCTGCCAAATCCTGCATGATGTAAATAAAGTTCTTTTTTTTTTCCAGTTCAACAATTCTACTGAAGTCATATATGTATATGAGTTATCAGCTATAACATTAAAGCTAAAATATTAAAGAGACAGAACAATTGGATGCATTCAGTTTGTCAATGTTTTCTTGATGTATCCTACTGTGTAAGCAGGTTTTTAGAGCTGCATACACAGCTGACTGTTTTAACAGTTTCCTGGCTGATGCCCTAGTCATCATGAACTCTTGTGACTGGAAGTCCGTTAAGCTCACAACTCCCTGTGGGACATTCTGGGCCTGCAGAAGTGGAATACAAAATAACAAATGACAAAAGAGGAAAAAATATCTGAACTAAACGCAAGCTTGTTATATATTTGTTTTAGTAAGAAAATGCTGAAAACCATTTGGTATAAAGACATCATCAGAGCAACCTCTCTGTAGATTAAGTGTCTCCTTTTCTCATGCAGTTTCTTAGACAGGATCTGAAGTATCATGATCCCAAGGCGAAGCACAAGAGTTTCCATGGAGCCGACCTGCTGATCACTGTTGAGGACATGTGGAACACCTGGAGGGCCTCAGAAGGTTAGAATATCTAAAAAGCCTGTTATTTGATGACCGTATATAATATAAGTATAAGTACAGTATATTCATATAAGTATATATGAATTGATGTTATTGACTTTGATACCATGAGCCATGTATAGACCGACCAGGATGTTCCCTCTGCATAGTGGAGCATTAGAACATGTTGACAGATTCTAATCCCTTGGCCTCTTTAGGCACAAAAAAGATTGGCCCCAGAGTTATTAGAGTGAAAGTCGTGTCACAGTTTTTCTTTTTCCCACTGGGAAACGCGGCTAAAAGGACAGCACATTAAAAGTAATTGTATTCTAGTTTTAATGACTTGATGATCTGAAATCTGCAAACACAATACTATCACAGTGTGCAGCCCAGAAAGCTTAGTTTAAAAGGAACTGTAAGGAATAATTTGTCAAAATATTTCTCTTAGTGTATAACTGGAGCACAGGGCAGGTGGAAGAATGGCTCATTAACTACGTGGAGCTGTCACCGTATGTTGACTCCTTCAGGAAGAATGAAATCAGTGGGAAAGCCTTGCCCAGGTATGAGAGAGTACATATACACATGCACAAATAAGGATAGATTTGCTAAATCAAGCAACAAACAGTTTAGAGAACCTTGGCACATGTTAAAATGGGTAGTATCTACTTAGAAATTTCATGTCAGTGAACAGAGGTGCAACTTTTTAACTGATGTTTGACCAGCATAATACAAACCCCTGTTTTGCTGATATCCTGATTTTATAAAAGCTATGAATACATTGTTTGCTGTCACAACATAATAAAAATACAGACATTCCCAATCTCCCATGAATCACAAATGGGGGCGGGGGTGGAGGAAGGCATTTTTTTTTTGTCAGAGTGTGGATTCCTAACACTTGTAGTCAATTGCTACAGTCATAATTCAAATCTAAAACTTGTTTTGTGATGGTGGAGTATCTTAGCTCTTTACATAATGTAGGTATGTTTTTGAAGGACAAAGTTGAATCTGTTCATAGCAGTGGCTCCCCAGGAGCAGGATTAAGAAACACAGCTCGATATAACACTCATTAATTCTTTGGACGCTTAACTGAAGTGCCATTTTTCTAACTGAAGCATAGCATTAAACCTGGAGTGAACGTGTTTTTAAACAGTACAGTGTGTCCTTTCCTCATTACTCTCTGCTGTGTTTGTAGGCTGGCTGTGAAGAATGCCACACTGACGTTGTCTGTGCTGAAGATTCTGGACCGCAGTCATGCCCAGAAACTGCAGCTGAAAGCGCTGGACACAGTGCTTTTTGGGCCTCCACTGAGTAAGTGTTCTTATGCAGGTTTTAAGAAGAGAGATGAAAAGTGTGGAATCAATTCACATACATACATTAGTCAAAAATGTAGTCAGATAAGTTTAATAAGATTAAAATATTCTACAGCCTGATATGAAGAAGATTAAACAAACCATAAGAAATATTTGTTGTTTCAGCACCATGTAAATGTTTGTATTTTATGTGTTAAGGGAAGATTTCTCAGACTTCACATTTACATAGAATCCTAGCCTAAAAATTATTTCTAATAATATCCATCTCTGGAAAACTGGCCTAATGTATCCAAAGCTTTGTGGACCCCTGCTTATCTATTTCTCTTGAAATCAAGGGCATTGATAGGGATTTTATTTTGAGATCACAAATGTCACCCCAACTTATCCCAAATGATATTCAATGGTGCTCCATACATCCAGAGAACAACTGTTCCAGAGATCTGTGGTTAAGAGCCCTTATACCTCTCTAGCTTATCCTTGTCATCACGCATGGTGTGCTTTGGCTCATGGGCAGATGCTTCAGAGTATCCCATTTTGCACTTATCTATAGAAATCAGTGGTGTGTAATCAAGATTTACTAATCAGAGGATGTTTTTCAAACTAGTACTTAGACATTTTAGTGAAGCACAGTTGTTTTCTTATGCATATCCTTTTGGTTACCTGTAGTAGCCTATGGTGAGACTGTTGAAATGTAATAGATGGGGAAGAAATTCATGGACAAGGTCTTGTGGATTGTTTGGTTGAAGGAGAAATTTGCAGGTTAAGTCAGGCACATCCAGATTCTATTTTTGTGTGCAGAGAAAACACACTCAGTGATGTTTTTATATGTGAGTGAATATTTTTGGTATGTGTATGAAAATAGCCTGACTGTGCTGAGGGAGGGAGTGGGGTGGATGAGGGAATGCTTCACTGGCATCACTTGCTTCTGTGTGATGCTTCGTCACAGCTGGGTAAACACTTTGAGAGAGGGATGAAGTGAGTAATCAGAGAGAGAGAGAGGTGAAGGTTCATGAATGAAGGTAATGAGATGACCTCCTGTACTCTTTGGATGAATGAACACATTGTGGTGAATATATTACTAATAAGGTGACAAAATCAACTATATTTTCAGTGTAATTTATTTATAGTTCTCTTCCATTTGAATTTGACAGATACTCTTGGAATTGAGGAAAAAAATTAAAGATCATATGATTAATAATTTCTTTACATAAAATTTTAGCTTTGCTCAGACATTACACATACTTAAGAATTATGTCAGATATGAATGAAAGGGCAGTGTTGAGCCTGTGTTTTATGTTTTTTTCTCATGACCCATTTAAAATGTGATGGAAATGAAGAACCAGAATCCAGCACACCCCAGTGTTAAAAACTTATGCTGAAGCTTTCCACACTGATGAACAAAGCCCATTTACAAAAAAACAAGAATCTGTGATTTGTTAAGTGCCTGACAAAAGCACAAAGAATACATTTCTTAAATATACACACATTTAGGATTTGATGCCTGCAATACACTCTAAATATTAGGCACTCTAAATATAATGGCACATTTACCACAGTGTTATAGCATCTTTCATTTTAATTACAAAATTTGGAATTGAGGATAGAAATTTTTAAGAATTTGCATCATCTTGACACCAGCATATGTGTCTATAATCACCCAAAGTTCGTCTCCACATCTAGGGAAACTCCTCTTTTATGCAAATCCCCTGTGCTGTGTTCACTGATGCATCGCCATAACATGAGAGATGTTGGCTTTTGCACGTATTACTGCTTACATTCTGGACGGTGCCTTTCATCGTTAACACAGAATATACAACATTCATTTATCATGAAAACAGTCTGAAACATGGACTACAGCACATTTTTGTCTTTTGGACCATTTGACATAAGCTTGGGCCCAGAGAACTTGTTAGTGGTTCTGCATAGAATTTATACATGGCATTCTCCTTGCCTACTAATAGATTTTCAGGTTGTACTTCTTGATGCAGTGGTAGACTGTTAAATGACAACAGGCTTCTGAAGTAAACCATGTGCCTCTATTTATCACTGTAGCATGACTGTTTCTTATGAGGTGCCATCTTAAGGCTCAAAGGTCATGCTCATTCAGTATTTGTGTCCAGTCCTACCCTCCATGGACTGGTATTTCTCAAGGTTTCCTTAATTATTTCACAGTATATTACACTAAATGCTAAAAAGACATAAATTCTTGCAATTAAAAATCTAATGAAAATTAAATTGAAATTGAACTCTTTTACAATCCTCTCATGAATTTTGGCATAAAGGGCTTAGCAACAACATATTTTTACTTGCAACAATTTAGCCTTTGGTAGATGCTCCATTTGTACCTTATTATATTCGCCAATGTTTCAAAACCATGTGACATGTTTTTTCTATCAACTTTTGCCCCTGCCCCAACTTTTTTGGAGTTGCAGGCAAATTCATGCAAGTGGCTGACATTAGCCTAGATTAAAACATACTTAGCTTTTGTCAGTTTCCAGCCACTGGTAAAATATTCTGCATTATGTGATCTTGAAAATGTTAGTGCATTAAGCTTAGACAAGGGAACTGCTAACAGCTATCTAATGTTTCATACTGTGTGTCAGCTGTTAACATTAGCTATCTAACAACAGATCCAGTCGCCCAGTGCTATAGCTTACTGTGAGACATAGCTAACACTAGCAAGAGATAACTCCAAAAAAACTTCAGATTGCAAATGACGTTAATGGAATCAGACCTGTAATGCTCTGTAACACTAGTCACACCACATGTTTTCAGTGTCTTCAAGAAAACCAACAATAAAGAAAATTGCTTTTTAATGTACACACACACACACACACACACACACACACACACACACACATATATATATATATATATATAGGAAATTGCAATTTGTGACATAGTCGCATATTTTTGACATTTTATGTGACAATATCACAATTATAAATGTATGGGTATTTACAATACAAACACTCATTTTTATTTATGGAAAATATAACCTTACTAATTCATTATTTGCCAAAATATCGAAGCAAATAATGGCTAGAGAAATGTTCTTTTCAGTATTAACCTTTTGAAAATTAGTCAAAATAACGTTAAGAGAAAAAAATGTCCTTGTTAGAGATAAAGCTAAAGTAGGACACCAATAATAAGCATTGCTTAGGAGAAATAGTATAATAAAATACTTTATGCTTTTGTTGGAATAACAACCTATATGTAATTCGCATTATGCCTTTTTGCGTATGGTAATTACCCATACACTTATAATTGTGATATTGTTGCATAAAATGTCGAAAATATGCGACTATGTCACGAATTGCAGTGTCCTATGTATGTGACTATATCATGAGTAGGAGTGAGACCAGGTTGGCAATGGTCTCATACATTGGCAAACGCACATTTGTGTTGATCAGAAGTGGGGACAGATTTTGCACCAGTGCTACTCATATTTAACACATTGGGGTCTAAGAACAGTTTCTTAAACTTTGAATACATTTGATACCCATGGGTTTAATATCAAAATGTACCCGATAAAACTAAGCTCATGTCATTTCTGAACAAATTGTGGAAGGATACACTAGTCTAACATTAACACACAGTGTGAGGTATCATGTGTGTCTTGTGTGTCTCAACCCCTCATCATAGCCTCATAACTCATGATTTGAGTCATGTACTATCCCCTGAAAACATGGAATCAAAAGGACAGGCTTGACAGATTCAGGAAAAGTTTGAAACGGATTTATATGCATATTTCTATATTTTTGTTCCTAGACCTCAAGCTTTTTAATATCAGTTTTAAAATCAGTTATCCTGTTTATAAAATTTTGGATAAGGAAAAATATTTCTACCAGTAGCTTAACTGAATATGAAACCCAAACAGAATTTGTGCTTGAAGTTGTCTGTTTTGAAAATTTTTCATCTGAGAAAATGGGTCATTGTGTGCTCTGTCCTGTTGGGCAGGACATGGACAGTTTGACTACAGACGGAAATAGCATGAACTTATCTGTCCATCTAAACTCCACCTTACACAACGACAGGAAAACCAACTATATACATATGCTATTGACTGCTTTGGCCAGTCGACATCCATAAAATTTGAAGAGAATGAGGAAATATGCAGGGTATTGCTATTGTGTATTTAATGTAATTTTAGTAATACAGAACTTGAGCATTATTCCTAAAATTCCTCAAAATTTTAGAAGGACAACTAAATATATACAACATCATAATGCAAATTGCTAGCATCATACAAATGATCTTTTTTATTGATGAAGCTTTATCACATGATTATATATACCAAACAATAAAAACAGTTCAATTATTATATATTTTTTAGTCATTACCAGTCCCACCACTTGGCTAGCTAGCTAGCTTCACTACCTCAAACCTAGCTATCAAGCTGAGGATCTGAGGGAAAAAAATAATTGTGAAATTGTTAAATTCATGGCTGTATCCCTTAATACCAACAATTTTATCTATGCAGGCCACGTGCAAATTAATTCTCTATAGGAAATATATCTGTCAAAATATATTTATTGTCCTGTTGAATATGAATTTCATCACTGACCATTTTCACCTAAACTGTCATAACATGGAGGCTATGTTTGGTACTAAGCATTAAAATGACTCTAGCCATGTCTTTCTTTAACAGTGAGCAGACACAGCTACTTGAAGGACTTCATTCTGGTCTTATCCATTGTCATTGGGGCGGCTGGGTGCTGGTTTGCTTACATTCAGAATCGCAGCTCAAAGGACCACATGGGCAAGATGATGAAAGATCTTGAGGGTCTGCAGAGAGCAGAGCACAGCCTCCTTGAACTGCAGCAGAAGTGAGTTTTTCTGGTAAAATGAAAGTCTGCCTCAACTGCACTATGTAGGTTTGGGGATTTGTAGTCTACTAGTGAGTATATGTAAATGCACATTCAGCATTTGTCAGTTGTGTGATGCTGCCCTTAACTAATTAAACTAGCCAAGTGTCATTGCCAATTCACTATATGCTGCCATGCTCAACAAGCAACTTGTAGCAGATGGATGTAACCAGTGTTGTGCCAGTTCACATTTAAAATGAACTAGGTAAATGTTCAGCTCATACTTTTTAAAATAAACTACTTGATGTTCATAGTTCAAAATTTAAAAAAATGAACTAGTTCACATTCATTTGGATTTTTTCCCCTCAAAAATAGACTGCAATTCTTTTTTCAGTGGAACCCCTTTCTACCCATCCATCACCAACCCAAAATTATTGCTACTCCCAAAATAAATGTTATCATATACCACACTTACTAACAATGGTGTATACCAGTGTTGACATTGAGAATTTAACACTGAAACAATGTATCATATTATGCTGGCAATGAGAAAGTATTTTATTTAGACAACATTAACTTATGCAGCAGTTAAATACAACAACATGGATTTATGAACTGGAAATCTGTATATCCCTTACTGTGACTTCAATAATTTGCATGTATTGCACAATCGTTCAGTTCAGCATTTACAAAAAATATGAGTGTTCAATAAACGCCGTACATTAAACATGTCCATACACAACATTGGATGTAACGTTAGCAGTCTAACCCGTCAATCCATCAATTGTCTGTAACCGCTTAACCAGTTCAGGCTCACAGTGGGTCTGGAGCTTACCCAGAATCACTGGGCGCAAGGCACCCTGACACTGGGAACACACCCTGGAGGGAGCAGCAGTCCTTCACAGGGCAACACACACTCTCACATTCACTCACACACTCGCACCTATGGACATTTTTTTTTGAGTGGACAATCCACCTACCAACTTGTGTTTTTGGACCGTGGGAGGAAACCAGAGCACCCAGAGGAAACCCACGCGGACATAGGGAGAACAAACCAAACTCCTCACAGACAGTCACCCAAAACAGGACTCCACAACCGCAGATCCCTGGGGCTGTATGACAGCAACACTACCTGTTGTGCCACTGTGCCACCGCCGTCTAACCCAGTGATTCTTAATAGTTGTAGAGTTCTTGTGTGGACAGGGAATCAATCCTGCAGTACCAGCAATGTTAGCTATGCTTCTCATGAGCATCCAGGCCTTCTATCTGGAAATGGTATACAGCTCTCTGTTACACGTACATCCAATCCATCCTATTAGAATAACTTTTTAAACCTGGGTTTGGCCTTTAAACATATATGATGTTGTCCTTACAACCTATGATAGACCTATAAGTCGCCAGATCCTTTGAATTAGGCCAAGTTGACCAGGACCTTTTCCGCCCAAGTATTCATCAAAAACACATCTGTTGACAATTTTTTAAAAAAGGAAATTATATTTTTACAGAGAGCAGACATTAACAAAAATTCACCAGAGTTCACCATGTGTGAAACAATAGGATTCATTTTAAACAAAAGGGATAATGGAATAATTTCTACTGTCAGCTGACATTCAGCACTATATATGCTGCCATAAAGCCGCAGCCTGGTATTTGTTAACAAAAAATAAACAAAAAACATAAGAAACCCACCAAACAAAATATTCTGTTCATCAGTGTATCTAATGCAACAATGGGTGCAAGTAATTTGCAGGTGGGAGTAGGTTTGCCCTCTGTGGAATTAGTATACTGTAGGCAGTGTCCTTCACTACCCCTGTATCGTATTGTGTGACACTTTTAGAATGCGTCATAAGCGCACCCCTGTGATGCAGTGAAATGTCGTGGCATTATTATCTGCCCTCTGCTGCCTTTGCACACCTGCCACAAACTTTGGAACACTCACTCAAAAATCACATTACACTGTACCATAATCCCAGTGAATAAAAAGTACTGTGTCTAGAATTTCTGGCGTCTCTCTCCAGTTAACACACACACACACACACACACACTCCCATACATACTTACACACTATCTCAGATGTACAGCTGAATTCTTCTGGGGGCAGTTGGTTTTATATGTACGGCTGTTGCTAATAAGATTATTTTCTAAAGGTCCCACATGCTTCACACCAACCACAAATGCACCCTCTAAAATAAGTCACAGAGTTATAAGAAACTCAGAGACACACTTTTTTTTTTTTTTTTTTTTTTTTTTTTTTTTTGTGAACGTGTGTTCATTTCCTTGCAGTTTCACAAAGTCCAGTGCAGATAGAAGCAGTGGATTCTGGCTGGGCAATGTAAGCCTGCTTCAAAAGTCCTTAAATGGCAAAAAGGACAGGCAGCTCTCCAGTGAATCAGCTCTGTTTGTTTCAGACAATCGTGCAGTCTTCAAATTGTTTTACTGCTTGTCGTCTCCAGCTGGAAATTTTAGCAGTGTCGGAGCACAAAGCTGGGCTAAGCCTTTTATCACAGGTCACAGGTCCTTTAAAATCTATGATTTGAACATGCCTTTTCTCAGAAGGGCTCTAATTTAAACTCCTGTCCTTATAGGGTACACAGCTCCTCTCCACTACACCAGCGTACTGTACAATCTCAGTTCCGTTTGTAGTGCTCTTTTTCCTGTTAGCCATTTGTTTTATCTTACATAATGTTCACTGTGAAAGAACATTTTGACACATATTGAAATTTTGACATACGTAGAGCTGTGACTATTCATTATCTTAATGACTTATCTACTGATAATATGTAATTGGCTAATGTGCAGATTATTTTGACACTAATTTAGAATTTTACGTGAGGGTAGCAAACTATACATAATATTGAAAATCCAGAATATCCAGAAAATCCAAATTGGTAAAGTAAATATATTGGCTAAAATGTATAAAAAATGATTTGTCTATAAGACTATATTGACTAACTGGGACTCTTTAAGACATAATATAAACCACTGTAACACTTTTTTTTTTTTTACAGCAGTTATCATAAGGCTATGTAACATCTGTGTATTAAACATTTGTAAAAGTTTATTCCAGTAGATGTCTGTCATTAAAAAGAAGGATTTTGTTCATTTTGTCAGCTCAGGGTCAGGGGACAAATCTTTTTTTCTGACACTGGGTTGTGTCACAAAACCTGGGCTTATGTAAATGTAATATTTCCATATGAACACTGCCTTACTAAATGGCAGGGGTAAGACTCATCTAAACCACACAATATGCTCCTCTTTATTTGTCTTCTATATTGAAGCAGGACATCACAGTCCCACATTTTCTGGAAACTGTTAATCACTAATTCCATTGAACTAGTTGGACACTGTTGTGGCATGTCTCTAACTACCCTTCAGGCCTAGGCCTATAAATCCTAGTTGGAACACAGTACTGACCACTCACTCTCAATATGACCTTCACCCAGACAGACTGCTGGGTGGAAGATTTTGTGGTTTGTGTGTGAATAATTTCAGTTGCTTGCTCTCTCAGTTCACCAGCTCTCTTCCGTACTTGGTTCCCTTACCCCCGCTCTCTTTTTCTCACTGTCTTTGTCTCTATCCCTCTGTGTGTAAAACTTGGCCTTGTCTACTGCCATATCAGTGTCAATATGATTAATACCTCACTTCCTGTTCACTCTGGGACTGCAGCAGTGCTGTAAGATGGCTGCCCAAGAACAGCTAATTATTCCTTATATTGTTGTTTCAATTCTTTTTGACACCTACCACAAGAAGTGACCTTGCGTACCTGAAACTTTGGTGAAATCCATCATGGTCTGTTATTTAGAAGGCTATAAATGGCTCCCATGTACATAAGAATAACAAAACCACTATTGCTGTTACTTGCAAAACTACCAGTCGGATGTGGCTAGAGTGCATTTTTTAATCCAGGTTCTCTCAAGTTTGAATGGTAGGAGTTAATCTACTGGGTAGCTGCAGAGAGCAAGTCACCTCTTGTTTAGACAACGCTCTTCTGCTCTCTTTCACATCCTCACATCCCAGTGAGAAGAGGAAATTCTGTAGAGTTTGTTTACTATATATCTTGTAGCTCCCATAATGCAAAAGCTGACAACTATTTGCTGCAGTTTTCACTAACTCCCCCTGCTGGTAGACTTAAGAACTACAGTCAGTTACTTGCATAGCTATTTACTATAAATCCTGTCATAAACAAATATGTAGATGAACTTTTATATTATAAGTGCATATCAGTTTTCTGTTTCATCTCAGATTGCTTACTTTCAAGCCTTGATCCTGTGAAAGTTGCTGTACTCTATGGTCTTTTTCAAGTCTCAGAAATAATGGTGGTTAGCACAGAATCATTTCCTTGGCTGTAATTTTGCAAGTTAACTCACATATGGTGTCTGAAATTTAAATTTCAAATAACAAATAGTGAGTAGCTCTGGATATAAAACATCTACTAAATGCTGTAAATGTAAATAAAATATCTTCAATTTTTGACTGTGGTATGTGGACATTTATTTATATTGTGTTTATAGTTACACATATAGTGTCTTTCTAAACACATAAGAATGCTTAACAAGCAACACTGCACAGAATGCTATTTTTATACATTTAACACTCAGTCAATACACACTGTCAAGAAGTGGCAGCCAAAAGCACAAAGTGTACTCTCAACCAGGAACAACCATCCACTTGGAGGACTGCATTTGTATAAATTAATTTAGGTATTACTATAGTAAACTGTTCATTTAATTCTAATTATTAGCAAAAGCAGCCATCCTTCTGAATGGTACCTTTCTCTTAAAAACCTTCGGTCAAATATTTGTGTCAAGTTGTGCTGTTTTCAATAGATGTTGACAGAAAAACAATAATTTACAGCACTGAATGGCATATTTTAATCTCTCTCACTTTCTGATTTTGGTTTTGTTTTGTTTGTGTGTGTGTGTATGTGTAGGTTGCAAAGAGCACAGGATGAGCATCGCTCAGTAGAAGTAGAGAAGGTGAATTTGGAGCAGAAGCTTAGAGATGAGATTGATTTGGCTAAGCAGGAGGCTCAGAGACTGCGAGAGCTCCGTGAGGGCACCGAGAATGAACTGAGCCGCCAGAAATACGCTGAAGAGGAACTGGTGCAGGTAACATACAGATGTTTTAATCAGAGCTGTCAACCAATAAAAAAGAACTAGTCATGGTTAATCACATTTTTGTTATTTGCTTACATCTATATAATACATTATTCATATCAGTATATGCAGTCGGTGCTTCCAAAAGGATTGTAGCTTTTTACTGTTAGTCACACATCTCTTGGTTTCCTGTTACAGTGGAGGCTCTCAAGGAGAAACAATCTCTTTGCTAATGGTTTTGTTAGTTTGGTGCTTAGAGATATATTCATGTGTCTTTTGTCTTGGAAATTCTTAAGGTATTGTTTTAAAACCTTATTTGAACATATTAGCTACAGGGTGATTTTACCAACATAGTGTAAGATGTTTGACTTCAGCCTGGGTTGTTTGACCCATGCATATTAGCATGTGGCTTTTTACATTGTCAGAACATAAAACTATATATAAAGTAAGTCCTATATGTGACACCTGTATTACTTATGGTTACCTATATCACAAATTCGATATTCTACATATAATAAGAATCTTTCATTCTGTAACCCAAAATGTGCCTTTCAGTTTCAAAAACATATTGTTTATCCTAACACTAGTTTAGAATTATTTTTCTGTGGTTTTCTTACAAATTCAGGGCATGCAGTTAAATGAACAAACATATAAACGTGTTTGTTGTAGGTGCGCACTGCTCTGAAAAAGGCAGAAAAAGAGCTGGAATCAAGGAGATCCTGGTCTCCTCCTGAACCTCTGCAGAAGTGGCTACAGCTCACACATGAGGTGGAGGTGCAATACTACAACATAAAGAAGCAGAGTGCTGAAAGACAGCTGCTGGTGGCTAAAGAAGGGGTAAGACCTTCAAAGAAGTAACAGTGTTCAAACACATTTAATTTGTCTCACCTATAAATGTAATAATACTTCTGTGGTTTTATTGTGTCATTAGGCAGAAAAGATTAAGAAGAAGAGAGGTACACTCTTTGGAACATTTCACGTGGCTCACAGCTCATCACTGGACGATGTTGATCACAAAATTTTGTCAGCCAAGTGAGTACAAGTGAGCATGCATTCTAAAAGTGGATGCCACCCGGTGTACTACAACATCCGCAAAGTATTACACAGACGTGCATTCTTCATGCACATGTACTGTTTAGTCAGTTTTTTTTGGGTATATAACACACACGTTAGCAGTGCAGCACAGAGTCCTTAACTAATGAAGTGGCTATTGAAATTATTTCACTATGGTTTGTACTGTATCGCTTTCTTAAACACTTTGGATTTAGAACTCACACTGAGCATTGTGTTTTCAGCAAATTAGCAGTTGCAGCCAAGGCCTTGACATCAGAGGGTCGCCGGTTCATTTCCTGGGACTGGCAAGGGAAAATTAATTAATGGCTAACGTGCCCTTGAGCAAGGCACCTAACCCCCAAACGGTGCCAAGGTGGTTGGCAGCCCCCTGCTCTGGTTGTGTGTTTGTTTACTGCCCCTAGTGTTTGTGAAGAATTGCTTACTATTTTTTTATTGTGTGTTTACTGCTTCAGATGGTTCAAATGCAGCAGAGCGATTTCCCTAAGGGGATCTATTTATTTTTTTATTGATTGATTGATTGTCATTTTCTCTCTGTGTAACAGACAGGCTCTGGGAGAAGTTACAGCAGCTTTGAGAGAGAAGCTCTTTCGCTGGCAGCAGATCGAGTCTCTTACCAGTTTGAACATTGTGAATAATCCAGGCATGTCCTCTCTGGCCTCTGCACTCAACCTAGACCCTGCCTTCCTGGGAATCCATCCTGCCACTCCACAAAACCTGCTGCTCTCCGATGATCTGGATGACATGGATGAAGACATACTGTCTCCTGGAACCCTGCGCTGTGAGTAAACACCACACTTCCCTTTATACCATATTTGTAAATGAACTCTCAAATAAAAATCGTATCCAGACAATTTTCATCTTGCTTTCAGTCAAGTCTTTTCTCTCTTAGTTTTTGTCCTGGAACTATGAGGCTAATACAGCTAACAAGCAATGGAAGCTTATACCTCACCATGTAGAATCATGTAAAATAAAATAAAAAAGAAGTGTGCAGAATTAGAATAATCTCAACACTGTTGTTCAGGTAGCAGGTAAAATAACGGGCAATGTGTTAACTCTCCTACTTGACATATTCCTATGTCATGTTACTCAGAAAGCGAGGATGATACTGAGATTTTTAGACCATCCTTTAATTTATGAATGTCAGCTTCTTACTTCTAGATAAAGTTTGCTAAAGTTTAAAGAATATATATATATTTTTTTCCTAAGGCTATAGAGTTATTATAGGGTTATTAAAGAGATTGATGTTTTTAATTGTTTATGTGGTGTGTGTTGCATTGCTTGGGGATGTTGTTTGTGTTTTTATTTTGTATTATATGTTTATTGCAAAAAAAATAATAATGTACTCGTGGGGAAAATAAAGGAACTGAACTGAACTGAACTAAACTGCATGCCAAATCATCACCCATATGCTCCTGTGGTTGAATAATTTTAAAAGGATTTTAATGGTTTCCATTCAAGCCACAAGTCTTAGCAATTCATGTAAGGATTCATTTTATTTTACATTTTTATAGATAATATTATGCCTTACAGTGTCACAAGCCACATAAACACATGTTTTCTAGATTACTTAACAAATTGATGTGGTTTGTGGTAAGTGTGTTATGACCTCAGGCATGTCTTGGCTGGTCAGCTAAATATGGGGTAAATTGTGGAACTTAGATTTTCTTTGCCTGAACACATCACATTTTGGTGAAAACTTGAAAATGGTCTGAATTTGAATTCATCTATAGCAGTTGGGCATCCTAGGTCAAAGGTTTCAGGGAAATGTGGTGTTTAAAAAGCTATAATCTCACTGACTGATGTCTGCAGATGCTGCTTGGCAAATGGACCGGCGGGTGAGCGACCTTTGGCCTGTGGCCTCTGAGAGCCAGTCCCTCTGGAAGCATTCTGGTTGGCATCGACCTCTTTATTTTCTAAGACAGTCATAGCAGCTTCCTCTGTGATCCTCTTCTTGCCCTCTAATAGATGTTCTTCCTTGTCTGCCTCTGTTGAAAATGCACTACTAACCCATAAGCAGAAAACTGGATATTGGAGTATTGGTGTTTTATTCTTTTCATCAAATTCATTTAAGCGTGTCCTGAAGTGATTTATGAGATATATAGATATGAGCCTTGGGCTAGAATTCATAAATAGTATTTTCCTTACCTCTGATGGTTATATAGCCAAGATTCACTTCTACTTAATTTTATATACTCATGGATTCATTCGTTATGGGTTCTTTCCAAGACTGCATGTTCTGTCAAACTAAAGTGATTTTGCAGGAACATGTTGAGTTTAAGACAGAAAAAGTAGTACTTGGCCTAGTATTTTTCCATTCCAAGTTATCAAAATCCTGAAATATCTCATAAAATAGACCAATATGGATTTTTTTATTTTATTAATATATCAATTCTCTGACAAATACTAATCAAAACTTGTTCTTTGTCCTCAGCTGTGCTTTGTTAATTGTTATATGATTCACTAATTCAACAGATGCCTTCATGTTTTTTCTTTCTACACAATGAACTACAGAGTCCTTCTGACAAGTCAGGACACTAACTTTTGATGTTATCATTACAACTAACCTGTAGACGAGCAGCAGTTCACTGAGGACAGCAGGACTTTATCTGGCTGTAAAAGAAAAAATACAACATTTCA
Source organism: Hoplias malabaricus (assembly GCF_029633855.1). Lineage (NCBI taxonomy): Eukaryota > Metazoa > Chordata > Actinopteri > Characiformes > Erythrinidae > Hoplias > Hoplias malabaricus. The sequence continues at coordinate 18,631,771 of NC_089814.1, read as the reverse complement.
CTCTCGTGTTTGTGTTTGCATTTCTGTGCACATTTCAAATCCACTGAATTCTGTAAATGACCAGTTTGAATGTTTCAGTCTTGTGCTTTGGTGTTGCTGCTGGATACCGCTGTCTTTCTCTTGCATACAGATTGTGGCACTTCCTGTTCATCGTCAGCCTTCTTCCTGTAATGTTTCTGTTTTCACTCACCAGCCACAGTGTGATTCAGTGTCATTGCTACTTCTTGGCTGTGTCTCTAGCAGTGATATTTGTGTCTTACAGTGAGATGGTCAAAGTTCACTTACAGCAAAGTTGTAATGTACAAATATTTACACATTATGTCTCATATCAAGGAGCCAAGTGTCCTAATAACCAAAAACAGGCAGTATATTTTCATGTGGGCGTAACGTCCAGTAATTTTAATAGAACTTTGCTGTTTAACTATTTGACTCTCAGTGGTCAAATGTGATTATGCATGTTCTCAATAGCAAATAAACAGCACAGATGTCTTTAATAACTTGAAAATTCTTACGATGATAACTTCCCAATAAGAACACATATAAAATCTGATCTTTCTGTTCTTATTTAATGCTACAATGTTTCCATTCTAGGCATTACTAGTATTTTCATCAGGATTTTCACCAGTGTCAGCTGATTTTATTGGGAAAACATTATATTGATTGGGCCCTACCGAGCAGTGCCTCAGTAAACTGTTTCTCTGTGTGTGTGATCCTCTGCAGCTCCCAGTCTGATGTCCCTGAGGCCGCGCCTTGGAGACCCCACGCTGACCCTCAGCTCTCAGAGGTTGGTAGATGGGGGTCAGGGGGAAGAAGGACCCCAGTGTGCTTCTCGGCCCCCCAGTCGCACATATGCACGGCAGGCTCGCAGTCACTCTATTGGCCACCTGGAGCTCAGGCCAATGCCCTCTTTGTGCTCCTCCCTCTCTCACCCCTCTATCTTCTGCACTCCTGCCCCTTCTCTCCTGCAGTCTCTCTCCCAATCCTCAAGCTCTAGGTTCTCCGGGCTACTGTTTCGCTCCTCCTACTGCCAGTCTGTGGAGGCAGTGTCGGGCCTTCCCCCTGCTGGGTTCAGTGCTGCAGGTCCCCAAAAGAGAGCCGGCAGTATCGGGTACCTCTCACTCCCTCTGCATAATGAGAGTGGAGCTAAAAACTGCTGATTAATATTTTATTTTAACAAGAATTATGCAAACCATTTTATTGCTATAAATAACCTGCATTATTGATACTTTTAAAATAAAAAATTTTGCTTTGCTCTTCCCCAATCCAGAGCATTAACCCAATTCAGATTGTTTTAGAATGCCTAATTTCAGTGTTGTGTTCTTTAGTGTAAACTTTACTGTATGGTGAACACCACCTCAAAATATCAGAATGATCTTGTTTTACATTCTTCAAAGCATATTTCAAAAATTTCTTTCAATTCTTCCAGCTAAATATTTTTTGCCCTCCAATCCACAGATATAAAAATATATTCTATTTAATAATAATAATGTTATTATTATTATTATTATTACTATTACTATTACTGGGCGGCACGGTGGCGCAGCAGGTAGTGTCGCAGTCACACAGCTCCAGGGGCCTGGAGGTTGTGGGTTCGATTCCCGCTCCGGGTGACTGTCTGTGAGGAGTTGGTGTGTTCTCCTCGTGTCCGCGTGGGTTTCCTCCGGGTACTCCGGTTTCCTCCCACAGTCCAAAAACACACGTTGCAGGTGGATTGGTGACTCGAAAGTGTCCGTAGGTGTGAGTGTGTGAGTGAATGTGTGTGTGTCTGTGTTGCCCTGTGAAGGACTGGCGCCCCCTCCAGGGTGTATTCCCGCCTTGCGCCCGATGATTCCAGGTAGGCTCTGGACCCCCGCGACCCTAAATTGGATAAGCGGTTACAGATAATGGATGGATGGATGGATTACTATTACTATTGTTATCATTATTACAACAACTTCTAAGAGTGTTATGCATTTTAAATGATATTTCAGTACACATTTGGAATAAGACTACCTTTTATAAAGGCTTTAAAATCTATTTATTAATGGGGATTAATTAGATTGTAAACACATTAAAAGTGATTAATTCACATTTACCATTACAGCATTTAGCAGACACTTTTATCCAGAGCAGCACATATAAGTGCTTAGTGTTCGGACAGAATGTGTATCCTAGTTAGTAAAATAGGTACAAGTTTAAACTCCCGCTGAGCTCAAACGCTGCCAGATCAAGGACCAGTGCTGAAACCAGATACTTACCTTATTTTGTCTTCTTCATTTTTCACAGTTAAACAAACAGAAGTTTCCTTTTCTATCTATCACAAAGATTAATTAAGTAGGTGGTAAGCACCTTATAAATGATTAATAATCATTTGTAATATATAGAATGGGAAACAAATTTTTAACATTTATAAACCATTTATAAGGGTAACCTTAAGGTGGTAACTTTAATCTGTGTGAAATTTCCCATTGCTAATGTCATTTCATGTAAACTAACTGAGAGCACATCTGGTCACATTATTGATTACGCAGGGTAAAAAAAAAAAAAACATATCTTGAGTATACAGCAATTAGTACACAAACCCTAACTCTAAATACATATCTTCAGTACACAAAATATTTTTTCAACTAGAAAAACACTAGGTAACTAAAGTAAGTAGATTTCTGGCAAATCTATAATGGATTAATTTAGGATTACAAGCCGTGGTAGTATGGGTTTCACATAGTGAAATCTGAGTTTAACACAATCTGTATATGTATGTTTTTCTCTTATTTTCAACATATAAAAAGCTTTATAAAATGCACTTTGTGGGTGGAGAGGAAATAAGGCAGTTGCTACTCTGATACACAAGATGGTACTGTTTGACTTTTATGCAGTAAACAGGAAGAGAGGAAGTTTCTTGAGGTGTACACACATGGGCCTTATTGGCCTTCTCTAGATACTCTGTTGTTATTCTGTTCTCTCACTAGTACCTTCTACCTACATTTTTAATTCTTGATTACATACTAGTAAAATATGATTTTAGATTTTATGCAAGCTTAATTCACACACTTTCTCCAAGTCTTTAAATTGAGACTTCTCAAACTTTACTTGCTTGGCTTGCATTTTGCCAGTACTAACCCTAAAGCAGTGGTTCCCAAAGTTGGGGGGCATAACTTGCAGGAATGGAGCAGCAGGGCAAATCATGAGACCAGTCAGCCATAGCGAAATCCCTGCCTGCAAGTTCATGCACACAGACACACACTGGCTGCTCTGCACACATTCCCTTCCCATTCCACCTCCCATTGACACATAATTTTGCACACCCAAGGATTCATTCTGGTTATGCCCCTGGTGGAGAGGCTGGAAAATATTCTAACCTAAAAAGGGGGTCCTGCAAAATGTTTGGGAACCACTGCTCTTAACTAAGTCTGCTTTTCGCTACATTGTGTGTTTGTGGGTTTTCACAGAGTACCTTGGCTTTTTGTTGTTTGTGATGCTTCCCAAAGACTTTATATTTTGTAATTGTCAGAAATTTATATGAGTCTCTAATGCTGGTCTATGTGTTGGTAATGCAGCTTTTTCTGATGCTTTGTTTCATCTTGCTTTTCAGCCAATATCAAATAATTTTATGACAATTCTCTTTCAATGAACCTTGTTAGGTTTCTGCAGACAATAAGCACTAAGATCCCTTTCATTTTCTCATCCCTTCAGGGATCTAAACCTGTCTGATTCTGACTCGTCCCTATCTCAGTCTCATGGTGAGAATCAGCGCTCATCCACTCTGCTGGGAAGCAGGCAAAAGTTCTCTAAGCCTAATGGAGCAGGGAGCGGCTTGGGGGACAGTCCTTTGTTCCCGAAGAAGGTGATCGGTATGGAGAAATGTGTCAGTCTGGGAGAGATTCACACCCAGTCTAGCGGCCTCATTTTAGCCGAGTCCACTCGCTCTCTCGTCCCCTCTTCCAATGACGTAGACAGGCCAATAGCGGCCAGAGCAAAGAGCAATGACCGATCTCCTCTGCTGCAAAACAAGAAGACCCTGGTCGATGAGGACAGTGGCTCAACAGGAGAGGACACAGAATCCTCCAGCTACAACCGCAAAAAACATACCTTCCCAAGAATCTTCAACAAGCAGAAACAGAAGAAAAGCCAGTAATGCGTCAAACTCAGAGCTAAACCAATGTTGAATATTTTACCAAGATATAAGGGCAAAATCTATAATACGTGAAGTGTACAGTCACATTAAAGGAATGTATGTCATTTAAAAGACATTGGTACTGTCTATATAGGTCTTCGGGAGCCTCTACTGTATACGATATTATACATATAGAAATATATTTATATCGATTTTTGAATGAGGGGAACAGAAATTTGTTTTTGGGCAATGTGTGAATGATTGTGTGTGGCAGGGTTTTGTGTAAAATTATTTATTCTACAAATTATGGACACTTGTTTATATCTTAATTTTAGCTGTTTATGTATTTGTTTTAATATAAGCTTATTGTGCAGACCTGCTTCACTCCTGGATGCACCAAAGAGACCGACCTGTTAATCATGAATTCAAATACAAACCTTGCAGCCTGAGGTTAAAAGAAAATTAAAACAATCAGTTTTTTTCCAGTTTTTCCATCTGACACAGATTGATTTTTTTTAATTCAGTCTGTTTTATTAAATGTTCAAACACATAAAGTTTGTCCAAAATGTCTAAAACCAAGCTTTTTATTCCCTATCTGGAGAACATTATGGCTTAGATGTTTATTAAAATGATGTGGTTGTTTGAACATACTGAACAAGAGCTTCCATTGTCTAGATTTTGAACCGACAGTGACTAGGTCTTTACATTATTTCATTATCACCTGCTGTTGATAATTTTAATATATTTCACTGCTTTCATTTGTTCAAACTCAGCTTTGACTCATCAGTCAGTGGCATTTCACATTATCTGGGTTTCTTTTCGTTTTCTTCTTTTTTTTTTATTGCAGTGCATAAAATAAATTCCTGGGCTTTAAATATTACATTTTAGGTATATTTATTTCACTTATAATCTTGCACACAGAGTTTAATTTCTTATAATTGCATTATTTTAAACTTACTCATGTATTTACCACATCCAGTCATTCATGTTCTTCTGCTCGAGTAGCTTCCTCAAACAAGTTGGGTCTTGCTTACTCCAGCTAAACTGGAAAAATCTTTTCTTACAGTCTGACATTGAAAAAAATGTTTAACCATTTTTTCAAATACTCTGTCCTTTCTTCTGCTAGATTCATGACCATCATTTCATATAAAACGACAGCATTTTCAAGTTTTTTAGTAATTCATATATTGAAATCGTCCTGCAAGGCTCTCCAATTCATTCGAATTAAGCTGGAATGAAGGAATCTGTTATAAATACCAGTTGGAATGTTTTAACCTGCCCTGTGCACAAACTTCAGCTACACATTTATTGAGGACCGTCTGTAGGTTTGTTTGCTTGAAGACTGATGGAACTCGATGGCAGCACACTATTTGGCCTTGGAGAGATATAAATCCAGGGAGCTTTCCAGCCTTAACACTCTGTAGCAGACATCCAGCCAAGCCAAGTTTAGAAATGCTACCATGGAGCCAAGAGTAAACATGCACTATTTCACCTGAAAAGTTAATCTCATCTCACAGAAATAAACCAGAGTCCATAACAGAATAAGCCCCATGCTACCTGCCAAATGAGAGGCTCCTGTGGATATCACTGTTGCCATTTAATTTATGGAAACATTAAAACAGCTTCCAGAGAAAGTTTGTAACAGAAAGTAAAACAAGATTAAGCAAGCTTAGTTTTGCTTGTTCATATTTGACTGTAGTATTTGCCATGCAGTTGTATATGGTACAGAATTAAAGATAAAGTATATGTATATTTAAACCCAATAAACTTTTTGTGAATTTCAGTAAATATTACCTCAGCAGCTCAGAACTTCTGATCGGTTTGCTCGCTGGATAAATAGTCTGGTGTTTATACCTAGCCCCAGCTCTGCAAATGGGGAAAAAAAAAAAAGTGACTCTGACAGAGAAACACAAATCATCTTCTGGAGGAGCACTGAAAGGTGAGTGTTTACCCTGCTATTGAGTTTAAACGCGAGTAGACATTCCCAAGAATTTTATGCATCCATCAAACACAGCTTTCTTATGGATTTGTTTAATCTTTAATTATATTTTGCTGCTATTTTATGAATTAATTTCTGAGGCACATTTAACAGATTTTAGGAGCATATGTTGTGCACACAAACCGAACATATACAGCTTTAAATAAAAAAGTCAAAATATGATTCTATGTTTTCTTATAGTGTACAAAGTTCCAATTGTATATATAAACATGTCCATTCTGTTAGTGCTACCATAACCATAGGATGGAGCACCACTTTAGAATAAGACTACATATTATAAATTTAGTTTACAATCTGTTCATTAGTGTTATTTATTAGGTTTTAACACCTTTAAAGTCATTAATAATCAGTTATAACACATAGAAACAATGACCTGTTATGTGCCAGATAGTGAGCCCACATCCAACTACACTGTTATTCCTTAGGTCTTGCAGAATGTTGGCCTTACTTTGTCTTCTATATCCGTCAACATTAATCCTGTCAGTTTCAGCACATAGTTGTTAATGAGTTTGACTAGTTAATCACCAAATGTAATTCACAGACAGAAGGTGATTTTAGACATTAATGATATTGCGGTGTACCTTAACATATGACTAATTTCTCATTCTCAGGTTTTAGTTAAGTATTTGACCAAAAAATGTCTGTCTTGCTAATGATTAATGACCTTTAAGGTGTTTACAACCTAAATAATAATCATGTAATAAACAGATTGTAAACCACATATGAATCTTTATAAGAGCAGTCTTATTATTGTTTTTGTAAGATCTGTGTTATGTTTCAATGAATGTTTTTCCAATTTCTTTGATTATTTGTGTGTTACACTGGAAGATGACAAATTTGCCTGAATTGATGACATATTGTGCTAAATTACTTTTATACCGAATAAGTTAGATTCAAGGCTGTTGTCACATTAATGAGCACCTTCTGCTTCCAGTTTCAGTGCTTTCTTACAGTGTCATAGGCACAGTCATTACATCAGTGTGTACAAGTGTGAACCACTCTATTTATTCCAACATATCTTAATTTCCTTGACAACATTCATATATTAAGCACAGGTTACATAGGGAAAATAAACATAATTAAAACAAAAGTAGCATTAAATTAAAATCAGTCTTCATGTTCTGGGTGCTAACCCACTAAAACAGCCAAGTGAAAACAATGAAATGGACTGAAAGAGATAAAGGTTTTATGTCTTGGCCCAGTTCAAGTGGGACAGAAAGAGCCAGTTAAAACTTTCACGTTATTAACATAACATAATCATGATCATAAATAGTTCAGTATGATGTGCTGAAGGAACATTTCAACAATAATTTTCATTCTGAATAATCCCCATTGGGGAAGATCATGCTGCTCTCTGGATGCTGGCTGTGGGCAGAAGACATCTATGTCCAGATAAGTGACTATAATCCTTTTTGAGGACATTGAGGGACATTGCAAACAACTCAGTTTCCTCTGCACAAATAAATAAATGCACTTAACTCCAGTTTCATCAAATGCAGCTCCTGACAACCACAGGAAAATGGCACTGTTGACAGACTGAACAATGGACATTGCAGACACATAGAAGTACAGGTTTTTACAACACTTTCAAAACAGTGGTGTTCAAAACAACACAATATCTATGTCCAGTAAAGGACAACATATTTGTGTCACTTGTAACAGCAGGTTCTGCTCAGAATTTAGTGTGTTCTGAATATCCATGACATACACAAGATGCTGTATTCTTCCGGCCAGACACAAAATGTTAAAATAGGCATGATACAAAAGGGCACTGTTAATTAACACATGCTTTTACAGAGTTTGTTCAATAGGCAATGTAAGCTTTTGCCCGTCACCATAAAATCAAGAGAGTCTTCTATGTGTGCCATCCAATCACTGGGTCCGGGGAGAGAGCATGACTTTATGCTTCGCTGCTCTCCCAAGTCATGGCATGGAAGTCCACCTCGGTCAAGTTAACAGTGAAAGGCCCCTCTATTCTCTCCGGGTCCACGCGCTGCTCCTGAATGTTGCTATTCAGGTTATTAACCCGCCAAGAGTTGAGTGGCCGGATGGCTTTCTGAAAGCGCTGAGAGAGGGGACAAGGGGAAATAAGAGTTACAGTCCACAATTTATATAGTTTCTTGCCTTTCTTTTCTGTATTTCATGATGACTGTGCAGAAACAGGGACGTAAAAGTGTGCTACAGGTAAACCTTGATTAGCCAGTTTTCTCAGTTGCAACATCATCAAAATTAGAACAACTTACATCTTTCAGGGTGCCAGACTCCTTACTGACAGCTACAATGGCCCAGATAGGGATCTGTAGGCAGCAGATTGCCCCCATACACACCCCCAGCCCTTTGCCCCATGCTGGGAACACGTACAAGCCATAATGAAGGGATGTTCTGTACATCTCAATGAAGATGTAGGTCAGGATGAACTATGTAAAAAAAAAAAATACAGTGAGTAATAAGGGGAAAAAGAGAAATATTAATAAATACACACAAAAAAACAACAACAGGGCTTTGCACCTCCATGACTCTGGCCCTATTTAATTGAGAAGAAGACAGAGACTGTCACACTAAATTATTCACAACAGTGGAAACAGCACAGATGTGGTGTTCATTTCAAGTCTTGTTCAGGTGCGCTTATTTATTCATGCTATGTTCTATTGTGATGCAAAAGGACATGACACCACAGAGATTTTACAGTCTGATGTTTGCAAACAAATAAATTTAAGACTAAAAGAAACTTCAGACAGTAAAGGTCGTTAATTTTGGCAATGATACAATTTTATGCTTGAATATATACATAATGTGTAAATGCGTTTCATAATCACGCTTAAATATTTCAGAGTAAAAAAAGTTTAATTAAAATTTAAATTATTGTTTTACTGAATTATTACATCTTTTAGAAGCTAATCATTTAAAATATATATCAACAAAAGAAAATGTATGTCTAAAGTGCACATTTTAAACTTTCAGTATTAATGATACTATGCTTTTGCTTTTTGTAAGAGCTCTGTTACTATAGTTTAAATTAAACTGTTTTCATAGTAGTTACTAAATATGGCTAGAAAGACTTTAACTATTTTATCAAAATGCCAAATTGATCTCACATAAAGTACACACTCGTGTGCCAAAATTTCTGTCAAATCAGAAAAAGCAGCAGCTCACATAGCTACTGTGAGCATCAAAGCTTTGAGACAGTAATACAAGTACATCAAATGCTAATACTGCTCAAATAGGTTTGATTTTAAACAATAAATCACCCAGTGATTCTGTGCTCACCAGTAACAAGAAGGGGGTAAAGAAGACCCAGCATGCTTTGAAGTAGAGCAGCACTTTAGTGCACCAGGGTGGACAGCGACAGATCATGTCCACTATGTCCTGGCAGAACTGGTTCACCCCTGTGTTAAAAAAATGACATGCAAACAGACATTAACATCCATAATAATCCACCTGTTGCTCTGCATATTTGTAAGACCACATTCAGTGTCACTGCAAATGATCCACAACCCAAATAATATACATACGTAAATGGTTCTGTGGATATTCACACCATTGATGAACAGGGTGAAAACCAATTAACAAGGTATGCAGTGTGTGTGTGTGTGTGTGTGTGTGTGTTTTAGTTATATGCAGAAATGCAGAAGTTTTAGTGTTGAACACAGAAGTGAACTTCAACGTTTTAACATTTCCGCTGAACTAATGTTTCCAAACAATCTTGGGAAAACAAGTAATATATATATATATGAGGTATAACGCTTGTCTGAAGTAAATATGAGCTTTTGGGATGCAAAAGATTTGAAAGTTGTTACTATGTTGATGAAAGCATGAGGTGGAAATTGGCTGACAAAGCGCACCGTAAAAAAATGAGATGCCCAAGCACATGAAGAGAGTGATAATGATGAGACCGAAACTGGTGCTGAATGAGTCTATGAGCGTGAACCAGTATATCCCTCCCTGTAAGAAATACAAACACACAACACTTTTTATATTTTCATGCATTTACTCTCATAAAAAAATAGTTTTCCCTTAAATAGAAATATATAACTTACTTTTAAAATGCCACTATCAAAGAAATCTACATTTTCCTCAAATTTTAAATTCCCATTTCTGTGGATAATTCACATATAAATCATACACAAATCCACTAAATCAGCAGTGTGTGTGTGTGTATATATATATATATATATATATATATCTATATATATATATATATATATATATATCCACTCCTGCTGAAATTTTAAGTAATGTTTAAGCCTGAACTGCATTTTAATATACCACTGTGGAGGGCAAACAATGAGCACAGGTATATTTAAAAACCTAAAAGCACAATAACAATAACAGCCTGTTTTTCAAAAAGGTCATGTAAAAATGAATTAGCAATGGTTTTAGTACAGAAAACTCAAATGTCACTTTGTGGAACTCTGCGATTAAACTAAATTTAATAAAATGGCATATGGTATTTTGAAATGGTGTAAAAAACTAATTTGTAAATTGGCTTTTGATATAAGAGTAAAAATATGTTACACAAAAGGTGCAGCACATTCCATTATATAGTATGTCTAAGCTTATGCCACTGTCACACACAAATGAAAGGTCTTTGAAAAAAAATGTCAGCTAGCACTCACATTAGTGACCAGCAGTAGGCCCATCAGGTAGAAGCCAAAACAGAGCAGAGCCAGGAAAATTGTCTTGTATTTCATGTTAGCCCTAAGTTGAGGAAACTCATCTAGAACTGCTGTGGTAACTCCCTCCATGTTACCAAACTAGGAAGAGAGAGAGAGAATGTGTGAGAGATCATCATGCAACATGAGACAAGAATATACAGGGTATTGCACATGTGTATCTACAACAGGAAATTCATAACGTGGGCTGGGGCGGTATGAAGAAATACATATATTGACACTATATATGGGCAACAGGTTTGTTGTCAACAAGATTATAATATCCTGGGACAAACTTTGAATGAAACCATTTAAATGCAATGCAAATCTATCAGCCTTCAGTGGGCTAACAGTAGTAGAGTGCTGTAAAAAAAAACACCAGAATCTCACCAGAGTGTCTACTCCCAACATAAATAACATCAGGAAAAAGAGAATGGCCCAAAAAACTGAACCAGGCAGAAGAGCCAAGGCTTCAGGATATGCTACAAAGGCCAAGCCTGGACCTGAAAATGCAGTGACAAAAGAAACAGTTAATCAATCTCATAATTTTTACGCCATTTAGCATGTTATGTTTCCGCTTATCTAGGGGAAGAACACGGTCTGCTGACTTCTGTAAGCAGACATGCTGGACTAGATTTACCTGTGTCTGCTACATCTTCCACACGCACACCCTTCCTCCAGGCCATGTGACCTAAGATGGAAAAAATTGCAAAGCCTGCAAAGAAACTGGTGGCACAGTTCCCTGCGGTAATCACCAGGGTGTCCCTAAGACAGAAAGTTAACAATTTTAAACCTGGAGTTTTAAACATGGAAAAAAAAAAACAAGATCAAAGGGCAAAAAAACTCACCTAATGACATTGTTGTCAAATTTATTGTAGGAGGCCATTGACAAAAGCCCTCCTACTCCTATGCCTAATGAGTAGAATATCTGTGATGCTGCATCATTCCACACCTACACATGTTCAAAAACAATGATTACACATCTGTAATCAACCAAAAAAGCTCAAATCAACAGATGTATCTTTACCAAATAAGGACACTACTGCTGGTACCTGTGCATTCGCCAGTCGACTCCACACTGGAGTGAGGTAGAAGGCCACACCCTGGAGAGAACCTTCCAGGGTCGCCCCTCTAATAATGAGAACTATTAGCACAAAATAGGGGAAGGTGGCTGTGACATATACAACCTGCAAGTGAAGAAAAAGGTAAAATAAAGAATCTAAAATAAACTCTGACCATTGATCAGTTAGTTACATGACTGTAAAACATGTCACTGGTGCTGTTTAAAAACAATAGTCAAACAACTAAGTTACAAAGTTTTATGCCTATTGTACAAAACAAACACACTTATTCTCAAGAGCTTTTCAAACCAATGATTAAAAGTGAAGCAGTCTTGGAAAAGATATTTCCAAAATAATTTTGTTTATTTGATTTAAATTTTTATTTTCAATGCGTACAATGTAAATGTGACTATTAAGCCTTCATTATTTGTTAGCTTTTTGTTTGTTTTAGTTTGATGTAACTAAACTAAGGTATGTTTGCATTGTGTTTTCAGTTCATTACTAAAAAGGGACCAATCCTAAGATTGTAACTAATATGTTTATTAGAGCTTGGACAGGTTTATCATTCTTTATTACCATAAATTGTAAATAGAAAATGTTTTTTTAAATATTATTCAGTTATTCTTTTAAAAATTCATTCATTCATTCATTGTCTGTAACCGCTTATCCAGTTTAAGGTTGCGGTGGGTCCGGAGCCTACCCGGAATCACTGGGCGCAAGGTGTGAACACACCCTGGAGGGGGCACCAGTCCTTTGCAGGGCTTCTTTAAAAAATGTAAAACAAGTTTTATTTATTAACAGTATTATCCCTTTACTCACAAAAAACAGCCCTTTACCTTGAATTCAAAGCCTTTTTAACCCAACACAATAAGAACTGTGAGGGAATGTGAATATGCAAAACAGTTACCACCATCCCCAGCATCCACAGTGAAAAAAAAACAAACTATTTTTATTGTTTGCTATTGTTTTTCTGATGCTGTTTTTTTTAGCTGGGTGTGGTGATGTGTTTGGGTTGGTATATGTGATGTTTTGGTACCAGGATGGTGCTTTGTGATGCTGTTTGTGTGACCATGATCCTATTTTTTTGTTTAACTCTATTGTGGCACCCCCTCGTTTTTTGTATGTTTAGGCTTGCACTGATTGGGGATCATTTTTAATTAATCGAGTTAAGCTTCATCAATAATAAGCATGAAAGTACCCAGGAAGAGTATGTGTGTTTGGCATCTGCTCACCCAATACCACAGATCACTATAATACTGCTACAGTAATAGTCTATCAGGTATTTATAAACAAAATATACAAACATACATTTCTACAACAATAGGATACTGTTAATTGTTTTACATGTTCTTTATTATTTCAACAATAATGTTCTGTATTTATAAAATACTTAAATATTTGAATTTAATCCTTATTAGGTATGAACCGGACCTCACCTTGCCTGAGCTGCGAATGCCCTTGAGCATGCAGAGGAAAATGATGCACCAGGCAGCCAGTAAACACAGGGCAAGCGGCCACCTCACTGGCCCAGGGTCACCCAGGCCCTCACTCTGGTCCACACCCAGGACATTCTTACTGCAAAATACACATGTACATAAATATGCATTACTAATCTATGCCAAACAAAGACATGCAGAATGTCTTCCATTTCAGAATTCAGCATCATTTGAGAATGTTTAGTAATGTGTAGCAAATGTGCTCTTGTTTCATATTAATCGAAGGAGAGACTAGAACAAAAACATGTAAAACATGACAGTCAATTTGTAATTGCAATAAGGTTTGAGACAAAACAAAATATAAGTAGATCTGCTCACAAATTCTTTATAGTATACGGACACAGTACATCAAATAGTCACTCATGAGTAACACTGCAAAATAATATTGGAATCAAACCACTGAAAACGCTTACTTCCAGAAGACCTCAGAGGGGCTCAAGGAGTGTGTGCCATTGGTGGTGTTCTGTGGATGAAGCAAAGAGTTGAGTCTTAAAAGAACAAGCAATATATTATATATTTTGTATATAAATTCAAAATTCAAAAACTGTTAAGTCACAGTGATTAGCATTTCAGATGAGATGCAAGTCCACTGTCTGATTAGCAGTTACAGAACACTTACACACAAAGCAGCATTAGCAATAGCATCGCAGGACCATGGCAACGGACTCTGGAAGGAATTTCCCAGGTAAAAAAAGGTCCAAGCTATGATGACATTGTAGTAGAGGCACACCAGCGTAGATACACACAGCATTCCTATGCCAATCCCTTTAGAAGCACAGAAAGGATATAAAGAATTTAGTTTAAATGTACGGTATTATTATAAGTCCTGCTATATCTTAGGAATTGAGTGTTCTGTGGAGGTTTATATGCTACCTGAAAGCAGGGAACTATTTTCTTTTCTAGAAGACCCCAGGTGGGGAGCAAATGTAGCCATGTAAGAAATTATTAGGCATACAAATACATTTTAAGGAATTTTTGTAGCATATGATTGAAAATTCAAATATTCTGCCACTCTTTTGTCATTTTATGGTAACTTGTTTATTAACTCATTTTATTCAACAAAATTACTTAAAAATGAAAAAGTTTGAAAATGTTAAACAAGAAGAATTGATTCGTCACTGCATTTATTATGAATTCCATCAATAATAATAAAAATGCAAAGGCATGTAGATGGATTTGTTCTTTACTTGGGGATAATATAGTATCCAAAACTGCAGGTGAGTTGATGTTAGTAATTGTGAACATATTAGCAATAATACTTACTGTCATTCTTAATACTATGCAACAGTTATCATAAAATGATAAACTACATTTATATGTTCAAATAATAATTATTGTAAAAATAATTAATTAAATAAAAAATAAATACAATCATAAAAAGGAACAGCAAGTGGTCTCTAATACACACTGAAATGTCTGTTAATGAGCATGGTGGTACCTTTAAGCAGTGGGCAGCATTTCCAGACAGTGATGGGCCCTGCAGCTCCGTACTGCCCCAAACTAAGCTCCATGAGGAAGAGTGGCATGCCCGTGAAGAATAGCATGATGAAGTACGGGATGAGAAACACACCTTCAGCACAAAAAATATTGTCATTAATTTAATGCCTCCATATTTTCATATACACGAAATGGTTAGCTAGTGGGAAATGTGAAGTAATGTTAAAGATGTACAGGTCAAAATACATGTAAAAAGCTCTACCAGATTATACTGTTATAAAGTAAACACTACGACCAAATTCAAAATCCAAAATGTCTTACTGACGCCTTTTTCAAAAAATAAGTCAACAGTACAAACAGAGATTTCATGGAACCAGAATCTGAGAGATTGACACTGACACCAACTGTAGTTTAGAATGTTTGATATCAAAATAGTAACAAAAAATACAACACTTAGGCCCCATTTTAATATTTTTCTACATGTCAATGTTAGCTACGATATAGAGCAACAACTTCTGAGCAGAATGATTCAGATATACAGAAACTCTGCTGAACCAGTCAGACGGAAATATAACTGCATTAAAACATTCTAGATGAATCCCTGATTTTTAAATTCATAGATTGACACCAGTTCTGAAGAAGATTTTAACAGTGAAATAAAACCCACTAACCCAGAACCCCCGGAGATGTGTGACACCAACATTTCAGCATTTTACAATAATTATCAGTGCACATGTTTATTATGGCAATGAAATTCTGAAAGAATGCCTATATATATCATCAGGTCCATCTCCATTACATCTGAGATACTCGCACTTGAACCACACCCAGGTGTGGCTGGAAATTTTCCAAGCTTGTTCTAAAAGTATTACAGAGCTAACACAACACAGGGTGGAACAGAGCACTTATGTGTGAGTAGGCGCAGCTGGAGTTTTGGTATCTGCTTACAATTGCCACAGGTTGTCACTGTGCTACCTCCATTTCAAATCAGTTGAGATTTTAAGTGAATGATTCAGAACATAATGTATTTTTTCACATTGCCAATTTACCCTGCCCCTGTGCGTCACATTAAATGCTGTTGTTACTTTTTATTACCTACACACTTTTAGAGAACTAATCTTAACTTCACCATGGGAAAACATACATACATTAATTCATTAATTCATTCATTCATCTGTAACCACTTATCCAGTTCAGGATCACAGTGGGCCCAGAGCCTAACCAGAATCATTGGGAGCAAGGCAGGAACACACCCTGGAAGGGGCGCTAGTCCTTCACAGGGCAACACACACACAGGCACACTCACGCCTTTGGACACTTTTGGGTCGCCAATCCACCAACCAACGTGTGTGACACAGGGAGAACACAGGAAAACATGCATGTTAATACATATTAGTTAGGAGTGGGAAACATGGCAAAAAATATTTCAGCACAAAATGTCTTTCATGATATGAAATATGTATTAGAATATTTCTATTTTTTGTGGTATAAAGCAAAGTAGAAATGTGCCATTTATACTTACTCAATTTGTCACGTCATGTACACTAAATCCACTCAATATGGATTCACTATTGTAATAAATAATCTGAAAAACTATTTATGATATAAATATTCACAATTACAACAAAGAAATGCTATATTGTCCCCTCCATCTATATATTGCTACAAACAGGCTACTTGCTTAACAGGATATTACAATGACTTTGATTTAACAGGGCTAAACATTCAACCTAATTTCCTACAGAGTAATTCTTATCTAAAACGGCTAACATTGTTAAAAATGCATGCACCACCCTTTGTTTGTATTTTAATCATTTTAAATAACTGATTTGTTCATGGACGGCACGGTGGCGCAGCAGGTAGTGTCGCAGTCACACAGCTCCAGGGACCTGGAGGTTGTGGGTTCGATTCCTGCTCCTGTCTGTGAGGAGTTGGTGTGTTCTCCCCATGTCCGCGTGGGTTTCCTCCGGGTGCTCCGGTTTCCTCCCACAGTCCAAAAACACAAGTTGGTAGGTGGATTGGTGACTCAAAAGTGTCCATATGTGTGTGTCTGTGTTGCCCTGTAAAGCACTGGCGCCCCCTCCAGGGTGTATTCTCGCCTTGCGCCCAATGATTCCAGGTAGGTTCTGGACCCACCGCAACCCTGAACTGGATAAGCGGTTACAGATAATGAATGAATGAATGAATGATTTGTTCATCAGATATTATACGTCAGTAATATATTTGTCTTCAGCTTATCAGGTAAACTCTCAGACACATGCATTGCCACCACCCAAGGGAGGGCAGGGTTGAGCATGTATTCTCTCTGAGAACAGAGAGATAGACCACATCAATGAACAGTTAACATGTCATATAATACCACAAAGTGGCCAGGCATAGAGTGAGTTGACTGAGAGTGAGGCATCCCCTGGGATTGAATCAATAATATCCTGGCTATAGGGCCAATGTTTAGATCATTATATAAAAATGTAACAAAGATTTATTAAAGTATTTAGCATTCTTGTGAAATATCATTGCCGCAAAAGCTAATATCAATATAAACTGTGTTCATTTATGAGTAGCAGTGGAATTAGAATTTAAACCAAAGGGAACATCCTACGTCAACATCTATGACATAAAGTCATGCCCTGCTGTATCTTCCCTGGCATAAATATAGTCAGATACACTAAGCACCTGTATATAGTGCTTGTGCTGTCTTTCAAAAATCCAGACTTTAATCAGAACTCTTACCTCCACCGTTCCGGTAGCATAGGTAAGGGAACCTCCAGACATTTCCCAGGCCGACACAGTAGCCGATACAGGAGAGCAGAAACTCATACTTGCCACCCCACTGCTCACGGGGAAGCTGGGGTTCTGTTGAAGGGGGGTGAGCGGGTGACTGAGATTCAACTTGTGAGGTAGCACTAGTCACATTGTGAGAAACAGTGATGCCATTCAGGTGTGCTGGACTCTACCAAGGACAGAAAGTAAAGTTCAGTCAGATATAGTTCTGTGTAATAAAGTGTAAATATTAAATCCTCTACAATTATTTAATTACATTTTTGGAAGCAATACAATACAACTTGAAATCTTAAAACCAATCTATGTTTATACGGTTTAGCATACATTTAAATTTTTATTTTACATTTTAAACCTAGAAGAACCTACTTTTTTTACAGTAGATTTTACATGTAAATAAAATGTCTTTCTGACTGATTTGACGTAGGATGGTACATTGCTGAGAAATGCAAGGACTTGGACTTTAAAATGGAGATGAAAACATTGTGAGTGACCAATGAACCTACATATCTTCTGCGCCTATATGGTGTTATTTTGACAATGGTAAAAACCTGAAAACATTATATCTGTATAAAACCCTGTATCACTTTAAGAATATATGTTACATCTATCACAAATATACTTTAAAATAATATTTCAGCCACAGATTTGTGTATTTGATATATACCTCGTTTTTATCAACACCAGCACACAAACAAACACTCAGTTTCTTTAGAATTGTGCATATTCTGAATGATGTTAAGCTTTATGTCATTTAATTTTATAGAAAATTATAAAAGAATCTTTAGAATTTCCCATTAAATCCAAGTTGATTACGATAAAACATCCATAAATCATTAAACAGTAGAAAAATAAAATGATCATAATTGCCATTAATAAGTATGAGGTGTAAGGGAATTGCCATGTTTTTCATACCTATCCATCACTTTCCCTACATAAAAGAAGATATTTCAACACAATGGCCATTAAATCACATGTACTAAAGGGAATTGGGTGTGATCTTTGACATTATAGGGAACTGCATGCTGTGTTTATTTCAGCTTTTTAATGAACGGGAAGTCAGGTTGCCAGACGCTGGTCATTATGGCTACACATACAAAAGCCAGCAAGAGGAAACTTGTCAAAGGCAGATATCACACGTATCCAGTAGAATATCAACACATTTACTGTAAAGTTGAAGGCAGTGATTAAGATCAAATGTAAGAGACAAATGTCAATGAGCCTATAATATGGAGAATAATGACAAGAAATACAGGTGGGTAAACGAAAAGATGTAATTATTATCCTGGAAAGTTTGTTACAGCACCATGACTGTTGTGTGTAACAGTGGCAGTGCATGTGTCATATGTTTTATATATATATATATCATAATTAGTCCATCATTTAAAAAAAAACTATCTGGAGGCTACAATATTACATTATATACTTCTCTAATCAGAACTTCACTGCCAGTATCGATGACCAAGTTGTACAGGTCAGCGGTAAGAAAGAAACTTTTGCAGGAATGAGGTCAAACAGGTTGACTTAATTCACCAGCCCTAAAGAACAAGACCAACAAGACCGCGGCGCTTTAAACATTCCTTACATATCCGTCATTATCAATACCACTGACATACACACAACTTTCAGAACTTAAAGCCCACTTCAAATGTGTGTGTGTGTGTGTGTGTGTGTTTGGTCGTCGGCTTACCGCGACGCCCGACTCCGCGCCGCTCTCCTCCGCGCTCGGCATCTTCTCCCCGCGGTTCGCGAGCTCCGAGCTCTTCTTCTGATGCCCACTACATGGCTCCGGTAAAGGTTTCATGGAGGCGATCGACCCACGAAAACAACCGGTAAAGAGCAGGAGCGTGTAAATATCACAGAGTTTCAGGCGATCGGAGTCTCATCCGGAAAGAGGAGTTTTGAGTCAGAGACAAAAACAGCAGCGGCGCAGGTGAGGTCGCAGCGCCATGTTTGAGTCCGGGGGAGGAGAGACAACACAACACAATCCTCTCTCTCTCTCTCTCTCTCTCTCTCACCTAACAACAGGTTTAACACTGAACTATAGACACTCCCAGGAACTCCCCCCACCTCCCTCTCTCTCTCTCTCTCTCACCCGCTCCCCATCCCTGTAGCATAATTATCTACAGTATAGGCCTATGCCCAACAATAGGTATCAACTTTAATAAACACATTTTCAATATTCAATCTGTCTACAACACAGATGATATTAATTATATTTAAAAATGACTTCAGTGTATTTGTCTAAAGACAATAATAAATAATGTGCCTAACATGTATTTAAGTCCTCTGTTAAGTCTTCTGCTGTAAAAAACAAAAACATTCTTGACCTTAAGCCAAAATGCAGCATGATGCTTGTGATGTGTCTGTCTATATGTCAGAGGCTCTTCTGCTCTCGTTTCAACAGGAAACCACATTGCAACTACAGGAAATTGCTGCTCTGCTGCTAAGAAATGTGGCCCATTTGAGAACATCTTATTCTGATGTGGCTTGGAAAAAAAATACAATTTCAATGACAATTTTATTTAGAGAATTTATTTCCCAGAACACCACTGTCTCAGTTAAATAAAAGAGGAATAACTCGTCTGGACTGGTTTATTTTTGTGTCCGGTTCAGATTGTACTTTCATCTTTGTGCTGCTTTAATTTCTGTTTCCAGGAGATGCTTTGAATTGGCTCCTCCTCTTCTTCCCCGTGTGAAACACTATTGCAAAGGTGTGGTTCGGTGGGAGTGGCTTCAGTTTCTCTCTAGAAACATCAAAAAGGGGAAGAGATTCATTGTGAACAGAAACCAACACTTTTAAATCATTTTAAAATTAAGATAAATGAAGGGCGTAATTAATTGTGCGAATAATCTTGTGGAAGTGGTTTACCTGAAATCTTTTAAATGTTAAGAACTTGTTTTTATTCGACGCCTTTTGTGATTTACAAATATTTGTCTTTTATCATCATAAGGATAAATAAATAAACAAATTCATTTAAAATAAACCTTTAATCACTACTTGTTTGCCATTAATAGCTTTATGTTAAACATTCCCTGGTTCTTATCAACAAAAATGTAAATAACGCTGGGTTGGTTCTTTCAATGCAAAAAAATGTAAATATCAAAACACGGAATTAAAAAAGGACCTGGTCGAATAAGAATGACAAACTCGCTTTTTTCTCCCGCGCACTACCCACACGCGACCAATCTGACACTTTGTTGGATTTTGAAACTTTCCCGCCACATAACCTTCCTCTGAGTCGATTCTTTGAATCGGCTCTTGTTTGGACACAACTCGCATTGAACGTTAACTTTAACCAATAAATGAAAACAAAGCAGCGGAAATACAATATTATTCTGTGGCTTCAATTCAAAACACTTTCCGACTTCCGACTTCATTATTAGCAACACTCTCGTTGATATACTTTGTCTCTATTTGTTTATTTATTTATTTATCTTGTGTTTTCTGTTTTCAGAGTAAATCAAGTGAAAATAATTATTAATGCATAACTTATTGTTTTCACAACTAGTTCCCTCGATTATTTTTATGTTAAAAGAGGCATTATTGAGAAAATAAATTCTATATATTAATTGCTAATTCGTAGGGGAGGATGCTGACGCTGCAACTCTAATGATGCTCCCTAGTGCTCTGCATTGGTCATTATGACATCCACACACAAAAGAGCGGTGTTTCTAATTATAAGATATTTATATTCGGTTACAAGCGTTATGTCTCCCTTTTTAGCAATAGTACAAAAGAGTAGTATTGCTCGCACTATATGATGAATTAACCAATAGGAATGCTCCAACCTTTTTACGCAAACTTTCACTGCAAGTTTTCAAGTTAAGCCGTGGTGTCACGTCCCATTAAGTGCACTATTTAGGGAGTAGGAATCGACTCTTTTTCTGAGAAGAGTCAATGAGAAGTGAGGCACGCAGATCCAAAGAGCTCTTCTGTGATTGGTTGCCGCTCTTGTACATGAAGGGGGTTCTGGCGCGGTTTTGAAGTCATTCGCGCTTGATTTCTGGATTCAACTCGAGGGCATCGGCCCACTGACACACATTTAGTATTTCTACACAGAAAATACTTCTGTCACTTTAGTGTTTCTTGTATTGTGTTGGCACTTTCCTACTCTGTACATCAACATGCACGTCATCAAGCGGGGTGAGTTGTTTCCCTATCTTTTTTTTATTTGTTTTTTTAGCTGAATATTTATTATCTGATCTGAAGGTTCTTGTGAAAGGTTGTTGAATTATCTGTATTCTAACGAATGTGAGCTTAACACAGTGTAAAATCAGATTATTGACCTCTCAGCACTGTGTTAGCGTAGTTTAGCTTAGACCAATATTCCATTTCACTTTAAACAGTGCCACAGATTCATTCTGGCGCTTAAAGCAGAGACAGGTTTTTATGACTGGTATCTTCCCAAATTAACTTAGGTAAAAGAGTAAAAATGTCATGGACTTAACTATCTGAAATGCTCAGTAAAAGATGCTAATGTTACCAAGCGCCAAACTCGTTTCAAAATAAAAGTTCTCTGCTTTTTGCAGCTTAGAAAAATCTTGTGTAATATTTCGCATTAATAACAGAAACTTACATTTCATGGAACGGCACTGGACCTCTTCCAGTGAAAGATCCTGCCTTTGTATCTACTTGCTGTTGTCTCTTTGTTATAAGACTTGTTGGCGCCAAACCTCTTAAGTTGAAGTTAGCTAATGCAGTAAAGAGTAACACGGGTTGCCAGACAGATTCAAACCTCTCACACACCTTTTAAGCCCACAACTACATACTTTTGTTTCTTTTTTTTAACGTGTTTTTGTTTTTCTATTTGACAGTAAACAGTATTGTTGTATCTGTCTGTGGTTATACGGAGTCTGTGCCTCCTTATAACAACCCACTTCATAAAAACTGGGTCAGAGAGACATTAACATGTGCATAATAAGGTGTATAAGACGACAAATATTGCTTTTTAGATCTAGACATAATACTGCATGATAAATACTAATTCCATTCTTTATTTTATGCACCAGTAAAGTTTCCTTGTTTGTGCTGTATAATATAGCCAGCATATCTCAATACATTTTACTAAACAGTACAAATACAACTACATTTTCAGTGCACTAATGAATATATAGACTCAATGTTATTTTAACAGCTGCTATCAGTAACTATTTCACAAAGATTCTTATACAGCTCATTGCAATATGCTATTAAGACATATTATTTATCTTTTTCAGATGGACGCCAGGAGCGTGTGATGTTTGACAAAATTACCTCACGTATCCAAAAGCTCTGCTATGGACTCAACAGTGACTTTGTTGATCCTGTAAGTGTAAATCATTTATGTTTCTCTGAGAAGTGCATTCTTTGTTCTGATATTGACAATGTGTGCGGTTCAAAGTGAGGGTGTCAGTCATTTGAATTTATTAATTGAATCATTTATGAAGTAAATCTCAACTGGTCACAGCTGTAGGCTTTCTCATATTTTACCCTTAAATGTGGGGTTTGCTTAGTCAACATAGTTTAAAAACAAGAGTGCAGAAAAAGAATATCAGGCTGTTAATCACACTCAGTAATTCACAGTGCCACAAATTAGCATTGTGTTTGTTTGATGAAATGACTCTTAAAATCACCCATTTTAACTCACTGAAATACTGATGAACCCAAGTGACATTTGTTTACTCATATTTATGGTTGCACTAA
Source organism: Hoplias malabaricus (assembly GCF_029633855.1). NCBI lineage: Eukaryota > Metazoa > Chordata > Actinopteri > Characiformes > Erythrinidae > Hoplias > Hoplias malabaricus. The sequence continues at coordinate 18,608,569 of NC_089814.1, read as the reverse complement.
GAAGAAATTTACAGACACAGGGTTACTGCCTCTGTTAGATTCTGCAGTTACAGTATGTATGAAAAGTTGGTCATCTAAAGATTGAATTAAAATGTAATGAGCAGAAAAGTGGCCCATTTTGGATGCTGGCATTTACAGTGGTTACACAGGCCAGTTTGACCGTTTTTAATAAACAGCAATATAAATGCATGTTCAAGAGAAGCATGTGTATTTATACTTTTACAGTGTTTTATTGGTTATGTTTAACAATAAAAGGTTTTTTATTATTATTTTTTTTCTCCCCCCACTCCCCTCTTGCTCGTGTCCCATAATGTTTTTTACTCGGGGAATGGCCTTCTCTGATGAAGGCTCTCTGGTATTGCCTGCACTTATGGTAGATGAATGATTCAAAAAGACGATGTTTGAAAAATGATGATAAAACGTAAACCTGTTAACTGTTAATGCATTATTAACACATTCATTTTGACAGCCCTAGTTAAAATCATTGATTGGACACCATTTCATCTTTTTGTGTTTTAAAAGTTCAGGTGCTACTCTGACATTTGTACTGCTGTGTTCACAGACTCAGATCACCATGAAGGTGATTCAAGGGCTGTATAATGGTGTGTCTACTGTAGAACTGGACACACTTGCTGCTGAGACCGCTGCCACCCTCACAACCAAATACCCCGACTATGCCATCCTCGCAGCTCGCATTGCTGTCTCCAACCTGCACAAGGAGACCAAGAAGGTCTTCAGTGGTGAGTCATGTAGTAATTGTGTATGAGCTACTGATAATCATGTTTCTGTACTTAACATGCAACAAATACTTGGAGGGCTTTTGTGATGCTCATGAAGATTTTTCTCATCTTTTATGCAGATGTTATGGAGGACCTGTACAATTATGTCAATCCCTTGAATGGACGGCCATCACCAATGATCTCTAAGGAGACCTATGACCTAATCTTGGCCAATAAAGATGTAAGAAGGCTGATTCCTTTCCTTCTATTTTTGTGCATGTGTGTATTTTTTCTTCTAAATTTCTACCTGTTCTATTCACAGCGCCTCAATTCCGCCATCATCTATGACAGGGATTTCTCTTACAACTTTTTTGGCTTCAAGGTGCGTTGAGTGTGATTGTGGTCTTTGATTTACTCTATGATGTATTTTGCTCCTAATCAAACATTAATTAATCAGTCATTTTAAGAATTAGAACACCACTGATAACTACATTTTTTTTATTTATTTTTTTAAATATCTTCCAGACTTTGGAGCGGTCATATTTGCTTAAGATCAATGGAAAAAGTATGTGATTATTTATATATTTATTTCTAATGTAATATTTGAATACATCTTTTTTGGTAAGCAACAAGAATTATTAATTTTTCCTTTCTGTGTGCAGTTGCAGAGCGTCCTCAGCACATGCTGATGAGAGTAGCAGTTGGAATCCATAAAGAGGATATTACTGCTGCTATTGAGACCTACAACCTGTTATCTGAGAAATGGTTCACTCACGCTTCTCCTACACTCTTCAATGCAGGCACCAATAGGCCTCAGCTCTCCAGGTACACACCAGAACAGGAGACTCAGTGACTGTCCCAAAACCTAGTGTGCTGTTTAAGTAGGCACTGAGTAGATAGACAGCTGTTTAAGTAGGCAGCATTCTACTCAAATAATCTATCGTCATAAAGCAGATTATCAAGACGCTCTAGTTGTGGAGCCTTTGCCTCACAGTATGTTCCCACCCATCGTGTTCGGAGTTTTGTAATCTTTTTTTAATGCCTTATTAATATTTGCTCTGGAAAAAGAACAAAATATACAGGAGTTGTGCTTCTGTTGCATCATTGGGATGTTGCTTTAAAATTTTGCTAGATTAAGGTACCTCAGTCGGCAACTCATTTACAGTATCTAAAAATCAGTCTGTGTTAAGAACATGCGCATTATGACGTAAAATGCTCTCTATGCCGACAGCCCACTAGGTATTGGGATATACCCATTGTTGCATTACAGAGCTCGAACATTAGATGGCAGTTTGACATAAACAAATATAAGTGCCACGGCGTCATAAGGTGATTAGTTTCTCTTTTGAATAACCAATTCATGTCTCTGTTTGCAGCTGTTTCTTGCTTTCTATGCGGGATGACAGCATTGACGGTATTTATGACACATTGAAGCAGTGTGCCCTGATCTCAAAATCTGCGGGAGGCATTGGTGTGGCAGTGAGCTGCATTAGAGCTACAGGCAGCTACATTGCAGGAGTAAGTCAACTGTCCCACAAAACCCACAACTACAAATCAATTTATTCCTTAATATATAGTTTAATGATAAATGTATTTATTATATATTTATTTCATTCCCAGACAAATGGAAATTCAAATGGATTGGTTCCTATGCTCCGCGTTTACAACAACACAGCCCGCTATGTAGACCAGGGAGGTAACAAGGTGGGGTTACTGCATTCATTCACAATAGGTTTTGTTTGCAGTGTCCTTTTGTAAAGAGATATAGTAGCATAGGTTTAACTGAGAAATGGACACAAGCATTCTCCATCTGTCTTTTCTTAGAGGCCAGGTGCCTTTGCCATGTACCTGGAGCCCTGGCACTTTGACGTCTTTGACTTCCTGGAGCTGAAAAAGAACACTGGTAAAGAAGAGCAGAGGGCAAGGGACCTGTTTTATGCTCTGTGGATCCCTGACCTCTTCATGAAGAGAGTAGAGACTAATGCTGTGAGTGCAATGCAGAAACAACTTTAGTATTGTATATTTATAGAAGACTGGATGCCTAGGTGTTCACATTTCAGATTAGTGCTTGGTGGGCAATGCTATATTCATTACTTGTGGTAAATATATTAAGAGCATTAATGTTGTACATGTAACTTTTTCTTTCAGTAATGAATATTTATTAGTGCTTTTGTTTGTTTCTTGTCAGGATTGGTCTCTTATGTGCCCAAATGATTGTCCTGGTCTGGATGATTGCTGGGGTGAAGAATTTGAGAAACTTTACACCAAGTAAGAAACTACACCATTTCACAATTATGGGTCACTCTTAGGGTTAATTATTTAGGTTCATTATGTATTTAAAGGGGGATGTTTCAGAACTTTATGTTAAAAATTGAAACGCCTGAAGTGCTGCTTTTTGTTTAGTGAACAAGTGTCTTTTGCAGGTATGAGCAGGATGGGAAGGCAAAACGTGTAGTGAAGGCTCAGCAGTTGTGGTATGCCATTATTGAGTCTCAGACAGAGACTGGAACACCCTACATGCTCTACAAAGATGCTTGCAATAGGAAAAGCAACCAGCAGAATCTAGGAACCATTAAATGCAGTAATCTGTGCACAGAGATTGTTGAGTACACCAGCAAAGATGAGGTGAGATTTTTCTAAAATGGGGTTAACATAATATTAAATGTAAGGCAATAACGTTTAAATGGCTTAGATTTGCTTATTTTACCTCCTCCACTCTCTCTCCAAGGATTCTTGAGTATGTGTTTATTTTTAATCTTTTTGCAGGTGGCTGTGTGCAATCTAGCATCCCTCGCTCTTAACATGTATGTCACGCCTGAAAGAAAGTTTGATTTCCAAAAGTTGGCATCCGTCACAAAGGTCATTGTTAGGAACTTGAACAAAATAATTGACATCAACTATTACCCAATTGTTGAGGTGAGGTGGCTGTTTGTGTTTTAATTAATATCTGTTACTTTGATCAGGTTTGTTATTGTAGACTTGTTCTAATGCATCTTTTTTTTTTTTTTTTTAAGGCTGAGAGGTCCAACAAGCGCCACAGGCCCATTGGTATTGGAGTTCAGGGTCTGGCTGATGCCTTTATCCTCATGCGCTTCCCTTTCGAGAGTGAACAAGCTCAACTACTGAACACGCAGATCTTTGAAACAATCTACTATGCTGCATTGGAGTCCAGCTGTGAGCTGGCTGCTGAGCATGGCCCTTATGAGACCTATGCTGGATCTCCTGTTAGCAAGGGTGTAAGTGTCCTATCTACAGTCTCACACATTTTTATTATCATTCCTTTATTAAGTTTAATACTTTTGTACAACAAGCTGGAGAAAAAACATGCCTGGGGAGGGGGGTGGGGCCACTAAACAACTAAAAGACATTTGTTATTTCCGCTAGGTACTGTTTTTATTAGTAATTTGAGCAGAGGGCTTATGTTGACAGTATTTTAGTCTGCTTTTTTCAATTGTTTTAAGATTTTATAATTATCTTGTCAGATCCTTCAGTATGACATGTGGGACAAGACACCCACTGACCTGTGGGACTGGAAGGCACTAAAAGAGAAGATTGCAAAGTAAGTAAACTAGATGGGGGGTTTATTTTACTTATTTATAAAAAGACCAGAAATGTGATTTGTGTTTTATTTGTTTTCAGGCATGGGGTACGTAACAGTCTGCTTCTGGCACCTATGCCCACTGCCTCCACAGCTCAGATTCTGGGCAACAATGAGTCCATTGAGCCCTACACCAGCAATATCTACACACGAAGAGTGCTCTCTGGAGAGTTTCAGGTAAAACAAGACACACTGGTATTTATTAATTTTCCTTCGCGTGCAATGTTGTGGTGTTTTTTGTAGTAATATTTTATTGGTAATGCTTCTATTAGATTGTGAATCCCCACTTGCTGAAAGATCTCACAGAACGAGGCCTCTGGAATGAAGACATGAAGAATCAGCTGATTGCTCACAATGGCTCAATCCAGGTTTGTATACTAGAAAGAAATGTGGCAATAGCAAGATTGTGAAGTGTTGTGTAGTAGCTGTTTAACGTTCCCGTTTGACTTTATTTGGCAGAGTATCCCCAAAATCCCAGATGACCTCAAGGAGTTGTACAAGACAGTATGGGAAATTTCTCAGAAGATTGTCCTTAAGATGGCTGCAGATAGAGGAGCTTTCATTGACCAGAGCCAGTCCCTTAATATACACATTGCTGAGCCTAACTATGGAAAGCTCACCAGCATGCACTTTTATGGATGGAAGCAGGTGAGCAGACATTTAGTGGATCAGTACAGCTTTGGATTAATAGAGAGAGATGATTTTTGGAGTGTAGGTGGACTAGGCATGTGGCTTAACTTGTTCAACTCTTTCTAGGGGCTTAAGACTGGTATGTATTACCTGAGGACAAAGCCAGCTGCCAACCCCATCCAGTTCACCCTCAACAAGGAGAAGCTTAAAGAGACACAGATGGCTAAGAGCCCTGAAGATGAGGTGAAGGAGCGGAACAAAGCTGCTATGGTGTGTTCTCTGGAGAATCGCGATGAATGCCTAATGTGTGGCTCTTAATTACTTCCCTTCCTCTTCTTTATCCCAGTGCATCTTCAGTCAGGATCAACAGGTTTTCTGCACTCAGTGTTTTGGTATTGCTATATCAGCTAATCAAACATAAATTCATACAGCTATGTTAACAGCACTTCTGCAGCTTTGAGGCATTTGAGTGTTCTATGAATTATAACAAAAATACATAAAATTACATTTATATTTTCTTATGTTTTGTTATGGATGTTAATCTTGCTTTATGTGCTGTACATATGCTTTCCTTATCTGGTATCATATTTATTTCAGTGGGTTGTGTTGCCTAATATTTCTGTACAGATTTTCCACCTCATATTGGAATGGTTGCATTTTAATTTACTAAAGGCTGGATGCATTTTATTTGCCTGCAGAATTTGAAGAATATCTACACTGTCAAAATAATCAGTGTTATTTTTACATGATAAAACAATAAATTGTACAAACCCTTTTTTAATGTAATTTAGAGTCTTATGTGCATTTTATTTTTAAATAAATGAGTTATGAGAGAGATTTCTAAAGAAACATTTTTACCCAATTCACTGGTGACAATATCAAGTGGCACTATCATGCACCAGTGTCTCTTCTATATAGCTCCAGGGCACTGGGGTTGTGGGTTGAAATGCTGCCTTGGGTCACTGAGGAATTCAGTGTGATGCGTATCCAAAAAAAATTGACGATGGGCTATGTATAGTGAAAATCAGTGGCGTTTCATTCTAGATTGCTGAGCAGAGCTACAAGACATGCCACGCAAAGTGTGTGTTAAAGAGAGGAGTAAAATGGTGACTCATTGAGCCTTATTCTGTGATCATAGTGTCATTACACTACTACAGCTTAATTATTCTAGAAATCAGGAATTAACTGATCATATATGTACTTTTTGAAATAGGTTATATAGTATATTATAAACTTCACCTACCCTTCTAGTCATGTTAGGATAATCGAGATGAGCAGTTAAAAAGCATGTTCTGTATATACATGTAATATGTAGTAAGGTATTTGTGATTTCAATTGGTGATAAAAGTACAGGTGTGGTGTTTTCACTAAGGGCAGGTGGAAGTGAAGCCTCAGGTAATGATCTAATGAATAACCAGGGGAGTACTGTGAAATGTTCCAGCTGTATGTTCGATACACAGGTGTCGAACAAGCTGTGACCTGTACACACACCACAGGGACAGTTTTGGCTCTCACTTTGTAACCGTTTCACAATTTAACTCATAATTTTATTTTAAGATGACACAGGAAAAAAGGTAAATTTGCATCAAGGTTTATTCCTAAAGCAAATGTGCAAGGATCAAACTGTTACTGTACATTGTTTATTTGATGAATCTCAACGTTTATTTGCCTGACAGCTGAGTCTACATTGCCTGTCGAAGGTTTACAGGGTCACTTTATAAACGTGGTTATGAATTGTCAGTGAGTTTGCAATACATTAATGTATTGAAGAGGAATTAAGTTTAATTTCAATCATGTACAATATGTAATCAATTATCTACTACAAAACAGACTATACGTAACAGTTTTACTGTTTGTAAATTTAAAACAAAATGATGCTATTTGAGAGGATTTGATGCCACCCATATCACAGATTGGCTGTTCTTCCACCACAATTCTGCTGCTTCACAGTCCAATGCTGATACCCTTTTGGGGTTTTGCTTGGCGTTGAGCATGGTGGCATTAAGCTCTTGTTTAACTGCTCCATTTTTTAATTTCATGCATTTCTGTGAATATTATACACACTTCCTTTGCACAACAGAATGCTTGTGCCCATACTGTGGACGCCATAAAGAAAATTAATTAATTCATTTTGAGTTAATAATAGCTTGGTGTATGCCCTTATGCTCTTCTTTGCCTCTTCCCAAACTATATTTTTTCAGTATCAGACAAAAACTGATAACTTCACAGAAGATAAAACATGTTTATCTTTCAACTGAAGTTAATGTAGAAATGTATTATTCCTTTAAAATTTTGTATTCAGCTTTTTATTTATTTTTTTGGACAATGACAATATGCACATTTAATACACATTCATATCGAGTGGGTTTAAGAATAGAATAGTTTAGGATAAAGCTAGTACCCTGTGGAGATTATTAAGGGCTGCTATCTGAGAGATCTAGTTCCTGGGAGCCGAAGCCAGTGTCATGAGAACCGCTGCTGCCGGTGGGAGAAATTGCATTCTTCCCTTTTAAACCTGAACTCTCTTCTGCACTGTTTTTCTCTTCTATTTGCTTTGCCATAAAACTTACAATCCCAGTTCTCTTCTCAATCACCACGTTCACTTCTGTCACGTCATTGTCATACTCAGAGATTCCTTCATTAGCTCTGCCCTCCTCCATTTTATTCATGTCATCTGTCTCACCCTCTCCATCCCCACTGTCTGTCTTGTCCTCAGTGGAATTCTTCATATCTACCACTGTCTGGTCATCACTGGCTTCTTTACTAACCTCAACTTCTTCATCACTTGCTCCTCTTTCTTCAGCCCTTGCTTCACTCTCAGTTTGCCCAACTGTTTGTTTTTCTGTTTCCTCTTGCACATTTTTCGGCTGCTCACTCTTGGGCTCCAGATCAGATTCTCGTTGGTGTACATTGACCAGCAGTGGTGTGCTTCTGCTCTCTGAGGGTCCACTGCTGTTAAAGCCTCGGAAGTTGTTTTTGGCCCCTTTAATATACCTCCCCAGCACAGAAGAGGTGCTCCTCTCTGAAGGATCCAGTCTGGCTTCCTCTATGTCCATCAGGGTCTGATGAATTTGCTTCATCTCACCATGCAACTGTCCCACCACTTTGCTCAGTCCTGTCAACCGATTTCCAATATCTGAAAAAAAGTTTGTGTTATTTATTATGTATTTTGTTTAAAATTCTTAAAATTTCACAAAAGGGTGGAGGGCCTCACCAAATAGCAGTAGATAGCTGCTATGGGTGAAACAAAATGTTAAATATATATGAAGCTATATGCTTGTTAGCTTAATTTTGAATAATATTTTATCAGAAATAAAGCACCTAATGGAACTAGCTTCTACCTCACTCACTTGTTGTAACTGTAACTGAGTTATTAGTCAGTTGTAAGCATGATAGTCCAGCATGTCTAGACACCCATAAACAAAGCTTTTTACCACATAAAACCTGCATGAGCACAAAGGAAATAAGACACTGAAAAAAAAAAAAGGGTAAGATCAGATGTGCTTTATTTGTCATACCTTTGCGTTTTGTTTCCTCAAACTCCCTCCTTGCTGATTCAATATAGCGCTGCACCAGTGCACGAATAACCTGCTGTTTGTAAGTCATTTTCTCATCCTTTTCATTATCAACTTTCAGTGGCCCACTCGGCTGCATGAGACACACAAGAATGGAATTTGAATAATCGAGTTTTCAAAAAGAGCATGGTCTGAAAATCAAACTCACCATAGATGCAATGGGTGGATAGTCTGGGGTTGAATCAAATTTACAACAACAGCACAGTTTTCGGAAAATACCTCTGCAAATAAAAATAAAAATCGTTGGTTATTTCTGGGATTGTATTGTATTTACATTAGGCAAGACAACACTGGCCTTTTATATTTATTAATTAACTTTTTTTTTGTCCACCTGGCAAATTCAGGACACCAAATATTTAAACCAACTACAAATGTAAAATGTGTCTTGAATCTGATTAAAAAAGTCTTTCTTTTTTTTTCTCTCAGAATAATGGGTTTTGGGCTGTGTCTGATCAAGACACTGGTCAGTGAGAATTTGCCTTCTCACCATGTTCAGGTGTTTATTCACAACTGTGTTGTTACTATAAATATGACAAATGTGGTCAAGTCTGACAGTGGTTCTGGTCACATTGGTAACTTGCATACTCATAGTCTAAAATTCAGAATTAAACAGTTACAATTTTGCCTGCAATATAAACAAAGTATAAGCAGGAGAGCCTACCGCAGGAGGTAGAAAAGAGCCTTTGGTGAGGGAACAATGTTAAAAGGGACAGGCATAGTGAGACCCTCTCTAAAGTAGCTGAGATAGAGCTTAGAACGAGCAAATTTCCACTCCACATCAGCATCATCCTAAGGGTAAATATACAATGTTTGTTTTGTTAATTTATGGGAACGTCCATAGTTTACTTTTTAAAAGGCATAAACCCATTCATTAAGCTTACCTCAATCTTCTGATAGGAGTTTGTGATCATAGCAATAAACATGTTTAACAGCACAATGACAATCAGAAGAGTGAAGATTCCATACAAGACCCTGCCCACTAACTCAGCCACTACATACTGGGGCATATCCACATCGTCCTTGCTTACAACACCAAACATCGTCCAGAACAGGAACTGGATCGTCTCATTAAACCTGGAAAAAATGTATGGGTTCAAATTATAATATTTGGTACAAATTCTACAAAGACAACAATGATATAATGTGTGCAGGACTAAAGCCATTTTGTGAGATAATTCAGTAAAATATCAGACCTTCCCAGCTTAGGAGAGTTGACATAAGGAACATAGATATTGTTTATTCCACAGAGAAAGGCTGTTCCTATGATCATTAAAATAAACAGGAACCTAGAAAGAGAATCACAGTCAAAAAACTCAGAACTCACCACTATTTCAGGCATGTTTGAGAAAAAAAAAAATCAATGGCAGATGCATACATATAATTAACTAATTGGCTCATTATTATTAAAGAGTATTACAAGTTCTCCTTTTTCATTTTTTCAAACAAAAAACCCATTCTCTTCCCCTATTTCTGTTTAAATACAAGACTACACAACATGATGTCTAGCATATTTCAAACATGCCTTGTCTCACTGAATGCATGAACATCAGTCAGTTCTCTGCTTTATTCCCCAACAGTCAAGACTGTATAGGATCCTTTTCTACCTGATCATGTCATCAATCATCTTCCCCATAGAGATCTGCAGGGTTCCCAGAGACTCTTGTGCAGGCAAGATGTAGGCAAGACGAGTGAAACTGAGCATGCTGGTCACGGCAAAAAGCACTTCAGCTATCAGTTGAGGATCTTCTTGCCGCCAATCCTCACGCACTGCACATTAAAAAAAAAAAGTGATTCCCACAAAAAGGAGGTTAGTCAAGATAGTTCTTAAACCCCCATAACACAGTCATGTCCTTTTTGGGTGTTAACTGGACCCACTTTGGGTATTAGAGTGAGTTTAGAGAGCCCCTAACTGGCTGCAGGTTTACACTTAAGTCAAGCAGGAGCAAAAAAAAACATTGTTTTAATACCAATTGTCTTCAACATATAAAAATCCCAAGAAGCACATTAATATAAGAACTGGAAGTGACACATGACTATCAGCTCCTAATTAAACTCTCTCTGTCAGGATCTCCTTTAGAAAAACCTGCAGTGGCAGCTGAATTGTCAGAATTGCTAAATGGTAGAAAGGTGTTACTGAGGAATGTACTAGTCATAAAATCTCTCATTTTTTTGGACAAGAAAACTTGCCACATTATGGCAAGTGAATGAATGTTTTCCCAAGTTGGATTAATGTAAACATGACTTCCAGAATCCACTTGTGTTTGCTTTAAATTGAAAGTGCACATATTTCTCAAATGTGTCCTGTATGTCTGCACTGAATGAAAAATATTTAAAATGTTGCCTTCTGTGTGCCATAGAAGAATAATTTTGTTCTATAAACTGTGAGTGTGGAATACTTCTAAATTGCTAAAAAAAAGAAGCTTTACATTCATTTTTGACCCTTTGTAGTACCTTTATGTTTAAGTGTGTGTATTAGTCAGGAGATTTGTTGCATGAGGAGTTTTGTTTCCTGTGGAGGTTGGTTCATGCAAACAGGACAGTTTAACGTGAATTTATTGTGAAGTTACGTTTTTTATTTAAATTCAAATTTAAAAAAAAAGACATGTAATCCAAAAGTAACTAAAAAGAATATTATTATATTAATTTTATATAGTAATCATTTGGATTATGTTACAATATTTAAACTGGTAATCAGTAATCTGTAACAGAATCCATTTTAAAAAGTGATCCTCCCAACCCTGATCATGACTGTAGGCCACTTCTGGATTAGGATTCTTACCTAAATGCTAATTGGTGTAATAGGTTGTTCCTGTCTCAGCACATAACAGTCTACTTTGTAGAAGGCAGCATTTTTAACCACAACCAGGTTCTTAATTTTTTTATGGACAGATTGTTTCCTTACCAGTCTGTGTGAAGTAAAAACACTCATCTTTTGTTTCAGGCGACAGACACAGGAAGTGGCCTTTGAGCATGGTGACCACTCGCAGAGTAAACGAGGCCAGGTACATACTGAGCACTATCATATCCAAACAGTTCCACAAGTCCAAGAAGTAGTTCCGCAGCCCCTCAATCCATACCTCCTTACATTCAAACCAGAAGAAGCCTAAAGGAAATGATACATTGAGTATAACAGGCATGCATATTCTATATGTACAAAACTTTGTAGTCACCACTTATGAATTCACATTTACATTAATTTATCTTTAAAATGCACATACTACGGCTATTCAGTTGTGCATGTACAGCTTTTTAATCTCCATGGAGAAATATATTGTCAAATGCAACACTCTGAAGCAGATGCACATGAGCATAAGTTCAGAATGCTCAATACAAGCACTGGATGTACAGATATGGCTGTCAAGCACTGGGCTGTGCAGCAGTGGAAATAACGGGGCTTTATTTAATATCTTTGGAGTAGCATTTTTGATTCAAACTTGGTCATCCAACAACTTTAACAGACATCTCTATGGTTCTTGTAGCTAAATTCCATCATATCCATAAAAAAAACAGTATCAGTTCTAATGCCTTTCTAGAATAACAGAGACTGTTTCTGCAGAAAAAAGAGCAAAGTACCAATAAAACCCCTTGATTTCAGAAGAATTATTGTATGCGCAGGTGTCAATCAGCTTTTGGAGCATATAGTATATATGCACTGCTGAAAGTAATTATGTTCTTGTATTATCATTAAAAAAGTCACCTGGCATGAGGTGATGGAGAAATGTGCTTACCAGCAACCCACACCATATGGAAAGAGCTGTGCAGGATGTTCTGTTGCCTGGATGCAAATAAATCCCGGTACATCTCCATGGTGATGGATTCTCCTAACAGTGTGATGAGGAACCACAAATAGGAAGCCGAGTGGAGGAGGAACTTAATCACTGGAATCTTTAAAATCTTCCCCATCTAAGATGATAATTTAATATGAAATACATTTTGTGTTTTGGTTATGATCACAATTTTTCACTTCTTCTGTTGTTAATCAGAGACACTGGTGAACCTTTTATTATGGCATCGTAAATGCATGCTCAGTGCCACCTGTTCCATGTGATCTTAATGTGCTGCATCACCAACCACCACAACAGCACCTCTACAGTGCCTTTCCCCAACTAGTTCATGTTCTCCTTATCCACAACCACTGCCCAGACCTTTCAGCTGTTTCTGATAACTCCTTCACAGCTGCCCTTAATTTCCAACTCCTAATGCCGAACTGCACAAGGAAGGATGTGGCAGACTTGGCTACAAACCCCCTAACACCTATCTCCCCCGATCTAACATGTGCCTGCCACCCAGGTTCCCTCACCTCAGTTGCCAAGGCCTCAGAATATGACTCTATATATTATTTGATCACTTAAATTTTAACTAAATAAATCTGTCTACAGTCTCTTTATATAGTCTCTAATATATAATAAAGCCTCTCAAAATGTGAATCAATTTCTTACTAAAAGGGACTAAATCCAGATGATTGTTAGGTGAGCTGAAATTGTTTACAAACCTTTGACTTTGGTGCAATCCAGTAAATGATGCAGAGGAAGGGCATGGTCAGGAAAATTCCCACAGACACAAAGAGCTTCCAGGCTATGCGGCTGCCCCTCCAGCCTGGCAGGTTTCCACACCAGATAGAGGATAGAACTTGCTGGCAGATTGGGTGGGCTACAAACTGAAGATATAGAAGTTTATACCAGTTAAACTCTCTACATACAAAAATTTGAATGAAAAAATCAGTGGCTTTTACACAAACCTGTGGCACTTGAGTGCACTTTATTGTTAAGGAAAATGGAAGGCTGTATGAGTTCCTGAATTCATGTAAAAATTAGTAGGTCCTGCTTTTACAAATTGCAGTATGGATAATATAATTAGTAACAACCTTTGGACCCAGCTGGGTAGCACTTTGCTACAGGCCGTCATTGATAAAGCTACATAACACCTACATAAACCTTTTATGCCATAACATACCCTATATGAACATAAAACATCAAACCTTATTCCAATAAGTGTTAGTTGTTAAAAAGCTTATTTAGTGAAAGGAACACTAGGTAGTATTTTTTTTTTAAATGGCAGTTTCTTAATCATTGTGAGGCTTCAACATCCTTTAATTAGACAGTGCTGCAAAAGTGAATTAATCTCTGCAACTGTAGTGGGAGCCCAGGCACAAAAGTACTAGATCTCACCTAGTCATCCTTTGAATTCATATTAAAAAATAACAATATATGATACATGTTGGAAGATTGTACAGGTATTTATGTGTATATGTAAGCTGCTATGAAAGGCTAAAGCCATGTAGCTTTATGAATGATTACCTACAGCCACTGCTTATAAGGATAATTGATTAAAACACAAAAAGTCACTTAAAAACACAAACAAGGAAGGGACAATATGATAATTGTAATAACTGTAAAACCTGCCTGTTTCTGGTTGTAGTTGACAGCAAGTCGTAATCGTGCCAGGTTTGGAATGCCTTCCTCGAAAGCCTGTTTATCTAACTCATCTTCAGTGTCCTCATCGTAGACTCCATAGTTGTTCAGAATAGTGGTGACCTCACTCTGATTCCGGCACATTCCCAGCAACTCCACAGCAAATTCTTGACAGAGCTCCTCAAGTGCCAGGTACTGAGGCTACAAGAGTTCATTGATCACATTATAAAGTAAGACAGCACAAATCATTTACATCTGTAACATACCCAAAAGGTACTAAGGAAACTTACAATTCTATTTATACCTTAACCACAATTTAGATTTCATGAAGTTGTTGGCTGACCTTGAACTCAGGCTCCTTCTTGGAAAGTCTGCGGAGGTCACGGCTGAGGTGGAAGGCACTAAGCATGGCATCCTCCGCCGTGATGGACAGGTAGGCTCGGCTGGCTAGGCCACGGTAGGTGTTAATGCGAGACAGTGAGAACTTGAGCAAGTCATATTGCCGTCCATTGCGGCACTCTAGACAAGCACAGGAGACCTTGTGTGGCCATGGGATGACGTGGCCCTTTTGTGTGAGCATGTTCACAATGTCGTACAGATCCTTCTGACAGGCCAAGGTCAAAGGGGTCACCCCAGGAGCAAAATGGGAGTCATCAATAGAGTGGTCAAAGATGGCTTGGGAGAAAGAGTGGACATCCATTTTGTTTCCTTTTTCTTGGTCCAGTCTGTCAAGGAGTCGCTTCACAATGCGAGGTTGGTTGGTATCCACCGCCACCAGCAAAGCTTCATGGATTTGTCGGAAATCAAACTTCACACCCTGCAGCAGAGCCCCCATGGTGTCCTCGTTACCAAATCTGATGGACAGGTTCAGAGCTTCTCTCCACTGCCTGTCTTCAGACTCATCCAACTGACGGATGATGCCGTCACCCGTTTTTAGCAACCCACTGATCATGGCCATGTTCCCCTCTTGGATCGCAGTGATCAGTTCTGGAGGGAAACGCATCTTCTTGTTCACTATCTCCCTCCATTGCTCTGCCTGAAAAGAAAAAGAAACAGTGGTGTTAAAGCCAAGCCAAAGTACCAAAATACAGTGTCATCAAGATGGTGTGGGGGATGTATATAATTTTCCCACAAATCATTGACCAACAAACCATGGATCAACTATCAAGGACTCACCCAATCTCACAATTCAGATCTGAAGCCAGATACTCTTTAATTTCTAACTGCCCCCAACGTGACACTAAACAACTCAACATGCTTGAAGGAGGATGCTAGTATTCTGAGTGATGGGGAGAGAACAGTGTATAAAATGCAAAATAACAGAGCCTTGGTATGTATGAATTTTATGATATCTATTGTTCTGCATCTTTGACAAAATACAGCCTTAATGTATAATGGTACTAATGTCATGCTTTGGTATTTTGTATTATTTTGAATTTTCTTATAAGGTATATTTATAAAAAAAAAAAAAAAACAGGGCGAGGTCAATTGTGCTGTCTTGGAGTTGCAACCTCAGATGACTTGGGTATTACAGAAGGTCTACTTCATGATCTCCCTATAAAATGGCTAACACTATGCATATGGCACTCCTCATGAGCCCTGTCAATATTTTAAATATTTTACAACCTTAGCTTTTAACATTTTCATAAAAAATATACGCAATACATTGCATAAAGTACCATATTTCTAAAGTCAAAACACAGGGGATTTTTTTATTACATCACTTCCCATGCACCCTTGTCTTTTTGACTAAATGTTCATTAGTAATTGTAATAATAATCTTGCCATTAACTTTAATCGGAAAAAACATAACTTTAGCATAAGTTAATAAATAAATAAACAAATAAATAAAAACAAGACCATGTTTGATTAGCACTATGGCTTCTCTCCCAGTATACACACGGTAATAAACTATGTATGGGCTGACAATAATTCAATTTGAACAGTACCATGTTTATTTCAAATCAAATTATTATAAGTATTTGCTGATCACTTACAATATGAATTAATTGTGTTATTCATATATTTTAACTCAACAGCCACTAAGTTTTGAACACACATCAATGCAGAAAATGCAATAGTTTATACTGATTTAGGCAATATATAAAAAGTAACATTTCAGCATGAACACTCAGTTTTTAATTCACTATTTGACCACACATCTTACCGTCAGGTTTTCCATCATGATGAATACTCTGAAATTTTCTGGAGAGCTTTTTTCATAAATCAGTAATTCCACGTGCAAAATTCGACACTGAGCTTCTGAGAATTCAAACGCAAGCTGAGGTATAATCAAGCATCCTTATACGCCTCTAAAGCTGAACAGAATGTTTGTGAAATTGAGTGCTTCTGGATGACTGCAGCGGCTGGCAGCAACTGATGAGTTAACTGTGGATTAACATGCCTGAATGAGTAAATTCACCTTCATTTACCTCACGAACCAAATAGCAGCTCGCAATCCCCACCGGTCAAAGCCAATTAAAACAGACAATGTGTTTCACAAGTCGTTACCTCATTAAGGTGCTTACATCTCCCATTCTCTCTTCTTCCAAATATTTTCTTTCTTAAACTTTCACTGCATTTCCATCTCAGTAGAATCTGTTGCCAGATTGTTAAAACAGTTTTGATGAACAAACTAATATAAATATTTACAAATTAATAAGATCTGGTTTCGTTAATTTACACTTAAAGTTAAAAATGTTTTCCTTTACACTTTTGGAAATATCAGGTTTTTTTTTCTGAGAAATCAAATAAATTTTTTTACGGCAAACAATAAGACATGAAAGCATTTACACTTTTTCTAACAATGAATGATTTATTGAATGAATACATATACCAAGAAATAGTACAAGAAATCACTATAAATATTCATAACACTGGGAGACCTTTGGCTGTTAATATACAGGTAATTCCTCAAACAGCCATCACATATTCAGGACAATATTTATCATAGCATAAGAAGTTAGCTGCACCTTTGCTGTAGTATCTAATTTTCTGGGAATGATTTAGAATATATTTTTTCAACAATGCTGTAAGAACTAGGTTGCACCCATTAATGTAGTCTGCTGGATGATTAGCTGTGGATCAAAATTCATCCAAGAAAACATAGTTCTAGCTGAGACCTGGCACTGGGCGTGGGCAATGGCTTAGGCTCACGTGAGGCTTCTTTAGAAAATCCCATGTGTTTCTCTAGAGTGTATACAAGCCAAGCATGCACAAGTGTGTCTGTATTCACAATGGATGCGAATTAAATGATTATACAAAATGTTTACAGGTGATCAAATACATTTGAAAATACAGTTTGGTTATTCACCCATGATACAAAAAATTGCAACTGGAAAGAACATCAGCTTTTCCCAAAGGTTTGAGAGACACCATACAAAATATTTAATCTGATTTCATCTCCTATACAAATGTAAGCCTCCTGAAATAATGTCCTTTGTCAGTTCAGAGACTCAGTCCACCCACACAGTATCACCACAGGTGCTGGCATGCTGCTCAATGCAATCTGGAGGAAACATTAAGGAGCACAATGGACATGACACCATAAGCTCATCTCTGATACTAAAAGGAGAAAGAGAGTTCCTGATGTCCATCTCCCTGTCATCTGAGAACCCAAATGAATCAGAATCCAGGCAGGAGGAAGCATGAAAAGGCAGGTAGTGAGGGCTAAATGACACTGCATGGCACAGAGGCACAGGAAAAGAGTGGACAAAAGAAAGTTAGAAATACAGTAAAAAGGTAATTTTTTAAAAACTCATTTAAAAGAAATGAATGCCTGCACACCTACCTCCACATATTGGGCATACCGACTCAGGAGGCTTTGGACTCTCTGCAATGTTTTGTGTAGGTGCTAGTGTATGAGTTTTGACAGGGCTGTGTTTGAAACTTTTGTTCGTCTCTGTACCAGGTCTGGCTGCTGCACTCTTTTGACCAAATTTGGTTAACGACTTCTCTGCAGCATTGGATTTCTTTGGTGTAGACACTAAATTTGCCTGCTCCTGCCTGAAGCACAAAGCAGAATGTATTGTTAATGATTTGCAATGCTCCAACAATGTATCACAAATAAACATATTTCCCCCTTTCTGGTGGCTGCATATGGATATCATGAGGGCATTGTGTATGAAGCCTTTCCTAGTCAATCTTTATTTAATTTGTGGTCACTGACGTATATAGTATGGAATTTCATTTTGAAGCAGTGCATGGGTTTTTGGTCATTTAAATAAAATTTATGTTATTCAAGGCTAAAACCAACAGGGTTCTATTTTACATGAGCAAGAGCCACATAAATACCTCGTCTTTGACCTTCTTCGACATTTGTGAGGATTACTGCCTTCATGTCCAGGAGGTGCCTCTGAAAATATGATTTGTTTTGGTCAGTCTAAGATTTTTTTTCCCCCCTAAACCCACTGACACTGCATGACCAGTACTGGGCTTACCCAGTTGTGTGTTCTGGATCTTAGCTTCTCTGTGCTTAGGACTACAACTGGGGGGGTCCAAATGTAGAGAACGTTTCCTGGACTGAACCACTGTCACCATTCGCTCTGCTCTGCTCAAACTCCCATGATTCCTTTGGTCTTCTCCAGCACAGCCTCCTCTGAGAGCGAGAGACAAGAATGACATCCTTGATATAAAATTCATTCATTCATTCATTTTCTGCAAGCAGGCCTGTAAATATAGCCATATCTTGTAGTGGGTATATTGTCCCAGAAATAACTGCAAATAATGATTTACTGTCATTTTAACAGATTATGCCACTGATGTAATGATAATATAATAGTATAATAATGAAATAATAAAGAAAAATATTAAATGCTTTGGAAGGACAATCAAGCTTTATTCTATTCTATGCAATTATATCCCCTTAAAGGGCATTAAACTGTTATTAAGAATATTTAAACATTGGAATTTGAAGATTTTAATATGCTACATTTAATAAAATTGAATTATACACCACTGTTTTTAGATAAATCCAGATAGTGAGTCCAGAATAGAGAGACCACAAGAAAAAAGATGACAACACAGAGTGAGGGGCTAAAATATTGGTGATCTTGATTCTTACATAAACAATGAACAATATGTAGTTCAGCATAAACTATTTAGGAAATGTCCATATGTTGTACGATAAGTCGATAAATGAGTTATTGTTCCAAGCCTAACTGTAACCACTCTTTCAGGGTTGCAGTTGGTCCTGAACACACAAAATCACAAGGCATCACACACTCATGCAGTCACTCACACCTAAGGACACATTTGCAAAGCCAATCCACATACCAGTGTGTGTTTTAGAACTGTGGGAATAAACAGGAGCAACCAAACTCCTCACAGAGTATGACCCGAGGAATGGATTAAACTCTCAACCCCAGATCCCTGTATCTGTGTGACAGCAACACCACCTGTTGTGCCACACTGCTTATTGCTGCCCATGAATATAATACAGCATTCAAATTAGCAATATCCCAGTCCTATATTTCTGACTTATTTATTACTCACCCTTTCTGCTGGCCAAAGAATGTGTGCTGTATTGCAGGGCTGGAGAGCCAATCTCTCACAGATTGTATTTTAATTGGTGTGCCCTGTTAAAACATTCAAAAGATCTCCAAGTTATAACCTTGAACACAGTCACCAGGATCAGTTTGCCAAATCACAGTAGCACCCATAAAAATAAACTGTGAATGCTGAATTTAATCATGTAATTATGATCATATTCCACAAGTTTATTATTTTGTATCAGCAATCAGATTCAACAAATGATTCAAAGGTCTCCTTTGTAGACAAAAACAAAAGAGTATTAATGTGATTTCTCACCTGGTTTTCAGAGTCCTTCTCTTGAGCAGAAATCTCCTCAGTGTTTTCTACAGCAGTGCGGAGGCGCAGGAAAGACAAGCCAAACTGAGAGTGCTTGTTGAAAGGTTGAGTGCAGGTGACCATCAACCTGTCCCAGCTTTCCTCAGCAGCCTGAGGCAGGAAATCAGCTGACAACAGACAGATGACATAACTGTTCCACCTTCTGCATTTGGCCTAAATAGACTAAGTGTGGCTTTGAAGCCTGATTTTTCTGATACTACTGAGTAAGTTGGTGAAATATTACATCTGAAGCATATAAGACAGAGGAGTATACCTCTACCCTATAAATGTATTTGATTATGATTCTCTATGAAAATAATAATGAAATCTCATATTTGATTATTTAGGTGTAATGCAGAATTATATTAATCATTTTAAAAGGTTATAAAATGAAACAATTAGGTTTGTATATACCTAAGAACAGTTGAAAAATCCATTCAATTGTAATAGTAGGTAAAATTATTTAGCAGAGAGGTGTAGCCAAGTATAGACCTATCTAAAACAGAGCTGTATGTTCCCAGTGTTTCATCACTGACCTACTGCTCTGAACTCTGCCACAAAAACAAACTATTGGATGCAGAACTGAAGGATGGACAGCTATGTCTGGCTGCCGATTGGCTTAATAAATGTGATGATTTTGTTTTGCAGTATTGAAACTTTAAAATATGGAATAAAATGCTTCCCATATCAGTTCACAACGACCTTTAGAGTCCAAATACAGGATGGTTGGCAATCTTAATCACGTCCCCTCACACTCCAGCTCTGAATCCTAATCACAGGAACGTGTAGTTGTTTGGAACACTCAGAAAGAAGAGTGCTCTGGCTTACTAGGTGGGCCATGACTCCATGACTATGCTCCTGGATGTAGCTAGTGTTTGAGTATTCACCATTTTTGAACATGCGCACACCCTGCCCTCCTTTGCCCTGTCGTGAATCAGTGGGACTCATCAGGGTTGCTGTGGGTAGCAGTGTGACATAAGAATGGTCTGATGGCCACGAAGAGCGCCCCACATCCACCTGTATGAACGCAGAGCCAAAGTTACCTTAAAAAGGGCAAAACCAGAAAATATCAGTTACTGGAAATGTCTCTCAAATCTCAATTGTCCCGCTTTCATTGGTTTCATATGTGAAGACTTAATGAGAGTGTGGTAATATATCTACACTTATTAAATCTACAACTATAGATATATAGTTCTATAAATATAAAATTATATTGTTCTACTTAAAGTGTATCGGTTGTTTATGTGTTGTGATATAAACAGTCAATTAGAGTGTTCTGAAGTAAAATGCAATTCTTGAAACATATGTAGTCAAACTTGCACACAGTGGAGCTGACAGGAGACATCTAATATATTTAATGTTTTTAAAAGCTCCTTCACAATCAGCTATTACATTACATGGTGGGAGGTATGTTGCCTTGCATCTATAGACAAATGTGCTAGTTTCTTAATTTAGGCACAACTACAGTACTGTGTAAAAGGCTTATTCACCTCAGAAAAGTATCATTAAAAACTTTGGGGAGCAGTTGGAGTTTAGATGTCTTGCCCAGAGGCCCTTAGCCATGAATGTTAAAGAAGAGACTGCATTGTTTTATTCCTGCCACCTAATTTCCTGTTGGTCAAGGGGAATGCACCAAAGACTTACTAGTCTCAACACTGCTTTTCTAACATTCAGTCTGTTACAATGAACAGAAATATAGTTATATTCAGAACCATGAGACTCTCACCAACATCGATGAAACCGATATATGAAGTTCTTTCCAGCTGAAACTCAGCTTTCAAGACTCCACAACACTGCTGTTTACCACACAGCCACGGCCGCCCCGTGTTATCACAAATATTCTGCACGGGATTCTTAGGGTCCTGCAAAGACAGTTTAATAAACTGGTGAATATTTAAACCAGTCCATTTATAGCTTCTGTTATAATAGTGATTTTTGCAGTATGAAATACATGCTGCCTTCTAGAAGTGTCTGAAATAAGGTTGAATCTTAACAGGCAGCACCACAAAAATAAATAAATAAATAAATATAAAATAAAATAATAATAATAAATGTATTACTAGTGGTAAAGTAAGGGCATTGTAGCAATGAAGTTTTGAACAGAGTGACATTTTTTAAATTTTTTACAACAAAGTGTATTTGTACATTTATTAATTCACTTGTAATAACTTCTAGAAATGAACATTCAAACTGTCAAAAGGCTCCTACCTTTAATGTGGTGTCTACCTTTCATTTTTTAATAAAGCACGACCATACAACTTGAGATCACTGCTTAATACTGAATAATTAAAATTACATAATTACATAAAACTTTTGCCTCAACAGATGTGGACTCCACATATGCATTTGTTGCCTTCATATAAGCCCACAAATTCCACCATGTCACCTTAAATGCTGTGCTATTGTAAACTGTATTTATCTTATCTTTTTAGCTGCCACACAGGAAAATGCAGATGAAAGAGTCTAACTAAAGAGTCTTATGATAATTAGCTAGCTAGTGCTTTTAACTGGAGAAAATATCACTAATTCATTATCCTAATTCCGACTAAACCCACTTATCATGTCAAACTCACGCCCTCTGAAACAGTATCCATGAAGGTGGATCAGAGGTGCACTGGAAAGTAAGATGTATTTCTTCCAACAGTCAATAACAACATCACCAATTCCTACAGATATAAACGCAGAGTTGAATGGGTTTTTACCTGAGACGTGAAGGAGACAACGTGTTTAAGCTTAATAGGAGCCATACTGATGATTTCTCGCTGAACCAACGCAAGACCAGTGTACTTTTATGAAACTGTAATAAATAATAAATATAGAGTATTAATAAACATAAACCCTGTGTCGTTTCGTATCCGCTGCATTTTTCCCGCCTGTACTATCAGCTGACCGTCTCTAGGTAACAGTGCCCTCCTTATCCGGTTACTTCCGCCCTCTAGCGACTCCGAGACAAAACAACACAACAAACAATGAGACGCCCTGAACACATAATCCCTCAGATTAAAATTCTTTTAGCATTCTGTCTGTGAACCCACACGGATAAAATAAGACAACAACGAAAAGCTAGTTTGGAGAGGTGGAGCCATTGAGAACCACCACCCAGACTAAATAAACTATGGGGTGCATCACAAACATAGACATTAAGCTGCCTGACCTCTACAATTATTGTCCATTTTATGAGCTCCAGTTACCACGTAGATGAACTTTATACTTCTACAGTTACAGAGTGCTGTCCATCTTGCTCTGCATAAATTATAGTCAGACCCCAAAGGACTATTACTGTATAACTTGGATAGTGGACCATTTTAAGCATTGCAGTGGTTGTATGTGTTGCAGTGCATTATACCAATCAGTGTTGCTGGAGTTTTAAACACCTCAGTGTGTCTGTGTTTTTGTAAATGCAATACAGAATATATACGTCATTACATTTCCTTACATTATTGCTATTGTATAACAAACTAACTAACCAGCAATCAACACCCTACCCCCAGCATAGACAAGCAGCTATTATATTAATGAAATGACATTCAATAATATAACTGTACATATTAACATCTATACCCAATATTTTAAGGTCACAGGTTTATACACAATTAAATTATTAGGCAAATCGGAGTGCACATATACTAGCTTCTGTACCTTCAATTACATTCAGTTGCCTACATCCTGATACTTTAAGGTAGCACCTTAAGGTTCTCAAAATTAAAATGAAAATGGTATTCATTTCAGGTAGAACTTTTTCACAGATCCTCTCAATGTGAACTTTTCTTTTTCAAGTTTGAGATAAAGTATCACATCGCAACCTCTTTGAAGAAAATGTTTATTAACCCTTGGGACTTTACCTTTACAAACAAAAAAGGATATAGATTGACTAACTAATGTGAAAAATGATTTGGGAATGAAAACGGGCAGGCATTGAAAAAGATAAAGAAATCTGGACAGTATTGTCATCTTCACTGATGGTATCCTCCACAGCTCAGTGTGTAATCAATCACAGTTTCCAGCCAAGAGATCCTGTGACCAGTGGACTAGAAGATGCCTCAAACTTTAGCAACAGATGAGTTAGTCTCTGGCTTTACAGATTTACGTCTGTGGACCAACAAACAAGGGGTGTCTGATAGAATGCACTGAGTGTGCAGTGTTTAATATTCAAACAGCAATGCTGTATCTGATCCACTGATTCCAGCTCAAAACATTAATACACCACCAGAAATGTGTCACTGCAGTGCTGAGAATGATTCACCACCCCAATAATTCTTGCTCTGTTGTGCTCATGTGGGGATCCATAACTTTTATTATGAAGTATACAGAATGACCTATGGACGAGAGTCTGTAACAGCCAAACTACAAAATGCATATTTGAATGTTAAAAAAAAACCCAAAACAATAAATAAATTGTTTAAAATGGGTGTGTGACTTTTTATTTTGGCCAGGCAGTGTATGCCATGTAAAACCTTTCAGATCTCAATCACATCTATAAAAGTTTACTGAATGCCATATTGAGAATGTTCTTCCTTCTTCACCATGTAACATAATCTGTGATTCTGACAAAATCCTCCAAACAACTTCTGAATACTGCACATAATTATTTTAAATAATATTAAACACATAGGGGATTGTGTTTAGAGGCAATTTAATAGTTTTATATTTAGATGCTGAAATAATATTATTTTCTTATTATGCAGATAATAGATCCCAGTCATTTAGAGGCAATTCAAATAAAGGTTTCTAGGCATGGAACTCAGCACACATGAGCAGTGTGTAGAGTATGCCATCTGACCTGCTGTGAGACACAGCTGTCTCTTGAGAAATCCATATATCCTGCCTTTGATGCACATCTGTCATGTATGTAAAATAAACACATCTCAGGATGCAGCTGTTATTTATATATACATGGTCTTTGTAGAGGTCAACTGTGGGCAGTGTTGGACTGGTTTGGAGCTACCGAACAAGAGCGGAAAACATAAAACCATCATTCCATATTATTTAACAGAAATCTTTTTAAATGTTTTGTGTGTGTGCAAGATGTAAAAGCCATATAAATGCCCTAATGTTTCCAGTGATCATTTTCCCTGTTGGATCTGCTTTATTGGTCGATCTTGGAAATTTACTGCACAATTTGTGTCTTGTTTACTCAGTCCAGTCCTGATGATCAGTACAAAGCAGGCGATTGTAAGGCACCAGACAGGAATAGCTCCTTCTAATAGGCTTAGTTTGACCAAAATTAAAAAGTTACATTTTCAGAGGCGTTGTTCCAGCAAATCCAAATATTTCCCACAGGTCATGAATAAAGTTTAAGCCAAACTGTTGTTGGGATTATTATGCCTGTGAAAAGAATGTAACAACAGAGACTCCCTATTTTGTCAAATATTGTTGATACAGATAAGCACAAGTCAAATCATTACTCTAATGTTCATATATGGGGGCTTTCCAAACTGTGGTCAGGCATTGGAACAACCAAGAGCTCAGGACTATTCTGTGGCCAATGTAATCTGTCTAATGGAATGACAACATTCTACTGTACCCAGTCATATTAGAAGCACAACATGTTAGCAGTGAAACATTGAAAAAAAAAAAAAAAAGAAAATCAGATAGAATTAAGGATGTCATGGTTTGAAGAGTGCAAAGTTAAAACTCACAAACACAAAACACGGATACATATATAAACAGAATCCTAAAATGGCACCACCATATCTGGGTCAGAGCTCATTTTAGACTGCCTAAGGCAGTCTCTTTGGAAATTATAGATGCTACATTACAGTGCAGAGGGACCATACTGTTTGTCATAAGTGCATAGTTGAAAAGCGAGCATCCGTGAGGGTATTAGAGTACACTATTGCACATGCTGTGGGTGACTTGCATATCTTAATACTAAACAATATATACGGATTTTGGAGTGACATGCTACCATCCAGATGACACATTTTTCTGGTTAGAACTTGTATAGTTCTGTAAGATAAGGCCAACCGACATTCTGCACGGAATACCAAGTATTCTGAAAGGGAAAATATTTAAATTTCAAAAGTACAGTAATCCATCTCCTCAGTTCCTAAACTTTTACAGCATGTTGTTAAAAGAAGAGCACACAGCTCCAGAGGTTGTGGGTTCAAGTCCCGCTCCAGGTGACTGTCTGTGAGGAGTTTGGTGTGTTCTACCCGTGTCCGTGTGGGTTTCCTCCAGGTGCTCCGGTTTCCTCCCAAGGTCCAAAATCACACATTGGTAGGTGGATTGGCTCAAAAAGTGTCCAAGTGTATGTGTCGCCTTGTGATGGACTGGCGCCCCATCCAGTGTGTGTTCCTGCCTTGCGCCCAATGATTCTGTTGAAGGGATCAAATAAGAAATTGACATATAGTTTTTGAACATTTGAAATGTTGTTTCTGTATTATATTCAATTATATATATATATATATATACTATTTACATAATTAACACCACTTTTTGTATCTATTTACATTTTGTAATGTCCCAAACTTTTAGAATTTTTTAAATTAAATATATATCATAAATGTGTTAAATTGATCTTAATCTAATAATATGAGAGACATTTGATCTTTGGTATCCTATAAAACTGTCACAGTTACCAGCACCTCTGAAAGTAGTTTGTGCTTACTTCCTGACAAAATAACAGTACAGAGACTTAAAGCTGAATAATGTGGGAGAAGACATATAAAGGGCTTGCAAACTCTGTCCAAACTGCTGAGACATTTCAGTCCTTGGATGTGGACTCCTCTTTTCTGCCATCACCAGCATTTTCATGCCAAAAGTTTGTTTCTTGTTAGGGAACCACATTGTAGGCGACTTTGAAACACTATCCTGTGGAAAGATCCTCCAAGAATACAGTTTAACTCTGTTTTTTTATTAAGAATCTCTTAGTATTTAATAGAACCTTGATAGATGTGATTCTTAAGAGCTGAGGAACAACAGCCCAGAGCATCATATGTCCACAGCTGTACTTCACTAATGTTGAGTAGAATTACTAATGCCAAACACACTTTTGACTTAATTTTGAGTCCTCTGTTTCCCATTAAAATTGATATTCAACCCAAGGTGGTTAGATTTATAGTCTAATGACAGTAGATTCATTTTTCCAGAAGGCATCCAACATTTTTTGGCAACATGAAACACCGTGGTCATATATATTTAGGAAGGCATGGCAATTTTTTAAAATCAAAAGGTAGTCCACAAATGGTTAGTTATAAGCTTTTACTAAACTTGCTATCTTTCTCCAGTCAAGTTTATATTGGAGGGCAGTGTAAGTACTGTGGAGGAAAAAGTTAGTTATAGGTGTGTGTATGCCTGACCCTGCTATCTCCCTCTGGCTATAGGCTATATCTGGGTTTATAGGAACGCCTTCTTAAGTGTGGCTTTTAACCAGTGAAGGTCTGTTGGAGCGCTTTAGATGAGCTCCACTCTCCGCGATGCTCGTCTCCTGTCTGGACATCTCTGAAGTTTTTGATTTTTTTTTTTCGCTGGGTTTAATTAATGGTTGTAGTGATGGACGTGGAGGTGGCTTCTCTGCCACCACCCTCCACTGAACGTGAGGAGCAGTCATACGAAAGGAATGCGCTGGCATCCGAGGAAAGCTCACATTATTTAAGATCCGTGAGCAGCGAGTCCAGCTCATTCATCATGGTTCAGCCAAAAAGTCGACTAGAAGCGCCGTCAAAGCTGTGGATGACCATGGTTATCTCTGTTATGATTATTCTCCAAGTTGCTTCGACCACTGGACTCTTCATTTACCTCAATATGTCCATGGCTCAAGTAAGTTTTCTTATTTATTGAAAGGTTGGACTCAATTCAGGCTTAATCCCAAATGCCTCTCTATTCCCTATGTAGGGCACAAAGTAGATCATTATATCATTGATTCTACCCCCCAAACAGGGCTGTATGTATCGTCTTAAAGCGTTTATTACAGCCAAATCCAGGATACGTGCCTGTATAGCTATTAGTGCACTAAGTATGTTTAGCTTAATGACCCATGAAGTTCCCTAAATAGGGAGTAAAGGGCATATTTAAGATTCAGCCCCACTCTTGAAGTCTGGGTAAACAAAATCAGTTACAATCGAAGCGTAGCAACAATGACCCTTAGCGCAAAAACTGAACTAAATACAGCGCATTTCACACTGTATGGTTACTCCGAGCGACCAGAACCCGTAGCCTTTCTCTGTTTTTCCTAGTTTGCAGACTTTGCACACAAAAGTCCTCCATATTCTCCTTACACAGGAGTCTCCGTTAATAAACCGACCAATAACCGTCGAGACTTCGAGAGCCACAGATAAAGGAAACTATAGGCGATTTACTGTCGTCTCTCTCTCTCTCTCTCTCTCTCTCTCTCTCTCTCTCTCGTTACGTGTTCAAAAATGATGGACAGAGCTCTAGGTGATTGAGAAAGGTAACACTGAGGATGCAGCTAGTATAGAGTTAGTCTTTAGAATCTCTCATGTTTAAAATTTAAAAGAGGTCAAAATGTGGTGTTTATTTTAATGACAACAAATGTTAATAGGCCTAAATTAACATGAAATCTTAATAGGACAAGTTATCCCAAAGCTGTAAATAATAATGGATACACAAACGTACATGCAGTTTTCCTCCATGCATTGCGGGGATATTACAATATTATATTAATTTGTAGCGACTTCATCTGACCATAAGTACTACTAACCCTGTCTGTAAAACATGTTCTCACCTTAAAATACAATGATATATGTTACAGGGACTTTCTTTTGTCCCCACAATATGTAAAATATTTGGACTCTCTCTCGCTCTCTCTCTCTCTCTCTCTCTCTCTCTCCTTCTCTATTCTATCTCTTTCTATCTCTAATATTAGTTGTCAGAGTAAAAATGTGTACCATCAGTCTGTGTTAAAAAAAATCAAACAGGGAATAAATCATTATATTTTAATGGATGTTATATAAATATAAATATAAACGACTACATCCTTGTAGTCTTTCCTCCTGATATTGGTTAAAACCAAAACATATAACCACATGATGTTTGAAAACATGTCTTGTTATTGGAGATATGGTAGAATAGCCTCAAAGTGGCTCGAGAAAATCTGAAGCCTATTATTACTGAAGTGAGACATATATGAACATTTAAACCAAGGCCATTCCTGTCAGATCTAATTGCTGCTGTAATTTCAGTCTGATTTTCTTAGTAATTTTGGGAACTCATTTTCTGAGGCTTGGAAGCAACAGTGTGACTTTGGACAGCATAATGCGTCAAAGTCATCAAAATTAAATCCCCAAGGTGTTGTAGGCCAGAGCAAATGTTAAATCTTTATCATTTTCATATCAGCCAATGCCAAACTTTTTTAATATATGTGGGTTCCTAAAACTTCTTTCTTTTTTTTTTTTTAAATGTAGAGTCTGTGTTGCTCATTGCTGGAAGTAAAAAACAGATGTTCTTTGTCAAGATGGTCACCAGGAACATTCACGGAGTGTTTAAAGAACAAGAGTCAGACATAGAGTTAGACAGTGCGTTTCTCCAGTATTCTGCTGTGAACCTATAAAACAATAGTGTTGTGGGTGTCTCCACCCTTGACTGTGCATTAAAGTTATAAGGAGTGTTTCATCCCTGGGAACCTTCTGAATGAGGCACAATACAGGGAAGTCGATCAGAGCAGAGTCTTTGTATACTTATCAGTTTCAGAATAACGGCAACTAAAACAGACTGTGTAGGTCTCGGGGGGAAAAAGAAGTTGAAAATGCTGGAATAAAACCACAGAAATGCTATTGCTAGACCTCAAGGGGAAAAAAAAATTAAGGAATACTAACTGTATTATAGCTGTGTCCTTGACAGGGAGAATGGATACTCAATCTGCATCACTGGGTGTTTCAATGTTTATGGAACCATTTAATATTTCTTTTTATGTATTTGCAATTAGATCAGAAGGAGTCCAAAAATATCAGATTAACAAATCTTATCAAAACTGCACTAGAGCTAGGTGCTACACAAGAAAACACAGAAATTGACAGACAAAAGAAAGTGAAAGAAACTGAGCATGGGATATTGCTCATTTGTGAGTTTTGAATACACTGGGAGCCACACACTGTCATAAAATGCTTTAAGCAGCATATAATTCAGGAAATAAATAAGATGATAGCCTTGACTGATTTTAAGATGCAAAATAGTTGTAGGGTTTTAGGAGAAGGGCACAGAAATGTATGTTTTCAATTTCACTTGCAAGCATGTCATGCTTGTTCAAGATAAGTTTGGTTTTGAAGATAAGATTGGATCATATATTAAAATCATAACATGTTTATAAAACTGTTTGGCACTTTTCTTTTTGCAGACTTTTAACATTATGACAATTTTGGAAGCAGGTCAGTGGTTGGGAGTGTCGCAGTACATCTGTTCAGAATTTCAGTGGAAATCTAGTGCACATTATTTGGTCTTTCATGGAAAAATACTTTGTGGGGGGAAAAAGAGTGTTAGTTTCCAAACGTTTAAAATATGTTTTTTTTTTTTTTTTTTGTTTGTTTTTTTTGACAGGCTAGAAGTCAAGGTGTTTCTGAGGAACTTCGCTGTCTAGGACTGTTAAACGCTCTGGAAAAAGACCAGGAGGTGCCTGATGGCCTAGTGCAGCTGTTTGGAGAGCCCTGCATCAAACTGGCAGAAGGAATTAAGGCATATATCTCCAAGGTAAGCATGGATAAATTCTTTAGTTTTTCTTTAACAAGTGGTTTTGCGTTTTATTTCAAAATTCGATGGCGTACCGTTAGGCTGAGATCCTTTGTTCTAAACCAGAAAGGCTTGGGGACAAAAACAGCTGGAAAATCTTGGCAGGATTCAGGAGACCAGGAAAAATGAATGCAAATGTGCACTAGATTCATGCCATGCGGCAGTGCCAGGAATCCAATTCATCAAACAACGCTTTTTCTCTTTGTTTATTCATTCGAAGTAAAACCACGAGGTTTGATGTGAGCCAGTGTGAAAGAGTTTAACACATCATTATATACAGCATTTATGAGAGTTAATTCCATTCCACTTATTTTCTTATCATATAATAATGAAAATAACACTATATAACAGTGAATAAAACTGGAATTGAAGGTCTTGTCCCCTGAATTATCAGTAATGTCATTATATCTCACTGTCCTGTATTGTGTCATGTTAATCTATTACAGTACGACACATTGGTTTTCATACACTGAATTTATTACTTTTGAAGGCAGACGCACACACATGTAAACCGTCTACATGTATTTGCAGTTTGTGCATTCACATAGACAGCCCTCTGCATCTTGATACTTGCCTATGTGCTACGCTTGTAACTGAAGGCATTCACTAGAGGGCAGGCCAGTTGTTAATCACCTGCACTGCTCCTTACCATTTACCCCTGCACTAGGTTATGTATGTGTAGCATTTATTTTCTGCGGACGTGCAAATTCTACGTACAAAACAGACGTAGGATATCTGAGGCAGCCATGATGCGTACACGAATGTGTCGAAAACAAATGACAGATAACAGCATATCTCTACCCTAGTACCATTAGTTTTTTATTTTGCAGTTTATAGCATATCTTTCAGTAAATACTTTCATTCAAAACCGACGTTTGATTATTAATGGAGGAGTTGCCCTCTTAAGATAGGCTTATGTCATTTACTTGTGTAGACTGCTATATTTAAGTCTTGGTATAATGCTTCAAGTTAACAAATGGAGGCCCTTATTTGAATGAATGAATGAATGTATTAATTAATTAATAAATGACAGTTACACTTACACAGCACTTTCTGAACTTTCAAAGCAATATACGTTTTTGGGAGATTAGGGAGTGACCTCAACCACCGCCAATGAGCACCATCCACCTGGATGATGCTCCCCAAACATCAGCTATTAGGTAGAGACGAGATGAGAGGGAATGATTGAGCCAGTTGTAGATGGAGAAGAATAGGAGGCCAGAAGTGGCCACAGTGACAGATTTGGCCAATTTATCCAGTATTAGGTTTCTTTGTGGAAAAAACTGGAACATTTCTGTAATGATTTGATGACATACATTCACAAGAACATTAGTGATGTCAGGGACTGACAAAAGCAGTTTCACAAATGAACCTCTGAAAACATCCAGGGAATCAGGTCTAGACTTTTTCCGGAGATGACCTTTCACACATGTAGCATATAGCCATGTGTCCCTTGTCAGACGTGGCATGACGTGGATTCACTGTGAACTCCAGGGAACATTCCCGGCTCTTCACACAGGGGATCACTCAGATTTCCCCCCGGGCTTTGTACTGGGGGCTGGCAGAATAAAATCTGGGTAATGTCTGTTACAGCTGTTATGGGCATTATTGCATTCACACATAAAGCTCCTCCAGGTTATGTCTGGAAAAATTCACTGCCAAATACAATCAGATGGATGAGCAAATGTCTTGAACCTGCAGCAGTAGTTCATGTTCAGAAGAGGATAAGAGAGTATAAATCATATGTTTTTAGAAATGGTGTGCATTATTCATTTCTTCAAATAAAAGAAGTTTGCTTTGGCCTGATGCAAGTTAAAAGTGCAAGTCAGCTTTTTGAGGCATTGAAATATAAAGTGAATTGGAACCCCTAAACTCTTTCCGCTATTATCTCCCTCCTTGATGTTTTGCTTTCCAGTTTTGGTTTGTTTTTCTTTTCCATTCTGACAGGCTCTGTACTCTGGAAAACCTTCTGGTAAATCTGATATGTACCCATGTTTATTCCTGAAGAGAAAGTCGATCATGTGTGATGTCAGTGCTTCTTTGTTTTGTTGGCAGGAATCTGCATGGAATCTCAGAATCTCTTTTCTTTTCTCTGTGGCTAGATTTTGGAATCAGAGAATATAAATGTGCCCTGAATGATGTTATAGGCTCAAAAGCTTTGAAAGCCTCTTGGCTACACTCCATTTAGCCAGCACGGCTCCTCTGGCCTCTGGCAGGACCAAGCTATACAGTCATTTCCTGCTCACGCCACCCTTTGTTTAAAAGCAAAATTTTCAGAGGAAAAAAATGTACAATAGGCAGAGAGTTGAAGTCTGTAACACAAATAAAGTTAGTAAAGTTGATGTTCTTGATGTTATTGTTTGTGTCTTGTTTGCTGTTGCACATCTGAGCAAGACTTTCTTTGTTCTCCTCCAGGTAACAGAACACATCATTTCCCAGCATGTCTTTCAAGGTAATGTAATACTCGTGGAATCTAAATACTTGGTTTTACATCATTCTAAGATAAGCTTTCCCTCTTCCCTCAAAACACACATCAATCCTCTGAAGTC
This sequence comes from Hoplias malabaricus, assembly GCF_029633855.1. Taxonomy (NCBI): domain Eukaryota; kingdom Metazoa; phylum Chordata; class Actinopteri; order Characiformes; family Erythrinidae; genus Hoplias; species Hoplias malabaricus. Next base: position 18,575,557 of record NC_089814.1, on the reverse strand, counting down.
ACACTTATTGTCTGAGGTAACAAAAGCCTGGTGTAATTTAATATTCATCACTTCTGACTTGTTCATTGAAACAAGCACAGAAATTCTCAACATTTTAAACTGGGAATACCATGTTTGTGTTTGGAAGAAGAAGAGGGAAGGGTGTATTATGATTTGAATTTGTTGGAAAAAAGTTTCATATTGCATAAACCAAAAACATATCTTGCATCTATACCTCATTTTTGCATTGTTTTTGTCATTTCATCACATCAAACCAAAGGTTTTGAATCTGTAGTGACAAAGATATCAGTACAGAATGTAGATCACAATAGAGATGTAACTTATGTTGTAATAGCTTAAAAATAGCACAGCAAATTGAGAGTAATACTGAGTAAAACTGAGTGTAACAAATGCCGTTGGTTACAGGGTTTTTAAATGAGCTTCACATTTTTTTTTTTCCATTTTTTGAATGTTTTGGCATGAAGTCATCCTCAGTTCAGGCATCTGTAACCTAACATAAAATGTAACATTTAACCTAAAATACTCAGCATTCTCCTCTAAGAAGTGTTTTAAACTTTCCAGTGGGGATGTATATGTGTGAGAGAGAAAGAAAGAATAGCTTACTTCACACATCTTGTAAAAAGTCTATTGTAGCCTTTACATATGCTCGCCTCTCACTCTGTTCTGCCTTTTGTGCGTCTTTCAGAAAGACAAACGGCTGCGCCACGGACCACATTTCTCACTGGTGGGAATCCCCGCCCTTCTGCTCATCTGACCCTCCGAGACAGCGGACTACAGGGTGTGTGTATATGTGTGTGTTTTGGAGGTGGGAATGTTCATGTTTAAACACTCTCAATTGTTTATACATTAGTACTACTGTTACTCAGTGCTACTGTTAATCAGGACCGGAATTATATCAAAGAAAAAGATGAAGATCCTTTAGAAAACCAACGTCAGCATATTTTGCAGTTTACTCATTGAATCTCAAGATCACACTTTTTGATATTTTCCACAAGTGCTGAGGTCTCAAACAGTGCTTTAGAAAATATTAGAAACGTTGACTGATGAGTTCATTTAGACTCCACTAAAGCCTTGAATATGAATAATTAATTGTGATTTTATGCATAATTTCTGTTTAAACATTAATTCAAGTAAAATTATGCTCATTTTAGGTGTCATGATAAAGGAATATTACAGAGGTGTTTATCTCAATTGCATATGTATCATTCAAACTAATTTCAATGTACTTCCTTGCTCTTAGAAGGTAGAACATAAATTATATTATACACTTTTGACTCAAAACTTACTTTTAGTAACCACTGGGCTGTACAACAGTAATAACTGATATGAGACCAATAAGAGAACATCACAACACTATTTTTAGAGTAAAATAAAAAACAAAGCAGTTTTCTTATCCAAATTATTCAGTTTCAAAAGCGATCTGGACTGAACAGATGATACACCGATCACCATGAAATGCAACATTTTATTATCTGTGAAAATGTAACCTTCCTCCATTTTCCTTTAGGCTCTACATCATTGACCCCACAGGCAGACCTGCATCAGTCCTGCCGTCATCCAGTGCGTTCATGGGGAAATCAGAGCTTTGGCTCTCACCTACACAACATGACAATCTCAAACGGCCGACTTCGCATCCCCAAGGCCGGACGCTACTACCTGTATGCCCAGGTGTACTTCCGATACCTCACCCTGTCCAGTAGCGAGAGGCAAGCTAGCTCTGAGAGCCATCAGGTGGTGCAGTGTGTGTACAAGAAGACAGCGTACGCTCAACCCATTCAGCTGCTGAAGGGAGTGGGCACAAAGTGCTGGGCGCCGGACAGTGAGAATGCTCTGCACTCTATCTATCAGGGTGGACTCTTTGAGCTGAGGGCCGGCGATGAAATCTTCGTCTCTGTGTCCTCACCGGCCGCTGTCCATGCTGAAGACTCATCCAGTTACTTCGGAGCCTTCCGCTTTGACCTGTAACCCCAGAAATGGTGGGTGGAGGTCTTGTTTTTTGTTTGGGCGGCTGCTTTTGGAGCAACTCAGCGGAAGACTGTGAGAAAGCAAGAAACAAAGAGGATTTAGGAAGCCATCCATGATTTCCTGTTTATTCAGAAACCTCCATGGAGCGAGTGCAGATGACTCAAGACTTAACAAGCTCACAAAGGCAGATGCCATTACCAAAACCATTTGGAGAGGAAAAGTGTGCGATTGTGGTTGGATCTGAAGGAAGAATGAACTAAGTTCCTGTGTATAAAGTGTTTAGATAAAACTGGACTTTTAACATTTATTTATATACAGAAGGCCTTTTGAGCAATTGCTGCTCTTCTTCAAGGCCTCAGTGACTATGGAAACCCCTTATCCAACAGTGTGACAGCTGAAGCAAGGTTTCCCCCCTCATAAATGTGCACTGAGGAACTCTCTGGCATGGTGGGTGGATCTGGAGCTGGTGGGAAAGCAGCAGAGGAATGTACTGAACTCTCCATGTTTCAGGGCAGATGCGAAGAGTGCTGCCAGATGCATGGAAAAAATGCACTCGTCCGAGTTGATACAGACACTAGGGACCCTCACAGCTGTCTGTCATTTTCAGTGATGGAGACCCAAACAGCTAAATAAACAGAGTGAAAGGAAACTAAAAAAATGCCAAACCAAATGCTCAGTGAGACACAATACATAAAAGACTCTCATCAGTGGCAAACTGTGACTGTTAGAACTAGTATTTCAACTAGAGGCCATGTTTGGTCAAAAACATGTGCCCACATCATAGTGTATTCCAAGCTGTCAGTGATATTAATTACTTTGGACTGTTTTGGATTAGGAGACATAGACACAACACTTTGTGCCTTTTAACAGTTTTTAACAGTGTCTCCTTCAATAAAGAGACCATTTCTAAAATGTCCTGAGGCACAGTGGATGTTTGAACACTGATGTACACAGAACTTCCAGGTCTAGAGTGATGCAGTTTCCCACAAAACTGGCCCACTCAAAAGATGACTAACAGATTACACTATATTAGTGAATTAGATGACATTACTCCTTCAGCTTTGAAGTCATAAGCAGTGGGAAAGCTTGACTGGATATTTTTACCATTATGTGTTTTAAGAATGTATCATTTTTGTTTCTAACCAAACATACAATTAATCTTTGCAAGTAAAGTAATATTTTTTTAAGATTAACTCACATAAGGTACTAAAAGTTCCCCACAGAACAGTGTTCCCTTGTTAACTAAAGCTGAATTGATTTGAATATATGAATATATATGAATGAATTGAATATTGAATATTTACATAATTCTGATAATTGTGATTTAACAACAGAATTAATTCAGTGCATCTGATATTTCCAGTGCCCTTTTGTAGATAATGATATTGTGGATATTGGTTTTTATGGAATGTCAGTGTAATAAATAGAATAATAGAAATAATAGAAAATCCTCCACTGAGATACATTACAACAAATGCCTTGTGTGCATTAAACACAGCAGTATGGAAACTGTGTGTTGAAAATTAATAGAGCATTTAATACTAGCATTTTGTATCTTTCTGTATGACCATTGTCTAGGTCCAGAACTTATCAGAAATCATATGGCCATACACCCTGAGAAAAACTCACTGTGGTACACATTCTGTTCCTTTAGTTACAAAACAGAATTGTACCATATTCTATATTAATTGTAGATTTTTAGATTGTGTTGATTTCATACATCTAATTTAATCTACAGGACTGTTTTCTGTTTTATTTTACACAGTTTAATGACAGCTTACTAACTAACTCTTCTTCTTAAGAAGAGAATTTAATGTACCTTTATGGAACACAACTGGACTTTAAATCCACTGCTGTAACAAGAGCCAATGATCGGAAGAAGTGTCTCACTCAAGTCTGATCCTCAGGAAATGGAAGGAAATTGAGAGAGAGTCACTATTAATTTCATTAGAATGCACATGATTAAATTACAAGGATGGGTCCCTGGAGGTCTCAGTGTGAGAGTGTGCAATGAGGACATGGGAAACATCCAGAGGCAATACGTATTTGACATAAAATGCCTCGTGTTGGCTTTCCTCTAAGACTGGTTATTTATTCAGTGTTATTATTAATACATAATTTGTAGGGTTTTTTTTTTTCATCAGTGATCTTATGTTTAAATACTTAATCTTTAAATGGTTTAATATAATTTTAAATTTGACCAAATTTTGTTTTGGTAAAATATGGCAAATTAATCGTCTAACCCTAACCCTAGATATTAGTTAAAAAATATTAGGGTAATTCAGGTACCACACCATCACTAACCCTACGTTCTGTCAGAAAGCCACAACAATGCTTGCTCTCAATGAAAGAAAACATAAACAACTGACCTTTTTTAGTTTGCTTACATATTTAAATTACAATCAAATAAACAAAAACAATCACATCTCGTGTCTTATGGGTATTAATGAATAAATTACTGTGATCATGTTACATTCATATTTAAGACTTATACATACACGTACATGAACAACCAACATTGATTAGACGTTTAAAACAAAGTACAAACAACTGATTAAAGACGTTATATTTTTAAAGACCTGACATGTATAGAATGATTTAATAAAGGGAGTAATCCACAGGAGAATTGGTATTTTGATCATCCCGATGTACAGAGAGGTAATAACTCATCGGCTGTACTCATAAATGGGAAAAGGCTACATAGAGCATTGGGGTGTGTAAAGAGCAATTCCCATTAGTAAATCCAAGAGCCTTAATATAAAAATTAAACATGGTTCTTGGTTAGATAAAATTCCAGTAGTAACTGATAGGTAATGAGATGAAGAAGAGATTAAAGTATGAGTATGAGTGTGTCTTTGGAGGATGTAAACAAAGAGCTTCATATATGCATATGCTTTTGCAGCTGTCCAAGGGCAGTGTCATGGAATCAATAGGCAGCCGACAAAAACATGGGTAGGTCACCTATAACCATTTCTAATAAAGACACTTTCCATAGTAATAAAATGAAGAGGCCCATACCACAGCAATGCCAGCTTCTCAATCTATATCCCATTACATGAAAGCTTATTTTTTTATAGTATATACGGTTTAAAATGATTTACATAAGTTGTGTACATTTGCAAAAGCTAGAAATAAATATTGTAGCTGAAATATGCTTGTGATAGTTTTTAACAATGCATGCATCATATTATGAAGCATATAGCATAATAAGTCTAATATATGTGTTTTTTTTCTAGGTGGCTCATAAGGCTCACCATAAATGAAAATGTAGTAAATAAGCAGCAGCATTGCTGCTGGCAGAGACTTTAATAACAAGATTCCAAATCTGCACTCAGGCAGGCCATTACAGTTATCAGCAGAATTTTCTTTCAAGCCAATACAACCATATTTGTACTGACATGATAACCTCAGCAAATGACTGTTTGCTGACAAAATAATCTTAAGTTCCTGACTAGGTGAAGAAAAAATTTAACAAAATAAATCCTAGAACATAAATTCATGTCATCAACCACTGAGGCAACAAGGGATTTCTGTGAAGGAAAATAAAATCATCCAAGGACAACAGCGGTCCGGCCAGCTGGGCAGAACATACAATGACCCCCAGCAGTAATTTCATGCCAGATCAACTAAGCACAAAAACAAGCCAATTTAAACAAAAGCGCAAATACTCAAGGTGTTTTCAAAATTCATTCTTGAGCAGTAATAAAATAGTACAACCAGGATAAGAATGTGCATGAGTGTGTAAAACCCCAAAGCAGTGGTTCTTTGAGAAAAATAAAAGTGCCCCCTTGAATACTTGATAATACTGTGAATTACCTTAAAGAACAACACCATTTATGATGGTTTCTCCTGAAACACTGCATACGTCACAGCTATTTGAATTCTTGACAAACTCTTCACAAACAACTAGAGATGCATCGATGTGGGAAATGTGGGCAAATGTAGATATCTGCTTTAGAAAATTTGTACATGAAAATTCATAGATTTATAAAATGTAGAAATTCATATTGAATTCACCTGGTTTAGCATTAGATAAACCTAACATTTATTTGTTTAGGATTACAAATATACTAGAGTGAGATATTTTAGCAGAGCTGCTAAATTCTGCTCTTCTGAAGTGGAACTAATAGGTCATCAGTTATAGCTTAAAAACATTTGTTTAATGGCAAATCCCTAGAAAGGATAAGAATGTTAGAACGTAAACCTCTGTATGGGTGGCCAACTACTTGGTTTTTGCTCATTTACGGTATTTGTAGCACAAGCAATTCCCATCTTTCCATGAATAGAACTCAAAAGTAAGAAAAATATAACTATTATTTTTCTACTAAGGGGTATATAAAGCTTTGCATTTTCTATAGAGTCAACAGAAATGACATGGAGGTAATTTTAAACATTTAGCAGAAATTTCAATACGAGACAAACGTGAAAATGATTGGGATAGTGTTATGTGCAAATCCACTTATTTGTTTCCTTCAGAAAGTGAAAGTCTTATCACAATGCCAATGATGGAAAACAAGAACACAAAATGAATCCTGACACCTTGATTTGGCCAAACTTGGTATTTAAGCTCTATGGTGAGGTGCATAGGGTGGTTTTGCTGCATGTTGTCCATCTCCGTGGTGGGTCTGCAGCAAAGAGACCCTACAAGATGGCCATCACAGTGTGAGTGGGCTCTCATCCAGCACAGGTTGTGCTGTAGTAGTGCAAATGATTAGTCAGACAGAAGCTCCTGTCTGAACAAGTGGCTACACACTGCAGGATGGGTGAAATCAAAAAGGCCAGCTCGGAGCTTCAGTTGAAGAGGATGGAGTCTGGGTCACGGTTGGCTATTTGAGCCATGTGCTTTAAAATATCCTTTTTGGTGATGATTCCCAATAAACGCCTGCAAGAAAAATACAGGAGGGCATTAGGGACATTGCTTACTTACTTATTACTTACTTATCACCAAAGTTCTTTTCCACTAGCAGTGCCATTGTGTAAGTGGTACTTTTTTTTTTTTAGGATTTATTGAAACGGCATTTTATAGAAAGCTGTTTTTATTAATTTTTTACCCATTATGGGTGACGAGACACTGGCGAAGTCCTAATTTGCGGAAGATGTCCACCACAATGTCCATGGGTGTGTGGTCAGTAACTGTGAAGGGACTGAGGTCCATGATGCCACGCAACTTCAGAGGAGGGGGGCAGTTGGGTGGCTGAGGGGGTGTGTAATCCGTGAAAAAAATCAGAGAAGAGCTGACCACGCCCTCCTGCCTCTGGCGAGCATTCTCTGGAGGAAGAGAATTAGTTAATAGTGATGTAGAAAAAACTAAACAAAAATGTGTTACGAACAAGAACTTATTGGTTAATTAATTGTGTTTTACTGAGGTATGTGTAGTTTAAATAATAGTTTAAATGATTTAAATAAATAAACTGTATACAATCTAGTAAGATACCATTGTACCCTAATTTTCATTTTCAAATCATTTAGAAAAAAATTGGTAATATTGTAATATATCATGCTTCAAAATAAAATACCAGTTCAAATAGAGGCATGTTAAGTCTGTCACTTAAATTACGAAGACAAAACAACCAATGAACTGACCAATTAGATAGAACACCTCTTTCCCAGTCAGAAATAACCCTTAGGCTCCAGCTGCTGACTAGTATATGTCACTCACCAATGGAAATCACTAGATCCCGACGTAGCACAAAGCCCACAAGCCTCTGTGACTCCTGCGAGACCACCACTGGGAAGCCACTATAAGATGTGTCTGCGATGAGAGTTTCCACCTCTTCTACACTCATACCATCCTGTGTTATGACTGAGAGTGGGGGATCACTACGGCGAGGCCGCATAACGTCCATGGCTAGCGTCTTGTGGCTGAACTCCTCTTTATGTTCCAGGAACGGGTAACCATTCAGTCTGATGTGAGCCTCGTAGATGCCTTCACGGCCCAGTGCATCTGCTACCCACTTGCTGGTCATGGTAGCAGCCATGAGGGGTACAATATATTCCAACCCGCCAGTGAGCTCAAACATGATGACCACTAAAGAGACTGTCATACGAGTTACACCACCTAGTGAGAGAGAATAAAGTTGCTGCCGTTTAAAGCCCTATTCTGTCCAATTGATTTTTCATTAGTAGAAACTTAAACTGCTTGTTTAAATAAGTGTTAAAAATGTACAAATTTGGTGTACTAGGTTTTGCATATCTGTTGCACAATGCCCTTTGCATTTTTAAACTTGAGTTCATTAGATCATACTTTTTAATTACAATCTTTGACTATGCAAGCAACTGCCTTAGTATGTGTTCACCCAGGCAATATCATGTAATAAAGGTGGTTATGATTGAAAATTTAATTACTGAAGGGTTTTCTCTGACATTGGTACACTATGCATGTTTTGTTGGATGGGCTTCATGTGCTTTGTGGTGGTTAAATGCACACTATTTTAAACAATCCTGCTTTAGTTAAAAGCCTAAAATAAAAAGTCCACGAACAACGTAGAAACCACTCATTTGTTCTCCCTTACCTAAGCAGGCAGCTGCGCCCACCATGGCATAGAGACCAGGTGTGATGCAATCTGCTCCAGGTGAGCACCACTGCTTGAAGATCACCAAGTCATGGTGGTAATAAGCCAGCTGTTCCATGCCCACTCCCAGCAGTCTACCTGCAATTGCTCCCACAGCCATGCTGGGGATGAACAGACCTGAGGGTACCTGCACAGGTTAAAAAGGCCAGTGTCAAAACTGAAACAGCACAACAGCTTACAGTCACTTAACAAGGAACATAACATAGAAACATAACCATCAGTTTAAATTAACCTCCAATGAATTCAGAATGATTTTATGATCAACTCTTCATTCACAATTTGAACTTTTTGTTCACGTCCATGGCTTCAACATATTTAACCAATGTGTTTAATCCCATATTCATCAGTCAAAATATAATGATCACATATAAAACTTCTTATTTTTAATTTCAATATACAGTTTGATGAAAAATATTATTCAATATTATTAAAATGTTAATATATTATAATATATTATTATTTTTATTAAAATATTATTCAATAACACATTTGATCAATGCTTAATTAGGCCTAGTTTTAAAACAAACAAAAAAAGTTTTTTCACTCAGAAAAATGTTAAATGTGTGATTTAATTTGATTAACAATTCACAATGAGACATCAATAAATCTGTACAGAATGACTATAATCTCTCTGCATAAATCAACCAATCAACCAACACCCGCACTCCCCAGTATCACATTGAGGAATACGTCAACCCTGTCATATGCCACCAACACACTGCTATTTTAGAAGGCACACAGTAGCAGCCTCCCAGTTCTAGGTTAACTTTCAGCTTTGGTGCCTGTGGATAGCTTCAATTTCTGACCACTTCTAATAACTGTAACCTCTAACATCTGAATACCAAGTATGAACTGAATGCAATTAGAACAAGGCTCTTTATAGATGCTGTAAATAACAGATAATGCAGCATTTTCAAAAGCAAAAAGAATCTTGAAATACTATTCAGCTGTCACTTTTATCATTATGTAGCATCACTAGCTATAATAACTATATAAGGAGCTGAACTTACTTTCATGCCAAAGGTCACCACAGTGATGAGCATCTTAAAGATGAGCGCCAGTGCCAGCTGCCACATGGCTGTATAGACGTCTTGGCCAGCGGGCCGGTCAGGTAGTGTGTTGCCAGAGAACTTTATGTCACTGATATTGGCGTAGTTGCACAGCTGGGAGGAGTCTAGTAAGCCACAGTCATTGAAGAGTTCTGAGATCAGTTCACTAGTGCTCATGCGCGTGTAGCTGTTAGGGAATGCCAGTATAACTGTGACTGCAGTCACCACCAACACCTCCAGAACTGGGTAATGGCCCAGACGAGTGGTCTTGCGCCTGCGACACCAGGCAATGTTTGCGCGGATGAAGAAAGCACCCCAGATGCCCCCAAAGATGCCCAACAACACAAAGGGTACCAACTCCACAAGGTGCCAGGGAGAGTGGAATTCCACATAAAACAACACCAGACGACTGTTCCCGAATGGGTTGATAGAGCGTAGTGTGAAGGCAGCCACCAGAGCAGCGAAGAATGAGCGCCAGAGTGTTTTTAAGGGGAAGTAGTAACTGACCTAGAGGAAGGGAGAATTCATAGTGACCATCTTAACCTGAAAAATTAATCCAAGGGCTGAGTTACACAATACTGTAAGAAAGATTTAACAAGCTATTTATATAAACAATAATAATTTATTTATTAAAACACTAGAATAAAAAACAAATAACAGCACAATAAATAGTCATGTTCTGTGTTTGAGTGTGATGGTTTAACCCTTTCCACATCTCCTCCATAGCGGTCCAGTTTTGAGGTTATCATCCAATCCCTAATTTAATAAAAATGTCATTATATAAAATCTCAGAATAGCAGGCTTTAATAGGAAGTTTTGTGAAATTTCATAGTTCAACAAATATTGAATTACTTATAATGAAAGTTCAGTCATGTCAGATGACACCTTTAGTCCAACACTACATGCACTTCACATGTTTTCAGGAGCAGATGTATATTTTGTTTGCATCTACAAACATTCTGAGACTACAAACATTATGATGAATCTGGAAATTACTTTTGCCCAAATTAGTTCTGTTTGCATTTTATGGATGAGGACTGGTGTGTGCTGTTATTCATTCTTAGATCAAGGAATAGGCACTAAATCCAGTTGTTCTGAACAAGGCTGTTCAGACAGGGTAAATACGGTGCTGTGTTGTTTGATCCTTGTGGTATTTTGACCAAAGCATGTCACAGGCATTTCTTTCAGACCTTTGAACGGTGTTAACCTGGTGGAAATCAGGTGTAAATATGTCCTCTTTAATGCTCTTAAAACTAATGCTCTTGAATCTGTCAAAGGCACAATCAGAATATCTTAAATACACTCATAACACTACAAAGAATGTGTTTTTAACCATCTAACTATACATAATACTGTGAAAATATGTAGGCAATGCATGAAATACCCTCAAGCTACTGTGTTAAATATAGCTACATTGGCTCTAGAAAAATCCAGTGTTACATAAAGTTCACTGCTGTATCAAGAAATTCAACTACACATTAATTCTATGAAAAAACCCTAAAGGAATCTCAGGGCTGCGCTAATCTTAGATGGTCTGAAAGGCAGGGGTCAGTTTCAGCTCTTTTTTAAGGAAATAGAGATGTCAAATTCCCAATAACAAAAACAAAAGGACAATCCATCTATCTGTGATGAATGTCATATTGTGTGAGTGCAAATGTGCTCACAGCATAGTTGAGTTGTATATATGGGAAGGTACCTGTGATGCAGAAACATGCCTTGTATCAGACAAGAATGGACATCTATTTTATTATCAAAACAACTAGGGCCCTTATCTCCCAACAATTAAAAATAAATAAATGAAAGAAAAAATGTTTTAGTTTAAAAGGTTAAATAAATGTCCAAAGAAAAAAAAGAAACTTGCTGTTTAAACTGTATTATAAAAAACCCCTCTTCCAGAAATGGGGCTTGCAGACTGAAGTGCCAGTACTTAATTTGATCAACTCCACATTTTCCTATATAATATGGGAAGAGTAAGGGGACATTGTGGAACAATTTGTTGAGAAAACACAAAGTACTATTCTGGCAAACTGGTCTATCTGTAAATCCTTTTTAAAAGTAACATGCTTAAAACCACTGCTTGCTTCTGTAATTTTGAGCTTAGGCCTGTAGTGTATTTGAGGTCACAGTCAAGGGAAGCAGGAAAATTCTTTTACATAATAGCAGCATTATAATAGCACCTAACAGACGTTATTTACCTCCTCCAGGCTGAATAGCACTCCTCCAATTGGAGCACCAAAAGCCACTGAAACGCCAACTGCAGCTGCAGCAGAAAGCACCTGCATGCATAAACAGAGAATTAGGAAAAAACAAAAACATAAAAAAAAAAAAATAGTCAAGGTTACATTAGAAGAACATGGCACAGCAAAGCAGTGGTTTAATTCTCAGCTGAAACAAAATGTCATATAAAAAATTAGAATAAAGCAATTGATTCACACAGTTATAAAAAAGACTGTAAAACTGCAAGTGAGATGCAATAGTATTGTAATTATAATAATTTTTCTTTAAAATTTCACTGACATTATTTTGCATTTGCAAGAGAACCTACACAGGACCAGAAACATTTTAAGTTAGCAGTGATAATTACTCCTATCACAGAGAATGATAGGCAAAAGTGCCATATCACAGCTTTTTATTTCACTCTTTTAGATTTCTATGGATAGAGACCGTAGTAACATATTTGGAATGTGTTGTAGAAAACATAATACCACAGGAACAAGCTATCACATCATTCTTAGTATAATGTGAAAAACAGGCTATTCTTAGTATGATGGTGTTTTCAAGGTGAGAATTTTGAAAGATACCTTACCCATTTTCACTACCCTTGTTGTGCTCCCACAACAATTTTCCAATCCCCTATAGTGCCGAATGGTGATAGCGATAATGTGGACTGTCACTATTTTGTTTTTAAAATTCACATTCCTTTTCTGCCATTTTCCACTCACTCACCTCTCGTCTCTTGGCTTCATTCTTTCTGTATTTGGTGAAAAGGTGGCAAAGGATGTTTGCACAGCAGCAGGCTACATGCACCAGTGGCCCCTCTTTACCCAGACTTAGGCCAGATGACACAGCCAGCACCAATGTGATGGTTTTAATCATCAGGGTCCATTTGCCCAGGTAACCACGAATGATGAATCCACTGAGAATGGTCTTGATCTGAGGATCACATTGATTACATTTGAGTAGAACTTTATTGTACAATGCCATGTCCTATGTAACTATGGGCTTTTGGCAAATAAAATAATGGAGTGCACAGTAATATATGCAATTTCTTTCCTTTGTCAAAATAACAATCATTAATTGCCTTTCAATAAACATCTTCCCCCAATAATTCAAAATGAGTCGGGACACACATAAAGGGAGCTGAGAACAGTCATCCACCAAGTTTCTATTCATAGATGTGCATTTTCACTTTCAGTGCATATGTTCTGGATTATTTTGCTGCTGGAGGATATTGCTAACTTATTTTTTCAGATTTCCTCCACATGCATACAATAACATACTTCTAGCCTTGTTCAGGCTCACCATTATTATTACATACTACATATTATTATTACACCATACTTATTTCATTTTATGATGGTTAAAATCCTTTGATCTTTAGAGCTTGGGTTAAAAAGTACTTATAGATTCTTTAAAGCATTTAGATATCAAATATCAAACCTAGAATCAAATCAAATCAAATTTCAAGGTGCTTATTACAACTGATGTTTTCGCAAAGAAGCTTTACAGAAAAAGGTCATGTTAATGTCCTCAGAGTTTTGAATCCTCAGTTCACAAAGGGTGCTGAAAATTCAAACATGTAGGTATAGCTGTGATATTATATGTAAGATCATTTAAGGTATAACCAATATACAAATAATGAATGAATGAATGAACAAAGCAATTCATTGCAATATAAGTCCTCTGAAACAAAAGTGCAGGAGCAAATACTATCAGGTCTGTTATTGAAAGAAAATAAGAAAAAGATAAAGAAAGAAATATAAAAAAAATACTGTTGGGCTTACCTCAGGAATACCAGAGCCACAGGCATAGGGGGCAAAGGCTCTGACTAGAGACACAGCTAAGAACGAGAAAAGAAGAGCCCAGCACACATACAAAAGATAGTTCATAGTGTAAGCTAAAGGTCCATCGTTGTAGCCAATAAGGAGCTCAGCCCAGGTCTTCCAGTTAGGACATTTGTCTCTCTCCTGAAATGTGATTTCGTTGGAGCTCCAGCAGCAGTGTTCGTGGTTGAACCAGAAGCCACGGAGACACACACCTTCTTTAAGGTCTGTCATCCAGTGAGCAGAAATGTCAATTCCACCAGCCAGGGCACCTTAAAAAAAGCAGGATGTATATTTTATGAGGCCCATTGCTAGTAATGCATGGCATATTATGATTAATCTTGACCTGACAAATAAATGAGGTTGAAGGACACACCTGACATTAATCCAACCAAGAGCATGAGAAGCCAGCCAGAAAAGGCATCATTAATGCTCATAATCAAAGCCCATGTAGACTCTTTACTCTGACTGGCAATCTGCAGGGAAGAGAGTATACATTCCATACCTGCCGTGTACAGTTATGTATGTTATAACATAGTCTTTATATTGGCCTAGCTGACCTCTCTGTGACGGTCCCGGTCTTTGGACTTTTCTCGCACCCAGTCAATAGTGTTGAAGTCTTCATAAGTGCCTACCCCAGGCACTGGTTCATCCAGAAGGTCTATCAGCTTAGGGACTCCATTCAGTCCATTCTCAAGTCCACCTGTAAATTGGATAGATTTTATCATCATAATCAATCAGGAGAAATGCAAAACTGAAGAATGTGTGATATTTTCAGTGAAACCTGCAATTCTTTCTCCAAACAGGCATAAATGTTAAGCTAACACAGTAAGGACTGTTCTAAGAACAAAAGGCTAAATTTAACTTTTTTTCAACGTTTTTAATAAGTGCTCCAACAGCAACTTTGAAAAACTCTTTATTGCTAATGCTTTGGAGTTCTTTAACAGGTGGTGTCAAGCTGCAATGGTTTAATTGCTCTGACTCACAAGCTCTGAGCACACAAAAGTACTCAGCAATAAAACAATTCTGACAATCTCTGCACTATTAGTAGCAGCAAAATACTTCACATAGGAACAATGTAAACTAAATTCATTATCCTATAGATAATAGATAGAAAATCCTACAGATATTCTGTAGATTTAAAAAACAAGAGATTTCAGCATCAAAATGTGAGTGTTAACTGACAAACCCAATCTTAAATTAAAAACAAGGGCTTGATATTTTTCATAATCAACATTTCACAGCTGTTATGGTCTTAACAGCAGGCAAAACATCAGTGTTCTACTAAGAAAAAGAAAGCAAGCAATGTAGAAAACCTGAGTCAAAATACGAAACCAGAGCAGAAATAACTTGAGGAGACTTTGATCTTGTTGATAAAGGCTTACAGCAGCTTTCAATAAAAGGTGGCAGTGAATGCTGGAATAATGACTTCATCCATTTCACACCAGGATTTACTTACTCATATATAAAAACCAAAAGCGTCTACATTACTGCCCCCTAAACCTATATCACTTTCCAAGTAAAGAAACTAAACTATGGAAAGCCCTCGCGTAATTATAGTCCAAAAGAAATATTCAAGAATAAATATATATATATATTTAAAAAAAAAAAAAAAAAAAAAAAAGGTCATCTTAGAAGGATCTATCAAATCTAACATGCATAAATTTGTTTTTTAAAATTATTTCTTTTCAATAACTTTTCCTAGTTTTTTTTATATTATTTATACCCCACTTTTTAACCTTTTTACAATGTGTTTATAGTTTTCAAGTTCATTACTTTCCTAAGTACCTTGAGGCCTCTGACTATACCATAAACCCAAATACACACATATAAAAATGAACAAATGAAGAATGACTAACCATTGAATATGAACAAATAACTAAATAAATTAAATAAAGGAGGGTGGCGCAAACAGGTAATGTCACCGTCACACAGCTCCAGGGTCCCCACTCCGGGTGACTGTTTGTAAGGAGTTTTGTGTTCTCTGTGTGTCCATGTGTCCAAAACTACATGTTGGTAGGCTGACTGGCTTCTCAAGTGTCCCTAGGTGTGACTGCATGAGTGAATGTGAGTGTGTGACGCCCTGTGATGCTCTGTGCCATGTGATACCAGGTAGGCTTCGGACCCACCACGACCCTGATTTGGATAATTGGTTACAAACAATGAATGAATGAATGAAGTAAACCAGCGTTTCTCAAAATATGGGGCGTGCCCGACTAGTGTGGCGTGTAGGTTTTGCAGGTGGTGTGCAAGGAATCTGAAGAATCAAGCATTCTTTTATTAATGCCTTGAACCAAAATACGCTTTTATTCACAAACTTTTATTCTGAAAATGTGCCAAGATTAACACGATTCGGCAGTGAGTCTTCTTTCAGCTTTTTTGTTAAGGCACCTGTTCAAATATAAAGCTGCTCCAATCATCAGCTTCACTGGCCTCCAATTCACCATCAGAGTCTGGTATATAAAGTTAGTGTTTACCAGCTCTGGGCTTGAGGTCAGTAACAAGAGCATAACAGATAACAATGATGAATAATTACAGTTCTGAAAGTGGCTTGTATATAACTGTTAGGGAAACAGAGGAGGATCTGAGAGTTAGATAACGTTAAATTTAGCTGTATTCATGTTGTGAGAAAGCACTATAAACTTGCAGCAAGTTAATGTTAGTCTCTGGCCGTGTCCCAAACTGCACACTGCTGCACTGAATTGTATGAATTAATAAATACATTTTAAAAAATTACACACACACCACCCTTAGCAGTGCTTTCTGTAGCATAGTATGTAAAGTTCCATAGTGTGTTGTTTGGGACACTGCCTCACTCTCTAACGTTAATGCTAATCCAATGCTGTTCCACATCATTATAAATACAGTATTTTACTGCTTTATCTACATAGGAAGCAGCTTATAGCTATATAACATATTGGGAATGGGGTGGCTTTGACTCAGCAAATATGCCCCATCCCCCACCCCCCCAATATCAAACTCACTCCTATGCCCTTGCACCTGCCTTTGCTCATTTTTGCACAGATTGAAAAGTGAGAAACTGAAGCATAGTTTAATTACTAGGCAAATTTTCTCTATTTTTGAATGTTTGCTCATTGATGTTAATGATGTATCTGATGTTATAATGTTAAGTTTATATTACTTCAATAAATTAGAAAATTGTAAACTTGCATGTGTCTTTTGTTATTCTTTTTCAGGGTGATATGGTACAGGTAGGGCGTGGAAATTCCCCGTTCGTCTGAAAAATTTGAGAACCACTGAATAAAATCAAAACTCTAACTCATAAATAAATGGAAAATATTTAATCTAACTTTATAGACACATGTTTTTATATATTATTATTATTTGGAGTGTCAGAAGCCTACCCAGGGGCAATGTAGGACATTTCTTTCATGGCTACCAGTATTAACTTCTTTGTGTGTGTGTGTGTTTGTGTTTCACTGCTCATTTACCCGCTCCATAGCCATGGTCCAATGGAGGAACATCATCAGTAGTAGAAAAATCCAGAGTGGCTCCGGAAATTTCCACCATGTCCTCATCATTGGATGTACTCTGCAGGCTGGTGAAGCTCTCACTGCAGTTCTCCATCATCACTTCAGGCACATGTGAACATAGCAATGTCCTCTAATCTGTCATGGAACAGAAAGGGTTTTTATAAGTAAAGATTAGTAGAGTAGACCTTAGTAGTGGTGCTGTCAAAAGTAATGTGTGAATTCATGATTGAATTTAAAACTTTAATTTCTTTAATGCTATTTAATAATTTTACTAAATTTGGCCACTATTTTCTCCAATAATTCACTCTTTTTACAGTGATATAGGCTACTCACTGTTTTATCTAGCAATGTAAACAGGATCAATACTGTTGAGTTCATAAGGTAGATTGAACTTTATTTATGCTGAAATATCTATTAAATATTTTAACTAAGTCTCAGGCTTAAACTTCCTCTCTCCTGCCCTCACACACACACAGCTTAAATTGTGTTAATATTACATTGACTATTTTATATTACATTTAAATATCCATTATTAAAATCTTCAGGCTCAAGAAGTGACAATGCGATTAACTGTGCTATTACATGTTTGTTTTTTAACCTATAGACAACCCTACTTAGTACGTAATGATATACAACTCCCTTCAAATGGTTGGCTGTCGGGGATTTATTTAACAACTCAAGAAGGCATATCAAACTGCATGCTTGGGCAAGACTCCTAAAATGTACTTTGCCCTCATCTGTAACAAGATTAAAACTGTCTATCATTCGGGAAATTTCAAAATACAATGTAAGCATAAATAAGTAGTGCTAAATTATTCATAATTTTAAAATTAAATCTTGAAAGTGCCAATTTTTCTAATGAAAAGAGCACTATTTTAATTATATTCCACACTATACAAATCTGTTAGAAAATCCCGTCTAATCATGCAGAGCACATGAACTGGCAATCTGACACACTATAATCAACGTTTAAATGTGTGCCAAGAAATGTATTTTTATTATTATTGTTATTTTTCTAACTACAAATAGACATGTGAAGAGTTTGATTAAATTAACTCAGCAAAAGCATCAACACAAGTGTAGAATGAGCCAGAGAAAACCTGTTTGAACAACTGTGCTCTGGGATGGAGTGTCTGTCTTTGTTTTTGGGGGTTATTAATGCATTAATAACTTGGTTGCTTTTCTCTGACGGTTGGGCATGTTAACTACAATAATACACACAAGCGTGCCCATGAAATTGCCTAGTGCACTTTTATTAACCTTAAGTGCTGTATTGCTTGGCCACACAATGTCCTAGAAATTAAAAATATTGTCCCATTAACATTTAAACCGCGACGTCGATCAGAAATACTTTAATGACATATTTTCACCAAAGTGTTCAGTCCTCAGCAGAAGTAGTTAAGGTATGTTACATTACAATGTACTGCACTAATTTCAATAACGCATTTCTACTTCGCTGAAAGCATATATATTCAGTTACTCATTAAACCATAATCAGATCAGTCCTGTGAGGAGTCTGATGACTGGACGAACACACTGATTTTTGACGTGAGCGCCCTAAGAAACAATGTTATCTGACACATCCAAGAGTGAAAAATGAAGGGCGGTTATTTATATATATATATCAGTAGAAAGGTTTCATTCGCCAGGTTATCTCGAAATTCCCTTTCCACCTTAAACAGATACACAAAACTCTTGTGGTCGCCCGGGTTTCATATTCACTAGACCCTAACTGCAGCATCATTTAAGGTGGAAAGAAAATTCAAAGAAGGAACCAATCTCGTCTTCGTTAGCTCTTGCAAGCGTTTATAAATACTACCCAAATACAGTCATTCATACCATTTAGACGAGTGTTTTCTGGACGTTTTCAGAACGCGGACAAAACGACGCATATCGACTTTTAGTTAACGCCGACATGAACTGGGTTAAACATTTGCTTACCTTTCTGGCGACTTTTGTTTTGCATCAGCGACCACTTCGCTTTCCTCACATCTCCTCGCAGACATACATAACGGAGCACCGATAGACACAGACACGCTATCGGTGATCCATTAACAGAAACTGTTATTTGCCAGTTTTCATCGTTCGTTTTCACCCGAAAACAATAAGATATAATAGTCTTTAGTTACTGAAAGTTTTAAACAGATATTAATACACTTAGGACAATCTAAATATCAAAGTAGGCCTAAGTCTAAAACTAAGCTAATACCATTACGACAACATCAGAGTCGCCATCTAGTGGTTGTGTAAAAGCGGCTCTGCTGTTAGCATATGGCTCTTCGTAATGTCAAACAAACTCCAGGTAACTATTTTACCCTGAAATAATAGCATTTAAGTGTTGTAAAATTATTCAGCAATCAACACAACCGAAGAAAAATCAGCTATAATATACTGGTGCCATCAATATTACAACAACATACAGGTAGCCATTAATGCAAAACAAATAAGTATTTATTTCCCTTTTTATTTCCTTTGTCTACACTATTTCCACCTTTAATGGGAAAATATATATGCGTTTATTATTATTAATTGTTTATTTCATTAATACTATTTTTAATTGACTATTTTGTAGGTGATTTTCATATGCTTAAAACATTTTTCTCTTTACACTCACTGAATATTGCATAATATCCAAGTTTGTATTTCACACATTTGTGGGTATAGGGTCAAGTTCATTTTAAGAATTTTACATAGACCATATGGAAAACATTGGGCAGTTGTTAACATGAATGTTAACAAGACACTACCTATTTAAGATTTTTAGAATATAAGTGATGTTGCAGGAGTTGAAAATGTTCACCAATGATGACATGCCATTATGACATTATGAATAAGTATGTCGCTGCTAAAGTGGTCTATTATTGCAAATATATAATGATGCAACTGAAAGTTTATTGTCACTTCCATTGTAATCAAGTAGATGAACCCAGAGTTTCAAGAATCCAGGTCAAAGTGCACAAACATATACCACACACACACATACACACACTCACACACACACACTCACACACACACACACACATACAGAGAGGCCTACACATAAACATTGACAGAAACAATAAAGTACTGCCAAGGGTCAGTGAAGTGGTGTGACCAACACTGCTTTAATTTGGTACAGGCAAAGATGATATAACCTCACAAACCTGAAGGCTCAAAGTTCTTATCTGGAAATCCTAGTTCAAATTACAAGTAACAGGAACTCTCTTAAAGGGGCAATTAGTTGGAATTTATTTTTTTATAATATTTTTTGGAAATACAAAAATGGAGCTTTTTAAATTTTGCATTGTGATGTAATTCAATCATATAGCCATCAATTTAGTATACATGACTTTAAAGGAACACTATGTAAGATTTTGATTTTTTGCTCCTGGGGCTCCCCCTTGTGCAATTTATTTTGACAGCACCATACTTAAAACAAATGGGAGCATGGTGGTTTCCATGGTGGTTACATAGTGCAGTTTCTGCAGTGCTGAGCAATTTTGACACACATGTATGAAAGTAGTACAATGGGTAACACAGAAGGTTTTGAAAAAGAAAATTGTGAGTTGTCTATTTCTGGAGAATAAAGAGATGTAGCAATTTGTATATAATTGACCTCCACCGCGACCCTGAAATGGACAAGCGGAAAAAATAATGATGATGATAATTGACCTCTGATTACAATTTTGTTGTTCACTCCAGGCCGAAAATCCCCCTTATAATAAAATATTTTATTGTTTATGTAAATCTCTTCACAAATCCACAAAACATTTTTTCAGTGAGTGTGGAGACGAATAAATAAAAATGAACAATATAGGGTGGTCCTTTAACAATACTGGCCATTAAAGCACTTACAGGATTCTTGACAAAAATATGCAATCATCTAAAAGAGGCCCATTTACATTTATGTTTATCAGAACAAATTGTGTGCTATCACAAATTAAATATTGCATTTATTGCAATCTGTGTTGGCAGCAGAATCAGTAATGTCACACTTCATAAATCATAACTGTAAATACCTGTGTAGTGTATTGCATGCATTGCACTGTTTGCAGTACATCCATAAACTTTAGCAAGGCTCACACAGGCCACAATATTTAACACAAAAAAAGTGTTTACTCAGCTGTGTAGCTAGATTGTGCAATTCTGCTGAAATGCCTGCAACATGGCAGTAATAGACCACAGAAATATATACATAGAGGTTTTAACAAGGAATTTATATTAGCCTAATATGTGTTAAGTTCTCTGCCTTTAGATTAATTCAGTAGAATGCAACAATTACATATACATTTTTTTATTCATTCTATATGCTATATGTTAGTTCTTGTTATTTTATTATAATCACTACAGACCTGTTAATCATTCTGGACACACCTAAAAGTTTGCACAAAACTCTTTCAAGCTTTCTAAAATTTTACTGATTATTTGGAATTGATGGACATTCCCGTAGTGTTTTGAATTTTCACACACTTTCGATATATTCACAAGTATGTCTCGACAAATAACCCTCTTGGTCCAACAGCAGAAAATATTTGGGCAATGTGAACTCTTACCTACAGAGTCCTACTCTTCATAGTCCATTTTCAAGAGGTTTATTAAAATTGCTGAATTTTCTGGGTCTGTATACTTATTCAGTGCAGAGGTAGGGCTTTTAATGCACCACAACATAACAACATATTCAAGGCTTGAAATATATTTTTAGTATCCAAGCCTATATTTAAATGTGCAATACACTGAATTAGAGTAAATAATTCTCTCAGTAAAACAATATCCATAACATCCATCAAAAAAAGATATTTGTTACATATTTTCAAAATTCCAGCTGCTGTCTTCATTGTGTTAATATGATCTGCTGAACTGAGCAATTAACCAATGGCAAAAATTCTATTCATTTATCTCAAAGGGAAAAGGTATTTTTCATTCTCCTGTACAGTTACCATTTTGGAGATGCGAGGTTATTTCCCAGATATGTTAATATTTAAGAAGATGAGGTGTTAGTCTAGAAATGCAATATATTTATTTGTTTATGTGTAGAGCATTGTGTTCTGAACATAAAGAACTTTCTGATCTGAGCTGAGTCTGTCAGCTTCATCTCTGCTCTGTGCGTGTGTGTGTTAACCTGACAGCATGGTGTAACATCTATGCTGAAAATGCATGATTGCCTGATGAGGAAGAGCTGAAAGGACTTAAATATGTACAGCTTAAAATTATGTTCTTGATAAAACACACAGATGCACATTTAAATGTGTATTACCTGTGTATTTGCTGACAGTTTTATAAAATGATTAAATGGCAAAAGTTAGTTATAAAGTTAATTATAAGATAGAAAATGTTATATTTCAATACAACAATATGTGTCATTATACTAGGGATATCAAAACTTTTCAGTGACCAACTAAAAGTATGAAAGACCTTTAAAATTTATTAAATGATGCTAATGGCATAAATGTATAAGACACATAATATAATGTTAAAAGGTTTGTGATCTGAAAGGAAATCACAAAGCACATAGTTGGATGCATGGCTTTTGAGTTCAGAGAGACTGAAAGAACATCATGTTCTGATACAGTGAACACTGTGACTATAGCTTTGTGGCCATTGACTTCAGAATTCTGAAGCTGGCTGAAATATGGCATGTGTACAATTAAAAATAAAAACTGACAAAGGAAAACAGGGATAAAAGAATAAATCACTCTACTTTGCAGTGTCAAATAGAGTGAATGTTGATTTTATATTGTGTTATATTTATCAAAATCAGTAATATAACACCACTGGCAAAATGACTAAAATATGAGCTTTTCTAAAATACCACCCTCTAACACTCCAATGTCAAAGTCAAATAGTAGAAAACTGCAAATATTGCATTAATGTTAAATGAGTTAATGAGTCCTGAATATAATCAGTGAAACATTTAAACATTTATTTCACAGAAACGTTCATACTTTGAGACATCCATATACGTAGTAATAATAAAAAAAAAAGACATCACATATTTCTGTAACATTTCTTACAAAATACTGGGACATTTTTATTCATTCATTATCTGCAACCGCTTATCCAATTCAGGGTCCAGTCTTTCACAGGGAAACACACACACACACAGGGGAGGAAACCCACACAGACACAGAGAGAACACACCAACTACTCACAGACAGTCACTCCTCACAGGAATCAAACTCACAACCTCCAGGTCCCTGGAGCTGTGTAACTGCGACGCTACCTGCTGCGCCACCGTGCCGCCCTACTGGGACATTTTCTATTACTAAAATAAAATAAATAAATCCATTTTTAACAGAAAAAAAGTCAAAGTATTTGTTTTACGTGAAATGCAACTAAAGTCACTAGTTTTTTATACATAGTAAAACATCACTATAATGGAAAATTCCAGGAACAACAGTATTATGATTATGATATAAGATTCTAACCATATAATTCAGTTGATCCTATCACATATGTGATCTCCTTGTCTGTTACTCTCATATAAACAAAATCCATTAGATGGTCATGGCCATGGGTTCAACCCAGTGGAACTCGGTTAAAGTTCATTGGGTTGTAAAGAATAAAGTGGACTGAATTTTAAACAGCCTTTAGAACTATAAAGATTTATACAGTATATGTTATATGTTTATAGTACAGTTAACAGAATGTGAAGGGTGTGAGCATAATTTCTCATTTTTGCTAAGAATCTCTAGAGGGCGGCATTGAGTAAAGTTTATTTTTTTTTAGCTAAGGAAGCAGGATAGCTCCTAAGGCAGTTTGGTGTCTGTAGCCTTGTAGTCTCCCATCACATGGTATCTTTGACCACTTAACATGACAAAGATATTCTTATTTAACTTAATTCTGTTTTGTTTTTGTTTTTGTTTTTTTTGCTTCTAATATTTTATTTACATTCCATAATGTAAAGCAAATTAAATTGTCTTTCTGTATGAATGTTTGAAGTTCACATGTATTTGTAGGAGTGCATTAATTTTACGCAGTTCCACTGTGCCACAGCTATCAACTGGTATTTGGTGACCTTAAGCTAATATTTGGCTGCTCAAGAGAGTCCTACTGTATTGGCAATGCTTTTCTACAGAGTAAGATGAGTGTACACAGTTATGTCAAACCTATGTCAGAAATTGTCGACTTTAAAAGCAATAATTTAATACATAGATACATATAGTGTATGTAACTTAGAGAACATCTAGATCTTTTTCCCATTTCCAATTTTCTGAAATAGTTCTTCACTACATATGAACAGAGGCTGTAACTGTTTCGCAGTAGGCCTGTATCCTAAAAGACAAATAACAACAAATTATTGGCTGCCATTTGGACCTTATCTCAACTATCAAATATTTGACAAACATGCAATTTCACTGTAGCCAGGATAGCATGGCATGGAGGGTAAGAGGATGAAGGAAAGAGGAGAGAGAGATAGATAGATAGATAGATAGATAGATAGATAGATAGAGAAAGAGAGAGAGAGAGAGAGAGAGAGAGAGGGTCAATGTGCCATGGATTTATAAAAGCAGATGCCGTTGTACAGCTACTGTGTTCCATTATCATCAACAACACCAACAACCAGCATGCCACAGTACAGCCAGGTGGTACTGGGGCTAAGCCTTTTGGTTTTGCTTTTTACAGCACAGCAGGTTAACCTTTATCTTTTTAGTCAATTCTTTCTAGATTTCCCTTAGTATTTGTATTCAATGTTGAATGAAAATCTCCTATCTCAGTATTTATTTTTTATCACACTCATTCCATCACAATCATGTGAAGAATGTCATTTTATAATGATAGTGAGTTCTTAATCATATATTTCTGAGCTTTGTCTAATATTAGAAATTAGAATATTAAAAAAATAATGTTAATTTTTTGTACATTATTATATAGCAGTGTGGCACTTTTATGATTTAACTTCAATTTTATTGCAGTGTTCCAGTGCAGCACCTGCAACTTCTGAAGCTACATTGAGTCCCAAGCAGTCTGATACTGTACTGAGTCGTAAAACCCATATGTCTCCAGTATGGAGAATTTTGGCGAGTAAACCACCTGGTGCATACTCTCATAACCATATTGTGTGTTCTACTGGTCTCTGCAGGTAAAATATGCTTTTACTAGAATCTTTAAAAATGAATATATATCATACTTTGTTTAACAGGGGTACAACTATTCACAAAATGTATCATTTATAAATACGATAGAGGTGACTAAGTAGGACACATTTTTGATACAACACAATGGGAGTTACAAGAAATGTACCTCAACATTATTTGTAATGTTTCCATTTTTAATTCTAGTGTATTCAACATTAAAAAGTTTGATATATAATAAGATGCAATACAATACAATATGTTCTGAAACAGTATGAAATGAAATAATGCAATAAAAAAACAAAGCAAGCATTAAAAAACATGTGCTAGCAGTGCTCAAACATGCCTGTCATTTGCCTTGCTGCACCCTACCACCAATGCAATAGCTCCATGCCCCCAATATATGGGAACCACTGCTGTACTGTCAAAATTATTTGAGTGCAATGCTGTGATAATGCTTGAGAATACAAAATATCATATGACAATGAATATTTTTCCTGTCCATAGGAGGGGCTTTTGCTCTTTCAGGAAGTCTGTTAATTCCTAATGGATCTGGAGACCTACTAAATCACTACAATGATTAACGTAACTGCTCTTCATCCTACTACAAAAGCGTCGTCAATAATTTAATATGGCAAAAGTCCTAATTTTACTATGAAATTCTAGAAGAACATTGTGACATTCAAATATTCTTTGTTTTGAAAAGGAATCCCAATAGTATTAAAAGAATGCATACTCAAAATATTAACATTTTAACTCAACAATTTAGATGCACAGAGACTTATTTATTTTAAACAATGTACAATACTGTGCACAGCTTTAGTATATAGCTTTCCAGCAAAAAAAAGTTATTATTTATGTTGCAACTACACTGCAATCAAATGTGTAGTAATATAAGCTTGTAATATAAGGAAAATATAAATTTTCCTCATGAAAACAAAAGAAAGTATATAATGGTAAACTGATTTTTTTTATTTAATTTTTTTTAGTCCCAAAAGCTATTTTGTTATTTGTACAGTTGTCATTTTTTTGAGTACTGTTCCTGAAAAACCTGTGAAATGTGAATTTGTTTTGTAAATATAAACATTTGTATATTTGTAAACTGTTATAATTTTTATAACAAATTTTAACTTTTATTTCTCATATGAATTAAGACAAATTATAATGGGCTTCACGAATTTTCACTTAGTAAGTGATCTACATGTATTCATATCCAAAACACTGTATAGTAAATTGTATGAGTTTGTACTGTAAAATATCCATAGTACTGTTAATGACCATTTGTGTGTCACTTACAGGTGGCTCTTATGCTAAACACAAATGAGGAATAATTTTGTCAAATAAAAGTAATTGATACTTTTTTCTGATTTGTCTATAAATGTATTTCTAACGTACAAGTACACAAACCATGTACTTGAGTGAAAGTACAGATACTCAAGGTAAAATATTACTCCAGTAAAAGTAAAAGTCCTCATTGTATATCTCCGCTTGAGTAAAAGTACAAAAGTATATACCTTCAAATGTACTTAAGTATTGAACGTAAAATTACCATGCCGTATTATGGCTCTAATGTCCTATTATCATTTTTGTAACAAGACTTTTGCTTAACATATTTTATGTGAAAAGACTAGTGTCACTCTTGGTTCCCCAGTCTTTTAATAGAAAGTCATTAATTGGTCTGATATTGAACGCAGCAGAAATAGTCAAAGATACAATGAATGATGTATGTGATGAACTATTACATACACCCAAGGTGCTTCCCCTCCAAACCAACAGACGTCACTGTCTCCTATAGATTAAGCACATTATATGCTTCTCTTCTGTGTTGAACCTGTGTTGGTTACTACAGTTACTGGGTACTTCATAGGGTTAAAGAAAATGTTTAAAATTCAGCAGTAATGGCTTGGCGGTGTAATTACATAGTGATGTAGACCCCAACGCACAAACTTACACAATGGCATAGAAAACTTGTGCCATAACATAGTTTTTTGCTTGTGGGGTGCGGAAATTCCCCTTTCGCCTGAGGTGGGGAATGATTCCCTACCCTCCTCCAAAAGTTACATAGTGCAATGTCTGCTGTGCTGAGCCAAGATTAGAAACGACAGGGGCCCTATTCTATTACAGGTCAGTGAAGCACCTTTCACAATGGTTTTGTCTACCTAGTTACAGAGTATAGTTTGAGTGATTTCTGCAATTCTGAGACACCTGTATTTTAAATAGGCTATGGTTATTCTGACTTTTTGCCTGATATTCATTTTTTGTCTTTTGGATTTGTTTATCACTCTGTACTGATTTTTGGGTTTTGGAATAATTATTCTGGTTTTGACCTCGCTTCACGTATTGTGTTTAATAAACCTCCAACTGACTCTCACCATCAGTGAGTGATTTGTGACATCTACAGATCCGTAAACCATGTTTATGAATGAATAGTAGTTACTAATGACTCAAATACAGCCAATTTTGTTAATTCATAACCGTTCTAAGAACTGAAAGTGATTACTTACAGTCACAAATTCACAAAACCCTTGATAAATAGTTTGCCTTTGGTATTATTGGTTTTAGGCTGAGAAACATTGATGTTCTCTAACACAGATTTAGACAAATTTGTGAAAAATAATTGAGAGAAAAAGGCCTTTTATATAAATCGAAAAAGTTTTGTATGTCTGATGTTGGCTTCTTATCTTTATTAATCTTTTTATACCTGAGCTGAGCCAGTGCAGTATGTCTTATATATATTTTAAAGCATACTAATGCATTTGAAAAATGGATACATATTTTTAATTCAATGTATTTATCTTGGTTTTAAAATTGTAAATTTTAAATGTAAACATTTACATTACTATATTATCAACTATGTATGTCCGTATTTACCCATAAATAATATAACAAATAGCATGATCAAAAAATATTATGAACATTAGTGAGGTCAGGTGCTGATGTTGGGTGATAACATGTTCTGGACCAAAAATGGAGCTCAGTCATTTCAGAGAATACTGTTTCACTGAATCACAGTCAATAATTAGTATTGGATGCAGTGACTTTTAACCCATGTGTTGCAGCTCCAGAGAATCATATAGTAGAGATTATGCAAGTAAAATGTGCCCAATTATGTGAAATGTATGTCAGTGCATGACCTTAATGGAGCTAAATTAATATATGGACACATATAGTATATGTTCCTTTAATAAAAACCCATCACCTTTCTTTTATCCCATTTTAGAAGGTATTAAATGAGAACAGTGCTAATGTTTTTTCCACACAGGACGGTTTGTGGTCTGCTCAAATGGTTATGGAGTGTAACAGATAGTCAACAGATGGACACACTGCCCCCTCCTTAAGAGTTTGACATTTGCCACTCTCACATGTCTGGTAAAGTATAGCGTAACATTTAGTGCAAAGGAGTCTCTTGCAGGGAAAGTTACAAAAGGCTCAGGAGCAAAACACTATGAGAAGTCGCAGTAATTCTGGAGTCAAGCTTGATAATTATGCACGAATAGTCCAGAAAACAATCCTCTGTCACCAGGTAAGACTTACTGGCCTGAGTTCAGCAAAGTTATGTGATGTGAAGCTAGAACTGTGCTGATATTATGCTGATAAACTTTATATGTTTTCACATGACACCCATTCTGTGAGTCTAACAGGCCACTTTACAACTTTTTGCTAAAAATGATTGCACTTTTGTTTAAAAAACAAATTTATTTAGACACATTGATTATGTACATATTATATGTAATATGTCATATGTAAAATGCCAGGTGAATCAAAGTATAAATTGAAACTATCATATACTCTGAAAATACATTAAATAAATAAAATAACCAAGTGTAACTCAGTATTTTGTGTTTTCTTCCTCTTTTTTAGGGAAAACCTTAATGTTATCTACCAATGGCAATTAAAAATAATCGGAGTAATATTAATAAAGATTCCTTCTTTTTTTGTCTTTGTGCCATTTTCCAGGATCCAGTGACAGGTTTAATACCAGGAAGCGATGATCTCCCCCATGCCTGGGTCAGAGACAATGTGTACAGCATCCTTGCTGTGTGGGGTCTGAGTCTGGCATACAGGAAGAATGCTGACTGCGACGAGGACAAGGCCAAAGCATATGAGCTAGAGCAGGTACCAGACTTAAAGCATTACAGATTCTCACACATTTGGGGGTTACTTTGGACACCATAAATACCTTTCTTCTAGGCTTCTATATCTGTTAGTATTCAGCTAGCATTGTTTTACACATAATTTATAGTAAACATGGAATTTTAAAAGAGTTTAGAAAAGAATATTTTTATTCAATGATTTTGAACACATCTGGTCAAATAACACGTTTTGTTGATATTCTAAGTGAAATTAAGGTCTGCTACAGGGTAACAAGCTGACTTTTGCACAAAACAAATTAGCTTTTTTAGTTTACTTTTTAACATACACACACACACACACAGAGATCATCATCATCATCATTTCTGAAGAGGAAACATTTAATGTTTATGTAATGTGACCACAGACACCAAAACATTCACTGTGACAGCTCAATCATTTCCATGCACTTAATAACTCACATAGTAGTTGTATGGGACTTGTTGAATAATTCATTGTAGTTTCAGATCAATAAATCTTAATATTAATGTTAGAATAACAACCCTGCAATACAATGTATGGTATGTGCCTACCACTTCTCTGAATATGAATGTGATGTAGAAATGCCAGGGGGCAAAACCACTCAGCTCATGTTTCTTTTGGGTTATAGCTGCTGCAAAGAGTAGAAGGTCAAAAGAAAGCTGACTGCCCCCCCCCCCCCCCCCTCTCTTTCTCTCTCTCTCTCTCTCTCTCTCTCTCTCTCTCCCTCAGAATGTGGTTAAGCTCATGCGGGGTTTGCTGCTGTGTATGATGAGGCAGGTATGAACATTGTGTCATTTATAAAAGCAACAAATTATATCATGTAGCATTAGATTGCACTCCTCTGACCATGAGGTTCTACACTACAAACTTTCATATTCATAACTGGGGTTACCAGGGACACCACAGCAGGAGAAACTTTGCATTCGGCTACCCATAGATTTGAGCTAGACCAAGCCTTTCAGGGGTATGGACTAAAAGATTATTTTGAATATGATTTTAATTGGTGTCATAAATTATTAATAGAACTTGAGACGACTTGAGAACCCACCCAGTCTGCATTGGCCTAGAAATTTGTGGAATGTCCTGTTTTTGAAACACATAAATTAAATGCCTCAGGTAACTGTCTTTAAGAAGTTTGTTGTATTCTCCCTGTGTCTGCATTGGTTTCCTTTGGATACTCTAGTTTCCTCCCACAGTTCAAGAACTCATGTTGGTCAGTGGATTGGCCATGTATTAGTCAAATGTGAATTTGTGGAGCCCTGGGACGAGGATCCAGGGTGTGTTTCTGCCTCATGGCCAGTGATTCTGGGTGGGCTCTGGACACACCGTAACTATGAACTGGATAACCAGTCACCAAGGATGAATAAATGAAATTATTAACATTGACATAACATTACTTAAGTGCCTCAAATGCCGGAACTGTTCAAATATTGGCCTTATAAATAAAAGATCACAAGTTCAGTTCCTGGTGATGAATCCATTTGAGGCCTGGACTCCAACAGTTGGCC
The DNA here is from genome assembly GCF_029633855.1 of Hoplias malabaricus. Taxonomy (NCBI): domain Eukaryota; kingdom Metazoa; phylum Chordata; class Actinopteri; order Characiformes; family Erythrinidae; genus Hoplias; species Hoplias malabaricus. Next base: position 18,544,762 of record NC_089814.1, on the reverse strand, counting down.
TCACTCCCTTTGGGTGGTTAGGTTGGCTTTACTTCTCTATCTGTAAAGTTTCACAATGCTGGCCAATGCAAACGCTGCTAGCTAACATAACAGAGTTGGGAATTTAGTATGCTTCACCACGTGTGCTGTGCTTCTTATTGTGAGCTGAGTGTGTGTTACTGGTGCTTCAAAAAGAACCAGTAATTGGCTTCACATGTGTCACATGTGCATTCACAGTCTAAATAACTGTGGAGAACATTTAGTAAAAAATAATAATTAAACTAAATATAATTTTACAGTCTTTGGATAAAAGAGTTAAACTGTTGTATTAAAGTAATTTTGTTATAAATGTTTTAAGTTATGTGTAGAATGCCTGTTATTGTATCCTCAGCTGGACAAAGTGGAGAAATTCAAATATAGTAAAAACACCGCAGACTGTCTGCACGCCAAATATCACACAGGCACTTGTGCTACAGTAGTGGGTGACCACCAATGGGGCCATCTGCAGATAGACGCTACATCCATCTTTCTTCTATTTCTGGCTCAAATGACAGCTTCAGGTCAGGACAACCCTCATAAACTATCCTTTTTACCCATTTAATTATACTTCTGCAAGCTTCTATTCCTAATTCAGTATTCTATCATGTAAAAAAGCATTTTCAAATAAATCATACTGCGCAGCATCATTATTACAGTTCTTTTCCAAATATTATATGGATCATTCATTGTACCACCAAAAATGAAGGAAAAATATTTATGGAATCACTATTTATTATTTTAAATTTTAGTTGTGAATTGAAAGAGATTTTACTTCCTGAATGAATCAGTTTCTACTTTGTAGAGTGGGTTCCTTAAATGTGGGTGGCCATAGTTAAAATAGTGTGAATACAGAATCTCTTATGCATCCAGGCCACTAGGTGTCAATGTAAAGGCTGCTTCGTAATGTGAAAAAGAATCATTAGGTAAAATAGCTGATTGCTCCTATACAATATTTGAGATTCTCTTTTATTAAACTTTTTATTAAACAAATTTGTTTGTTTTATGGTGGACAGGGCTGCACATTGTATACACACGTGATGAGGTTGATGCTGTGCAGAATCTTATTTTCTACATTGAGACAGCTTACAAAGTAGCGGTAAGTTTCCAGTATAGTATAGATACACTCTTCATCAGTACAGAGAATTCTTTTGTCTGTATGCCACCTGTGAGTTTATAAGTTTAATCATCAAGAGGTTTTCTTCAGGATTTTGGAATGTGGGAACGAGGAGACAAGACAAATCAAGGCATTCCTGAAATCAATGTCAGTTCTATTGGAATGGCAAAGGTGAGAGAATTAGTTTGAATATTTACTTTAATTATTGTTTAATTTATTTTATACTTGTCAAACATTTATTTCAGGTAAAATTATAAAATGTGTTATAGATATGCAAGTAAAAGACACAAACAACACAATGCTGGGAAGTTGGAAAAAAGGCTATGTTTCTGAAGTGTGAATAGAGGTGTAGTTAATTATACAATGATTCAAATAGTTTTTGTGTCCAATTTCTAATATGTAGCCTGTTTCTGTAGGTGTTCTAGTGGTCTTAGTGACTTGTTTATGTTATTACAAAAAACATTTTTCAGCAAATGTTTTAACTGATTTACTACTGCACTCTCTCTGTGTGGTAAATTTTGAGACTCTGGGTTGAGCAGCTAGAAGGCAATGAGGGGTGAAATAGGAGGCTTGAGAACTGCTTATAATGATAAATTTGTCCAGATAAAGTACTCAGAACACTTATCAAATTATAAACAATTAAACTAGTCTTTAAAAATAGCTTTACAATAGCTTTAAGATTTTTTGTTAAACCCACACGCTGTTTTGGAGGGTTAGTTGTATGGTACGAAATATCTAGAAAATAGACGTGGTGCATCTGATTAAAATGCTTTAGATGATGTAGTTCAATGATTTCTCTGTATTGCAGCAGGTGTCATGATGGAATATACAGAATAAAGATGAATATTGTAGTAATGTATTTCTAGAATGCCGTTGTGAGTGCTTCTTAAACAAACAGATACAGACCATTCTTAATATCAACAAAGTACACACATTGTCAACAGCTTAAAAACTAAAGTGGCTAATTTAAGGTACACATGCCAGTGAGAGGTTTTGTAGTAATATAGTTATAAAACACTGAGGTAGGTGAGGAGCATGGGGCCTTAATTCACATATGCCTCCATTATAAGTGATTACTACTTGATATATAAGTTACATGTCAACTAAACAATGCTGAAAATACACACAATAAAAATGAGGTATTAAATACTTAAATAACTAGTGTACCATTAAGCTCACATTTGTGTTTTGCCAATGCAGTCACAGAGTATAATAATAAAGCTAACATTTGAACATTATCTAAGTTAAGGGAGCTGTATAAGGACAGCAAAAATGCAGGTATCTGAATGCACACAATGAGGAAAAAAGTCCACAAATAATCCACACAAATGATAAATTACTTTTCCGGTCCCCCAATATAGTTTACTTGTTTATACTGCTACACTACTGAGCCCCCTCAGCTAGCATCCCTTGACTGCACTCTGTTTGGCTATGAGTGTTGCATTGTAAGTGTGATTCAGTGACAGCATCCAATCAGCTCCTGAGGATAGTCTATGATCCAAGCTCTTTGTAACACTCAGAAAATATATGTATTAAGCTTGCACTGGGTTGATAGCTCAAGTGATTTTCTTTTTAGTTCCTTTACTTTGGAGTTTCTGTTGTCGTTTTTTTATTTTTTTTGAGTCTTGACTTTTGGCTTTTTATTATTATTTGAAAACTTAAGGAAATATTTAAAAATGTGAATATATAGTACTTCAAATGAATATCTAATAATACTTGTGCCAATGGATTTGCTGATGTGTTATTCTGGGCTATTTAGGCAGCTCTTGAGGCGCTGGATGGACTAAATCTCTTTGGTGCCAAAGGAGGCCCAGAGTCTGTAGTTCACGCTTTAGCTGATGACATTCAACGTTGCCAAGTAAGAGCTTTGTTTCTGCTTTATCACACAGTATATGGGGATGCAGGAACCAAATGGTTAGGGCTATAATGTGATTCAGGGCTCCGTACCATTTAAGTTAATGTTTTCATTAACTTAATAGCTTAATGTCTTATTGCCTGCCACACTGTCTGTCTCCTCAGTCTATCCTCAGCTCCATGCTGCCCAGGGCCTCCACGTCCAAAGAGGTGGATGCTGGGGTTCTCTCCATTATTTCATACCCGGCTTTTGCAGTGGAGGACATTGACATTGTTAACATTACTAAGGAAGAGATCATCTCCAGACTTCAGGTGATCTGATAATATATTGGACAGATATTATATGACAGGAATTTGTGGTCATTTCTGAAAGAAAACCTAGATTGTTAAGGCACGTGGGTCTCAGTAATGTACCCAATAACCTCAGTAACGTCCCCAATGCAATTAAAATATGATTGTATAAAATATAGATGCTCTTTTTTCCCCTGAGCAAGGAACAGCATGTTAAATATCCAGTTTAACTGTAATATGGCATGTTATGACCTAATATAACATTACTCAAGAAACAACACTTGGTCAAGAATGAGATTTTGAACAATTTGACAAAGATGACATGCAAGTCATCTTTTTTTAATAGTGAGCATATGTCTAAAATGGAAGCATTGATTTTAGTAATTGTAGACATGCTCACTTATTATTGAACAATGCAGACTTCATGAATATATTGAAGAAAATAATGTTTGGAGGTATTGCTAAAGTAGAAGTAAATGATTACTATTTTGTTATCATAAAACATACTTACAATGAATAAAACAGACATTATAAGTGCACTTCAGGGAATAAGTGCACTTCAGGGATTTTATATACAGAGAGCTTCATTACACATAGAGTGTGAGCTGTAGCTCCAGCGGACATCACTAGCACAGCACAGCATAACTACAAAGGGAGAGCTAGAGAGACAACACAGGCTTGAGGTCTCTCACAGATGACAGCACCCCTCCGCCCCGCTGTCAACAAACCTGAGTCAATGTTTTGGAGCAGTGGAAGACTGCACCAAGATCCCGGAATACCACAGTCCTCTATATCCATGAACCACCAGATTTGCATCCTTTATCAATCATATTATCTAAATGCCTAGCACTTGAGTAAATAAATAGGTTTTAACATAGATTTAAAAACTCAGGCTGTGTCTGAATTTAAATGTGTCTGATATTCTGAAGTTCGTTCAAGAAGCTTGAAGGCTCTGTTTGAAAAGGCTCTTCTTCTTGCAGTAGATTTAATAATTCTAGTCACAAACAGGCAGCCAGCACAATGTGATCTAAGTAGACATGATGGTTCATAATACAAAATAAATTTACTCATGTACTGATGGGCGAGGCCGTCTGTAGCTTTATATGTCAAAAGCATAACTTTGTAATATATTCTAAATTTAATTGGTGGCCAGTGTAGTGCTAATAGTATTGGTCTAATATGTTCAAATTTCCTAGTATGTATACAAACTGTATCATTCTGGACCAAGTTTTGGAACTTGGGCATTGCAGTAGTCCAACCTGGAAGTGATAAAAACATGAACTGATAATGTGTCATCAACATAAAACTGAAAGTTTATGACCTGTTTATGTATAACATTCCATAGTTGTAACACATGTATGTGAAATGTATGTGAAATGTACTGGTAAATACAAAAAATGTAGAGAAGTGATCATATTAAGAATAAGTCGCTGCTGTTTTACAGGGAAGATATGGGTGCTGTCGTTTTCTCAGAGATGGACACAAAACCCCCAAAGAGGTGAAAATGTTTTAGTAGCAGTTTCTTAGGTGCATGTTTCATATATTATTGTAGAAAGTCACATATTATTTAATCCTTATTTGTTCAGTCTACCTTACTCTAATAATAATTTAATATAATTGTTATGCCACATTTGACCAAAAACAGTGCAGATGCAATGTGATAGGCTAAGATTTTGTTCTGTCTACTCAGGATCCCAATCGATTGTATTATGAGTCCTCAGAGCTGAAGCTCTTTGAGAGCATTGAGTGTGAATGGCCTCTGTTTTGGACTTATCTCATCCTGGATGGAATTTTCATCAATAGTCCAGAACAGGTGTGGAGTGTTTAGATGAAAAAGTATTGTCATGTATCTAATGAATGATTATATTTAATGTGCATGTGTATAAAATAAATGACTGCTGTTTGTTCTGGTGTACCACAGGTAGATGAGTACAGAAACGCCTTAGATGCAGTTCTTATTAAAAGTAAAGAAGGACTGCGCCTCGTTCCTGAGCTTTACAGCGTTCCTCTAGATAAGGTAAGTAATGACCGGCAATGACCCAACCAACGCATGTACGGGTCTTTATTTTTTCAATTTTGAAAGCTCAGATAAAGTGGCATATGGCCCTGGACAAAATCTGATAAGCAGCCACTCGGTTGCAGATTGGTGTTTTATTCAATAGACCTTGAACTCTAACCCTGTGTATTTTATTTGAATAAGGTGGAAGAAGAATATAACAATCCTCACACAGTGGAACGAGTACCATTAGGCAAGTGCCCGCTGAAATGGGGCCAGTCTCTGTACATATTGGGTAACTTGTTGGCAGAGGTACTGTAAAAAATCAATCTAATGTCCCTTGGTCCTTTCAGTTCTATTTTAAAATATCTGGCACATTCTGCTTGTTAGAATGAGCATGTGATAGTTATGCCTTCTCTATCGATTTATGTGGAAATAACCATCAATAGCCTTTTCTGTATGTTAATACTGCAGCAATCTCCTGAAAAATCTTCAACCCATTCTTTGCACACAAAAGATAGAAAGTGTGTTTACATAAAGTCCTTCCATTTTTATAGGGATTCTTAGCCCCTGGAGAGATTGATCCGCTCAACAGACGTCTCTCTACCACACCTATGCCAGATGTTGTTGTTCAGGGTATGACAGATATGTCTTTTCCCACACAGTAACAAAGCTACATTGTTTATGTATGCAAAGCAACTTCACAGTTGTGTCAATTATTTTAATGTATATTTTGAATATTTTAAACCGTCACTGTCAAATTTCATTTTCATTTAATATTCATTAAAACTTCAGGACAATTATGTTTTCTGTCTTTTTCAGTAAGATATTAAAAGTTTACTCTTTTTACAGTTTAGGCTGAAATTTTCCTTAGTGTCTTCATGTGTTATTTTTTAATTTTGACATTTGGAACCAAAATATATGTTTTTCTATAGATGACCGTGTAATACAAAAAAGAATTCTCATGCATGGTAGTAATGAAAACTGAAAAGAGGAAAAAGTTTCCATGATGTTATCATTCAGAGATATATAAAAAGGTTTAACATATGAACACCTGCTGTGAACGATGCAAAGAAATACATCTGAGGCTCTTGAAATACTATCCTGTGTCACGGCTTTCTTGTTGCTTAACATCATTTCTTTCTCCAATATAGTGTCGATAATTGCAGAGACAGAGGAAATCAAACAGCTCCTGCAGAAGCATGGCATTGATTCTGAAACTTTGGAGGACATCCGTACAATTAGGGTCCAGCCTTCCAGGGTTCTTAGTCACATCTATGCAAGACTAGGTAGATTAAAGAATCCTTGTATCTGCAAAGTATTCACTTTACATGAGAAATACATTATTTAATTGTAATGTAAGTTAATTTAAAAAGATGCCAAGAACTTTGGGCCATATCTATTGGTCTGTTCATTATTATATTTTCACATAATGTAAACGTTAGGGTTTATATTATGAATTACATCAAGAAATGAAAGAGAATGTGCTAAAATGTTAAAATCTGTTTAAATTCTTTATGTTCTTCTTGAAGGACGTAATCAAAGACTTGGCTTGACCGGAAGACCGTATCGCCACATTGGTGTCTTGGGGACATCTAAGTTCTACTTCATACGAAACACCATCTTTTCATTTACCCCTCAAGTGAGTAAAATAATGTAAACTGATTTTAGTAATGTATAGTACAGACAGAGGTGGGTAGGAATATATTGCTTGCATTAATTTGCACATTTCTGACATTTGTAATTTGTTTGTGCAAACCGTGCAATAAAACTTAGCAGTGAAAATACAAACAGAGCAGCGGTAGCCAATTTTGACCCCGGGGAGCATTAATGGGTATGGTGCCTTGTTCAAGGGCAACTCAGCCATAGATTGAGGAGGAGAAACATTTATTCCTTTATTGCCCCACCTTCAAATTTTCTTCCAGTTGAGTGGATCGAACCGGCAATTTTCCAGTCCCAAGTTCGGCTGCCTCTTATATTTTTTAAATAACAATTTTGTTCCTGTGATTTCAGTTCATAGATCCCCAGCATTTTTACCTTGCTCTGGATAATAAGATGATTGTTGAGATGTTCCGTATTGACATCTCCTATCTGTGCTCACGTTGGAGAATGACTGGCAGGCCTACGGTTACATTCCCAATCTCTCAGAGCATGCTAAGTGAGTATTCACTCTATTTTTCAACACAAACTCAAGACAGCATGCAGAGCTACTCTGTGTATATATTGTTTTAATATACATTTGATAATACATAATATGGCAAGAGGTTAGTGTACACCTGCGAATCCAAAGTTTCTTCAGAAATCAAGGGTATCAATAGGGAGTTTTCCATTTGCAGCAGTAACAGTCTGAACACTTCTGGGAAGGCTTCTAGTTGCTGTGAGGATTTGATTGCATTCTGCCAATAAAGCATTATTAAAATCAGTTTCTGATAATGAATAATACATTTTGGATCACAGATGCTACTCCAAGTCATTCTTGAAGTATTGAAAAGTGTTTCATCACTCTATAGAACACAGATCTCCTGCGCCACAGCCCAGAGCTGGGGGACCCTCTAGGCCAAGCTTTGCTTTGGGCATATTAACCTAAACCTCATGCACAGCTGCTAGTTTCAATTGATTTTTTGCTTTTTCATGACAATAAGGATAATTTGACTCTTCTTGTCAAATTAATTAATTAATTTGATTCTTTTGGTTGTGCTACAATTGCAGCTGATGATCATAAAGATATTGACCCTGCTATCCTGGCTGCCCTCAAAAAGCTACAAGATGGATACATTGCAGGAGCAAGGTAGAATCTTAGATAATGCTTAGCTGAAATGTGAACCAAAAGTAAAATTTGTTTAAAAGCATTTTTATTTCTTATGTGCAGGGCAAAGATTGGAAGGCTAGAATCATTTCTGGATACGTCTTGCTGCGCTCATCTTATGTTTATGGACTGTGGTGAGACAATGTTTATTTTAGAATTTTGTGCTAACTAAAACTTCTCAACCAGTGGAACTCCAGTGCGCACTCACCAAACAAGGACGAGGATTCAGGTTTTGTGGTGCCAATAACCACTGACTGGCAGCTGTCAATAACTGGCCACTGTTTGTGGCAGCAGGCAGTATACCAGTGGTAGCTGTCATTGACCACTTAGAGGCAGTTGGCAGTCAACCAGTGGCAGCTACCACTGTAAAGTTAGAGGAAGTTGGTTGTCAGAGGTCAGTGTCAGTGACTGGAAGACATCATTAGCTTACAGTGCTCCTTTCAGGAGACCTTTCCTGGAACAGTGTGAATGAGAGTAAACATTTTAGAGTGTGTCCTAGAATAGGTTTTAATGGAAAGGGTTCAGGGCTTGATTAAAATTTTGGAACTTTGTTCCTGTTCCTGAATTAATGCAAAGCAATGTACAAACTGTGTAAATGTGCCTTTAAAAGTACAACAGTGGTATATTACCCTGGTACATTTAAGGGTATCATTATTTTCCCTAACTAAAATGACTGAATATGTACCTTTGAGTTATTTTGAGAGTGAAGGAGTATTTTAAATTGTATGTCACTTCATATGGCATTGCTGTTTGTTACAGAGGTGGACTACTTGGCGGAGTATCTGGATCAGCTATTTGCTGTTAACGAATGGACTCCCCTCAGCTCCATTAAAGGAGGGCGCAACCGTTTCAGGGCTGTGGCCAAAAAGACACAAGAGATCGTGTCTCTGGTGCAGAAAGCCAGTGTGCTGGACATACACAGTAAGTTCAGAAAGCAGTTTCATTCAGCTTGTGTTTTATCTTAGAGCTGTACAGAACTCACATTTAATTCAGTTTTTTTTACGTCCTCTCCACAGATGTACATAGGTATCTCCCAGTTAAGCTGTTCCAGGAACCACCCCCAGCCTTGCAGCTTAATGAAAATAAGGTAAAATTAACCAGTATATGTTCAAAACATACAAACTGTGTGCTCCTGAGCCAGTTACATGCTTTTGTCGTTTTCTAAATATTGGTTGATCTTTTTTCAGGTGACATTTCAGAGGAGATTAGACATAATATAATCCACATGCCTCAGGAGTGTGAAAGTCAAATTATAGAAATGTCATTAAATTAAAATATTATTTTAATGAAATATGATTCTTAACAACAATGCATTACCATCAAAACTGCCACCATCAGATAAACAGTTCTAAAAGCAATCAAGTTTGAGAAACTGGAGAAATTAAGCTTCACCCAGTGCTATGGGTCTGAAAGAATTAAGTCACTGAAAACAGGAAATACGACAAAAACTGAAATGTGCATTTTTTTTCAACAAATCATTTGCTAATTTATTGTCTGTAAAACGCTTATCCAGTTCAGGGATGCTGTGGTCTGGAATCACTGGGAACATGGCGGGAACACACCCTGGAGGCTGCGACAGTCCTTCACAGGGCAACACATACGCATACCTTCACTTACACACTCACACCTAGGGACAGATTTGAGTAGCCAACCCAGCTTACCAACATATTTTTGTTTGGGAGGAAATCAGAACACCCTGAGGAAACTTACACAGACACGGGGAGAACACACCAAACTCCTCACAGACAGTCAACCTGAGTGGAGCTTGAACCCAAACTCTAGGACCCTGGAGCTGTGTTACAGCGACACTACCTGTTGTGCTACCGTGCCGCTCTTCAGCATATCAGCAAAACATATTATTTGACTATGGGTGTCTGTACTCTACTTGTTGGTAGAGAACATTTGGAGAATTATTTTACTCTGAATATCCTGGACTGTAAAAAATTCCACCTTATTTTAGATCCATCATAATGCAGTCACTTCATCAGTGAACTTGCCCAGAGATCAAGATGGAGGGATTGACTACCCAGCACTGGTGCAGATGCTGAAACAAAGTCAGAACATTCAAGACCAGGCTGACATACTATACATCTTGTATAAGGACAAGTAAGGACACAAGATCTTTGCATCAATGTTCCAATGCTAATGTTGTGCAGGTTGAAAGGAGTTTTAATGTGTCTGAGTATGTTTTATCAGAGGTATGGCCTGGGACACCAGGCTGCATGGCAAAGGCTGGAATGTAAGGAAACTCTTGAATGAACTGTATGAGAAAGCTGGAAGACTGAGACACTGGGGACTCATTCGGATGGTGTGTGGCATGCTCCACAGAAATGTGGAAGAACTGGATGAGGTGATTACCACAGCTGCACTTTTCTTTTTTTTCACTCTGTAGTTTTCCTGCAAAGTATTGATGTATAATACATAAAAAATATTAAGTGACACCTTTCTGAAATACTCCCTCCATTCTTTTATGACAGGCTTGTACAGATCTGCTGGCTCATCAGAAACACCTGACTGTGGGTCTACCTCCTGAACCACGAGAGAAAACGATATCAGCGTGAGTTCATCCAAAAATAAAAAATAAAAAATAATAAAAATAAAAAAAATAAAATTGTTTGACATATTCATGTTCTGTTTAGGTCCCCACTTTTTCCCCCCACATTTATATTTATATCATTTAGCAGATGGACTTATCCAGAGTGACCTACAAAAACTAATGGGATGACTAGGCTCTCTTGTGTTTTTAATGTGTCTTGTATATCTTGCCTCCTCACAGCCCCCTTCCTCCAGATAAGCTGGCGACGCTTATAGTTGAGGCCAGTGAGAATAACCTCACAATTGCTATCCTCACTCAGGTTACACCTCCCATTACTCTCTCCTCCATCTGCAGCACCAGTGAAATATTTGGACACATATGCTGTAAACAAATCCAAATTATTCATTCATTCATTCATTATCTATAACCGCTTATCCAGTTCAGGGTCGCGGTGGGTCCAGATCCTACCTGGAATCATTGGGCACAAGGCAAGAATACACCCTGGAGGGGGCGCCAGTCCTTCACAGGGCAACACACTCACTCACACCTACGGACATTTTTGAGTTTTCAATCCACCGACCAACGTTTGTTTTTGGACTGTGGGAGAAAACCGGAGCACCCAGAGGAAACCCACACAGACACGGGGAGAACACACCAAATCCAAATTATGCAATTCTAAATATTTCAAAAAGCACACACCTTGCCTTGATACAGCTTTGCATGCTCTTGCCGTTCTCTAAAATATATTCATACGGCGCATATGGGATTCTTTAAAGTACCTTCACTTCTGTTGAGCACCTGCGGAGTGCTGAAAAGTGTGAGGGTGAAAATTTTCAATTATATATTGATTTGAAATTATAGTATGATTGAAATAAATAAATACAAAGGCGTGTATGTATGTATTACACTGGCCCTTTATTAGTAAAAACATGCATAATTCTGTATATTATAAAAATATTCACTCAGTCAAATGTATTCACACATTTCACTGGTACTGCTCCAAAAACAACATATATTTAACATTAAAGTTTGTGTGTATATACTAAGACTTGTGTGATTGGCAGGAGATAATGGTCTTCCTGGCCATGAGCATACGCACCCAGCCCAAACTTTTCAGTGAAATGTTCCGCATCCGCATTGGCCTCATTATACAGGTCATGGTTACTGAACTGGCACAGTCCCTCAGTTGCTCTGGTAGGTTTATTTCACTTACACAAGTCATAAGAAAAATGTGTAATGAAATGAATTTTTTTAAATATAATTTTTAATTGTATAAATTTCAAACATTTCACTTACATTTTTAGTCAATATGATTGACCAACATGCTGCCCCTAGTGGACACTGCATGTCTGGAATATAAACTCAAACTGTCTTTATATATTTTCCTGTTTAGCTAATATTTATCAGTCTATCTGAGACTTTGTTCACTCTTTGTTTGTGATGTTGGGAGTCGGTGTTGAGATTCTAGTGAGCAGTCCCTGACATTAATCCACAAAGATGTTTGTGTGGTGATAAAATGGAGAGCATGACTATTATATCCTTGAAGTAAATTCATTTTAAAAAATCATGCATAAGTCCCTTTTTGCATAAGACCCCCCCAGTTAAAATCCTTGTTTGCTGGCCTACAAAGACATAAATACAGTTTAATTTATTTTTGCAAATCATGCATTCTCCGATCACATATATACTATATTCCATGAACCTGAATGAAAAAAACGTATAGCTCAGCAGAAAAACAGAAATTATATTTTATACCTAATATTAAAATATGTTTATTTTTTTTAGGTGAGGAGGCTACAGAGAGTTTGATGAACCTGAGCCCATCTGAGCTCAACAACCTTCTCCTCCACATCCTCAGTGGCAAAGAATTTGGAGTACAGAGAAGTGGTAAGTTGTTCATGTTTATCGTATCACGGGTTTTTATACATATATCATTTTTGATATTTTAACATTCTGTTTGTTGCTTGTGTCCCAGTGCGCTCAGCTGGAAACATTGTCACTCCAGTCATCTCTATACACGACAAAAGCAAATCTGGTTCAGCAAAAGATCAGATAAAAAGTGTCAGTAGGGTCAAGCATGACATCAAGATGGTAAGAGACAAAGCATGATTTCATTTCACTTGTATTAATCATTCAGGAAAAACGTGACTTCTGACTAATTGCTCTTTTTTTTTATTTTCAGCCCTTATCTGTGCATAGCCTGGATCTCAATAATATTGAGTCAGGGGTGAGTAGCCTCTGGAACCAAAGCTAAATAAAGATTAAAGCTGCACTGTGTCATCTTTCAGGGTATGATCTTTGGTGGAAATGTGTAACTACATGTCATATATGTTAAAACATTTTGTAACATGGGTTTTATTTAAATTTGATGATTATGGATGAATTGTTGATTAATCTTTTCATTGTAAACACATTTTAAGTGAGGATATATGTAAATTATCTAGTATTGTTATTATATATTTTTCATTATAATGTTTATTTTACATTTGTGATCTCATATGTCTCACACCACATCTGATCCCACAGCATGAATGTGAACTGTATTTCAGACTTTACAGAATGAATAACAGCTTTACAGCAACTAAAACTTATATTAATGCAGCTTCCCAAAGTAGGGGTGTGCCTGCAATCTGGAAGCAAAACAATTACTTGTGTGTGTGTTTTGGGGCTCAAAAATGTTCTCGTTAAAGTTTACATAATGGAGCTTTAATCTAATATTTTATTTCAGAGTAACTTAAAAGAAACAGTATAAATAGTTTAATGGCCGCAGTGTTAATCACATTTGTTCTCTCAGAGGTATAGGCTGCCAAGCATTCAGTTATTTCAAGGTTCAGCAGGAGCTGCAATGGTGCGCAACAGCAGACAAGGCCAATGGCTTCGTCGTAGACGACTGGACGGAGCTCTCAACAGAGTGCCTGTTGGTTTCTATCAGAAAGTCTGGAAGATCTTACAGAAGGTTAGTGAAACAATATCTTGTTGAGTGTAACCTCAAATTCTATGGACCAAATAAATTATAAAATCTTATTTTCATTGAATTCTTAGTGTCATGGTCTCTCCATTGAGGGGTGGGTACTTCCATCATCAACCACAAAAGAGGTAATTCAACAAGCCACTGAAAACTTGCAGTGGGGTACAGTGACTTATAGACCATGGTACTGGGACATAAATGTCATTAAATGAGGAACGAACACCTAGATAACAATGTTACGTTCAGTTTATACCCTCTAAGGGATTCCAGTAGCATGTTAGCCAAATGTTTTTGGTCATTCAGTATTAAACACAGTTTTTAAAATTGTTTTGTTTTGTATATGAAGTTGTTACAGAGATTAACAATTTATCTTACAGCTGTTTTGCCATTACTTTTTCAATAAAAAGCCCTGGAATACTGTTTTCTGTTTCTATATTCTATGGTGCTTCTCTGGTTGAAGGATGCAGGAGCATCATTGGCTCTGTTTTAGACAAAGTAGGAAACAGTATTGTAAAATTTGTTATCTAACAGTTGCTCACAGTGGTACCAGTATTGATAAATTCATAAAATAGAAGTTAATGTTAGGTAGAGTTTAGCTACTGGAAAACCACAATGAGTAGTTCACGATTGTCATTAAATAAAAGGCATTTGGAGTATTTTTAGTATTTTAGACAATGGAGAGTACTCCAAATGTTCAAAAGCATGAACTGAAATGAGGATGTTGCTCATGATTACTCCATAGGTGGATATTATAGAATATTATTTTCTGCTGTTTCGGAAATTATAGGTATTATTTGAAGCCAATAAGGCCCTTTGTTTGTGTCTCTGATATGAGATTACATGTCAAAGCTTTGTCTTAAATATGTTGTTTTCATTTAAATGTCATTATTAGATGACTCCGGGTGAGATAAAGTTTGCAGTTCATGTGGAAACTGTACTGAACCGCGTTCCACAGCCAGAATATAGGCAACTACTAGTGGAGACTATTCTGGTGCTGACCATGCTAGCTGAGGTGGACATCCAGACAGTGAGAAGAATTATTCAAGTGGACAAGATTGTGCAAATGGCCAGCAACTTATTCTACAAAGACCAGGTTAGCCTCACATTTACATTTATTTTTTAAGTTTAAAAAAATCCATAATGTTTTCCTATGATTCTTTTTCGCATTATGAAATGCCCATTATTCTGACATCTAGCTGCCAGGAAATGGCCATCCCATATTGGGGGCAGGCTCTATAAATCTGAAAATGGTTCCTTTAGAGTCTACTGCTCTTTAAACTTGAGACTAATATTTTGAGAATAGTTTGACCATCAAATCTTTCAGTATCAGATAAGCAACTGTGTAAACCAGTGCTGTGTATGGTGTGTCAAAAGTAGGGAGCAACAGTGGCCTAATGGTTTGAGAAGAGGGCTTGAGGAGGAAAGAGCACTGGTCTGAGGTTGGATTGAAGGAACAGTGTTGTCCTTCTCCTTCAAGATAGCCAACACCCAACTGCTCACGAATGGTTGCCTGCTGCTCCGGGTGTCTGTGTGTGTGTGGATAATTAATGTAGATCTGTCGTGTGATATTGGCAGTCCTGGAACATCTCTCAGCCAATCACATTTCAGGGTCATAACTGTGGTATAATGTTGCAGCAGTATACTCAGCCCTACATTGGATTCTAAGACTGGACACATGCAAAAGGCTTACAGACTGTCTTGTTATTGCTCAAATTATAATAGTTTTCTCTTTTGTGACTCAAATCTTCGGAGTTAAGTTTTAAGATTTAGTGTGAAGTGTTCTCAGAAGAGTAAATCATGGATAGATCAACTCTGTATACTCTTAATTTCAGAGATAATAGAAAATCAAGAGACTACTAACTTTTGGACATATACTGTATGTATGTATATAGGTCACAGAGGGCCTGTACCTCAAGTTAAGTTTAATTGTATAGTATGTTTCAGCCTGATGGTGTCAAAAAGCAGATATACATAAAACAAAACCAAATGAATAGCACCATATGAGCAAGCAAAGGCAAGTGGCAACTCCCTCAAAGCTTGCGGAAGAAACCTTGGAATATTGTGAATCTGGAAGATTCACACAGGGGACCCACCATTCTCTGGTCAAACAAATGGTGTAAACATGAGGGTAAAAGGGATTTTGCAGATTTATGAAAGAACACAGACTACTGGCAGCATCTTATAAGGCTTTCATGTAAATCAGATTTCAGCTTTTGAGCAGGTAATGTCAGCATCTTAAACTGAAAAAAATGCAGGCCAAATAGCAACAAGCGTCAAGGGAAAAATGTCACTAATATAAAGCACAGCTCTTAGTAATCATCAGAATGGTGGGATGCTAATGGCACCCCTTGTGGAAAAGATTAAGCCTGCTAAATGTGAGTGAGAGCCAGTTTAACATCTTTTCCAATTTAATTTGCTAAAACACGTTTCACTCATTTATGTTCAATATTTTAAACATCTTTTAAGCTTAAAAATACAATATCCATAATTGCTTTTATCCTTAATGAGTTTGTCTAGAAAGACCCACTTAGTTTATACCTTTATATTGTGTAAAACTTCTTTAAAATTTAAATTTCTTTACTCAAGTTTAATTTTCTGAAGTGCTTCAAGGTGCAGTTTTTAAATTCTTTTTATTTGGTGGTGGATCACTACGTTTGTATTTTCCCATTTTATTTCGATGCCTCCTGTTTTCAGAAAGACCTGGGAGCAGATGACAGTCTCCTGGAAAAAGACCAGTCGAATGGTATCTGCAGATTACTTTATGACTGTGCACCAAGTGGCCTCTTCGGGAGCATGACCTACCTGTCTAAAGCTGTAGCTGCTTATGTTGAAGATTTTCTGCCAAGTGGATCCTGTGCTCTTCAGTGAAGCACCAAATTTATGTTGAAATTGTTTATGCTGCAAATGCCCACGGCTGGAACTGCACTAACAAAACATATTGCAAAACTGCTGAATAATGAAACTGCCAGATTAATTTGTATCTACAGTGGAAAGGTGAGGCATTATGGTTACTAAACACTAATGCTTGATGATTGCTATTTTTAATCAATAGCTTTAAAAGCCTTAGATATTTAAAGTGGTGTCTCTTTTAACAAAACACATATCCTCACAATCCTATGCAATTCTGGATGCTCCTGGTCAAAGGAATAATATCAGTTTAATTGATTTTCTGATTAAAGATACACATCCTCTATAGAAAACACTTATATGTATTTCTTGTAACACTTTATATTTTTCTCCTTTAATGCATATTTAACCCAGCAAATGCACAGAAATTGGGAACTAAAATTGGCACAAAATGCCATATTCACTGTGTTACCTATTTTACTTTTGAAAATAAATAAAACATGTAAAATGACCAGGGGCATTCAAATGGCTTACATACTACAGTATACAGAAGTATGACATTTATGCATTTACATTAAAACCAGAATTAAACTTGGTCAAATATTTAATAAAACACATACACACACTGCTGTATTTGTTTTTAATTCATACAGCCATACCTTTACCATACCTGAATGAAACATTACAAGTTACTGTATGCAGAAACAGCTTTAACTTGTAAGGTGAAGTCCAAAATGTTTGGGGACAAGACAAATGTACAAAAAGTGACCTGTACACATTTCTCCAAGATTCAAGAATTCAGGAGGCCAGCAACTGTGGCATGATTAACATTGACAGTGGTTGGTTCAAAACACTATTCAGGCAATGTGCATACAAAACCGTGGCTTGGTTTAGACATAATAAACATTGATTTAAGTGCGCACGATTACAACAATCACTTTTCCGAATGGGGCAAAAGGGCAAAGGGCTTGACATCATGACATTGTTTCATTCCACCGCAATTCACTATACACTGTCATTCCATTTGCATCAGCCAGTGACATCATCCAAGAGGGCCATCTAGAAACACTAGATTTGACACTTAAAAATTAAAGAGAACATGTAAAATGACAGGACTATGTTATGTTTGTCGGGCAGGGTATGCTACGAACACACAGCTTAAGGGGAAAATGGCACATGAACATATCAGTCTCTGAACCATTTCATGTTGCTTTGTCATATTTGGTTTTGGGTTGGTTGATGTTTTTCCTCTGGCGCTACGTTCAGTCATTTTTCCCCCCCTCAGCACTACATGAAGTGCATCTAGTGCAGAAAGAAAAAAGATTTGCTTAAGGGACTATTTCTGCTGTGTAATTTTTTATGATTATATGTTCACTGTTTTGCACACTCCTAAATAAATCAGGAAAAATCTCTGGATATTCTGCTAGTATTTAAGTAAAGTGTGTTAAGTTAAGTATAATATAATGATGGAATTTATTGGAATTAAATATGAATTAAATATATGCAATGAACATAATTACTGTCAAATTGAACAACCAAAAAATAAAAAACAAAACAACAAAGTGCATCTGCCTCAGTCGAAAGTGGAAAATCCATTTTTAGGAATGTGAGTGCAGTACCTGAGTTCCAGGGACAGGGGTGAAAGGGTTGGTGGTGCGAAGCACAGGCTGGTTATACATCACAGGCTGGGGTGCCATCAAGGGGACTGAACCCATCTGACCCATGGGAGGAGGAATCTAGTTGAAAATAATACAAGCTCTTGTAAATTACTTCAATCTAAATATGACATTTTAAATAATGAAACCTGAAGTTGTGTACAAAAGCATGAAATATATACAGAATCTTTCAGCCAAAAACTTAAGAGCTCAAGAGTTGCTGAATAGTTTGCAGTCATTACTCACTTTATGAATAATATAGGAAACTTGGTGTACCTGCCATGACTAGTACTCATATTCAAGACAACACATTACACTGTAATGTGCATAATATTTAAAGTTATGTTGGTGCAACAGGTAGCATTGCTGTAACACAGCTTCAGGGTCCTGGGCTTGTTGGTTCAAACCCCACCTCAAGTCCCTTGCTCTGAGGAGTTCGGTGTGTTCTTTTTGTGTCTTTGTGGCTATTCAAAAATGTCCATAATGTGAGTGTGTAATGCACTCTGAACCCTGAACAGAAAGAAGTGTTGACAGAAAAATTGGTCCTACCATCCCATATACAGGCACTTGAGGGGTTGTCATTGGAAATGCTACCGGAGCTGGTGCCTGAAAGGTAAAGAGAAGTTCTATGATAAAACTTTGATTTATATATTGGTGCAAAATTAAGATACTGTAGTTACGCTAAAATAATGTAAAAACTCTTTGGAGATCTATAAATTACAAAATGCTTACAAAGAAAAAAAAAGTCTTACATAGCCAGTATAAATCATTCCATTCTGTAGCAAACACATAAAAAGAAGAAGGTAAGAAGCAGAGCATTAGCAAGCATCAGAGTTTCTATTTGCCCCATGTCAAATACAGATTATAAGAGTTTTCTTTTATTCATTCAGCTCTGTCATTATAATCAGATTCAGATTTACATTCAGTTTTAAGCAGAGATTTTTTTTTACCATTTGTGGCACAGGGATGGGAGCAGGAGCCAGGTGTGTGTGTCCCCACGGTGCAGTGCCACTCATAGCTTTAGACTGCCAGTGAGAGCCCCCTGTGGTTTTTTTCTCCAGGTGAGTCCACTGAATCTCAGGCCTAATTAAAAAGCATGACATAAATAATATATCCAAATATGTGCTGATGGTGCTAAAAAAACAGCATTAGTGGATAAAATTAAGTTTATTGTTTTTATCTTCATGTCCTTTATTTACATGACTCTGCAAAGTTATTAGGCACCTAGGAATATTATAATTAAACAGGCTATTTAATTCAGCTTAAGGCTGCAACAGGGAGATGAACTCAGAAGTTTTAAGGCAGGAGTTCAGGGTGGCTTCAGAATGCGTGTAAAGCCAAACACCACATTTGATGGAAGAATATGAGGGAAAAAAATGGGTGGAGAAGGGGCTTAACTGTGTACTTATGACAAGCCTGACAGTCCCTCTCATCCTCAGCTTGTAGGACATGGCATGCATATTTTCTAAGAAGAATTTCAAATTTGAATTTGTCTGACAACAGGACACTTCTCTGCTTTGCCTCAGTGCAAGTCTACAGAGAAAGTCTACAATTGTGGGGGAAATGCTGTTCTCTACACTATGGTTTGTTTACATTCAGAAGCTCAGCATACCCGAAAGACAGGTTGTTCTTTTAACCATTTACTGATCCCGGGGCTTCATAAAGACATCATACCATTTTCCAGAATGCAAGTGCACTGGAGAGCTAGCAAATGGTGAGGAAGTAGTCTCAGAATTTTATTTTAGAATTTTTTTTTTCTTTAATTAAAATCATGAAAGTTGACTTTAAATGAGCTTAAGCCCAAAGAATTTGATTATGTTTCTTGATCCTGTTTAAATATGGTTTCTTCTTTGCATATAGAGTTTTAACATTGTGGATGCAGCAACGAATTCTTGTTATAGACAATGGTATTGTTTCTCTGGATGCTCTGAAAATTTTAATAATATTATGTACAGCAGACGAAGACCCCAGGTTCTTTACTATTTTAAGTTGAGAAAAATGATTCTTGAACTGTTGCACTATATGCCCATAGTCTTTGACAGAATGATGAACAAATCTTCATCTTTATTCTTTGGCAGTACTGGTTACTCATCACCATAGATAACTTGGAGGCATCTACAATAGCAATATTTTTACACTTGACATTCAGGTGAAAGATTCTTCTGTGTAATCTGATTTCATGTTGTTAAATGTAAAAGCGATACTTGTGGCAGGTCCTCTGGCAATGCTGCTCTACTCTGCGCAAGCAGTAGAGGTGGCAAGTTCAGGTCCAGAAAGTAAAATCATTTTCACAACATAATTTTACTTTTTTTTTTCTCTTTTTTATATATATGCAAATATTCACTCATTTTGAATTTGAGGCCTGCAACATGCTCCAAAATAGTTGGGACAGGGGCAACAAAAGACTGCTCAAAAAACACCTGTTTGGAACATTCCACAGGTGAACAGGTTAATTGGATACAGGTGAGAGTCATGATTGGGTATAAAGGGAGCATCTCTGAAGGGCTCAGTCATTCATAAGCAAACATGGGGTGAGGTTCACCACTTTGTGAACAACTGCATGAGCAAATTGTCCAACAGTTTAAGAGCAACATTTCTCAACATACATTTGCAAGGATTTTAGGGATTTCTTGATCTAGAATCCATAATATCATCAAAAGATTCAGAGAATCTGAAGAAATCTCTCCAAGTAAGTGGCAAGGCCGAAAATCAACATTGAATGCCCATGATCTTTGATCCCTCAGGCGGCACTGCATTAAAAACCGACATCATTCTGTAATGGATATTACTACATGGGTTACGGAACACTTCAGAAAACCATTGTCAGTGAACACAGTTCGTCATTCAATCTACAAGTGCAAGTTAAAAATCTACCATGCAAAGTGAAAGCCATATATCAACAACACCCAGAATCGCTGCTGGCTTCTCAGGGCCCGAGCTCATCAGAGATGGACTGATGCAAAGTGGAAAAGGGTCCTGTGGTCTGACGAGTCCACGTTTCAAATTGTTTTTGGAAATCATGGACGTCGTGTCCTATGGGCCAAAGAGGAAAAGGACTGTCCGGATTGTTATCAGAGCAAAGTTCAAAAGCCAACATCTCTGATGGTATGGGGGTGTGTTAGTGCCCATGGCATGGGTAACTTGCACATCTGTGAAGGTACCATTAATGTTGAAAGGTACATACAGGTTTTGGAGCAACAAATGCTGCCATCTAAGCAACATCTTTTTCAGGGACATCCCTGCTTATTTCAGCAAGACAATGCCAAGCCACATTCTGCACCTGTTACAACAGCGTGGCTTCATAGTAAAAGTGTCCAGACCTGTCTCCCATTGAAAATGTGTGGCGCATTATGAATTGCAAAATACGACAACGAAGACCCAGGACTGTTGAGCAACTGATCAACTTGAACATTAAATATATTATCTTTGTAGTGTATTCAATTGAATATAGGTTGAAAAGGATTTGCAAATCATCGTATTTTTTTTAATTTTATATTTTACACAGTGTCCCAACTTCATTGGAACTGGGGTTGTATGTACTGAAAGTTAAATAATCCTTACTTTTTGGAAGGGGGTCCTCCAAAGTGCAAATCTGTGCAGAAGAAAAAAAATTAGACTGCAAGTACATAAAACAGAACACAGAATAAATAAGGTTGTAAATAAAAACTTACTGCCCACTAGGTTGGCCAGAGATGAGTCCAAGTCATTAGTCAGTAACTTTCCTCCATTGTGAATTTGTGTACCCTGGCCATGAATCTGTGAAGAAAGGGTGGGCTTCAGCAGGGGCCCTAGAGGACAGACAACCTACAGAAAGAAGCAGAGAAATGGAGAGATTACACAAAGGGAAACAAAATGAGAGTAGTTACTTATGCCCCTCTTTCCATTTACAAGCTATTAGATTCACTCAATCACTTTTGACTCACCCAGAGAAAGCCCAGTCAGGCACAGCAATTGCACAAAAAAGAAAAAACAAAACAAAAAAACAGTCGAATAATTGAGTTATACCTTATGAAAGAACAATTGTTAAATAATTGTACAAAGTGAAAATAAATCTGTGACTTTAGTTTTTGTGTAAAACTGGTCTTAAATCTCACCTCCCCAGCCATTGTTATTGGCAGGCAGGGTGGTGGTCTGAACAGGAGTGTTGAGGCTGTGTTGAAGGTCAAAATGATCACTGGTGAAATTGTGCACACTGTTGAAGATAAAGGGTGTGAATAGATAATGATATTCTATTATTTGTCGTTTTGTTTCCAACTAAATATGAATCAAATGGTAAAACATTTCTGGCAATCAATATGCAAGCCTAAAAATAAACATTATACACTTTGTATTATTTCTACTAAAGGCAACGTCTACGATTGTGGAAAAATGCTGTTATTTGGTTTATTTAGGTTCAGAAGCTCTGTGTATTTTAATGCGGCATGGTATATTTTATGGGAATAAAAATGACTGATGTTTGCATGTGGCTGAATTTTAAGATGTCTGTAAGTGTTAATTCACTATTTGAATTATTAGATAAACTAATTTAAAGTTGTTTATTTTTGTAGCACCTATGGTCTGTGTTTACTTTTAATGCAGTTAGTGCTTTCCCAAATTTATAGTCAGTTCCGTCTACAGCAAGAAATAAGTCAATATGACCCACCTATGGAGTAGGGACAGAGAAATATCTTCATGTCAGTTCATGCTTTTCAAAGTTTGGAGGTATCTTTCCTGTCTAAAAAACTTCAAAATCCTTTTTTCTGCTGTGAGCTGACAGAGAAATCCTAGCATACCGGGTTGAGACACTTTGGGATTTTTATGCATTTACAGACACATTAGACTGTTTTCAGAGAGATAGCAAATGGTGAGTAAACATCCTCTGAATTTCATAAAAAGTGTTTTTTGACTAAAAATCGTGTACGTCGCCTTTAAGTTGTTATTTACTTTTTTTGGTCAATTATGAATAAATATACAAACAAATGTAACTGGAATAAATAAATAAATAATAAAACAATAAAATAAAGTTTTTTTATTCATAACTGTACCACAGGTATTAACTATACCCGTTTGTGATGGGTAGATCTGATGGAGTTGAGAGGAGCTCGGTGGCACCGCTGCTGGTGCAGGTACTGTTGGCACTGCCCACAGACTGCCCACTGGGAGACACTGTTGGGGTTTGCATGCCAATATCTTTGAGCTGTACTCCCTAGTGGTGAGGATAAAAAAACACTCATCATCAGGTCTTCCTGATGATCACATTCCAAAATGTCATTTTCTGGCAAAATATTCCCGACTGAAATTTCAAAACGAACTTGCTATGCTACTAGAAGTAACAATATTTGTGGGTTTTTTTGTTTTTTTTGCCCCTGGGGTTCCCCCTAGTGTAGTACATTTTTACCACGCTGTACTGAAATTAATTGGGAGGGTTGTAGTTTCCTATCCTCTTCCAAAAGTAAAATAGTGCAGTTTCTGTGGTGCTGAGCCCACAATGAGGTCATATTCTTCTCATTACCTGTCTGTGGAGCATCACAATGATTTGTGATGAAGCTGTAATTTTAGAGTAAATATATTACATAATGTTCCTTTAAATGGGGAATTTACAATTCAATTTACCATGTGAATGTGCATTATTCATGGCACAATCCAGATTCAACAGCAAAATGTATGTTTGCATTGGCATTTCTGTGTGCAATTGCTGTCAAAGTCCTTTTGACATTACGTTTCTTAATGTTAAAAACAAAACAATAATATATCATTTGCAATGGCATTTCCTTGCTTTTGCTGTCCTCGAGTGCCAAAATTAAAATATAGTTGAAACCCTATTTGTATTTGCTTTTCTACTGTCAAAGAGGAACTCATTTCAATCAAAAGCTTTTCGGTAGGTCATCAGGCAGGGCCATTTGTGTGGGGCGTAGTGATGAGAACAGACTAAACTTTGGCAGTACTGGTTACTCATCACCATAGATAACTTGGAGGCATCTACAACAGCAATATTTTCACACTTGGCATTCAGGTGAAGGGTGCCTCTGTGGTGTTTGATGTTTGCTAAATGTAAAAGCGATACTTGTGGCAGGTCCTCTGGCAATGCTGCTCTACTCTGCGCAAGAAGTAGAGGTGGCAAGTTCAGATCCAGAAAGTAAAATCATTTTCAGAATTTTGTTTCAACTTCCCTGACACCTATGTGGCTAGTTTCAGATGATTAGAGAAGCAAGGCAGTTTGGCAGAATGGTGAGATGATGGTGATGTCCCACTGTACAGCTTAAGTTTTTGGATGTCAATTGCTCTCCCCATGTCTGCTGCCCAGCTGCTGGGGGTTGTGCTGGTCAGTGCACACCTACTGCCAGTCCCAAGCTCGGAAAGAATGGGAGAGTTGTGTCAGGAAGGGCATCCATCAAAAAACCTGTGTCAAATGTGCAGCTGTGAGGACCCCTCACGAGAGCAGCCAAAAGTGGAACAACAAAAGAAAAACCAGACAGTTGGAATTAAATCATGCCTGTCACTTCATGCATGTTTGTAAACAAAATGTCACTTATGTCCATGCTTGTGACAGCCACAGTGTTAGCCACAAGGGTTACCATTATAGAAGTTTCCATAATTCCTATGCTCTCATACCAGTAATGCCAACATTGAGACTCATTTTATCACTAGGCTCCCAACTAAATTTCTGTTCTGATGTTGAACACAAAGCATTTGACTGACATGAGTGCCTTGCAGCTGAATATGCAGGCTGCAACCATATTTCCATTTTGATATAGCTAGCACAACTAGTTTGTTATTCCATTTTTAATGTCAGTATCTTTATGTTAAAACAATAAAAATATGTCTCATTAATGTCAGTAGGACTTACCCTGTACTTTGCCCACAGACGCACGTATCATAGTACAAAGAAATTGTAAAGCAAATTTGCATTGTTCTTTGAATTTGAATTATGTATTAAATAATGTGTGCTTACATGGGCAATGCAGTTGTAAATACACAATTTAGTTATTCATACATTTTTCTTCTGTAGCCACTTCATTCTTATCAGGGTCATGATGGGTCTGCCTCCTACCCAGAATCATTGTGATCAGAATAACGGCTTCAGTTTGCTGGGGAGTATTAATCTGTGCAATGGAAAAAGTTATGTGGCCTGATATGATATGAAGTCAGCTGAGCACCTGAATAGAATAAAGAAATGACCGGGTTATTCCTTTAATAGATTTTCCTTCCCGGAGAGCATGACCATGTTCTTGGATTCATTGTGATTTTGGGAGCATAAGGAATAGGTCAGCACAGAGTCCTAACATTAATCCCATTAAAAATGTTTGGTATGTGCTACAGAAGGCCTGGCAAAAAATGAATGCAACCCTGGACAGAAATAAACGTTGCTGCATGGTGGTAAAAACAATGCCATGGCAATAATGCCATAATCAAAGCTGAAAGCCAGCCAACAAAATAGTAGAATGTGCAACCAGGTACTGTATTATTTAGTCTAATTTTATCTAATCAAAGAGATTTAAAGGATGTTTAATAGCCTCTGCTTTTTGAAAAGCTTCATATTTTTTTCACCTTTGTAGGCTGTAACCTGTCACCCTCTGCATCCTGAGCCTGCTGTTTCTCATCCCTGCAGATAAAAGAGTAAAAAGAGTATGAGTGACTGAAAGCACAGATTTAGATATTAATCCACAAATCCAAGGACAGGTTGCAAGTTTCAAACTTAGATTCACTCCTACAAACATCTGTACCTACACTTACGGAATGTCTGTAATATGATCAGTCCACGGGACTGTCAGGTATTTGTTAAGCATTCTCATTTTTTATTCTAAAGGAAGTAATGTAAAGTTACTAGTATAATGAGTAGGGATTCACAAACACACTTTCTCTTCTGTTGCTAATTCTGATACCTGTGCGTGGGGTAATGGTTGATATATTCTTTTTTCTCTTTCAATTTAACATTTAGAAACCTAAGTATGTACAAATAAATGCTATGTGTTTTGTTTCAATCAACATTACTGGAAATAATTAGTGGGTAATTTCTTTAAAATGCAACATTAAAACATTCTATAGCAAGATAATTTAATTACATTAAAGTAATTCAATAATGGTGTCCATTCTTGCTGGACTGAGATTTCCAAGGGATTTGCTGAATCTTTTCACAATATTGTGTATGGTAAATGACAAAAT
The DNA here is from genome assembly GCF_029633855.1 of Hoplias malabaricus. NCBI lineage: Eukaryota > Metazoa > Chordata > Actinopteri > Characiformes > Erythrinidae > Hoplias > Hoplias malabaricus. The sequence continues at coordinate 18,518,535 of NC_089814.1, read as the reverse complement.
GAAGAATTTTGTCTTGTTTTTATTACATTTTACAAAATGTCACAGCTTTTCTAGAAACAGCATGCAATTAATGAAATCCTTTTAGCACCAGTACAGAATCAGTATATTGGATCACTGTGGTGTATTGTTATTAATAAGAATGTGCTGTCCTATGACAAAGTAATTTTTGAGCAGTTGTTTTGTAACAACTTATATAAGCACTGTCTAGTCCAATGAGGACAGATTTAATGTAAAGTACCTGTTGACAGAGGAGAGCTCTTTAATTTTCTTGCCCTCCAGAGAGGCCAGATGTTGTTCAAGAGCTTGTAAGAGACTGCTTGGTGCCTGATGGTGTGGTAGTTGAAGAAAAAGAAATATTTTAGGCACATCAAAATATATGAGGACAGAAAGCACATTAAAAAACATACACACACACACACACACACACAATATCACAAACACACACACACACTCATTCAAACACAAAATCAGACTTGAAAACACCTAATATTTCACTCACAACACATATAATGTGTGCAGAGGCACACAAAAAGAAAGACTCTGTCACACACACACACTTTCCCTCATACACACACATTTAACATAGACATAGTCACAAAAGGAAGATCTGTATTACTGAGACAACCTAATAGTGTTTATGAGCCTCTGAAATCAAAGGAAGACAAAGCAAAAAAAAAAAAGGATTCAGATTGGAGACGCTTATACATGCAAAAAATGTGTTATTTTCCATGCAAGCTTTCTGACAATTCATACAAGGCTTGTGGAGCAAACTGAGGTCAAGGACCTCTCAAAGGGAGGGCTCAGACTATGAGATACAAGTACTGGACTGACCTACAAGAGGAACCTTTTCTGACCATGCAGAGAATTTCATAATGCACAGATAAAAGAAGCCACAGAAGAAACCAGTTAACCTTTGGATTCCAACTGGATTTAAATTTTTGTACTTGCACTAAAGAACTTAGCAAGCCTACTTTTTATATTGTTTTATATGTGTTTTTGAATTGTTCAGTAAACATACATTTTTCAATAGGTAAGGAAGTAAACACATGAAAACATTTGGAAGCCAAAGGAGGTTATATAAAAAGGCAAATGCTGGATGAGAGCATGGCTTGTGCATTAAGCAAACCATACAGCATTTTCCCCACAGACCATAACCAATAACTGAGTAGACTGACAAGAAACTTTCATTCTTCAAGGGGATGTGTTCTGTTCTTACACAACATTTGCCTTTCAATCATAAGATGTGTCCATATTGCATGCCAATTTGACGGAAGGTATCCATGAATAACAAAAGAACAGATTTCTCAGACACATAATTCTGGAAAACAATACAATTTAAGAAGAAACTCACTGAGAAATCTGAAACACATGTGACAGAACTAGAGATCATTCAAAAAAGATAATAAAAAAATAGCGAGAAGGAAAGGGTTCCATGGCTGTAGGAGTGTACAAAAGGCCATGAGATTATTTGTCTCACAACTGAACAACGTTAATTCAACCTGAGAGGATCGTTTTACAAAATGATTGTAATTTTGGAAAGAAGCAATATAGTAGGGATGAAGTACCACTTCTGATAAGGACATTACAAAGGCCTTCTGAATACTGCTTCAGCTTACGTAAACAAGGCACTCCTTCTATTTAAAAATGTTTTTTGACATGGTAAGGTACCACTGTGTAGTATGCCAGCCCAACACCTTTAGGAGTCCCTGTCTGATGTAAATGAAAATGTATCAAATGCCTAATGGTGGCAAACTGAAGGGGGAGATGTATTGCCCAGCACCCTTCTGGCAGTTGGCATGGAACATAAGTGGAAGCCAAGTCCAGCATAAGTTGAAGGCATATATTTGGATTGGATGCTGACAATAAAGTTCAGTTGGTGCCAGGCAGACTTTTGTCCCCTGCTCCAGTTTTAAGGCATTCTTCCAATTGTGCACATTCACTGCTCTTCCTTAGGCTAGTCAAGCACAAAACCCTACAAGTGCAGAGATATATAGCAATGGTGAGTGCCTACAACTTGATAACTTTCTTCATCAGGTAAGTACCATACCAACAACATGATACCAGTCACAAGAAGCTTGGTAAAATTCAGCACGGTTGGCACAAACACCATTTAGCTATATACCATTCAGCATCAGAATTAGAAGCAATAAGATTTCTCATGGGTAAACCAGTAAGAAATGGTGGCTTGAAGAGCAAGCACTAAATATTAATGAGTCAGTACCGCAAACCTCAAATAGCCTTAAAGGGCTTTCATTATTAATACACATGGTAATATTTAAGGCAAAAGCTTTAAATTAAAGCTTCTCTGAGGTCCAAATAGAGCAGCTTGAGTACCCATTTACCTCGGATGAAAACAGAAAATGCAAAACAGCACATCAGATTCCCAGGGAGAGCGCGGGTATGGAGTAAGTTTCTGGAGGCCCCTATCCTAAAAGTCTGACAGATGAAGGGTAAATCATAGAGGAATGGGGGCTGGGGATGGACGTCTATGGGGTGAGGTGGTGATGAGAGTTTAGGGTGAAGCCACATGGGAGAAATTGAGATGAAATGTGCCACTAACCTGTGAGAGATCTGGGATGTCAACCTGATCAATTCCAACTTGCTGTGACACAAAAAAGGAAAGGAGGGAGGAAAACGAAAAACAAAATGTGAAACCAAAAAGGCAAAAAAAAAATAAAAATAAAATAAAAACAGAACAAAGGTATGTGGAGGAAGGAGAAAGAAGAATAAAGAAAAAAGAGCCATTACTCCATGCAGTGTGTCTATGTGTGAGAGCGTTAAAGAAAATATGGTAAACTGGATGTACATAGAGACAGACATCAAGGTAGTGGAAGCTGGTTTTATGAATGATAAAACATTGAAATGTCACTTTAGGTCATGTGAACGGAGATGGAATACTCATATGACTAGGTGAGAAACATCCAAAAGAAACACACAACTAATGTTGACTTTGAAAAAAGGACAAGAAAAAAATGGCATACACACATTGTTATACAAATAAAGAAATGCGCTCTTAAAGTCAACTTTAGTCTGTTTTTGGATAGCACTGCACCCTATTCCTGAAGAGACAAATTACTCAGCCAAAAAAAAAGACAAAAATGAAAAGGAAACTAGAATCTAGAAATCAAGAGAGATGTGCTTAGCATTTTTCCAAATATACCTTGGTACACAGCAAAATAATATGCAATAAAAAGAAAAAAGGGAGGCTAATTTCCACCCATCAAAGTGTGGCACAGTTGTCAAGAATAGTGTTACCCTTGTCTACAGGTGCTTAAAAGTGTCACAAAGTGGGTCTTTATACATGCACCTTTTAGATAGAGTCTTCACTGTCATGTCATGAATAAATATTCAGCAAATGTATCTGCCAGGATTGACAACTGTGCCCTGTATTTGGATTGCAAAACATAAAAGTCGATGCACTTATTTATTTATTTTAATTTACATCAAAAACTGAAACAGTTGGTCTTCATCTGAATAAGTAAGCACTGTTCTTATTGTCGCTGAGAGGGATAGATAGATTGAGAGACGTCTTGCTAAAGCATGCAGTGCAGGCACCAGAACAGGCAGCAAGAGGGGGAACCTTTGATAAAAACTGAACTGAAAGGCAAGAAGGACAGTCATCAAAAAAGGGCTGGCATGAAAGAGCCCAACCAACCCATACATTGAGTAAATTCAAAAATATTTTACCTCTGCCACTTTGAGAAACTCTGACAGCTTGGTCATCCTGGTAAGAAACCTCTTGTATATTTCCAGGGCCTCTTTACACTGGTGTTTCTTCATATCAAAATATTTCTCTTTGAAGTGAAAAAGAGGGTTTAGTATAAGAGTTCTTAATTTATTATTTCACAAACAAGACCATTAACACAAGACTGTGCAAATGTACAGCAACTAAAACTATATTACAAAAAAAATAAATAAATATATATTTTTAAAAATAGTAATGTGCTGTTTTACCTAGAAGGTTAATGACACCTTCATTGTAAGCAGCAAAGATACGAATAGAGTCCTTGAAGAGCAGCATGAAGGCACCATTAATCACACCATTGGTCAGTTCATTAGAGCTGGCCTACAGGGAAATCCACAGTAATACACATAATTACACATTTAAAGTGTTTTCCATAGAGTTAATACATTTGAAGAGACTGTCCTTATCTGCTATTTGCAATCTTATGACCAACTGCAAATGTTTTACAGGACTGCTGCATGGTTTTATTATTTTTAAATGTTCCACAAGTTGTTGTCGTATCAGTGTGTTTGACATCATTATCAGTTTGACTGCCATCTATCAATTCATCAATACTCACTTTCTGACCATAGGATTGCTGTTGGCTTTGTTACCTGAACTATTTTGAATGAATATTGTCTGTTTATAATTTTTCTGCATATTCTTCAAATTCAATATGTGAAATGCTGAAAAGTCAATCATTTCATGATCTTAAAGGTTTATCTGAATTTATTTAATCTATCAGAAGACATTTTAGGAATCAGTGACAACCCTGACAAAAGATGATAGTATTCTAGTTTAGGGTGTAAACGGAACTCAAGAAACGGAACTCTAGATATAATTTTATGCAGTCAGGGCAACTTCATTTAATTTTATATGAAATAAGAAGCAAGAAATCAGTATCATATAAGGTATTTTTTCACATGTTTCTGAGAGATTTTATTCTAAGCATAACTTGCATTCTATAAGAAAGAGATTCAATTGTTTTTCACATTAAGTATTACTATGTTTAGATTCAGCACACTATCTAAAATCCTGCAGAATGATTTGCTAATTTACTGCTTCCACCAGCAGGTACAGATCCATAATGGTACGATCCATGCAGGGAGCCACAAGATCCTTTCTCACTTTATCTATGTACAGGACAGGAGATGTTATAACTATCCCAACATTCAAAAAACATGCCCCATAGTTATCTATAACTAACTGTCCCTGCCAAATTCACCATAGTTTAACAACAAGCAATGCTAATCGAATATATTATTGCATGATTATCTTTTCACATCATCAAGCTCAAAATGCAGTTTTTCAGTTTAAAATATCTGCATATGTCTGGTTTGCACCTTGTGTACAAGCACCTCGTTCCCCTACTGCAAAGCTCTTTTTTGTGCTGCCTAGTGAGCCTTTATCATGCTTAAAACAGCGGTTTAAAAGCTACAAGACAAGAAATAGTTGGTTGTGAAATTACTAAATAATCACCACATTTTACTAATCATTCAACTTCACTTCTTTTATCAAACATACATATTTGACTACTTATGTACTCGTGTATGAAACATTTTAAGCACCTTTAGTATATGCTCCCATGTGCTCCAGAAATATAACAAAGACTGATTATGTCATCAGAGTTGCATAATGAAGATAGCACCTCTGATATATATTTTGGTTATATTGGATATATTGTCTGTTTTCTTTATTTCTGTAAATATACCTCAAAATCCAGAAGGGCATCCAGCTGATTCTGAATGATTGGGAGAGTTTTCATCAGCTTCTCTGTGCTCATGGTGCGCATCACTCCATCAATCCTACAGAGAAGTTAGAGCTTAGAAGAAGTTGAAAATGAAAGGTGGGTTTGTATTTCCATACTCACATCCAAGCAGGTTCTCTCATTATTTTCATAACCTTCATCTTTGCACTTGTGTCAGAATCAACCAACTCACCCTCTCTTCATCTTGGTGAAGTCGACCGCTACCAGCCTGTAGGACATTGCCCGTTCATTAAGGTATCTGCTATACCGTCTGATGTAGGTTGACATGTCATAACCTAAAATAATCAAGATTTAGAAGTAACTACATTGGATGAAAATTCCTTCAAGAGCCATATTTGTAGTGTGGAATTATTCTTAATTCTTACACACCTTGTAATGCACCTTTATCAATGAAATTATTCAAATTAAAGAGTGTGCTTCTGGATGCAAGGTACTGGATGAACCTCTGTTTAAAAGGAATAAAATAAAAACATTATTTTCCCATTTTAATGTGTTTAATGGTTTGATTAAATCAAATTAAATATTAGATTTGTAAAATATCATTTAAACATTATTGATGATTGTATTTTTCCTTAAAATGTATTTTTATTCAAACACGTCAATATGTTTAAATAAATTGACCTTGAAAGCATTACTGTACATTTCTTAATATTAGCGGAAAAAAAAACAAAAAAAAAAAAACAAATTCAGTGCAGTCTACCAATTAAGGTGACAGCTTACCTCGTTACCGTACATCATGAGATGGTGAGTGGTGATAAGGGTCTTGAACACCACAACCCAGCTTTGATTGGCCGTCCTCTCAATCAATGTGTCAGCCAAATGAGGTATACTCACACTCAGCTCATTGGTGCAGTGCATCAGATCTGGGCATTGCACAGAAAAGAGGATATGGATAAAAGAACTTTATAGATAACAAAACACTTGCATATTTCAGAAGGTGCGTAACATATTCATCTGTACTGCTATGAATGGCACTACAAATGTATATGATTGGCAAGCTATTTCTTTGAATCTCTAAGGCATACTTTTGCTGCATACTTGTTTACAGACAGCTTATCTGATTACGTGGTCCATTAATCAACTATATTCAGACATTGAAAACTAATTTCAATTCATAAAACTCAGTCCCAAGTCATTTCCTCATAAGACCCTTTTAGATGTTTAATCAGTCAATAGTTTTTTAGAATTTAATTCTTTTTTCTGCTATTTAGTTAATACTGGATACATATTATAAAGTTCTGTTCCTTCATAGTGTGGGAGAATGATAACATTCTGGGATTATTTATTCACAGTGCAGCCAGGTAAGGTACGGTAACTTTTGAGACCATTATAATTGCAGAGGGATAAGAAGGGCTCAACAATCTATTGTCCTGTAGCAAATTGAAGTTCCAGTGGCATAATATAATTTCCCCAATATAAGAGGCTTCAGAATCAGCAGATTTACTTCATAAACATACAGTACAAGTGGAATTAGGATTGAACCACGACTGAACCTTACACTTGTTTTTGAATTTGGCCTACAAAATTACTGCCTTAGGTTTATTTAAGATTGGGCCAAAAAATAAATAAATAAATAAATAAATAAATAAAAAGTCAGTCTTACAACAATGTTCTCTTTGAGCACTCATGTGATACTTGAAGGTGACTGGAAGGAGATTAGTCACTGAACTAGAGCCTATTTGTGACGGTGTAGTAAACAGCTAATGTGCAGTATGGAGGAACTATTACATCAAAATGCAATTAGGCACACAGTAAACCACTGTGTATATAAATTTTACAATCCAAATAGCTTCTGCGTTGACATACTGGTGACTATTATTGGCTGTGAGTACACAAAAAAGCAATGACTGTTACAACCAAACATTAGTGTTTCACAAGCATTGGTTCATCACTTTTGTACATGAGCTTAACCTCTAATCAGCATACAGCACGAGTCCACAGCATTCATTCTCCTTTTACACAAAAAATATATAAGGGAACAAAGAAACAGCTGACAGGGTGAGAGACCTATACTGTATGTATTTGCGTGGGTATCACTGTGCTTTTTAAGCATGCTTTAACATCGCCCCTTGCCCTTGATGCTGCATGTCATTCTCTATTGATAAAGAAGCTTCAGATTCTGGTGATTCTGAAAATGGTAGAATAAATGGAACACAATGTACCAATGTCAATGCATTTGTCACAATGTATGTTATAGTCCTGCTCATTGAGATACAGGCCCTACAATGAACTGTGTCTGCATATTGGTGTCCGTGTGACATTAGGACGTTTTCGTTATGTTTGAATTGCACTGAGAAATGCTGTTACAGACACTACAGGCTTCGATCTGACCTTCAGTATGTAATGAATGATAATCGCTGCCCGCTGATGATCTGTGTGAGACGTGAATGGGGCTGTAAGCATAGACAGGATAAAAAACACACGAAGACACACACGGATCGCTGCGCGAAAAACCCCACCGAGAACCCAGTAACAATGCGCTAATGCTCCAGCATCGGCTTGCCATGACGGAGGGCCGTCTACTTAACGTACAGTCGAGGTGCTTCTTCTTGGGGGCGCTGACTTCGTGCGTCGTGGCCTTGCACACCGCTTTGCTGATGGCCGACCCGGTCATACTGTGCTGAGCTGCGGCGATCCGGTCCGTGATGGACTGTCCAGACATAGCTAGCGTAATGCTTAATTTACAAAAATCGACAGAAAAAAGCACCCGATGCAGGGTTGAAGGGATGGATGAAAGGAGGGAGGACGGGAGGGAGGGGGATAAAACCCGCTCACGTCGCTTTTCTGTGTGAAAAACCCGAGCAGAGACGAGGCACTGACATTCAGAAATTACCGGGCTACCGGTGACGACACGACCAAGGGCGAACGACTGCGTTAACACCGCTGTCAATAAGGTTACCTTTACCTTTGGTGTAGTGCCCTAAAGCGGACCTTCCCTGACTAAAGCTACGCTGGGCTCTAGTACATCACTACGGACACAGCTGCTGCTACCCTCCCGTCGCCGGTTAACCATGTAACTGCTGCTCACTAGGAATATTCGAATACCAACACAACATAAAAACATTAAAATAGTCCCTAAGGAACATGTATGTTTGATAATTTTTAAAACTCGCAAAAATAGCAGCAAAAATAACGGTCTAATTTACATTCCCCCCCTGACACTGTGAACTGAGGTTATCGGCTACTACTCAGCATCGTCTTCACATTCCTTCAGCTCTCACCCTCGGAGCCAAATCACAAGCAAAAAAAAAAACACAAGCCTTATGTGTTTATCCGAAATGTCGGCTTTCACAGTGACACTGGTCCTCCTAACCGTGCCGAATTCAACATCTCGTCGCTGACATTTTCCCTTATTTCGTCCACACAGGAATTTCTCCTTTTCTGCCTCTCCGTAAAGGAGCCGGACGCTGAGCGCAAAATGGCAGTTATGGAAATCAGGTGACTCGAGGAGGCCACTGATTGGTCTGTGTTCTAGTATTAAGGGGCGTGGCTTCACACGGTCCAGATCCCTATGCATCATATTTATTAGAAACTGAAGATGGCCGTTTTTAAATGTTTTAAATTATTTATCATATCGTTTGAAGTCTCCTCCATACGCACATGATGAATAAATTAGGAATACAATGGAAGGAGATCCGTCACTGAGTTACATGACTCACTATTTGCACGTGATAATAAATAGAGTACAGGCTTACATCATGAGGCAATTGTGTGATTGTTTATAGCTATGCTATAGTACTAAAAAATCAGCTGTTCAGAATATTGCATGTTCTATGAGTAACCCACCAGCCCAGATAGTATTTGTAACTGTGAAACAGGGTTATCCATGTGGTGGAACATGTAAAAATATGTATCCTGTGATCATGGAATTTAAAAAGAAATCATGTCCACATGCTGTGAATGATTCATCCACAGAGAACATAAAGCACTGGAACTAAGCAGCTGTGTGGCCATTAGAATACCACTGGTTTTTGTTTAAGTCTGGAGATGAATCCAGACTGATCCTATTCCTGTGTGATGGGTACCTGTGGGTAAGAAGGGAAGCACATGAAACTATGCATCCAGTTGTATATGTTGCATATATATGTTGCCAGCTGTGTAAGCCTCTGTAGTGTTATAATCTGGGGTTGCTTCTGTTGGTTAGTTATTTGTTTAACAGTATTATGTGGGAATAATATTAATTACTATGTTATACAATCAATGGAGTTTTGCCAAGATTCATCTGACTTCATCTGAAGGAGTGGTTCTGCAAGCATGAGGAATCATTTTTACACAAGAATTGGCCAGCAAAGGATCCTGACCTCAACCCCACTGAAAATATTTGAAATGGGCTGGAGAATAATTTATAGTGTGGTTTAACTGTGTATTCGTTTGTACAATCTTAGGCAAAAACTAATGCACATCTAGATGTAAAAAATAGGTTTGACTTTGCAGAAAATTGCATGAAGAATGAATGCACAATGTAGTCAAAAAACAAACAACAAAATAGTAGAAGGCGTGAAATTTATTTTACCCAGGTAGTGTATATATTAGATTATATACAAGTATTTGTATAAGGGCATATGTTAGTGTTATTTCATTGTTAAAGTTTGTAACACAATTTTATTCACATTTATTTTTAAATGGCTGTCAACTTGTGGACGTTGGGGAATTGTTAGTTCCCCAAACATCTTGCCACAGGATCTCCAAAAGTCTAGAGCCTGCCATGGGTCAGAAACTCTCTCTCTCTCTCTCTCTCAGACACACAGACACACACACACACACACACACACACACACACACACACACACACATATATCAGTTTTTAGAGCAATTTGAGCATCTACCCTGCACACTGTCTTTCAAGTTGTTGTTGTAGCCAGGCAAGGTCACTGTGTCAGGATCAGAGTCGCTTACAGTTGTTTCCTCGTGGGCCAATATGTGCTGCACCAGGCATTTAGCTGCCGCTTCAATATTTGTGTTCTCCTATAATAGACAATATAACCAGACAAGAATACACTTTAAATTGAATGCTTACAAAACAACCTTCACATCAGCATATAATACAGCTTTAGTGCCTATTGTGACCAAAGTTCTTTTATTAATTGATTTTCAGGCAATTATTTAACAGCTACACTAATGTTTGAGAACACCTCCCTGAACTCTAATTCTGGAATTAAGGGTATCAGTTAAGGGTATCAAAAGGGAGTTGGTCACCCTTTAGCAGCAGTAAAAATTTGTTCCTGGAAGAATACTGACTAGATGGTTGAATATGTTTCTGTGAGCATTTTGCAGTCAGGAGTACACTATTGAAGTCAGGTATTGATGTCAGGTGAATAGTTTAATATTTTGGGATCACAAGCACCACTCCAGCTCATCCGAAATGTATGAAACGGTTCTTCATCATGCCAGAGAACATAATTCTACTGCTCCACTGACCTTCAAATTATGTGTGACATTAAACATTTTTTGCTGACCTCAATATCACCTGTTGTGTTAACTGGTGTGTTCGTTTACATGAGAATGATCATCACAGGTATTTTATTTGCTGTGTTCTGTTCTCTGATTTCCTCTGGTCTCTGTGCTCTAGAACTGTTTTGTCAATTCGTTTAAAAACGGGTTAATCTGCTTATGATTTTTTTGTTTGGGACATTTAAACATTTGTTATATTCCAATTCCAATGTCTAAATATTAGAGGTACATATGCTTTTTGAAAATTCCGCTGCTCTTTTAAAAGGTGTAAGTGTATTATTATGCTCTTACATTATATGATATCTGTGCCATAAAATGGTCTTAAATGACAGTAATATCATTTATTCATTCATTCATTATCAGTAACCGCTTATCCAGTTCAGGGTCGCGGTGGGACCAGAGCCTACCTGGAATCATTGGGCGCAAGGCAGGAATACACCCTGGAGGGGGCGCCAGTCCTTCACAGGGTAACACAGACACACACACACATTCACTCACACCTACAGACACTTTTGAGTCGCCAATCCACCTACCAACGTGCTGCTGCACCACCATGCCGCCCTGACAGTAATATAATGTATTGCAGTTAAGTTTAGGACAATACATCAATCACAACAATTTGTGACAGCTGTATTTATGCTAGTAGTATTTAACACTCAATCACATTTTATATGAATGGCAATTCCTGCACTGTATACATATTATTGTCCTTCATTTTTGGGTCCCTTGTTATAAAAGTTGATGTGCATATGGAATAACAATAACATTTGAATACACTTGAAGTTTCTGACATTTCTCACAAATTCATATATTATTAAACTTTATCTTCAGCTGGGCAAATGCAAGCTGCTTTATAACCAAAAAGTGGTGCTATTTTACCATACTTGAGGTATGATCATTTGAAATGCTCCATTATAGAGAAAACAGTCAGAATTGTTCACATTGTTGGTAACCAGACGCATTTTAAAATATTCAGACTTCACACAGTAAGGTGTTAATGTTTATCTGATTAGCTACTTTATGGTCTTTCCATGCCACTTTCATGTAGTTCCCATCTCACACACTGTTGTGTGTTTCATTAGCAAAGGACTGTGAGCTGAATGCATGCCCATCTGAGTCCTCATATGGGGTCACATTTTGTCCATGTGTGTGAAGCTTAACCCCCTCTCTTTCTCTCTTACACACACACACACACACACACACACACACACACACACATACACACCAAACACAAACCCCCGAAAAATCCAAACAAAAACACCAAACAGTGACTTAGACCATTCCTTTGAAGATAAATTCTTTATCCAATAGTGGATAGGGGTATTTAACAAGAAGACACAATAGAATTCCTTCAGCCAGTTCAATACAGGTCAGCTGACTGGCCAGCACAAATTTTCTCACTCTGACTTAAACTTCTTAACTAAGGTTTTGATTATTCTATATATATATATATATGTTTTGCTCTGCACTCTTTTAGCCCATTTTGACTGTGTCCTTTTAATCAGGACCCACACAGGACCACCACAGGGCATATATTATTTGGGTGGTGGATTTAGTTCCAGCACAGCCGTGACACTGATATGGCAGTGCTGTGTTAGATTTTGTTGTGCTGTTAAAATTGAATTTGCTACAGTAGTACTGCTGGAGTTTTTATACAATGTGTCCATTTACTGTCCATTTACCTTATTGGTCCACCTTATATATTTAAGGTCAAGGACACTAGTGTTGCTACACAGTTTGTTTTATTATTCCTGTCTTTATTCTGTGGCTGTATCGTCAAAGAATAGTGGGCTGAATATTTTTCTGATCCACACATACCAGTACTACACACACTATCACCTCACCAATACCGTATCTGTGTCACTGCAGTGCTGGAAATCATCCACTCGAATAATACCTTCTCAGTTGGAGTCCTTTGGAAGTCATGACAATTGAAGAACTAAGTGAGACTAACAATGTATGCAGAGGAACAAATGGGCTACAGTCTGTAATTGTAGAAATACATTGTGCACACATATAATTGTAGCTAGTTAAATGAACTATGCATATGTATCAGTTCTGTAACATTTCAAAACCTGTTTAAGGAAGTTTATCAGCTTTGGTTTTCTGCTGCATACTAACCTTTGCTGATGTTTCAAACCAGCCTGCAAATCCATTTTCTTTGCAAAATGTGTCCAGTTTGGGAATTTGGGAACACACACCGTCCCGTAACTGGTCAGACTTATTGGCAAGCAGAACTGCTGGGACTGGTTTGCCATTGCTGAGGGTGACCTTTGAATCCAGGTCATCTTTCCATTTCAGCACTGCATCAAATGTGGAGGCTCTGGTCACATCAAACACTATAAGTGCTCCCACAGCTTCTCTGTAGTAAACACGCGTCATATTCCCATAACGTTCCTGCCCTGGACACATCAGGGAACAAAAAGGAGCATAACAATTGTATAGTATAGTGTTTACTATACTGATTAATATTCTTTAGGAATAATATTATGATAATGTTGAGAGAGAGCGAGAGAGAGAGAGAGAGAGAGAGAGAGAGAGAGAGAGAGAGAGAGATACTGGCACTACCCCAACTCTCATGTGACTCTTACATGAGAACAAAAGTAGACTGAACATAGAGACATGACTTCTTCAACATTCCTCAAGAAACACCTAAACTTAGCAATGAATCAAGCAATAGGTTAAAAACATTTTATCCATCTACCCTCTTAAGGAATAGCTGACACATGACTAAACATTCATTTATTCATGCATACATTCATTTCCATTACCTATTCATCCTGGTCCAGGAGCCCATGGGTCTGAAACCACTCGGGTATAAGGCAGGAACTCACCCTGGCCAGTTAATTGTAGGGCTTTGGGTGGATACAGTATACAGTTACATGCAAAAGTTTGAATACCCCAGTTACTTTTAATGTTCTTGTTTGTTTGATTGCAACAGGATAGGGAAAAAACACAAAAATGGCATTTCCCTGTAAATGTTTGCGCAAAATTTCTATTGTCTTGCTGAGTTAAACCTGATGTAACAGGGTTTAACAAGATACATATAATGGTTATATTAACTTTTTTAAAGTCATTATAAACACTGCACAGTGTAATGCACAGTGTAAAACAAGAAGTCAGCCATGTGTTCAGCCTTTTCTTGGGCCCTGTTTCAGGAGAAATAAAGGTGGGATAGAAATAACATACCAGCAATGTCCCACAACTGCAGGCGGATGACTGTGTGACTGTCCCAGTTCAAAACCTTCAGGGCAAAATCCACTCCTATAGTGGCGCGGTAATGTTGTGAGAAGATCTGATGAACATAGCGCTTAATTATGGACGTTTTCCCAACGCCTAGGTCCCCAATCACAAGGACTTTGAACAAATGTTCTTGCTGCATGATTTTATGTCTAGAGGTCTAAGAGACGTTACATAGAGTATATCCAGATTCAACTATTTTTCCCAGGACACTTCTCATAAAGCTGAATATTCCGCCAACGACTTCATCACTGAGACGTTTCCAGCAATTTTCGCAGTTACACACCTAATAGCGTCCTTAAGTCTTTAAGTACGGTGTACCTTAGGAACAGTTAAAAACTCCTCAAAAATAACTGCTCACCACTACTTTCGTTCAGACAAAATAAAAACCGAGAAATCTTTACTTGACAGGGAGCTTTAAAAGGGAAAACACAGGATCCCTCACTTCTGTCTCGCGCGCACAAATCACCGAAAAGTTATTTCCCACCCGTTTTCAGAAGAAATCCGATTCCTGCGCTGTGATTGGGCGAAAACATACGTTTCCTGCCCTGTGATTTGTTAGAAAATTGTATATACACGCATTCCGCATATCATCAGTGATTCTTGACACGTGGGGTGGGACCTAACGGATACGCGAGAGAAACTGAGGCCACTGAGGGCGGAGCGTTTTACAACCGTCCCGTGTTCCACAGCGTCCCGTGCTACATTCTGAATACACCGCTGGGGTCTGTGTGAAAACGCAGTCTGAGTGTGGAAAAACGTCGGATATTGGCACAGAAAGTATTCATGCAGTGATTCCATAGGTGATCTTTTGCTGTATTTTCTTCAAGAAGTTAAAGTACGATTTCTACAGGATTGTTAGGGGAATCCTCTAAGAGTCTTCAGTCCCATACAAACACTGCAGCCTGCTACTGAAGGGGTCCCCACAGACGATTCCAATTCAAACAGAGATCAGAAGTGAATTCTCTAAGAATATGAACTTTTTACTTAAAATACACATAACCTCTTGACACACAGTGACATATTAATTAATTTAACACTTACACAATTAATTAATTTAGATCTTAAATGACAAATTGATTTAAAAAAAAATGAAATACACACTCATTCGGTGACTTTTTTTTTTTAACTAAAATGTCATTTAATTATAATCCTCTGCAGATTGTTCTGAACTGACTTTTCCACAGGGAAATGGTTCAACATGGAACAGTTATAAACTGGGCTGAGCCCCCCGTACTTGGGGTCAGAGCATTGCAGTGGAAGGGCTAAATTTTTCTCAATATCAAGAACACAAAGAATGGATTTGTGTTGGATGTTTTTGGGAAGTCACCTTACAAGAGTGAATATGTGATGTTCTGATTTTCATTTCATTCTTGTTGGTCAGTCATGAACCAGGGCATCATTGTTAATTTTGGTGTATTGAGAAGAACATCTAGATAATTTAAGCGTTCTTGCCATTTGTGTTCTTGAGTATTAGAATGTAACTCGTTTATTCATTAATTCATTGTCTGAAACCACTTATCCAGTTCAGCGTTGTGGTGGGTCCGGAGCCTCCACGGAATCACTGGGTGCAAGGCGTTAACACACCCTGGAGGGGGCTCCAGTCCTTCACAGGGTGACACACACACACACATACACACACACATTCACTCAAACCAACTGACACTTTTGAGTCACCAATCCACCTACTAACGAATGTTTTTGGACTGTGGGAGGAAACCGGAGCACCCGGAGGAAATGCATCACCATAACAACCTATGTACACTAACGAATAGCATATGGGAAATGTTTAATTCCCATAAAACATTGTTATGTTTGTTAAAAACCCACATTAAGTTATATCTGAAATTATTCACTGAAATGTTAGTATTGCAGATAATAGTGAGGGAGCAATTTTGAACACAGCTGTGGTCTTTGGAGGACACAGTAGAATTAATTAATATATGGTCTGACAAAAAAGATTCAAGAGCAATTTAAGGAGCAAAGAGAAATAAAAAAAAAAGATTTCAGACTGTAGCTAATCGGACATAAACAACTGTTGCATATTTATTACAAAACATAGTGCCCTTATGTAGCAACACCTAATCTGACAGATCGTTACAAGTGCAAAACAGTATACAAATGAACCCAAACCATGCCAGAAACATGTCCCTTTTTCACTGTTGTCACGGTTGATGTCATCATCATAAAAGATGAAATAGTAATTTGTTTTCTGTGTATATCATTGTTGTCCATTGAAAAACACATATCTCTAAAAAAAATATAAGTCCATGTAAAAAATTCTATTTATTCCTAGAAATTTGGTAGCGTTCATCATGTATGGTCACACAGTGGCTTCATTCAAATTATGTAGTGAACTAAAAATCGCAAAAATGGAGATACGTGTTTTTCATTGGTCCGTAACGATATGCTTATTTATTTATTTATTTATTTATTTATTTATTTATTTAAGAAAACTCTCTTACAGTGGATTAAAACTTTTAGAATATTTTTTGATGCCATTATCTTAATATATATATATATATATATATATATATATATATATATATATATATATATATATATATTTCCCATTATTCTTCAGTTGTAATACTTCTTAAAAACCGTAACAATTAAAATTTAGAATAAAAATATTTGTCTATTAATTTTTTTAATCTTACCTCATTACAGGCACTGCATGGAAAAGGTTTACACTCTAGGCCTTTACCCTTATTGATTAGACCATCTGGACAAGGACTGGACCACCTCTTTCTCAACAGAGATAAATTGGTGGTCAATCCCTACAGTTGTAGTAATGGGGGAGAGCGCCTCCCATCGCCTTTCCTGTGGTTTATGAGGGCAGCTCCGTAGTAGTCATGGGACTGCGATTCATTTTACTGAACCGGTTCTTTCGAACTTCTCGCTTAACGATTCATTTTGCAATGGAATGAGTCGACTCCTATATCTTATAGGATTTATTTTATTTATTCGACACTTAAACAATGTTCTGACAAGTGTTTTGAGTTCACATATTTTGAACTAAGTAATACGAATATGTAATAATCACGTGTTTATAATATTAGCCTTGGTTCATTTATAATTATAAAATTAGCATTATCATCCGTCTCCTTTTAAGAGGAAATTCCTAATCAACTATGTCTTAATATATTCTAGAATGCTTCATGACCATAAAACTAAGGATAATTGTATGCTTCAATCGGTTCCCCCGTTTCTTTGAAAACACTGGGGAATCGGTTCAAATGAATGATGCATTCACGAATCGTACGTGTTTCGTGTTACTTTGCGCTTTTCCCGTGGTTAATACGGTAATGGTACTGATGAGGGATGAGTCAGGCTATATGATGCTGATGATCCTGCCATTTCATCAGCATATTTTTACAAACATCTTTTAGCATGCGATTGGAGGCACGGAATTGCGAGCAGTTTGGGGCTTCTCTTAAGGTGGTCGTTGTAAATGCATGCGCACTGCACGAGTATGCTTCTTTGTACTTGACTGCACACTGAAAGCGGAAACTGGTTGCATATTTTGTCCAAACAAAAGTGCTTGGGGTTGGTCTTGGATGCTTTGCCTGGGAACGGCTCCGACTTCACTGCTGAATTTCCAGCTCTCAAGACAATGAAGAACATGGGTTTTGTCATTGTAAGACACTG
The DNA here is from genome assembly GCF_029633855.1 of Hoplias malabaricus. NCBI lineage: Eukaryota > Metazoa > Chordata > Actinopteri > Characiformes > Erythrinidae > Hoplias > Hoplias malabaricus. Next base: position 18,500,701 of record NC_089814.1, on the reverse strand, counting down.
AGGGCCTTAACTGAGGTAAATGCAGCCTATTTTATTCCGTCGTGTGCACAGATCCAGAGCTTTAATGGCCTACACGAAGCCGAGTTTTTTTTTAATTTTCAGTTCCACCTTAAATGGTACAGCAACTACATTGTGGCGCCCGATGTGTCCGAAACGATATAGTGTAAATGCTGCACCATTTAAGGTGGATTGAGTATTCTAAAAAGGAGCCAACCTGAGACCGTGTGTGGCCCACACACAAGTGAAGGCCTATTTTAGAGCTTAAGATAGTACCGTTTTTTAAAGATGGATAAGCATTTTCAGTTCGAATTGCAATTAAATTCATTCAGGTTACCTCAGATAGTGTGTTTGTTGACATAAAAAAATGACTTGCTTATAGCTGGTCGAACATCCTAGACACTGTGATGATAGCTTTATTTTTTGCCACTTAGTGACGCGTTAAAAGCTATTTGATCTGTTTTGTTTACGTGTTAATGTTAATCGTTCTGCTTTTAATGTGGCAGAATAATGGACAGTTAGTAATGTAAAAGCCTTGTTAAATGTAAGTAAGCCTTTTCATTTCCCTTTCATATCAACATACCTGGCGTGTATCTAAAACTGAAGTACGTTTAAGCAAGCATATAGTTACCATTAACACCATGCTTTAATATTTAGTAAATAGATGAATACTGATTTTTCTATATGAACTGTAAGCTCTTTCCTAGTTGTCTATTTGAAGTAAAATTGCTATAGTGTTTTTGTTTTTGCCACACATTTTGTTGTTTTGGTACATTTCAGAGTTTACAAGGAAATATTAATGTTAAGTAAATTATCTTATAGATACAAGTAATGTAACTTTTATGTGCCTAGGCAAAGAAAAGCTTAATATCTGTGGTGTGAACCAGATATTTGGACGTATTAATGTAATGATAGGAAATAGTGTGGAAAAATAGTGAAGAATTTTTGGTGCACCATGTAATTGAATGATTTGCAAAATTATACAACAATGGTTGTCTCTGTAAGTGTTTTTAAAATTCACATGTTTTTATTGTATGAGGCTGCTCCGTTAAAATGGCTGAAATGTCTGAATCAGACTGTAACCTTTCTCTCTCTTTCTAGATTTGATGAGATATGGAAGCTATATGGCTATACCAGTTTCGATTGATCGTCATTGGCGACTCAACAGTGGGGAAGTCTTGTCTGATCAGGCGTTTCACAGAGGGCCGTTTTGCGCAGGTGTCTGACCCCACAGTTGGAGTGGACTTCTTTTCCCGCCTTGTGGAAATAGAGCCAGGCAAACGCATCAAACTTCAGATCTGGGATACAGCCGGCCAAGAGAGGTTCAGGTGTGTCTGACGATTTCTGCTGACATTTATATGCACCCAGCAGCCCTCTCTGTGGCTTCCCGATGATAAAAGTAAAGTTCAGTCTGGCCTCCAGGCTTCAATGTTAAAACTGCTTGTGGAAAGCCAGACATACTCTCCTTGTCATCTTATGAACCGTTCAGCTTATTTTTAGGCCACACCTGGCTGTCATCTGCTTGCTTCCTCTTTTCTGTGTTCTAATTTCAAACTGTTTCACTCACAATCAGCAGCCTTTGCTTGAAATGGACTCTGAACCTTTTCATCTTATTTCACTGCTAAAGTAGGGATATAGAAGGATATAAATTTGACTTCACAGTCAGAGAAGTACAGTGATATTGCAATCATTATTAGTACTTGAAAATATTTGCTTTAAACATATTAGCTTTTTAAATTCTCAGGATACTTTGAATAAACTGATACTCCAAACTGATGTAAGATTGGGTTTTTATATTTGTGTTGTATATGGAAGATATTATAAGGATACACTGCAAGAAATTGCAGTGAAGGAACTTTTTTTTTTTAAGAAATCCCTTGAACCATTCCTGGAACCCAAAACAAAGCTCTTTTAAATTTAAAGAATGTTTAAATGTTGTCTTCAAGACATTATTTTCATTATTTTCTCAGTAATGCTAACCCAGATGTAGTGCCTATTTGCTTCACTATTGGTATTGGTATTAGCATATAACTACATGCATGGCATGAAAAAAAAAGAATTACCATATTGTTATAACCCTACTCACATAGTAGTATAGTGATCATTTTTTAGAAAATGATTCAGTGGATTTTATAACTTCCAAATTACTACTGTTTTTAAAAATAAGCTGAAGACACAAGTGGAGGAACAATTTGCAGATTAATTCAATTCAATGGTTTTGTAGGATTGTGTAATAGTTTCAAAAATACCTTGAATACTTACTCTTGACAGAAGGAACTATTTACACAATAGTGTAACAAATACAGGTGGCACTGCAGCTAATGTCACTGTCACACAGCTCCAGGATCCTGGGCTCCTAGGTTCAATATTCACCTTTGGTTATTGTCCTCGAGGAGTTTCGCGTATTCTCACCATGTTTGTGTGGGATTCCTCCAGATGCTCCATTTCCTCCCACTTTCCAAAACCACATGTTCGTTGATCAGTTGGCTCTGCTGCGAGTGTGTGACTGGGTAGGTGAGCGATGCCCTGTGATGGACTGGTTTCATGTCCAAGGCATGCTCCTGTCTAATGCCCAGTCATTCTGGGTTAGGCTCTGGACCCACTGCAACACTGATTAGGATGAAGCTGTTACGAAAAAAATTAATGATTGAATGGATGTGGACAATGAAAAGTTTGTGGGCGTGGGGGGATTATGCATTGGGACAAAAAGAATTGTAACATTTTAAAAATATTTAATTGAATCAACACCTTTAGACTAAGTATGCACGATTCATCACTGTATTTTTTTACCTTTTGGTGAATGTGCTTCCTGACATTTCCTTCCATGTTTCAATTTTAGATCTATCACCAGGGCGTACTACCGTAACTCGGTGGGTGGCTTGCTGCTGTTCGACATCACCAATCGCCGCTCTTTCCAGAATGTGCATGAATGGCTGGAAGAAGCACGTAGCCATGTGCAGCCACACAGCATTGTCTTCCTGCTGGTGGGTCACAAGTGTGACCTGGATGCACAGAGGCAGGTGAGTCAGCAGGAGGCAGAGAAGCTGGCAGCAGCGTACAACATGCGCTATGTCGAGACCTCAGCACGAGATGCCATCAACGTGGAGAGGGCTTTCACTGAGCTGACTCGGGATATCTTTGAGCTGGTGAAACGCGGAGACATCACTATTCAGGAGGGCTGGGAGGGCGTGAAGAGCGGCTTCGTCCCCAATGTTGTCCACTCGTCTGAGGAAGTAACCAAGAGTGACCGTCGCTGCCTCTGCTGATTAACCCACTTTTGCAGGCATATCATGTTCCTCCTGTGCAAAACCCAGTCATATCGTACTCCCTTGGCTTGGCGATCTAAACACTGCTTCTTTCTTCTGTCTTCAGCAACCTCTTGACCACAGCACTTAACAGAACATAACAGTGCTCCCAATACATTACTCACAATGATTCATTCTAGGACACTTTTCCTGTTGACTGCAACTAAACCTCACTACTGATAACTAGTTCTTGATCATTTAAATATCAGCCCCACTTCAAGAAGCAATGAACTCTGGGACGTTTTAATGGATGGGCCTTGGGTTTGTATGTTTTCTGGCCCCTGCATGGAAAAAAAACGAAACCAGAATGAGAACTGCTTGATTATTTCAGTGGATTGCCTCCTTGATTTGGTCCCAAACTTTTGATCCCAAGACAGAAGCAAAGTTCACAAGTCCAGTTCAGCCATCTGTGGTTTCCCCCCAGAGAAAATTAATTGGACGGACATGAAACGGGATAAAATCAAACTACTCAAAGCTGTCTGTGCATCAGTGGTTGATAGTTTTCATCAATGAATGAATTAAGTTAAACATTTTTAGCATCTAAAGAAATCCAGTCAGAGACCACACTTCATTTTTGATTTCTACCAAAACAGCCTTTAAGTACAAGGTTATCTTTGTCAGAATTGAATCCTAAGATTAGATAACAGATACCCCACTTGAATAAAGAAGGGAGATGTCAGTAGAAAAAAAAGGGAAAAGGGAAAAAAAAACAAATTTTAAAGACCTAGCAAACCACAGTTATAAGGATAAACCTTTTCTTAAGAACATAAAAAACAGAGTTTTTTTCTGTTCATCTTTACACTGTGAGAAGACAGCTGGATGCCATGTGTCTGAAGGGATTGCTGTCAAGAGACCATTATGAAGGAAAGTAAAAAGACAATAATAAGACAATAATTTGCAAAAACAAAACAAACAAACAAACAAAAAAACAACAATAACCTAGGGGTGGGCGATATGGCAAAAATACATTATCACAGTTTTTTTAGTCACTTTTATTTTCACTTTTTTTTGCAGGATCACGATCTAGATTTTTATGGATCACGATCTTTTTTTATGCTGGGTTTTATTAATCTCTTGATGCTCCAGGTATTTTTTCTGTTTTCCGCCTGAAATTACATACCAAAATCTTGAGGCAGTGAATAAACTAGAGACAATTTTATGGAGTAATATTACTAAAAAGCCTTCAGAATTTTTAAAGATATTTAAATGAACCTTTAGTGGTCAAAATATGATCAAAACAACAAAACACTTTAGGCCCTTTTCTAAATTTAATTTGGAATCTTCTTTGAAATCTTCCTTTAGAATCTTTAAAGACCCCAACCTCTTCATACGGAAAATTATTAATTTCACTGCAGAAAAAAAAATATATATATATATTATATAAATAATATATATATATATATATTATCTAAGCTTCATGGCAACATTTTACATTTTAACTTCTTTGGCAAACTAATCTCATGCACCTCTCCTAATGGATTTTTACCCTCACCAATTTGGAAAAAAGTTCTGACTCTATTCTGATATTTAGTCTTGTAGTCTTCCCCTTTAAGGCCAGACGTGTTGGAAGGAGGTAGCTTTCCCCCACTGGCTGTAGACTGAGATCGCCTCCTTCAATCCCCTCCTGTGTTTAAATGCTCTCAGTAGGGAAAGGGCAGACAGTGAAAGGGATCTACGCTTTGAAAACTTTTTTATTGTTTTGATTGTTGTTTATTTTGATTGCTGTTGCCATATAAAACTGTCTGCGTCATCTCTCTGGGTGCGCGTCTGTTAGGCACCAAAGCTTGGTGGCTTCCCGCCTCCTCGGTTGAGCATCACCTCTGATTGGTCTACAGATTTGATTGACGTGTCGTTAAGGCTGAGAGCCCAAGCGGCCATAGCGGCGATTCACAGGGAACATACTTTATTTTGAACTGTTTTTTTTTCTTTTTCCAAGTACTCTTTAAACAAACACGAGGATTACTAACGAGTGGATTGATTCAATCTGGTCTTGTTTTGAAGGGGACAACCTATGTACGCGCTGGTATCCTTTGTGTGTGTTTGTGGGCTCTTCATTCTTCGTGGCGCCAGAGTTTTTTTCCTGTGAGAAAGACATCTCATGTATGGAATAACGAATTCTTTTGGTCTTAATTCGGTAGTCGTACATTTTAGAGTACTGACTTACATTATCGGTACCCCGAGAGTCTGCCTGCGTGCCAACGATTGCCCTGTGATTGTGTATCGTGGACAAATTCTCATCATTCACGATCTAATATCGCACACCCCTACAATAACCTGCCAGTGGTTTCAAAAGAACCACCACAAAGCCCAGACCTCAACATCACTGAATGTGAGAATTGTGTGGATCATGAGAAGCATAACATTTAAACTTCTATGAGTGAGCTTTGGCTTGTGGAAAAAATACACCTGCAGGAATAAATGGAAGTGTATGAAAAACAAATAATGAAAACCTGGCTGTTTTGACTGGAAATTAAATGTCTAGTGGCCTCTAATGTTGCACAGTACTGTATACATATTCTTATAATTAATGAGTTTTGGTTTATTTTTAAATTCCAGCACCTCCCTCTTCCCATTCCTAAAAACACCCAGTGACCTTCACATAGAGCTAATGTTAAAGCTATAATCCAGTTATAAAGCCCCCCTTAGGAATGTCTTGACCACATACCATTGCCCTAGTAGTAATAATAGTAATCTCTTCTATTTAAATTGATTATCAAATGATGTCATTTTTGAATGCCTCATTATGGCTTTACCTTCATCTCTGACTTGTATCTTTAAATTGGGTACTGGGAACTTTTTCAGAGAGCACAGCTGTATCTGTCAACCAAACTTAGTCATGATGACATTCCTTTCACCATTTGAGATTGCACGTCTTAACAACTTAATCTATATATTTTAGCATTTCCCCCCACCTCTATATTTTTAACTTTGATGTCAGACCTTGAATGGATGATAAGAATGGAGTCATCTTTGGAGCTTTCTTCACTCTTTCATCTTCATCGCCTGTCACTTGAGACTGGTAGCTGCTGAGATGTATCTTTTGACTACTGACCAATACCTTATTCATTTAACAGGTTGAATAACTATTACCTATGTATTTATTGATCTTGTAAGAAAGTCGAAATGTAATACCAATAAAAATGTGACTTTAAATCATACTTCTGGAAAATCATGTAACTCCTCCACTTTTTCCACACCACTACATGTTATTAATATTGATATTGACAGATACAGCTACAGACTGGTACAGAAAAGATTTAAATAGGAATGATTTTATTTAAAAAAGAGAACATTTAAAATACAGCTCAATTTGACATGACATGTATATTTACAGTGTACAAAATCCAGTGACAAACAAAAATACAGTTCATATTAAAAGATACAGAATTAATTGAAAAAAAAAAAAATAAAAAATCTAAGCAACAGTTCTATGAATGAATCCCAAAGGCATGAAACTCAGTAGGTTTAGACATCTACCAGCCAGTCGGGTCTTTGAGGGTTAATTTAAACTTCAGGCACTGTTCTTTTGGAGAAATAAACCTCCAAATTGAAACAAACCACTGTTGTAAAGTAACGCTTGGAAGCGGACAAATGTATCGTTGAACACTTGCAAAATTTACATGTACAGAGCATGTAAATAAAACCATTTTTTATACACACACGCGCACACCCATACACAATATTGTAAAGCTATACAAAAATACATTTCTAAAAAACAACAAATAAAAATAACATATTAATAGATAAAACTAAACAAAATTCAAGAAAAATCAAGTTAGGATATCATAGCGCAATTATATTTATATATAAATATATATATTTATATACACAATAGTAAACTACCACTCAACTACATTAAAATAATTCTACAAAATAGAATGAATATATAAAGATGAGCTCAACAACAACAAAAAAATAAGTTTCAATGGAAACCACAAGTATCTATACCATAAGGTACGATACAAAGGCCATTCATAGCCAATTAATTTGGGACTTAACTTTTGCTTTAGTCTTTCTATATTTGTATTGATCCAAATTACTGTTTAACAGTTATTCTAAAGTTTGCAAAAGCAAAATAACCAGAAAAGAGTTGATAAAACAGAACAGTTTCAGAGAACAGGGCTCATGACCTGGAATTATAATTCAAATTTATAACTGGTTCAAATCCTCAAAAGTGAAAATGCAGCATGGCATTCCACAACATTTCTACTTGTTTCCAGGCCAAGGAAGGTCAAGGTTTTTTAATCAGCTGTTACAATAGGAACCCTGCTATAGAGTAACTGTTTTGGTAGACACTTCATTGTTTGTTTTAAAAGGACATTAAAACACAGCAGAATTAGACAGAAATACAATACAAGCAAACATAGGACAATGTCCCATTGCCACACACACACACACAATATCTCTCATACATAAACATTTACACAGTCATCTCCTGACATAATAGATTACTAATAATCATATTAATAAAGCTGAGTGTTGCATTTTTCTAACGCTGCCATGTTTGATTTCAGAACTGTAATGAGATGTAACATAACAGAATATTTTCTTAATACTGCTTGAACTGTACAGACCTAAAAGCTTTATGCTGTTCTATTCAATACACCAGTAACATAAATGTTATTGTGTAATCTTAAATGTTTCTTGCCATGTGTGGATATGCATTGTCCACATTGATTTCTATTGCCACTTAGCATGGTTTTGCAGATGCAGTCCATACATCAGCCACAAGAGGACACTAATGTTGCAGTCTTACACACACAAACCTCATGGAGGGATGGAATCCATTTTGGACACTGTAGCTGCTCTGAACTGCAAGGCCTTGGTACTTACTGATAATATGACTATGATGAGATTATGAAAACAAAACAATCCTCACATGCTCACAAATACCCTGTATACACTTTGTTTATTGTCTAATAGACGGTGCTTCTAGAGTACTGGCAAGTACGGCAGCTCTAAAGGCCACAGTTTGTATGACCAATATTCTCTGTACTTTAGGTGCACGCTGCAAAATAAACAAGATCAGAGCCTAATAAATGTCAAAATAAGCCAAAATGTTGGTTTAATTCTAATTATATGAGTGAGTGAAATTTAGTTCTGTTTAAATAAATCTTTGGACAAGTCCTCTAGAGTAAAGTTTGGGTCCGTGATTTTTTTTTTTTTTTTTTTAGATTTGTTGTTTCATTTGCATTCTTCACTAGGGAGCTGTAATACTTCATTGAACAGACAAACATTTTGTATTTATCAGGGAGATATTCCCTCTGCCTCGCTCTCATCACCTCTTAAGTAGATTGGGCTCTTAGTCTTGGTGCTTGAGCTGTATTTTCTCAGTTTGCTGTTTAGTGCCTCTGTGCTGTTCCAGATGCCGTAAAAGAAATAGATCATGAAACCTAAGAGAAAAGCAGAAATTATGTAGGTTCAGAATAAAAGAGAGGCCGTCTGTTTTGAAGGGCAATTCCTACACCCTCCACCCCCCCACCCCCCAAAATAAAAAACATTCTGCATAAGATCACGAATAAAATGCGTTCACGTTTGTTTGTTGTTACATGCTCTGTTCTAGAGAAATGTTTCTTGAATTTTTAACAGTGGTGGTGATTGGATGTATGAAATGTCAGATGTCTGTCATGATAAGTAACTCAAAAGCTATCTTACACAAAGTCATTGCAGTCAAAGTTACAAATATACTTAAAACCTTTAGCCTTAACCTTTAACCTGTTTATGTCACAAAAGATCCTAAAGAAAAGCTGTTATTAGATGTTATTATATGTGTCGCTATTTTGCCATCTCTAGTATTACACACAAAATTATTTGTGTTGTAGGCTCTAGATGACATTTCTGTTCTCCCTTTTTATGTGACATAAATAACTGCCTCTACATTTACAAAATAATCTTATAAACAGAACATGCTGTAATATTATTCGAATTATTCATGCTTATTTTGTATGGGAGAAATGTGGTGATGGTGGAAAAGTATGGTGCGCAGTATATTTTCTGAGACCAACCCATAACACTTCAGGGTTTTAACACAAAATCTGCCTTTATTGGTTTAGTAATGCCCTATTTTGTTTCTGAAAAGTGTGATTAGACAACTCTTTTGTGGAACAAAATTTATTTATATAACTTGGCTTACCTATGCCCATCCACACTGCAAAACGGCACCATGTGGCCAGGTCCAGCTGCATCATGAGGTATATGTTGACAAAAATACTAAAAAGAGGAAGCCACGGCAGCAATGGCACCTGAAGGACAATAACAGCTCATTTCATTTTCTGTGTTGATGTAATGGGAATGTCTTCATAATTAAAATTAAAAACTTTATTTTTGATGCGGTTTTTTTAAATACAGAATAATACAGCTATTTCTCATATGGTCTCATAAATTTTTTCTATCATTCTATCATCTATAAGTTATCATACACCACAATCAAAACATGATAACCTGATGAAATACCTTGAAGGTGAGAGCCTCCTTGCTCTCAGGCTGCCGCCAGATGACGATGACGCAGAGAAGGCAAAGCACTGCCAGAATGACACACACAGCCACCCACACGGGCTGGCCCGACATCAGCTCATCCAGATTCACAGCCAGCACCACACATAACAAAGTAATCAACACCGCTGCGGAGGAGACAGTACACAGAGATTACTCATGGCTCCTGATGGATTTGTCTGGAATCAAGTGCCTTAATATCAACAGCCTATTTTCAGAAACTTTTATTTTACTTTATACAAGGGGATGATTATCTTAGCATATGCAGAAAGATTACAAAGTAACCTCGAAATGCCAATGGCAACTTTTCATAGCCTTTCAGAAATGGACTTAAAAACGGTTCCCTGATGAATTCACAAAAACGTTCTTACGTTAAAAGGTTAAAAGGTTCTTACAGATAATTGCGGTTGTGGCGTAGACAATAGTTCCAGACATCTTGGTGGGGACGTCCCTGGAGGGAACCAAGAGCAGTTTAGGAGAAAATGTCTCCCTTGGAACATGATCCTCGTATTCATCCCCACTGTCTCCAGAAACAGCCACCTTCTCTCCTCCCACCAGCTCCACCAGCTTCTCACTCTGACTGGAGGAGTTCAAGGTGCCAGGCTGGTACCTACACACACACACACACACACAAACACACTCAGGTCAGCAAACTTGGAAATGTAAAATGAACATGAAAATTCATGTTGCAGTTTTTATTTCCACCATACCTGAGAATAAGAACACATACAGCCACCAAAGAATATGCCAGCAATGTCCCAATAGACATAAGATCAACCAGGGCAGCCAGGTCAAAGAGGAAAGCCATGAGAGCTACAAGAGATAAAACAACAGATTACTGTGATTTACATGACCTAACTGCAGTTTAGAGTATGATATGTGAATGTAAGGTTATACAGAGCTAAAATAATACTGTGAGGAATGTATATTTGCATTTTATTTTGTGTTGTGTGTTATTTCATTGACTTGTGTCTGGTGTGTGCCGTTATGGATTTAAGCAAGACTTAATACGTTTGAGACTTACTTTAGAAGTAAAGGAACTATAGCTACTGTGCCTTTAAAATTGTTCAATGTAAATGACCACACTTCTGACTTACTTCTATATATTGTTCTTCATCCAAAAAGCAATATGAGCTATAGCAGTGTAAAGTTTGTTATGATATTGACTATATGTTGAATATGTTAATTTACCTAATAGTAGTTTGCATTTAGAAACCCATGTTCAGGCTCCGAACACCCAAAGCTTCTCCTACCTGCTACAAAGCCAGACACCACCGTTGCTAGCAGTGGAGTTTTAGTGCGCTTGTTCATTCTGGAAAGAACACGAAACAGCAGCCCATCTTCTGCCATAGCGTATATTACCCGTGGCATGGGAAACATGGAGCCCAACAGACTGGAAGAGGGAAAAAATAAATAAATATTTGCTTTGGACATGGATGTCTAAATCTGGCAGGGGACAGCTGCTGTCTAGTTTTACCTGCTTCAGCTACACATCCTGGCAATTAGTAAGTTAAATCACCTCATGTGTTTGAGGAGAAAAAAAATGTATCAAACTGTGCTGAAAATAAACGGAAGATCTGGATTTTTCCTGTTAATTAAACTGTTAATAACTAGACTCACAATTTTTGTAATGCTATGTTGCTGTAATTGTATTACAGTGAAAAATTACCTGGTTTCACAGATGGTTGGAAAATTTTTATTAATAGGTTTATTTATGTACTTATTTACCTAGCTACAATATAATTCAGTCCCCCCTTTTCTGTATTTGTTCTACTTTCCTCCCTGCCAGATTGTACATATTTGAAAGACATTTCCAATTGTAAGGTCCATAGTAATTGTAGTTGGTCCAGGTGGTGGATATGTGTGGTCTTTTGCTGATTTTCTCATAAAATAAAGAAAAAAATTGCACTTTTTTCCAAAGGTGTCTGTTAATTACACAAAAAGCCTGTTTAATCCTTCTTACCTCGTAGAAAGAGCGCAGAGTGAACCCACAGCCACTATGTAACGAGCTGGTGCCCAGCCCACATAACTGAAGGCTTCAGGCAAGGGGCTCTGGGTGTTGAGCTTGTAGTAGGGCATCATAAGTGTGAGTGCAGCAGACACACCAAAATAGGCAAAGAAGCAGATAAGCAGAGAGGCCACAATGCCCACTGGGATGGAACGCATTGGGTTCTTGGCTTCCTCACCTGAATCAAAATAAGCATAAAATGAACCACATGCAGATTTACACAGCCATGTAGACTAATAAACTGTCTCAGATACATAGACACCACTCAGTGGAAAGGCAGTGTTTGTGTGGAAGCTGACATGATGAGAAAAACGTGACCTACTTGTTGTAGCTATGCAGTCAAACCCCACAAAAGCATAGAAACAGGTGGCAGCACCAGACAGGATGCCACTGAAGCCAAATGGTGCGAAGCCTCCATTGCCAAATGACTTCTCCACTTGCCTGAGGGGAAAAAATGGTGTGCACATTGTACAAGTAACTATAAAATACAAATCACAATATAATAACACTGTCATTAGTTTTTTAACTGTAATAGGATAAAAACGTTATGTGTTTATGTGCAGAACTCACTCTATTGCTGTGATGTTGGTATCATTGACAAAATAACCAAGGCTGAGGTTCCAGTTTTCTGTTTTGCCTTTTACAAAACCAGAGATAATGACAAAGCCCAGCACAACAAGGTTGATACCAGTGAAGATCTTATTTACAAGTGCAGACTCGCTCACACCAAAGGCAAGTAGACCTAAAGAGGAAAATTATGAATACAAATCATAATTCAGATACCCTTGTTACTATGGTACATGGTCATTTTTCAAATTAACAATAGCTCAGTCATTGTTAAAATACTATATGAAAATATAATCTAATCACTGTGTACAAAATTATTATTAGAGGATTACAGTTTTACAAATAACATCCAGAGTAATCGTTTGCTCACCAGTCAACAGGAGAATGAGAATTAGCGCAAACAGATCTGGATACTCAGCAAGCACATTCCCTGGGACCTTCATTGCCATAAAAGATTTGAAAAAGCTGGATATCTTCTGTTCTATCAAGTTGTCAAATGTGGAGCTCCAAGCTCGAGCCACACTTGCTGTACCTGAAAGATATAAAACACTTTAAACACTATGGCTCCATGATGCAGAAAAATCTACAGCATTGTGATAATTTCATGCATATACACCTTCAGAAATTCTTAGCTTTAGCTGTGATTAAAAAATATTTTCACAAACATGCCACTCGAATATGGAACTATTTATTGAATACAGAAATATTTTTCATTCAGTCATTCATTTTCCATAGCAGTTTTAATCAGTTCAGTTTCTGCAATCACTGGGCGCAATGCCGGACAGTGTCCTGTCTATCACAGGACATACCCCGCACACTCACTACCTCAGGACGTTTTGTGCTACCACCCCACCCCAAATATAAACACACAATATTTTGTGCAGCCCTACTTAACACTAATTCATAAAATCTATTACAGGCATGCTCTGTTGAAGCTAGAAATATCCTGTGGCTGTAATAGTTTCACTCACCAATGACATAAGAGAGAATGAGGTTCCAGCCCGTTATGAAAGCCCATATTTCTCCCACTGTTACATAACTGTAGAGGTATGCTGAGCCAGTCTTAGGAACCCGAGCACCAAACTCTGCATAGCAAAGTCCCGCCAGCATGGATGAGAGGGCTGCCACCAGGAAGCAAAGAACGATAGCAGGACCAGCCTTCTCCCTTGCCACTTCTCCAGCCAGCACATAAACTCCAGCTCCTAGTGTAGATCCCACACCAAGGGCCACCAGGTCAAGAGTGGATAAGCAGCGGGCAAAACGTGTCTCTTCTCCCGAGCAGTCAAGAGCACGGCGACGCAGCAGCATACGCCCCACGGAGGCCATTTTATCCACCATGATTGAAGACAGGGCAGGGCAAGAAATATCTGGAAAATCTGTAGCACTTTGTTGTCAAAGTGACCAAACTCAGGCAGCAGAGGTTTATGTACACACCTGGTTAAAAAAAATGAGACAAAAGAGGCAGAGAAGATTAATATGGGTGTGTGTGTAGGTGTGTAAGAGCTTCTGGTATTACAGGATGTGTGTGTAGTTGTACTCAGGTAAAAAAAAAATGCATTCCTGGCTTCTTACATAAATGCTCCAGTCAGTACATGACTGGCTGATGATCATCTTCTGCATTACTTCTAGCTCATTAATTCCAAGCTGTTTCTAAAGCTTATCGAATCTGAACCACAAATGGAGTTGTATCTCCTGCCATTGATCAATGAACGCTCCCACTGAATAATATGTTCTCTGCAATATATTATGTTGGTTTATCACATTTAAGACTTATTTAAATTGATTTGTAGGCCCTAAAAGAAGTTTCTTGTACATCTTGTATAAAACATAAAAAGATATTTTGACCTTTTAATAGGTTGTATTTTAAAAAATCAGTGGTGAGCCAAAAGGTTAAAATCTCCCCCTACATTACATACAATTTTCAGGCAAAAGAAAAAAAAAGAAAAAGTAAACAACTAGTATGCAGTAATGGTCAATAACCCACAAAGGAAAATCTTACAAAGGCAACTGAGTAACTGATAATGTAGAGAAATTCTACACTGTTCAGAGTGATCCTTCACCAAGGATATCTGACCAGCTGGAACTGTCACGCCTACATCAACACTTCAAGCTTTGATACTGCTATCAGAGACTGTGAAAAAACCCTGTATAAAATGATAACACAAACCAAAGCAACCAAATGAATACTCTTCATGGAAAATTTAAGGATGGGAATTGTGCACAAGAGGCCCTCAGCACAGCTGCTTGATTCCCTGCACTATCACTATCAGTCCACATGACTCTTTCAACCACTGAGCCAGCTGTGCTTCACTAATATTGATAGCGCAGTAAGAGTGTCTGGTTCCTCACCAAGGCCATCATGTTCTTACAGCAAAAGCAACAACTGAGACAGAACTGAGACAGTTGTCTTCTGACAATGGTGTTGGAATTCAATAAAAAAAAATTAGCTCTGTGAAAAATTAAAATGGTGAGAAAGGGTGGGGAGATATTTGTGTCAAAACAGAGACAAAACACAGCTGCAATTCCCAAAATCTGATTTCCGCTCCGATGATGGAGATCAGTTACTCAGACAAAAACCTAACATGACCCTTTCCAGATTAAGGATGTGAAAACTTAAACAGCTTCAATCGTACGCTAAAAATGGTTCATAAAATGTTGTGGAATGTCTCGTACAGTGCAGTGTTTGTACTGTGTGTCCGTGGATCAAAGACACGTTAGACAAAGAAAAAAGTTGGAAAAAAGCTAACATCCCTGAAAAAACATCCCTGAAATTCAACATACAATGGAAAGTCTGAAATAGAACCTTTTATCTGTAAGATGCTGTTTCTCTTGGCAGAGCACTTTGGCGAGATTTAAAGGTTTGATCGTGATCAGTCTGGGCAAGAACTGAGAGCTTAAGCCACCACTTGGGCTTTACACAACACATACAATGGTTGCCTTCATTCACTGCCCATTGGTGTAGTCTGCATTGGTGAAAACACACTTACAGAATGCATGCAGAGCGATTTCCGCACAGTAAATATCCTAAAAACACTCTCACAGTTGTATGTAGGTACTGCTTGTTCAAAGCTACCAGAAGCAAGAAAGAAGGTTAAGGAGTGCAAAGAAACCCATGGCCTTGAGAATGTTCCTCCCAGTGAGAGTCTCTCAGTGCTAATCACCCAGCATGTGTGAGGTTCTTGGAAGTGTTAGAATGTTTTGTTCTGAGGATCCTGTGAGTGCATGGCTAAGATAGGCCACCCTGCGTCACCTGGATCTGACTGGGCTAATCTCTTTCTTGTGGTCTCCACGAGGCATCTAGGTGATACGCATGTGTCTATTCCTTCAACCATCTGACCTGGCCATGACAAAGCCGTGCCAATAAGTACAGTGTTCATTGCATCCATTTAATTACAGTCCTTTAATTATCCAACCATATTTCCCAGTGAAATATAAACGCACCAAACAAACAGCAGCTTTGCTTGTGAAACATTTGGCCAATGTCCTATAAAGATCACAAATATAAACAATTACAACATGGAACCTGGAAACACGTAGGTTAAGCAGGATGAAAGATGAGGACAACGTAGACGGCCAGTTTACACATAGGTAACCATCTCAGCTGAATGGGTAAGGCAAGTGAATGAAGAAGGGGATGTTGTGGAGTGACTCATGGGGCTTTTCTCAAAATAAATGCTGTTAAGCAGATTACACAAAGACCAACCTGCTAACCTGCTTAGATAGAAGTCTCCAAAAAAAAAAAAAAAAAAAAAGAGTGTTTTTGTTTTGTTTCCGCTTCACGCGTCATATAACAGGTATTTTTTTACAGGTTCTACAACCTGTTTTAGCCGGTTTTAACCATCATGAATTTTGCAACAGTCCCAGACTTCCTCAGGTGGATGGCACAGCTTGCTCTACATAACTAGTCAATTTCCATTTTAAAGCAAAGTTTAGACAAAAATAAATTAATTAAATAATGAAAAAAAAAATAATATTGTGAAATTTACCCTACAAACATATTGCACGTTTTATATTTAAATAATTTCACAGTTGCACCTCGCCCCAAAAGCTAATAAAACGGCTATTAAAGATTAGATAATAAATGTAGGTATTCCCAGTATGATATCAAAAGAATGCAAAACTGCATAACACTTTCTGTGTTGGTCAGAAATCCACTGAGTCTCAATCATATACGTTATGGGTGTACATAAAAGACCTATTCAGTCTTATTACAGTCACTCAGCGTGACAGGATTTGCTAAATCCTCACAGGAACTAGCTTTTCTCAGGATCCATTTCTTGCCAAATTGGGGTCAGTAATGTCTCGGCACAACAGACCTTTTCTCTGACGCTTAATGAACCCAGCAGTTGACTCGGCTGGGAGACACATATCATAGAGGACATTAGGCAATAGGAGTTCATAGCATTTCATGAGCATGCATAAACACTGAACCAACCACATGCTGTGACCAAATATAATAGTTTATTTATCTTGTTACATACTGAAAATGCTTGCTCCATGCACATTCCATGTGAAACTGCTCTGTGAACGGTTAGAGGAACCACAGGTTCCATTCGCCTTTGAGTGCCATATTACAAGCACACAGCATGAGAGCATGAGTGTGACTCCTCATGGTTATGGAAAGGCCTGAATCAATTAAAGGAAAATGCAATGAGATTGAGATTTTTTATAGATTTAAATTTAAATTTCTGGTTTTAAAACTTTAAAGTTTTGTGAGAAACAACCTTACAAAAAGGGAAAATTCACATTATTTGTGCAAACTACGGCATCTACTATTAAAGGTATATATGAATATAAATGTTTCATAGGTCAGTTCATTATTTTACCATTATCAACATGTCAAAAAAAACAACAACATAATTTCATTGGTCTCTTTGGAATTTTTCGAAATCTGGTTCCTTTCACCACCATTTTTCAAGAACAAGTCACTACGATTTTGTAAACTGAAAGTGTTCATGCCAAAAATTCGAATGACTATATTTACATTTTAACGTAATTTTAAGTGTAATTCCACTTGAATACCACACCATGGTGACACACAACTGTTGGAAAAAAGCGAGCAACGTGTGCAGTCGATGTCTTTAGGGGCAATACATCACCAGCCATGGCACATTCATATTCGACTGCACGATTTACAGTTTCCTTTGGGATTACTAAAGTGTTACTAATCTGTCTAGGTCTAAGTCAGTCCTGTGTGGTTATGATTTTGTTGTCATAATAAAAAAATGGTCATTTATCTGACCACAGTCCTGTTTATGAGTAGACTATCAATAAAGCGAGCTTCGGCAGCACAACCATGTGTTTCCCCACACCTGAGTCTCACAGTGATATCTCATCCCTAAAAAAGAGCCTGCTCCATCCAGTCTGAACTGGAGCTTAGAGCGTGGAGCTGATGCAACAGCAGCCTGGACCTGTACTGTCACCTTCACCCCTCTCTCATTCAAAACCGCACAGAAGAGCGGGAATCCTGTAATGGAGCCGATGCACGGCATGTGTCTGCTCGAAACACCATATTTATCTGTTGAATCTGACACACGACGACAGGTAACATCAGAAATACAACCAAACGAACAGATATCGCGCATTTAGCGTGGTTTTGTTGCTTAAAGGAGCAGCGAGAAGCCACAACGTTATTAGCATAGAAGCTAACGTAATAACAACAACAGGATGTGTAAAATCCTAAAACACACAAAACGCGGGCGTAAAAGTACACGGATGTCAGTGTCCAAATAAAGAATGCATGCTTACTTTAATTATTAATACACTCAGAATACTAGTGAATCATGCAAGAAGGCGATTAAGTTATCTCAGACTCAAAGTTGTATAAAACGTCGGTTTCTTACAGTAACGTTAACGCAAATATCTGTCTAACGTCATCTGCAATATATAAATATATATATACAGTTTATCATTAAAGTTACAAACGACACAGAACAAACACAGAGATTTTACATTGATTTACAAAGGCTCAGCACGAATGCAGTAATCAAGCCAAGTCTGGCCAAAGTATCCTACAGTTTAGAACAGCGTCCCTTAATTCGGTAAATGTGCTGTATACTCAAGATATATTGATAATAATGTATTTCTAGTGTAAAGTAAATGTAATTATTAACTTCCACCGAGTTTATAGTATAGTATTACATTCAGCAGCATGCAGTGCATTCCTTATTCATTCATTCACCACGACTTTTGCTTCCCTACTGGCATTTTTTACATAACACACTTCAAAATAACGATAGATTAAAATGCACACATTTTCAGGCATATTACCATCACATTCGTCTCTGGTGAGGTTTTATAATGAGTTTAGCGACCTAAAGTTGACGATAATGAGGGTGAGGATTGCATCAGAAACCAAAGCCTGTGTAACAGAATCTAGTCGGAGCTGGAATAGCGCCTTAGTAACACAGCTTTTAAAAATGACGGGAAATAAATAACGTGCATTCACAAAACATGAACTAGATCGACTGGTTACCTGCAGCAGACTCCCGACCTCGTTTTGTTTCTTTCTCCCAGCGAATATTCAATGAATGGTAAAGAAGTAGAGCCTCCGTTCTTCTGCTCGGGTGGTGACGTTGAGGCGCCTGTAAACAAACCCTGTACTTTCATCAAACCCCGCCCACAACCCCGCAAAGCCCCGCCCCCTCATTCATGAGTGCCGCTCGGACAGTGGAGGGGATCCTGACAAAGACTCAGACCGAATAAGAGCTTTTAAAGAGGCCCTCAAACTATTCTGAACAATGACTCCAACCAAAAGGCACTCAAATGATTTCAAGTAATTCCCTTTTTGGCTCCAATGTTTACAATGGTGCTTAAAAATTTATGCATAAATACGATCTGATATCTGATTTTCACACAAGCTCTAAAAGTATATAAAGAGAACCAAACTAAAAAGCAAAAGCACAATATCATATCGGGTCATTTATTTGAGACAAACATATTATACATGGTTGGTCATTTATTTATCAAGAACAATGATCCTATAATGTAGACCTC
Source organism: Hoplias malabaricus (assembly GCF_029633855.1). Classification (NCBI taxonomy): domain Eukaryota; kingdom Metazoa; phylum Chordata; class Actinopteri; order Characiformes; family Erythrinidae; genus Hoplias; species Hoplias malabaricus. The sequence continues at coordinate 18,481,336 of NC_089814.1, read as the reverse complement.
TTGAGTGACAAAAGTATATTAACATTTAGGATTAGCAGGTAATTTGAAGGTTAAATTAGTGTCTGGTGTTTACAGTCAGTGAGGTGATATTTAAAGAACAGAGATCTGTCAGTGTGGTGCAATTGTTGGTGTTCAAATGGAGGAAATTCAAGACCATTCTCACCCTCCCAAGAAGACCAACAATGATCTTTCCAAGAACATGGAAATTAATAGTCGTCAAGGTCATAAAAAACCCAGAGTAACTTCTAAGCATCTAAAGGCCTTGTGTGTTTCAAGATTGTAAGGTGAAATCTACTTCATAAAGGACATTGCTAGTCATTATGTGACCAATATTTGAAAAAAATGTTTTGTGGATGTATGAGACCAAAATATGTCTTTTCATATTATATTAATTAAAATGATTCTATCTGCGAAACAAGTTGGTACTGTAATGGTTCTAGCCAATATTACTGCATCTGGGCGATAGCTAGCCATCATTGATGGAACAATGAATTCTTAATTATACAAGTGATTTTAAAAAAAAGTAGGACTTCCATAAGAACAACAGAATGTTTAAAAAAGAATAAAGTAAATGTTCTGAAATGGCCAAGTCAATATCCTGACCTTTTATCCACATGAACTATTGCCGATGAACATGAAGAGAGCAGTTTATGTGGGAAAATCCACCAACATCCCAGAACGGAAGCGAATAATTTATGGAGGAATGGTCTTAAATTCTTCCAAGCTGTGTGCAGATTAGAAAAACTATGACAGGAAAGGTATAGTTTCAGGGCACAAGGGAGTCACACCACAGACAGCAAAGTTTCACTCACTGATATGCAATATACTGAATCATTTTCCTCAAACAGTGTGGCACGGTGGTGCAGCAGGTAGTGTCACAGTCACACAGCTCCAGAGTCCTGGAGTTGTGGGTTCGAGCCCTGCTGTGTGTGGGTTTCCTCTGACAGTCCAAAAAACACATTTTGCTACTCAAAAGTGTGTGTATATATATATATATATATATATATATATATATATATATATATATATATATATGTGTGTGTGTGTGTGTGTGTGTGTCGCCCTCTGAATGACTGGCACCCCCTCCAGGGTGTGTTTCCTCCTTGCGCCCAGTGATTCTGGGTAGGCTCCAGACCCACCACGATCCTGAACTGGAAAAGTGGGATTCTGAATTAATTTTCCTCAAACTGATCAGTATAATATTTTTTGTTTCTTTGAAACATTTCTTTAATTTTTTATCTATTGTGTGAAAATCTGAATGTTGAAGTTCCTATTTTTATGGTAATCCAGGAGGAACAATGCAGATTCTGCCCTGGTCATGGAACACAGGACCAGCTCTTCACCCTTGCTAGGATCCTGGAAGGTGCATGGGAGTTTGCTCAACCAATTCACATGTTTTTTGTGGATCTTGAGAAGGCATCTCTCCAGGTTTGAAGTGAGATCCTGCCTCAAGTGGAGGAGTTCAAGTATCTCAGAATCTTGTTCACAAGTGAGGGAAAGATGGAGCAGGAGGTTGATAGGCGGATATGTGTACCAGTTCGTTGTGGTGAAGAGGGAGCTGAACTGAAATATGAAGCTCTCGATTTATCGTTCAATCTACGTCCCAACCCTCACCTATTTGTCATGAGCTTTGGGAATGAGATAGCGGGTACAAGCGGCTGAAATGAGTTTCCTCTGCAGGGTGTCTGGACTCTCCCTTAGAGATAGGGTGAAGAGTTTGGACATCTTGGAAATACTCGGCGTAGAGCCGCTGCTCCTCCACGTTGAGAGGGGCCAGTTGAGGTGGTTTGGGAATCTGGTCCGGATGCCTTCCTGGTGAGGTGTTTCAGGTATGTCCAATGGGGAGGAGGCCCCGGGGCAGACCCAGAATACACCAGAGTGATTATATGTCTCGACAGGCCTGGGAATGCCTCGGTATCCTCCTGGAAGTGCTGGATCAAATGGCTAGGGAGAGGGAGGTCTGGGATTCTTTACTCTGACTTCTTCCCCCATGACCTGGATAAGCAGTGGACAATGGATGGATGGCTGGATGGATATTTATACAGAAATATAAACAATTCTGAAGGGATCACAAACTTTAAAGCATCACTGTATTATATTAGACAGAATGTGTGAGCCTGTATCACCCTGTGGAGGACTGGAGCCCCCTCCAATGTGTGTTCCTGCCTCAGGACTCACCACAATCTTGAACTGTATAAGTGGTTGCAGACAATGTATGAATGAAGTAATGTATATTAGACAGTGAATGAACATATACCATAAAACATTTACCCTTCTTTGAGTTGGAGAAAGGGTACCTTTGTGGTGGGTCCAATCAGTCATTATGCAGGCCCACACTTTGAGCAAGTCTTTATATTCAGTTTCAAGTCACAGAAGAAGTGTGCTTTTGTAACAAAATTTTCTTGAAAACCTGACCACACATTTTAACATAAAATTTCATGTATGGTGATGGACTGAGTCCAGAATGTCACACTCTCACCAGACAGGTCATCATGTATTGTTTTGATAACATGCGACTGATGTCTAAATGTGTCCATACATTGTACAATGTTGCTATTGTGCATTATTTCAGCACAAGAATGACAGACTCTTCCATTTTAGAACGTATGCAGAGTACACATTTTCTCCAGGTATTTGCTTTGTGTATGAAAATACACACGATTTTCCTGTTTGCTTTGTCACATATTTCTTTGTGACTATAAAGGCTTACTTTGTCTTGGGTTTGTGTGCGTGAATGCCTGTTGGGCAGTGTTCCAACAAAAGGAAAGAAGCTTACTATTGGAAACTTTCAACTTCTTTCAGTGTCAGTAATGAGAAGGCCTTGTGGAGGGGGGTGTAACACAGTATCCGCTCGAGCTTTGCAGTCAAATTCGATAAAATAAACACCAAGGTGGAATTTTGCACCCACTGGCCCTGTGAGACGTGAGAGCGGTGTACAGTCTGACTGTGTGAAATGGTTGTCCTCTTGCTAAACTTTTCTGGGAGGGAGAGCCTTTATTCTGTGTTGAATATTTGTAATGTGTCTCTTTGTATTTAATTCATTTGGAAAGAGAGAGCAAAAGGAGAAAATCATTTTTAACTGATGTATAAGCTTAATTATGTTCAGCCCTTGAAGCTTAGATGTATTATTAAATCTTTTCAGGCACAAACATAATTTAAAAAATATTTTTAAAACTTTCTATTTGATCTTGTGCAGAAACTACAAAATAAATATAAAAATAAAATAACATTATTATAATTGATGCTAAGTATTGGGTTCATCATGTATTGGGTCCATCAAGTGTTGTGGGTGCATGCTAGTGTTTTAAAATGGTATTTTCTTATTTATTATTGAACCAGATTTGAGGGACCACTACTCAGAATATTGACACCTTTCCAGCGCTGACATATCTGGCCTGACCTGGAATAGTACACTCTTCTCTATCTACTCTGTTATTCCTATTCATCTCTGTGGAATTATTTTTAAACTGCTCTAAATGGACAATTTTTCAAGCTACATGATCAAATCTGGGAACACTGAAACAGGTCTGATTACACTCTGAAACACTCTGATCACACTCCTCCATTTTATTTATTCCCTTACTTAATTTGCCTCATTTATTCCCATTGGAAAATTGCTCTCAGGGGAATCTATCTATACTTGCCTTTTATAAAACATATTGTCTTCTAAAATCCATATAATCCCTGTAATTTATCTAGAATCTTCATTTAATCTGTAAATGGTAGCAGAGTTTCACTCTTTTAACACCTGTAAATTTGCAATAATTTTACAATAGTTTTTGAATTATTTTAAGCACTAAGGGTGGTGCATTCCATAATAAAGTTCAGTGTAATTTTTTCACACATGAGCAGAGGCTTTACAGACTTAGTGTTTTGTGTTTTAAATTGCTGTAAAGCAAAAAAAATTCTTGCTTAATGTACAAAGTTGGTAAACAAAGACGCTAAATGTCCTTACATTAATAAAGTGATTTTCCAAGCTTTGAGAATTTGTTTGTAGTTTGGAAATCGGCTGGATTAGGGATTTCCCCATTTATTTTATTAAGACATATTTAGACTCCTCACATAAATTTAGTTACTACTCCTCCAGGTTTTAAGCTAAAAATACCAGAATGTGCAGGGTTTCTATCCTATGCCTAAATGTGGTGCTTGAGTTTTTCTAAGTGACTGGGCGTTCAGTTTTTATACAGCATTCATTCAAACATAATGTGGTTTCCCAAAGGGATTGATTAGCTTAGTGTTTTACATGTTCATATTTAACTGATACAAATGAAGTGGTACACCTGTTCCATAGTCACTGCCACACATACAGACAACTGCATATCTGTCATACACATCCACCTTACTAACCACCTCTGTCACAGCAGTTTCTGTTCTTACAGTGCTACTGTTTGAACCACCAAACGTTCAAATGGTGTGCTTCTGCTTTTCTAAGTAATTGTTTGAGGTTTGTGTGTGTCTGTAACTACCAGTAGCAACACAACTCACTCAAAGTTTCTGCAGGAATTGCACTCCAGCACTCTTAATTGTGTTTATGTTGAGAATGAAACACTTACAGACGTTTTTGAGTCACCAGTCCACCTACCAACATGTGTTTTTGGACCGTGTGAGGAAACTGGAGCACCCGGAGGAAACCCACGTAGACACAGGGAGAACACACCAAACTCCTCACAGACAGTCACCCGGAGCGGAACTTGAACCTGCAACCTCCTGGAGCTGTGTGACTGCGAAACTACCTGCTGCGCCACCATGCTGCCCTTATATTTTATTTTTATTTATTTATTTATTTTTAAATCAGTCAGATCAGTCTGCATGGCATATAATTAATCAGACCATTTGTAACATACTGAAAGTGTAACTGTAAGAAGCAAAATGTGTTAAGATATTTGTAGTCTCTTAAAGTTTAAGAGGTTAAAGTTTGTAGTGAATGTTCCTTCTGGTTTACAACAGCTCTCCATCTGTTTGAATGTATTTTTTCTTTACTTGATCCTCTACAAATTCTCCTTTAGAATTGAGCTACAGGGCCTGTGAAGTCTCTTTTGTGGTTTCATCTGCTTCCATCAATTCAAGCTGGCTGGCTACTAGTCTCCCATTAGTAAAACAATGGTGACCAGTGGAAACCAGGTCAAAGCTTTACATCCTGTGAGCTCATCCTCTGCATTTTCTCTGTTAACAAAGCACTAGTAATCTCAGATCTGTCCAGTGTGGTCTGGTCCCTTCAGCAGGCTTTGGACAAAGGGGGTCGAAGTTTCTGGATCAAAGAAAGCCTTGTGCATTTTGACATCGGTGGATATGATGTGTCGGCTTGTATAGGGATCAAAAATATCCCATTTAGCTTCCACTCCATGGCTTAATGTGTCAATCATGCGTTATGCACAAATTCACTACAGACTCTGAGTGTGAAATTTTGTAGTGGGCTGGAAGCCAAAAACACAAAGATTTAAAAACCTAAAGGAACACAGTATTGTTGATGCTTTGTTTAAATGCTTATTTTTTAAGTGTAGAGGTTGTCTTACAAAAATTCAGGTTATAGCATTTTACAGCTTATTTTAGGGGTTTTTGTATTTTTCTGAAAGGTGAACTCAGTGTTTGCAAACTAAATTTAGGTATGAAGGTATGACCAGAATGTTTAAATCCAATATTATATTAAACCAAGAAGTTATCAAGCCATATATATGCATGTCTCAATTTAGACCTACATGCTTTATGTTTTTTTTTTATGTAAAAAAAAAAAAAAAAAAAAAAAAACATTTCAAGTTGTGATTTTTTTTTGAGTATATTGTATCTTTTTAAGTGGAAAAGGTACCAAGGAAAATGTTCCAATCTTGTGGCTGACGAACTAATATTTTGGAATTATAAACACAATTAGAAAATGATTCCTGCAGCATGTTCAAAAAAGTCAGGATAAAGAATCACAACTTTTTCAGAAATGGGGGTTATAAGTTTTAAGTGTGTGAAAAACATGAAGTTTTTAGAAATTTAGAGTCTTTTGCAATATTTTTTAATACAACATCAAACTGTTAAGTTTGTTACAAAAATATTTAAAACATACATTTTTAAGTTATTTATAGTACAAACAAACGTTTCTGATGGGCTTACTCAGATCCCACACAGCCTTGGGATAGTCACTGGAAAAAAAAGTTGATAACTGTAGTGAGAAACATCTGTCTTCTCTTGTAGTTTGTTGAACCAGAATAAGACTTTTGATGGAACATTCAGTGATGAATTACACTGACGTTTTTATTTAATCTTTGCTTAAACAATCATACTGAAATGTTTACTTTGTATTTATCTTCTAAAAGTTGTGGGAAGAAGACTGAAGGACAATGCATACTATAACATTTTATTTTGAAAATTACAGTAATTAACTGGAAAACCAAGAAGGGATATATAATTCTGGGATCGTTTCTGGCCTTTGGAGAATAAGCTTCTGGCTTCACAACATAGTTTTTTTTTTTTCCTCCCCTAACAACTTGTGTTAATTTACACAGACGAATGAAGTGCAGTAAATGAATGCTTTCTGTAGGGCACACTATTTTGGCTTCAGGTAGAATGTTTACACTAAAATGTATACTAATTTAGAGAATGCAGATGTATATTACACTGTGACGTGTAACGCTGTACTCATGTTTCATCAGGCGTGATAGCGGACACCCGCAATACTGGTTAAATGATGGAAACAGCGCCATCTGTTGGTAAATGTGGAAAAGACAAAGACGACCTTTCTTCTAAAGGTCATAAACTCAACTAAACCAACATCTATAAAGGTGAAGAACAGTATAATTAATGGTTGCAGGAAATACTATCAGAGTGAACCCACAGAGTTAAAAAAAATAGAATCCTTACTTGTCAGAATAAAGCAAGCAGAAGGGGATTTTATTCATGGATAGAAATGACATTGGCAGTCTGTAGGAAAATATCTATGACAGTAACTACAGCACTTATACATGTTAATTATGTAGTAATAAACCAGCAATATCAAAGCAACAAAAAAATGACAAGTCATCTGGGTAAGAATGCAAGATATGACATCAACAGTTACCTGATGTCATAGTGGATGATGGATTTTTCACAGTGATCAAATATATACATTCCCAACAACAGTGTTATAACACCCATATAAAGCCTAAACTAATAAAATCAACAATGGTATAAAACTCTGCAATGAATGATTTGATTTAAAATATATATATTTTTTCATTTAAGATCATATAATGGTGACGCTTGGAATGTGGAACAGGAAGACATTTTTTTTTAATGGGTGGTCCCAATTTCTCCCTTCATGAGTGTCATGCTACATTTTGAGGATATATGGATGAAACAAGGGCCATAATATGCTCACATAAAAGAATAAAAAAGGCTTTTGACCAACAATGAAACAAACAGGATCCTCATTATGGAACACTTTCACTTGCTATGAGAGTAACCTCTAATACTTTCTCAGAGTGAATACTGAAACATGTGTTCGCACTCTCAATTTTATTTATAAAAAAAAAAAACAAACAAAAAAAAACAATTGTGACTCATGCAATATGACATACTTGTGCAGTCTCTTCAAGCCATTGTTGTTTAAGAATACAAACCACGGCAACTGGGCTTCAGCACTTACATAAAGCTCATAAAGTGAAAAAGACTTGATTTAAATGCCGATCTTTTAATTGCTATTTATATGTATCATTTGAAATCAGGGTTTAGCAAAAATGCATTTTTTTTTCATCAAGAGCACCTGAGTGAGCGTGCCAGGCATAAACACACAGCCTACAGATGAGGCATTCCTCGGAGGGTGGGGAGGCGCTTTAGTCTTGCTGTAGTGTCTGAGAATAGAAGTATAAACCAGATAATGACACAGTAATTGGAATTGAACAGTTTAAACTACATTAATTAAAAGGGCAGCACAAAGCTAAGGCAGAACTGATGTCACTGACTGTTCTACTTATTACTGAACAATACATTTACTATTTCCTAGATCTCATTAAAACTCATTCTCTGTCTGTAACCACTTATCCACTTCAGTGTTGCAGTGGGTCCGGTGGCTACCCGGAATCATTGGGCACAGGGCAGGAAAAGGGCGCCAGACCTTCACAGGGCAACACGCACATGCCCCTACAGACACACTTGAGTAACCAATCCACCTACCAACGTGTGTTTTTGGACACACCAAACTCCTCACAGACAGTCACCCGGAGCGGGACTTGAACCCACAACATCCAGGTCCCTGGAGCTGTGTGACTACAACAGAACCTGCCGTGCCACCCTAATTAAAATTCACTCAAAATAAAAAATAATAATAAATAAATAGTACAAGGCTATTTAGAACCAATGACATGTAACCGAACAGTGCAAAATCTGACTTACCTGTTATAACACAATAGGCAGCAACATGCAAATCATGACATGCGGTCTAACAGTTTAAAATAATTGCACTACCTGATGTTGATTGATATGAGTGACAAGCAGATGCAAAAAGAATTAGCAAAGCAACAAAAATGAGACAAAATTGCAATAGCTACTGTAAGTATGGGTATGAGTATGCATCTCTTAACAGTAGGGTTTAATTTAAAAGAATTAGCATCCATGCACACATGGGATACCGCAACAGCAGTTAACAAGATTATGAATTTGATAATAGAGAAAACCCCAAAACTTACTTCATTCATACCTAAAATGAAAAAGAAAATAAATAAGGGGGGGAAAAAAAAACAAGACTCAATTTGTCTGGCGTCATTAAATCTCCAGTCAGCAACGCTCACTATTTTGTTATACTTTATTTACAGACAAATGTCACAGGCACAGATTGATTAACACAGGAAGAGAACATAAATAGAAGCGTCATTCTGAGGAAAATGACTTGACTTTGGCAGGACAACTTTTACAAAGTTGGCAAATACTTTGTCCTCTAAGGTGTGGTGTCTGAATCTCTCTCATGCAATGACCTCCTGTGCTGAACACTTCAAGCACCTCACGTCGGATACAACCTCAGAATGGATACATTCACTTCTTTATTTCTCTGATAACCTCACAATGCTCTGACTGATGGACTAGATGAACCTATGCCTCATCGGTAGTGTTAAGAATGTAGGGTTATTTCTATTTGTACTTAGGTTACTGGATTACTAATGACGTGTAGCCACTTTTGTTTTATTAAATATCACACCGCAACACAGCCCACATTAAGTGGAAAATGAAAATAATGACTTTAGATTTCAGGAATGTGCAATCTAGCACGTATAATGATACAGTACAGTACAGTAAAGGAATCAGAAGTGTCACTTCTAGCAAATTCTTCTGAAGGTCCTAAAATAAATATCTGGAACAGCAGTACAGGAGCACATTAGAGGCTGGTACAGTCCTACCAATTTTAAGATTATCAGGTATAATGAAACCAGAAACTCTCTCTAAAGAAAAAATAAGCACTTATTAATTATACTTGGAATATACTCTCCATTCTCATTGTATAGACTCCAACAGCTGCCTGAGAGGACAAAGACATGAGCCAACCATCTTTGCTTAGTGCTACAGCTTTCATGTCTAATAATATAATACACACACACTCTAATAAGGACATTGCATGGATGTAATAAAACAAGATACACTGTGTGTGTGTAAATAGCAACTCGCAGACATGTACAAAACATCATCTTCCCAATATATTCAAGTCCTGCATTGTTTATGATGCATCTAAGTTTACTTGGTGTAAAAATAAATGTTACTCTGCACTGTCTGCAGATGTGTGGGAATAGAAGTTGATAACAGGAGAAAGAAGACCCTCCCCGAGTCCTAGTTTGGAAAGCCCTACTGCCGTACTTTTCCAGGGATGTAGTTCCGATCAATGCTCTCCTCCTGCAGGAACATGTGAAGACAGCGTTCGTTCTGGGCCAAAGGGTGACCAGCAATTCTAGAAGAACAGAGGAGGGGAAAAAACAAAACCAAACAAAAACAAAAAAATCTCAACACTTATCCAATGCAATTTGTTACAACGCAGATGTTCTACTAAGTTTGAATGTGTGTTAGATTTTGTATAAACTCTGGCCCTGAAGCCATTTATCTTTTTTATTGGCCAAATACGCCATTCATCCTTTTGGGTGCTAACCTGTTGATGAACTGTTCAAGTCCAACTCGCCTCTCCTCAATGAAGGACTCCTCAAATATCCCTTCATCTCCACGGAAGGGGAGCTGTCTCTTCAGTGCTTTTCCAGGTAGAGGAGGCACAACAATCTTCAAGATATTTTACACGAGTCACAATAAACAGGAGATGAAAATGTAATCATTCCAAATGATCCATATCCATGTGTAACATTTTGGATATAGTGTTTTTTTTTTAAAGCACAGCAGCAGCTTACGTATAACGAAAAAAACACATTATCTCTCTAATTAATTATTAAACCATAATATAGAACTGATATTTATTGCATGTGTAAAGCCCACTCCTTAAGCATATCATTAGATAACAATATGGTAGTGGTCCAAAAGTATATTAAAAATTCTCTCGTTAAGTAGGATATTCCTGAAGTCAAAAGGTTTACATACTTAAATCAAGTTGTAGTACATATTCTCTAAAAACGTTTTATATATGCCTTCTTACCTTACTGTCCCTTTCCAGCTCATTTTTCAGCCATTCAAAGTCGCTGTACCTTCTTCGAACACAAGACTCCTTCAACTTGAAAATGGGGAGGTTGGTCTGTTTACAAAACACAATGCCGGAGAAGTTAACGCCTTATTCATATAGAAATGCTTAAATTTAACGCGATTTCCGTTTGACGAAGCCACATACTAAATCTTAGTCGTGCTATTGTAAATGCAGTTTGTTAGCACTGGGTAACGATAAAGATAAAGCAGGCCAAGGAAATGATCATGGCAATTTGAAACTGAACAGAGAAGACTGAAACTGATCATCTAATTGAAACAGCATACAGACTGCCACCAGTCCTCCATTACGTTTACTGATAAGTCACCTAGCTAGCTAATTAATTAATCAGAATCTCATTACAGCACTAGCCAACGTTAGCCAAGTCGGGCAGCTTTCTGGGTTTTTCTAAATATCGCCAAGTGAGGTAATTCAGGTATAAGATGCTTGGGGATTTTTAAAAAAAACGTGAAGCATAATATCTGCATTAATGAACAACAGCCATTCTATTAATCAATTACGGGTTTGAAGCAATGCTACGAACCTGACGTTAGCTTCGTATTTAATATTTTCCGTTCCACCTTAAATGGTGCAGCCGGAACGTTAGCTACGTTTTGGAGCCTCAAGATTGAATGTCACCAGGAAAGCAAAATGTCAGACACTTATACACCTGCAAGAACACCACCAACACCGCTGATTTACCGATCCTAAGTTCGGCGTTTTTAAACTTTCTATTCCACCTTAATAGTGTGAAACGTTAGCATTTACAGCAGTTTCTGATGGATCAGTTAAGGTGGAACACTAAATTCTTTAGAGCAGCCAAACTCAGCTTCTTCAGTATACTATTATATTTAAACCAGTTACAAAGTGCTCAGTGGACCGACATGGAGAGTCTATGAGAAATATATAAAACAAACAACGGCCACAGTTATAAGTTTTATTTGGCTTTAGCCTTTATACATTACAGAGGCTGAAAGCTAATGTTAGCGCGCTAACGAAGGCCGAGCCGAATCTCCCTCAGTGAAAACTCGGCTCACAGCCCGCGGACCTCAGCCCTCATTTAACAGCTCTCAGCTCCGTGTACTCATCCTCACTTACATACCCTCATCCGGACCTCGTAAGTAGTGAACCGATTCCGCCCAACGCCAATAGTCTGAGGGTCGTAGACGTCAATTTCCAGAAAATTGCTCGGAGGTCCGTACGCGTCAGTGAGATCTTGAGGCTTTGAGTTTAACCGGCGAGTGTCGGCCACCGTGGGTTCAGACATCTTTATTTCTGGCTAGCTAGCTACTTCTGGATGTAGTCTAGGACATGCACAGAAGCCACGATGTGATTAAGACATGAAACCTAAAAAAGATGACACTGTCCAGACACTTTCCAATCCCCAAATAAAACCTGCAGCTCAGCAATACCACAGGAAATCCCGTCTTTCTCAACCCCGAGTGCTGTTCTGAGACCAACCCGTTCCCCGCCGCAGCCAATCAGAGCCCTGTGTTTAATTTTATTGACATACAATTATCCAATCGATTTAGGGAATGGACGACGGGGCGGGCATTGAAAGGCCCGCTTTTGAGAGAATGGAAGACGCAAGAATTTATGGATGAAAACAAGCCTTTGGAAGTAATTTGATTTTGAATTCACATGCTAATTACACATGTAAGCACATTTTAACTTTCCATTTTCTCACAGTCAGAAGGGTCATTTACAGTGAATCAACCAGTGGCCTATTGGTTTCTCAAAAAAAATTCAAGAAATCAAGAAAACTAAAGCGGATATTCTAAATTTGATTGACCATTGTGTTTGAGATTTTCCGTATGATTATTATGTCGGACACATACGGAACAGTTCCTATTTTGAAGTAAAATTTTAGGATTTACAGAGCAGCTAGCAGCAGAAATAGAGTGACCAGACGTCCTCTTTTACCCGGACATGTCCTCTTTTTTAAACTTAAAAAAATGTCCGGCCGGAATTTCACAAACGTCCGGGATTTTGTTTTTCTAGAGCTTACATAGAACTTCGAGAAGCGTTTCGTTCACAAACTAGTCCCGCCCTCCCCTACTCCGTTTGGTTCGCTTGAGAAGGGGGCGTGGTGGAGTAGCCTAGAATCTGTTGATTGGACGGTCTGACTGTAGCGCTACCGTTATTGGTCGATAACCTTTTGTCTGCACGTCAGTAGTCCTTGTTTACGTCAAGCAAAGCTCATGTACCCACCCTCATCTCGAGCAGCTATGCCGAAACGTAAAAGTAAGTTCTCGGATGAATTAAGTGGCAGAGATTGATGAAAAGGGCATATGCATTATGTCTGTTAAAACTTTAAAAATAACTAAGCATTTTTTAGATTATCAAATGTATATTATCATAGTAGTTGCTTCAAATGATAAGACATTATTACAATTAACACAAGCGCTTGCACTCGGCTGTCATGCAATATGTCAGCAATATTTATACAGGAAGGCCACAATAAACAAAAATGAAACAAATACATGTTAATTCAAGATTGATTTACACATATATTTTGCCACAGAATGCTACAGTGTAAAAGGAATTACTGTTATATATGTATGGGCCAAGAAGGAACCATACAATAAACATTCAGCAGGATCAATAAATACACAACATTGTTTTTTCAGGCCTTACAAGACAGCTGAGGTAAAATGAAAGCAGCATTGTCTTCTTAGGCATCTGGCTATATTAGGTTATCAGACATAGTTCAGGCATGCAGAGACACGCTGTTGTTTTTCCTGCATCTCAGCAGCAAGTATAAATGATTATCGTATAAACCAGTGATTGTGAAAACATTACTGCACAGCAAAATTTTTGGTCTGTTACTAGTACTTGGCATATGGCATTATGATGAAACATTTTACCTTAGAACAGAGTATGCAGGTAGTATGCAAGTAGTAAATGCCTACCACCTGTAAAGATATGTTCAAAAATTATTTAGGGGCTTAACTGTCTAAAGTTAAAAAAACAAGTGTCCTTTTTGAACACTGCTAGTGGAATATTATATAAAACTACTGTGCATCATTAAGCTGTCTGGCTACTGTTAAAATCTCTTTGGCCCCTTTACTCAAAAGCAGATTGGCAAGGTCCACCCCCAGCTTCTCTGCAGCATCCTGAGCAGCTCCTGAGACCTTCAATGCTGTAATTCCCACACGTTGTATTTTTTCATCAACTTTCTCCTGCTCCTGCAATGTAAAAACAAACATCAACTTGGAATGATGTTTGACCTCACTGGCTTCTCTGAAAATGTATGTGTTCATTAGTCAAATACTGTTTTTATCCATGTTTGGGAATCATACCTACATTTGTTTTCTGTCAGTTGCTCTTAATTTGATAAATATTTGTAAATTACTATTAAAAACTATTCTGAATAAAAAGAAAACAATGTGTGCTATTGAACAATCTGTGTGCTGCAATAAAGCACTACTGCCAGCTTATACACATTGACATTATGCAAGGGAGTAAAATATGTCCCGGCCAATATCCAGCAAATATTGAATTGTCCATTGCAATCATTTTGGACAAAAATTATAACGGTCTAGTCAATGTATTTGGTACACAAACTGTTAATCTTGTTCTCCACTATGACTCCCATGAGTGGCTTTATGGAGCCAGAGCACTGTAAACACAGCAGAATGAGAGACACTATCAGTATTGTGTCTCATATTGATTAAGTAATGTTCCGTGCATTTTATTTTTTAAATGTGGAGCAATTTCTTAGGACATTGTATGGAACTGGTGACAACCTTAAATGTGTGTGTGTATGCTCACTCAGAGTGGCCTTCAAAAAAGAAAGGTGTATATTATAAAAAAAACAAAAAACTCCAAGCCAAAATCAAATCTCTCCACAGTCATAAAGTGACCGTACACCCAAAAATAAAAATAATTTAAGTTCAAATACAGCAGTAAAATGATTTTAAATGTCTGTACCAAAGTTAAGGTAAAATCTATGCCCTTGTCATTATGTAATGTACACTTTTAAGCATATACTTCATCACAGTGAGACCTGATTAGAACAAAGATAAGAACCTGATTGTCCGGAACAACACTGGTCTGCATCGTCTCCTTCAGACTATCTGAGCCATCTAAACTGTACACTGCTCCAGTCAGATAGAGCTGTTAAAACACACAACAGAAATGCTTGACAAAAACACTGCAATCCTATGTTAAGTAGCATACACAAAGTAATTTTTTTTGTTTTCAGTGCATGCTGCAATGGAAGCATGTAGATAAAAGTAATTGTTGATGGTGATGGAACTGCCCCTTTCAATAACCCTCTGAAACAGAGCCTTCCATTAACTTGTTTTAAATGTTCTAGTTTAGGTCCACTGGGAATATTAATGTACAGTTTGCTGTTGTCACATACAAAATTTTTTGCAGTTTAGTTTCCATATATCTATTAAGTATTGTATACATAATGTCAAATCTTTATTGGGATAATCATTAAAAAAAAACACAAAAATTGTCCAGGGGCCTTTGAAATTTGGTCTACCTGGGAATCCTTCACTTCTGTGTGAACAGCAACTGGAACACTGCACCCTCCTTCCTGGAATAAAAAGCAACATATTAAAACTGGGAAAATAATCGACAAATCTTGTTTAAAAAGGAATGATCCTTAAAGAGATAAGAGGGAATATAAGAACATTATTCAAGTCTATATTTTCAAAAATTTTTAAATCTTACCAGGTGCCTAAGGAAAGCTCTCTCTGCAATACAGCGCAGCACTGTGTCAGGATCATGCAGCACTGACACCATCTCCAAAATGTCTTGATCACATGCCCTCACCTCCACAGCCAGAGCCCCCTGTTACCCAAAACAGCAGAATATCCAGCTAAAAAACACTACTGATATAGACAAAATCTATACTTCTTCCCGGTGCTTATATTGGGATTGTACAATTTAGTATTTCAAACCCTGTAAAAGACCAGGGAACCCCACTACTCTACATCCACAGGAGTCCTTGGGTACAATTTCTAATGCTACGTGTCTAGCTCTGTAACATAATTTTTAGTCATTTGGGGTAGGAGCATCTTTCCTATGTATTAATGTTATAACAAAATAACTGCACTGACTATAAACTGTGTAGAATTCTACCAGTGTAAAAACAACTGGATTTTAGAGTAAAAGGCAAAACTTCTAATTTACCTTTGTCCCCAACTGTAGTTGACAGGGTGCAAGATGTAAAAGGTTATTGTTTGTAATACTTTAATCTATTTTGCATAAAAATCCATATAGATGATATAACATTAGCAAGTCTATTTGAGATTATTTAGAGGGCTTGTATTGTGGGAAAAACTATTCTTATCACCTATATTAAATGGAAAAAGTCAGATGTAGTAAATATTCTTAAATATTTTTATTGCAATATACTTTATTAAATATTTATTACTCGATGTAGTAAAAATATTTTGAAGTAATATAAAAAGAATTAAAATTGATTTCATACATAAAACCATTCAAATGTTATGAGTGAATTTTAGAAGAATTTAATTGGTGCTTTCTCCAAACTGTCTTTTTAATTGTCCAACACCTTCAAGGGGCATCCTCAAACTCACCTGACCAACTGCATACATGCAATCTTCTGGATCAAGAACCTGAGACAACAACAAATTATGCATGTAAATACTATTGGAATTACATTAGAAGTTTATTTCATATCACTTGCAACTCAAAGTGAATGTAAAAGGAAAAAAAAAAAAAAACACAAACCGACTAGACATACCTGACTGATACGGTTCTCCCAGCCCATCCTCTTCAGCCCAGCTGCAGCTAGGATGATAGCAGAAAAGTCATTGTGCTCATCCAACTTCTTCAGACGAGTATTGAGATTACCTCTCTAGACATTTTTATTAAGGAGTAATGCGATATATATACACTTAAAAGAAACAGTCCAACAAAAATATGGCACGCAAACCAAAAACAAGCCTTCAGAAAGGATACAATGTCCTTAAACTCCAGGTGAGGAAACCTTCTCCTTAATTGTGCAGCTCGGCGAAGAGAACTGGTACCTATGACACTTAAAAGAATATGAAAACTTTCAGGAATGCATTCTATTAAAATATATAATTCAAATTGTAGCTAAAATGCATAAGTTTAAGAAATACACGTCTAATACCTTTTGTTTGGTAGTGAATCCAGGCATTTTCCAGAATTTTTTGGATGCAAAACTACAGCGTCTTTTGGACTTTCTCGCCTTTATAAGTAAAATAAAAATGTTTTATTGTTAATCTCAACGTATGTATGTACATGCACAAAACATTCAAAAACAATATACTGACAAAGTATTATTTGTTTAAGAAAGATCTGAAAGGCTTTGAGTCAGTACATCTGTTTCTAAAAAATAGAGACCCCACTGTTGTTCTACTTACTTGAGCACAGCTCCTATAGTAAAACCCACAGGAAGGATTGTGGGCAAGTCTTTCAAAGAGTGCACCACCAGGTCTACCCTATGGACACAAGGGTCAACAGCATCTTTCATACAGCAACATAAGCACCAGTGTGCAACAGCAGACCATTGTGCAGATGTGCAAAAGAAATAGATGTAAAGAACATAAACACTTACTCATTTCTTTCCAAGGCATTTTCCAATTCCTTAGTGAAGAGACTCTTTTCCCCTATCTTTGAGATAAGGTAATATGGTTAATGTGGATCATCATATTTCTGCAATACAACTACTACTACTAAGAAGTATAGACATTGTCCAAAGAATTGTTCAGCCATTCAGGCATTTCCAGTTAAATCTACCATCCATACATCATTTTATTATTTAGGTGAATGACTTTGCTCTTTTTAAAAGGGCAATGAGTTATTATTCCTATTATTACACTTCACACTATGTAATAGCCATGGAGCTATGGAGCATAAACTGGTGCATCCTGGGATTACAAAGAAAACGTTTCTTCATGAGTCAAAAATATTTTTTTCACGAGTTACACTTTAGTAACAAAGAAAAAAAATATATTTTGCTTAATAATGTTTACTATTTTTTGCTTCCTTTTAACTGATATCTCTTTTAAAACTCTAAAGCCTTTGTGTTTTAAAATTCTTACTTTAAATTGCTATTGTGATTTCACAGATCTTTAGTGTTTATTGAGGTTTTGATCTCTGTATCTGAGTAAACGGACAATTTCTATATGTTATTTTCTAATTATGTAATTTTCTATATTATAACATAATGGCACATGCAGGGAGTATTGGAATGAGCACTTGTTTTACTCTGTCTGAAGCTTTGGAATGAGCTCCATGTTTTCTCTGCGAGTTTTGTTTGAACCCGGTTTAGTCAATGAGGCTTGGAATGACTGGGCTCAAATGAAGGTTGCTCGTACGTGAAGGGAGGGCAAAGCCATGTTAGCAATATGATTGGTCAGGGTAAAGAATCTCAGATCCCAGAAGCTTTAAAGGTTTCAGCTTAATGACTAGACAATTTGGTAAATGTTGGATTTCAAGACAAATAGAAAACAAAAGCTTACCTTTGATAGAGCTGTGTCAAGTATTTTATCACCTGTTGTTGACATGGCAACTGAAAGAAAACACAATTTGTCAGTGTTATTTAAAAAAAAAAACAAGTAGTTGAATCCCCAATATTAATGCTTCTTTAATATCAGTAGAATACTTTAATATAATCCTTATTTCATTTAGTGCATTAGTTTTAATCAAGTTAACAGACAGAAAACAGTGCTACCCAAAATGCGTAAAAAAACATAACTTGACAAAATCTGCTCTCAGTCACAATGTCGGATTTCTCACAATGATGTAAAATATACTGTATATTCAAACGCTTTTTAAAAATTGGTAAATTAGTAAATTATTTTAATTTAAGGTGCAATTATTGCTGACAGGCTTAGTTGTGCACACAAATATCACCAGGCTTATTGTAGCGTAGGCTAGAGGGCTATAAATGTGAAACTATGGATCTGCATTTCCTGGTGTGATAGAACACCATTCAATGCTTTTTGAATGAGCTTGAATGATGTTTGTGTTCCAAAATCAAACATCAATCAAAAGTGCCTGACTTGACTAATGTTCTTGTGGCTGAAAGCCATCAACACATCACAGAACTGTTCTACCATCTACAGTACATCTACAGCCCTCCCAGAAGAGTAGAAGCTGTTACTGCTACTAAGAGAACCAGACTTCACCAGAATTAAGAAGAGTAGATGTCAACAAACGTTTGGCAATATAATGTTTTACATACATGGTATCCTTATAGTTTAATTGCTTTAGAGGGGAAAAAGGGGTTCCAACATGCTAATGAACATGCTTCACACACCATGCAGTAAACTCTTACCTATTTCCAAGTGTACTTCAGGGTATAAGTCCTTAAGTTTTTCAGCCACACTGTCGGTTTGAATGCGAGCCAGCTTGAGAAAAAAAGTGAGGTAATTAATGAATGTTCTTTATTTACAAACCACGACTGTAAATGCGTATAGTTGACATTTAACCGCTTTTATCAATGCAATGTTAAGCAATACCAGCTGAATTGAGACAATATTTACAAATGTCAGAAAGTGCATAATGAACAGAAACAACACTTAAAATGTGCTGTGTATCTGTTTCCCTTCAATAAACCATGACCATAAAGGCTACCAGCTGCTTTGGAAAATGCAGAATCTAATCAAATGAAATTAAATATTACATTTTTTGAACATACCTGGCTTTTCCTAGTACCAATGCGGATTACCTTGCTGGCTTTTTTTCCCTCACCATCCTGAAAAAAACATACAAATTTAATTTAGGATGACTGTGCCCTTTTAAACAAATCAATATAATGTTTAAAAGTTTGCTTCCTGGGTTAAAGCCTCCTCTTACCCAGTTGTATATTTCCCCAGCCATAGTTTTAAATTAAAAAGCAATATTAACACACGCTGAAGCTCTGGAAGCTTGCTTTGTATGCTATGCAGAATGGCATAAAGATACAATGTCCCATTATCAGGGTAGATGTATGTAGTGGGTCTCCACCCCCTATCCTGTTTTATGTGATAAGGGTGCCTTTTCACAGTGTCCGTTACAGAGAAGGGAGGAGTAAAACACGCTGTGGTAATCTTTCAGAATGAAAAAAACCACACAGAATGCACAGAATGCATTTACTTCTGTGGCACCACACAAAACCCTTTACAGTACTGCTAATAATATAGGTATTACTTACTTTATTAATACAATACTTACTTAATACTTTACTTAATAATACAGGTATTACTTCATAGAACACCATTTCTTTGATCACAAACCTACACGTCTAAATATATTCACTTTCTCATATAATCTGGAAGTTTAAAGGCATGTTAACAACGTAAACATGATTTTTATTGAAGGGAGTTTGCTCTCTATCATCAACGCTGAAAAATTGCCTTTGAAATTGATCATTTAAGACGAAATCACTGTGAAAAAACTTGTTTACATTCTAACATATTTTGTAATTCACCTTTAACTGTTTTTAATTTTGCGCTGACTGACATTTACAGTTCAACACAAGAACTATTAGATCTTTAAATATTTCCCAGGTTTACATTTTAAATGGAGATTCTCCAGAAAAAATCATTGTATACGACATTAGCACACAGTCATAACATAGCTCACAGAGATTAGTTACCTGAGAGTTTGTTTTTGAACTTGCTTCTTCTACCGACATATTCACAAGGTTTTATTAAGCTATAAAAGAAACACTCCGCAGTACATCCTACCACGCCACCATTTAAAACACTATGGTATTCGTAGTGGGCGGGTGGTGTACGGCTTGATTTATAAATTCAGTCTGTATTATGAAAGTAAATTTAATTTAAATCCTTTAAAATGTTGAAATCACGTGGAAATGCACGAAACCCTGCAATGAACGGTATGTTTGTAGTATTCTTTTCAAAATAAAGGTGCAGCATTGAGCGAGCATTATTTACAAAATAAAAGTCCAGGGGTTTCATTCACAGAACATCAACGTCCAAAAGACAAGCTTATAAAGTCCAGTTGAAGGAGAGGAGCAGGATAAGTAATTGAAGCTATATCGGCCAAACATACATTTCCAGTTTTATGTAATACACTCTAGCAGAATTTAAGGCAGCTGATATCATCTCTACAGTACAAGGATGATTAGAAAATCTAGAAAGTAATGAAAATATTAAGCAGGGGTTAGAAATAGGTTATCATTTTTTAAGGACAGTTCAAATGTATTAATGCATTCATGAAAATGTCATCTTTAAAAAAGTGTAGTCAAGATTAATGGTTAAAAATCCGATGGACTCACTTAAACAGTAAAGGATGAGCCCACTGTAAAGAAAGTCCTGGTTGACTGGTATTATTTTTATTGAATGTATTTCAGCAAATTTCCACTTCCATATTTTAAAGGCCAATAGTATTCCATATTTGGCCTTGGGGTTAAACAAAAGCAACTGCCGAGTAGCTGTTCATTTTCTCATCCTTGAAGAAAATGGTGGGCTCCAGTCAGTAAGCCGACGAGGAATGAGTACAGTTTAACTACAACGGTGTAGGCCCACCCAGCCCAGCAGGAGGAGTTGCATATTAACCTTTCAACTGTTTAATAGAACAATGTAATCCTCTAACCCTGCATTTGCCGAAGCATAAAAATCTTCACTTGGCTTCTAACCCTACAGGTTTGAGGCCCAACTTTTGGTTACATGTAATTGTACGGTGTCTTTAATCATTGTGTTACATGCAGGTTTATATATATATATCCTCACTCATGCAATCTTAGCATTACATTGTGCATGAGATGGCTCTTGTGGTTTACAGTACTCAAATGTTATTCTTGATCTAAAGTAAATACACTGAGTCAGTTTGTGACTGCCCAACAGGAATGACCATCATTTACTGGATCATCACGAATTTGCCCTTGTCAGGTGACTTCTCATAAACATTTTTCCTTAAAACACATGCCCATTCTTAGTTTCCACTGTGGAGAAACAGTCACACTGTGTTCTTGTTAAATGTATAGGTTTTCCTGTAATTCCGGTCTATCCTCTTTAATACCAGACTGTCTTTATCTTTTTGAGTCTAGGTAGCCTAAACCAAGGATGTCTAGTCACCATCTTAACAAAAGAAAGTATATCACTTCAAACATATTAACTTTGCCAATTCTACCTATTAAACATTAGAGACAGAAGTGAGCTGTGTGGCATGCTCCAGAGTTTCTTATGGACACAGTGGTTTGAATTGTCACATTTTGTAAATAAAATTGTCTATTGCAGGCAGGTTCCTCAGTTTTCTGGTAAAAAAAAAAAACTCCTAACCCCCCGCCCCCATATTAAAAATAATTATAAATAAATAAACCCACCAACAACAAATAATGTTCCCAAATATTTTCTGCAGTGTTCAATTTTATAGATATTATTTTCGAGACCCCCTCTCTGATACAGTGATAACTGCTGAAACATGCCTCTTTGGTTTGCCTTGCTGCTCCTGCCAACCCCACATTTTGGGGAGCACTGCAATAGGAGAAATTAGGTAGGACGCTAGGACCCGGGAGACCGAACCGTTGATCTCGTTGTTATTTTGTTTTCCACCTATATCCCGACAGGTTCCTCCTCCTGTGCTCTGATTGGTTTATAACTCAAACTCGCAGTAGCCGACCAGTCAGTGACATTGTTGATAGGCGGCATTCTACTGCCTATTACCTACTGGCCAATCATGTGTCTTGTGAAGATAATGTGATATCCAATCTCCGAGCGAAGGAAAACGGGTGTGGACAGCGTTGCTCTCGCATGGTCTCCACAGTGGCAGTGTTGTGTTGGCCGCGGACTCGGAGCGAAGTCAAGTTTATGGGAGCTACAGGCTGGAGAGCTGTGAAATAAACTTCCAGTGTTCCTCAGCATGGAAATCACAGAGTCTAACTGTAAGTAT
Source organism: Hoplias malabaricus (assembly GCF_029633855.1). Taxonomy (NCBI): domain Eukaryota; kingdom Metazoa; phylum Chordata; class Actinopteri; order Characiformes; family Erythrinidae; genus Hoplias; species Hoplias malabaricus. The sequence goes on along the minus strand of NC_089814.1, from coordinate 18,458,865 downwards.
ATATTTCACTTCGTTTCTAGTATTTTATAGTAACATTCATCTCCAAAGAATAAGTAAAAATATACTTATATAGATACACTTTGTTTTATGAAAGTTATGTAGGGTATAAGTTGCATATGATCTGTCTGGCATCACAGACTTGATGTAGCAGTCTGGAGATATTGGAGAGATAATGTGTCTCCACCTGGTTGGAGCCATAACAGTTACCTGCACTGTTCAGTGACGCAATAACCAAGCAATCAGCAGAACACAATACATCGTACAGTAGTTAATGTGGCTTTATATATTAGTGATGCGTTAATGATCATTATCTGAACTGCACTATACGGTTTTCTGGTTATCACACATTGTCTGTAAAGTAAAATATAATGTAAATCTCTCTCTATATATATATTGCAGCTGTGATTTTTTTTAGAAATTAAAACAAAAATTAATTTACTCCTCATATTTATTTTAAAATACTACAAAACAATATTTCAAATGTTGAACCTGAACAATAATATTGTTTTCAAAAACATATTTGAGTATTTTGAAATTGTTGCAAAAACCCGTTTAAAATATGTGGACAGGGGTCCTTTATTAACAACACTTTTTTTTTTTGGTGAGCCAATGCAGTAATTTTCACTACAGAAACATGTCTGTTCTTAATTCAGGGCCTTGAGATCACAGCCATAGTTTTTGAACCTTGTCACTTGTATATACAGATTTATATGGATTATTTAAAATTATATATGAATAATTTTACCGATTATAAAGCAATTAATTTGGAGCTAAATAACTTGATGAGAATTTTTAAAGAAGTTTATTAAACAAACGGGGGACATTATATTTGTCAGCAAAAATAAATTATTTGGATTTTGGAAAAATAGCCTGGGTTTAAGCAGGGTACGATGCCTGTCCAATTTCACTTTGCTTTTGTTAATAAAAGTTCCGATAATACTTTAAGACTTAGATGGGCACTTCTAAGAAAAAAAAACATTTAATGGGCATAGAACTTTTCATTATGTGAAGGTTTTTGAAATTTTAAAATGTTTCTTTACACTCACTGGTTTATAGTCATCCTCCTCATCATTCTTTGACCTGTCAGTTCCTCTGTCTTATTATATAGTGCTTTAGACTTGGACAGAGTGATGACTATTTCTGACCTGAATGAAAATGGCCTTGCTTCTCATCCGGGAAATCCGTTCTGGAGTTTGTTTGTATGGGTGTCAGGAAAAAACAGCACTTCTGCTTACTCTTTTTAGTTTCTGAATCATTTGGAAACTTCTGATGTGGGTGTGGCGACTTTTTATGTTTAGCTGAATAGGTGACTCCACATGTGCTGATGAATCCTAGATCTTTCTTGTGGTTTCATCACATCAAAGTGTGTACAGTTTCAGTGTGTGCTTTTGACTGAGCTTAGACAACCCAGTGGTTTTAGGTATCTAAATCATTTATCCTCTGTTAAAAAACAGATGTTTTTGCTTATATCATATATAATATTTAGGATTACGCCAACATTTTAGCCATTGCTTATTCCACCTGCCAGCTAGGAATTCCCCAATCACAAAATTCTACCAAGCTGTGATTGTGAAAGAAAGCACATTTCCATCAAGATATATGAAGCATAATTGGACAGGTCAGCACACTTCTCTTTTATTAATAAACTCCTGCATTGGCTGTGATTGTGCTGAGTGATGAGGAAAAAGGAGCTACCCAGAGAAAACAACTGTGCTCTCTCATACTTCTAAGCCCCTTTCACATATGCATGGTAACACAGAAAATTTCCAGACTTTACCTGGATGAGCTGTGAACACAGATATCCATAACCTTTATCAGAAACATTATTCAGATTTTAAATTGCTAGAGCCTTAATACAATGTTCCGGAGAATCATGCTGTATCTCCTGCACAAGCTACACAAGTGTCAACCCCTGTCTAAAGCACACAGAACACCAGCTGTGAGAATGTATCTGACACAGAAAATCTCCAGACTGTGCACTGTGCACTATATGTGTGCAAGGACAACTCTGGAAAATCTCCAGACCTGTTTCTCTGAAATTTTCTTAAGTTCATAAGTGACAACCTAATGTAATGCTACTGTACCATTCAACACGCTGGAGAAGAGAGCCAACTCCATAGATCTGCTGCATCATCCAATAGATGCCCACATTGGCTAGCATAGAACTTAGGTGATGTGGGAGAGGGATTCATCATACCCACCCACAGAAATGCTCTTTTGGACTTGTATAGAAATGCATGTGTATGGCAGGTGTACATGCTATAGTGAAAAATTAAGCCATGAGCCTTGTAAAATCATCAGATATGGATTACTGATCAGGCCAGTGGGGCATAGATACCTCAAACTGGACAGTTAAGTGCAAATATGAAAACAAAATAAATGAAATAAAGGGCCCTCTGTTCATACCCTTCCACATTAATTAAATTTTAAATGTTATTTGACAACAGTTATACATTTCAAATAATACGTTGCAACAGTTGTTATTGAAATGATTAAAATGTTTGTCTTAATTTACAAGTTTTGTGTGGCTTAATTAATAAAAACCTAAAGTCCATTACAATTCATTGAGTTTCACCAGTGATTATAGATATTGTAATGTCAAGTCCTTGCTTTATAGCATGTTACTGATAGTGACTGGGCTCTGGCTGGAGATTTGCACTAATGCCTTGTCCTCCACATGGCACACATCTATAAATACCCACAGTTGGATAGAAACAAAGGCTCTAGTCATTTGCAGCATGCGAGGCCTGATCCACACAGGCCTTACAGTGTGTCTTCCAGTGGCATTCCTCTGAAAAAACAGCCGCAGCCGGGAGCAGCTCTTCTGTGGAGCTCTTGTCAGGTTAGTGGAGGACATGACTAGTCAAGCCCCAGCTCAAGTGGCCTTTGTGCTCTGGCTGGTAGCCCCTCTTTGACTCACATCCTCAAAGAACGGAAATCAAAGCTAAACATCAGAGGGGATCATTGCACATTACTGACCAATGTGTCAGAGTCTTAATAAGAGAGGGTCAGATGTAGAGAGGAGGCCAGTATGAGTCTGTGCATGTGTGTTGGGCTGATTTTGAGAGTGATGTGCTCCTTCAACACCTCTTACTTTGTGTCTGAGGTAAATGATGTGAAAGTTGGTTCAGCTGGAAATTAACCCCTTAAATTGCTGGCTTGTTACTCAGTTACTTAAGGAATACATCACTGTACTTGAGTCTTGTCTTTTATGCTGTTGTGTAGTATGCAGTTAATTACAATTGACTTTTTTGGTCAGTTGATTTGACTGATCTGTGAATTGTGTGAACAAACATCTGAAATATGTGACTGTTACACAACTTTAATACAACAGTCGTTACACACAATACAGGTATTAGAATGAAAAAGAAATTGAGGTGATCTTACCAAATGTGCATTTCTGCATTTCTACTGTTTAGATCTATAATTTCAGAATATATCCTAAAATGAAGGGTAGGGAGTTTGTACCCTTCAGGTAAGACTTTATACAAGATGCTAGATCTTTGCATTCTCCATTTTTGTTTTATGTTTTGAATTGTGATTGTGAACTTTAAAATGATAGCGTAAGATCTGTAGTGGACTGAAGTGTGGATTAACAGAGGCCCTTAGTCAGCAGAGAGCTTCTGGTGAGGATCATGACTGAGCCTGTCAGAATGTTCCCAGTTAAGTTTCAACAGTATATCATCACCGTCATATGAGAACCTGCAAAGTATTTGAAATCAAGCCAAATTCAATGTTTGATGATGAGTAGACGAATGGAAAATTTCCTCATTTACTTTTAAGAAAATATCTAATAATATCTCATAAATGAAAAGGGAGAAATGTATATTTTGTTGTTTCTTTTTTTCTGCATTTTTATTTTTCTGCATCATTTACAGTACAACGTAGTGCTTGTTACACTGTGAAAGTCTGCACCAATAGAATTCTCCTAAATGAAGCTTAATCAAAGGAACTTGGAAACTTAAGGAACGTTTTCTTTCTCCTGTAAGTTACTATATTGCAGATATATGATATTAATTAGTCAGCAACAAGTTGCTTTTCCGATAGTAATATAAAAGATATTACATATAAATGATATTTATAAAATGATAAATGGTAAACATGATGCACAGTGAGATTTGTTTTGAGTGTGATGCCTGTCTGTTGTTAATGTCAGTCTACCACTCACAAAGCTGTTTTTTTTTCGTCTAGTATATAAAACACATTTCTTCTTTGTGGGATAACTTTCTGTAGCTTTGCTGTAGGGCATGAGGGTGTGATTATAGCTGGTCAGATGAGGAGGCCTGTTAGATGCAGGTTGTTGTTGTGGTTGTTGTTGTTGTGTGTGTGTGAATTAGACTGTATGGTTGTAGCTCATGACTGCAACACAGAATCAAGCATGGAGCCAAGAACAAAAAATGGGCAAAAATTGCATGCTTGTATTCAGAGTGAGTCCTACAAGGTACATCGATGCCATGATTTCCTTCTAATAGATGATATAGTTATACAATAGTATAATACAATATGTGGTCTTATACAATATGTGGTAGGGCGGCACAGTGGCACAGCAGGTAGTGTCGCAGTCACACAGCTCCAGGGGCCTGGAGGTTGTGGGTTCGATTCCCACTCCGGGTGACTGTCTGTGAGGAGTTGGTGTGTTCTCCCCGTGTCCGCGTGGGTTTCCTCCGGGTGCTCCGGTTTCCTCTCACAGTCCAAAAACACACGTAGGTAGGTGGATTGGCGACTCAAAAGTGTCCGTAGGTGTGAGTGTGTGTGTGTGTCTGTGTTGCCTGTGAAGGACTGGCGCCCCCTCCAGGGTGTATTCCCGCCTTGCGCCCAATGATTCCAAGTAGGCTCTGGACCCACTGCGACCCTGAACTGGATAAGCGGTTACAGATAATGAATGAATGAATGAATGAATGTATAATCCTCTAGTCCACACACATCACTGGACATGGTGAATATTCATGTGCACCTGCTCCAAGTATTTCATTTCATTTTATGGTTTTCTGTGGAGATTGTACAAGCTGTTTGTACACAAGTGAAAATATGTGTCTATATTAAGTGCACTTTAAGTTGCTTTATTTCATTTATTATTTATTATTTTTACAGTATTAAATTAGATACATTTTTGGACATACAGTGTACGTTAGCCTTGAAACTCATCTGCAAACCTTAAAAAAGCAGACTTATCTTTGCACTGACAAAAAATGACGTATATGTCATGTCTAGTATTCATGTTTCTTGTGAAGTTGGCCCTCAGTTCAGAAGGCAGATAATCTGACCTCAACTCCTTTTCCTAGGGTCACTGAGACTTTAAGATTTAATCTTCAAAGCTTCTATCCCCTCCCTTTTCAGTTATGTAGCCTGTTGCTTCTCTGTAATTGACTCCACCCAATAAGCTGTCATCCGCTGAAATACTCAGCATTAAATTATGCCATCCCTCTGCAAGGGCCAGGTGGCCTCCATGTGACCTTGAGTGGTACACACCAAAGACTCTACTATGTACCACTCCTTTGTGTGTGTGTGTGTGTGTGTGTGTGTGTGTTCAGGGTATTAGTGTGTGTAACCCACGCCCATATCATGAAACTCCAACAGCTGATGAGCCACTTTAGGGAGTGTGTAGCTATTCAAGTCTAGTGTTTGAAAGATTAAAAACATCTGAAGCCTCATACCTGTCACTGTGCGACAAAAAACTCAGGGATGGGTGACAGGGCTTGCATGCACATGGTTTGGACAATTTCCTAGAAAATCATTTAAAAAAGGGATGTATAGATTTGCCACACATATGCCTAAGGTCATCATGACTGATGCCACTGAATGGCCTAGAGTAGAGTTGGGCCATACCACTTTAAACATTCACAGAAGTAGAAAAATTACAAGATAAATTTACATAAAAACATACATATAACAATACACAGTTCTAAAATTTAAACATATTACACCAATTGACCCATTAGAATGCACCTGATAATGTGCTGCATGATCAGGCTGCTTTTTTAGTAGACATGCTAAAAGGGAATAGAAATGAACAATTCTTCAACTCAACTGCCCAAATTTATAATCGTTACTGAGCAAAAAATATAAACTTTTGATAGCCCAGCACCATGCTAGAGCAACATACAGACCCCCAGCTATGGAGCAGTGGAACTGTCTTCTCTGAATGATGGAGATACAGCCAATTATCTTTTGGAAGACACAGCTTGGTGTTTGTGACAACTAATCATTCAAAGTCAGTAATATTCTCATGGCTAAAGGCCATCAGATCTTTACAGCAATGTCAACATCTGCTTACTTCAACAAAGTGGTGCCAAATTTCTACCCTTGATTTCAGAAGAAATGCTGGATGAGCAATCAAATTATTTGTCTGACAATCAAATGATGTGTCTAATAATTTGGCATCATTTCTCGGATGGATGCGAGTGTACATTGTGTGTTAGGGAGGAATTAACAGTGTGTCATATTTGGGAAAATAAAGCATAGAGGAATAGGAAGCAGAAGGTTGGTGTTGATAGAAAGTGCTTTCGTCAGTCCAGACAGGAAACCACAGCTGCAGGACATATCCTCAGACCCACAATGCCAGCGCCTCTGGACACCACAGCTGCTCTCAACTGCCCGGTCCCATAAATGTGTGTGTGTGTGTGTGAGTAAGTGCGCTAGAGAGCAAATGATTGTTTGTGCTGTGTTTCTGAGTTCTCCACATGCATTGTCCCTTTTCCTCCAGAGTGATCTCACTGTCTAATTTTGGCCTTCATAATAGCACATTGTTGAAGGAGACCTCAGTTTGGGTGGTTGGTCAAACCATTTCTCTATAATAATGTGTGCTTACACTTCGGTCTTATATTTTCTGCTATAGATAGACTTTAAAGAAATTTGGAATGCCTTTGCTTCTCTAAATGGCAGAGTTTTGTAGGTGTGGGACAACACTGTATTTAGATTTCCTCTTTATTTCTTTGCCTTCATGGAGTCAACATTAGAACTTGGCTGAATTCTAAAGGCAGCAGAAAACTTTATTTTCTATTATAGAGGTGAAGTAATCTATTAAATACTGACAGTTTAAAAAAGAGTTCCACAATACTTAGGAATTATTAAATGTGTTTTTTTTTTTCAGGATGGTTTGTTATTATGTTCACCAATTCATAAATATTTACAGTAGTGTTGATAAATATGGCTCAGAAATCTACACTAGAAAGAATATCTGTCAAAGGAATATATTGTTACAGATTTACACAGAGCATAATACATTCCATAGTTGTACTGGAAGTAAATATAGAAGCCTCCATAATGTGACTAATTTTAGTGGGGTTACGTTTTGGAGCCACTGCAGCTAACCAGCAAATTGTCTGAACTATTTGAGGATGTTCATTATCATAAATAGATTTTTCATGTGGTTTTAGACACTATTTGACACATATATACAAATGATACATAAACATGGACAACATCACTGACTATTCTCAAGATGTTTGCTGATCTTGTTTATAGCTAATATACTTTTTTTTTCTTTCTTACCAATATACTGTTTCAGAAAGAAAATACATTTTCTCCATCCAATGAAAAATGTGTATCTCCTAAATAGCAACTTTACAGGAGAAGGAAAAAATCTTCTTAACTTTCAATGGAAGTCAATGTAAAAATGTTTTATTCCATGTAATTTTGGACCGTGTCTGTAGGTCCATTCATCTTGAAATTTTCACACAATATGAAGGACAACTGTGTTCAAATGATGTAGTAAACTAGAAATCTACAAAAATGGATATACATGTTTTTCACTGGACAGCGACAATATGTTTTTTTTACTCAGCATCTTGTTGACATACAATATAAGGAAAAAAAGTATTGTAACACACTCCTTAAACATTGAATTCAGGTGTTTGGTTAAGTCCCATGGCCACAGATGTAAAAAACAATCACTTGGCCATGCAGTCTGCCTTTATTACATTTGTGAAGAATGGGTCATCCTAAAAATAGTTCACTGAATTTGTGAGTGGTAGAGTAATAGGATGCCACCATTAGTACAAGTCAGTTCCTGAAATTTCTTCCTGAGTCAGCCGTGAGTGGTATTAAAAAGTGGAAGTGTTTAGGAACCACAGTCACAAAGTCTGATGTAGCATGCTGCTACTGAACTCTGGAGCATTGGAAACGTGTTCTGTGGCCTGATGAATCACACTTTCATGACAATCTGCTGGATGAGTCTGTGTTTGATGAATGCCAGAAGAATGTTACCTGCCTGACTCCATTGTGCCAACTGTAAAGTTTGATGGAGAAGGGATAATGCTATTGGTCAAATGCTATTTTTTCATTGCAGTGCATCAAGTTTAGAAACCACATTAGCAAGTATATTTTAGATTGCTTTAAATCTTGCTGTGGTTTGAGACAATGCTAACTGGTAGCTATAAGCTCCCATTAATTGTTGCCTACAAAAACATCAAAGATTCAAAGGGAGTTTTGGCTAAGCCTCTGCATTTTGGATAAGAAGATAATTCTAAATTTTATTTTTGGCAGAGTCATTACTTTAACTTCTGCAAACCTGACCTAGATTCTGCAGTGGGTCGGGGGGGTGGAGGCAGACAGAGGACAGGGTCTGGGGGCTGTTGTGTGGGAATGAGAGGTTCTCTGTAACAGGACGGGTGAGTCCCACATCCAAGCCACACACACACACTCACACTCACTCACTCACTCACTCACTCACTCACACAATAGCCCTCTGGAGAGTGGCAGACGTGGAGTTGTGATTGCACTGCACTCTGCACAATAACAGAGATATCCTTCTCTCAGCTCTCTGAGCTTCCGGGCCCCATTCACATTCTCCCTATCTCTCTGTGGATGAACACTCACACACTTGTGTGCCTGCGCACACACACACACACACACACACACACACACACAAACACACACAAACACACACACTTCCACTTCCTTCTGTCAAGGAGAGAGGAAATCCATGTCCTGAGGAAATATAACCCGTTGTCCATTAATGGCCTCTCAGTGAAAACAAAACAAATGAGAAGAGGCTCTGTGATTTTGTGCTGATTGTCCTACACTTCCTTTCAAAAAAGGTCAGATAGTGAAAGCCCTAAGAGACTGATTGCTGTACATGTAAACGGGAATATATGGAGGAAGATCTCTAGAGTGCTGTGTTCTCCAGCTGCAAATTTTAGACCTCTTGGCCCACAGCATAAATCCTACTGTGTGAAAAAAATCAACTCCCCTGTGCCAGACAAACGAATAAATAAGACTTTAGGATTAAAGATAAATAACATTTTGTATTTATTTGTAAAAAGGACCAAAAATGTGAACTGTCCATTAGAAATTAACATTGAAACTGTAGCATTCCTCAAAGTTAATTTCAAACTACCTATTTGGTATTCATTTTGGGGAATGCTACAGATTCAATCAAACATTTGATTAATTGAATCCTTCTTTTGTTCCTCCATTCATTTCCTTATCATTAAGCTGTAAATATGAAGTCAGTCATTAGCTCAATCTGAGTGTTTTAAATTGAAGCAACTTTTCTAGTCAGAATTGCTCACAGTGTTGGTGATAGGAACCAGACGACTGAGGATTTAATGCCTCTAAAACCACAAATATGTTGTGGATACATGAGGCTTTTTTTTATTAAGATGTTAACATGAGGAACCAGTGACTTTTATGAACTATTCCTGGATAATCAACAGTACATCTGAAAATCAGAATCCATATAGGGTCACTGTTTTTAGGAGATGAATTTTAAAAAAATGCATTACAAAAAAGATACATTACAATGCACCATCTCACATCGAGCTGCTCTGTGTACCTTCCTCTGCATCTCAGGGATTCAACAAATTGTGAGGAAACGGTTCCTCTTTAATTATTGATGATTATGTTTTACATTGTTTGCAAATATTTGCTGACATTTACATTCACAGCTTCAATAATTGCTTGGAAAGGTTCTTTATATAAACTTTAATTAAAAGATGGAAGTTTCTTGCTTCCTCTGAAATTTTCCATTTTGGGGATGTATGGTTTTATTTTGACAGCAAATTTATATGAAGCAGAATTAAAACTGTACTTTATTTGGCTCTTTTCATGCTCATTAATAATTTTGCTGATGATTTTATTTCATTTTTTTTAAATGTTTTAAGGCAAATTGGCTATAACTCAGATTGTACCACAACACCAGACAGGAACGAGGGGGAGGACGGAAAGAAAAGGAAAAGGGGGTGGTTAAACTAGTGAGAAAGTAAAGTGTACATGGTTCTTCAGATAACACTGTAGTGAAGAATGAAAGCAAGAGAGAGTTTAGTCTTGCTGCAGCTCTGAGTATTAAGTCCACATTTCACTGGAGAGTGGTTCAGCTGCAGTGTGGATTAACTCAGGATTTCTGGCTGTGTGAGGTTTTTGGAAAATGGTCCTGTCCTCATCCTCCTCAGCTGTTGACTCTGGTGAGATTACTTGTTTCTTTCCTTGGCAGCTCTCACTGTGTCAGTGAAGATAGTTTCTTTTGAGTTCTAGCCAGAGGTTGGTTGTAAACTAGTTACATTTTCACTTAAGAACTATTTTAAAGGAAAAGTAATTTTAAATTCTTACACTTTTTTCTTCTTTTCAAATATATTGGTGAATAAAGTATTTCTACTTTAAATTTCTACCTTAATTTTTACATAGTTGGATTCAAGGCATTATCCTTTAGTTACTAATTGCTATTATGTGATTTAATTTTATGGCAACAATATCTGTGTGGCCTTGTGATTTTTGCTTTTTTAAGAGTGCATCAAAATATTGCATGTTGATGCTGGATGTATTAATAATTTTCAGTCTGCACTTATAGAATATATGCAGCTACTTGAGTTGTATTATAACTTTCTCCCCAATTTAGTTGTCACCGGTTCCTTGCATGTAGCTAGGAATCCCCCAGTCATTCACAGTGCCACCAAGCAAAGTGAAGGCAAGCATTTGCTTCCTCCAAGACATATATTCAAGACAATATCATATATTTCTGAGCCATCAGCTCTTTTTGAGTCACTGAAACAACCTATGGACCCGAGGACAATGGCCAGGTCTGTCACATGAGCTGACAACCACCTGCCATTCTCCCCATCAGTGTGAGGAGAATGGACTCGCGACCTCAGATCGCTGACCCTTCTGCTGGAATCGAACCAGTGATCTCACGATGATGGAGCCAAAACTTTGAGAGATGTTTTGTAGATGCTACTTTGTATGCTGTAAACAGTGGCTCATTATCATAAACAACAGTCACTCAAACTGGCTGTTCTGAACAGGGCTGTTTAAACAAGGTGATAGTAGTGTTGGTGGGGCTTGGTCTATGTGAAATTAATACCAAAGCATGTCAAAGACATTTCATTAAGACCCCAGGGTGAAAAACAAATGTTGCTCTGGATATGAACATCTGCCAAATGCCATAAATGTGTTTTATTTTTAACTTGGCTACTTTTAATTTTTCTTGAGTCATTGTTTTAGTGCCATTAGCAGTATTTTGACTACGCTACCCACCTTTGTTTTCAGAGCAGTAAAACTGAATGAAACGAGCTGTTGACAGGTTTGTCCGGAATTACCATGCTGTCCTGCTTTGACCTGATCACACACACGGGCACAAATTTCTGCTGTGGATCTAACTCAGGACTTCCATGTGATTTCATGGTGTGTTTTGAATTGGCGATGAGACTAGTGTTTCCACAGGTTCTGTACGTTGTAGATCTCATGCCAGCTTTTTTAGTTTTGAAAGAGACAGAAACAAGTGTAAGTTGATAAGTTAAATTAACGTTTATATATTGCATTCAATACAGTTTTCTAAGAATAACAATGTTCACATCAGTGAAGCTTAATGAGTAGCAGGTAGCCTCCAGATTTTTATCTCAACATAGAGTGGTTTTTGGTCTCCTCTTACCAAAGTCTGGGTGTGGTGGGGTGTGAACTGTGAAGTGTTTGCATGTGTTTCCCTGTGAGGCCTATTCTTAGTGACCGGGTATTAAATCTGATCTTTAAGATAGGATAGGAAATAAATCAAAAGGATTCATTGTGTGTACTTAATATATTACTTTTAAGTTTTTTTATGCAGTGATTAGATACAGTTATAGTGCTTTTCCACTGCATGGAACCTACACGGCACGACGGTAAGTTTTCAGTCTCAGCTCGCTCCGCGTCCAATCATGCAGAGTAGGTACTTAATGGTGATGTGTAAACCCTACAGAGCGCTAATTTGCCAGCTTCATTTCTTGGGGGAGCCTTGCCAGTGGAAAAGTGACAAGCTTTAAACAAGCCAGTTCGAGCCATGTACAGACGGACTCATGTGGTGGAAAAACACCATTAGTGTCCACAGTTATTGGTGATCAGTTTTGTTGTGTCTTGTACACATTATTTTAGTAAAATTATCAACACTATGAATTGTGAATTTTTGTATAGAATTTAATATTTTTAACAAACAAACAAAAACAAATTTCAGATAAATATATTAAAACAACAAAACAACATAAAAAATAAAATAAAAATAGAAATTATAGTGGTTGTCATATAGTTTGTAATTAATAAAAAAAAAAAAACTAATATATAAGCTAATATTGTGCTGCTGTAAGAGAGAGAGAGCTATTCTTTAAACCAGCTGGGTGAAACATAATATATATATGAAGCAAATATGTTTGTTAAAGAGATGCTGCTGAATTTTTCATCAAGAACATTCAGAGTACCATCCAACTGGAACACCACAGGCCTGCTTAGAAATTTGTTTCCCAGCCTTGCTCTTGGAGCTCACTTCTCTGTACAGTTTAGTGTTTCCCAACACACCTGATCCTATAATCAGTTAATTAACAGCCTCTGTAGTGGGTGTGTTAACACGGGAAAGCGCCGAGTTGTGCTGAGCAGTGTGCAACCAGGACCAGGTTTGGGAAATACTGGAGGACAGGGTGACGGTAGATGCCTTTTAGCTGTTTTGCACATTTTTTTGCAGTGTTTCACTTTAATAGAACCTGCTCTCCCAGAATGTACAGGATGGGACATGAATGTGTGTGGACATGATGTTCAAAGATATTACAGATAACACATTGAATGTGGATGTGCAAGTCAATAACTACTTTATCACAAACCCCAGGCGATTTGTGAAGGAAAGGAATTGCTCTAACGATGATCAAAACTTGAAAGTTAGATGAAAGTTAACTATGACCAAACATATTGTCACTGTCCAAATGTAACTTTCCAGAAGGCAACAACTACAAAGTATAGACTAGAAAGCAGAGGGCTTCAAATCTGGACCTTGGGTCCAGATTCCAGGCCAGGACTTTAAAATGGCCAGCTAGTATGACTCTATAGTTGCAACTGCTAATGCACCTAATTGGCCGGGTATAGTGTAATAACAGTTGGCCAGTTTAAAATCCCAGCGTGGAACATGGCTCCAAGGTCTGGATTCAAGTGTTCCTAACATACTATTCTTCATGAAAGTTTCACTCCATGTGAGGGAGTATCCTGTGCCTTCAACCCTTCTGTCTGATTGTCATAGTCTGAGTTTTTGTCTTAAATTCTATGTGCTGTATTAACTTGTTTTTTTAATGTACTGTCATGTAAAGCATTTTTATTTTAAATGGGCTTTAGGAATATATTACTGATAATTACTTACCTACTTCCACTGTAAAAAATGTAATGTAATGTAAAAAAAATGGAGCTACATTGGGGGTTTTTGACCCTGCCAATATCAGAAGTACTGCTGGACAAAATCTGAGTTCAACCACTGAAACCAAAACCCCTCAACCTCTAGAAAATGTTCCCAAAACATGTTGACCATAATTCCACTGACGCTTTAGATTTTAGACCAGGATTATCTAAAAATACTTCCTTTTTTTTTAGAAGAGGGTGCATAGTTTCCTGTGTTTGTCAAGATGTTCATAACAGTCATGCTATTGTTAGCTATGCAGTTTTGGAAGAACACTGACATATGAAATCAATTCAGGTCATGCTCCTATCATTGCCTGTTTATTGCATTAAGCCACATTAGTTGCTTTGGCTTGGTTTCCACCCAACTGCTGGTAAAAAATGTCCAGATGTCCAGTTTCAACAGCTGAGGACCTTTAGCTCACTGCCATGCTGCTGGGCACTCAGTAGCATTATTACTTGTATCATCTCTGTAGAAGAGCTTGAAATGGAAAATGGAATGGGAGGCCGTGAAACAAATCCATGAGTCAAAGGTCATCATTTTCAATGCCAGGTGTCTTCGTTTCAATTTCTTTGGTGATTATACAAATTGCAATGTGAGTGCTTGTGAACATCCATTATTTGTAACGTAGAAAGCAAATGTCTTAGTTGCTGTTAGTTAGGACTGTTTCGTATGGAGAACGGGAAAAAATATATAAATATGATTCCATCAAAATCAGCAGTGTTCTGAAGGTACTGAAGATACAACCAGCTCAGTTGTCATCTCTAATTACTGATCCATTTACTGCTTATTTTCTCAGCCATGGAGCACCTTGTGAAGGAGCTGAACTTATTGCTGAAGCTGCTTGAACATGAAAATGTGAGCTCAGCCACTGCAGAGAAGATGAATGTGGTCAGGAACCTTCTGAGACAGATACAGCCATCAGGTAAGGTCAACACCACACACACACACACACACACGTACCACATTACTTATGAAGGGAATAAATAGAGGGGGAACATTGTTTTAAAGATTTGATGCCATTCAGCAACCTTAAGCCAAGTGGGGTTTTATTACCTAAATCATTTCAAAATATTAGTTTATATTATTGGAGTTAATAAATATTTTTATGCACACAGTGACTGGTAGTGAATTCATTTACATGAACACGTCACTCTATGGGAATGGTACAAGCTTTGTGGAATCACTCTTTGAAGAATTTGGTAAGTGTGTTACCTTGTACTATTTAATCTTCATTTATTTGGGGGGGTTTATAAATGGACTTCTTTCCATGGACAAAGCTGATAACTGTTCTGTAACTATTGTACTAAATTTTTACTTGTTTAGACTGTGATTTGAAGGAGCTCGGAGATTCCTCTGAAGAACTGAAAAATCAAGATGAGGAAGAGACATCAAAGCATCCACCCTCAAAATCAGTAAGACATATCAAACCAATGTGTCCAAGGTCACCATAGTGTGTGTGTGTGTGTGTGTGTGTGTGTGTGTGTGTGTGTGTGTGTGTGTGTGTGTGTGTGTGTGTATATAAATAATTAGAATTCTACACTCTGTTCATTCCTTCAGCACCACTGACCATACAGGAGCACTGTGTAGTTCAACAATTATATACTGTAGTCCACCCCTTGATTTGTATACTTTAGAATATATCTGGGCTTATGTCTGTAGAAATATGTCTGAGCTTATGTTTTGCAAGAGAGGAGTGCCCCACTTTATTCCTTAATTTATTAAATGTGACTATGTTTCTTAGAGTCCCACAGACACACCTCCTCCACCACCTCCACTGCCGACCACACCCATCCCTGAGGATTACTATGAGGAGGCTGTTCCTCTAGAGTCAGACACCGTGCCTCAGTACATCAGCACACACAGTAAACACGAACTCATTACTTAATGCTATGAATCACTTTAGCTTTATGAATAGCACAGACATTGAGTCACATTTTTCTGTTTCTGATTTCTCTCTCAGACAACTCAAGCCCACCAAACTCCATAGAGGATGCGTATTATGAGGATGCTGACAACAACTACCCAGTAACTCAGCTCAATGGCCCCTGCAAAAACTCCTGTAAGGAACATAAATATATAGTACTAAGTTTTAGGCACATGCAAAAAATGTTGGAAAGTAAAGACTTCAAAAATAATGGAATTAATTCTTCATTGCTTGAAAGAAAAAGACAACAATGTGCAGTAAACATTAATAATCGAAAGTAAGTCAGTATTATATGTGAAAAACATTTGCTTTTCTTTTTTTCTTAAACATTAGTCCTAGGTACAGTTTATACAGTTTTATAAAGAAATTAGATGGTAGATGTACTGAGTGCCTTGGAGAATCTGCCACAGTTCTTTTAAGAAGTTGGATTGTCACACTTCCTTTTTTTAGGCAAAAAATCAGGAGCCTTCATTATGTTTCTTTTTTAATTTAATGTGTACCTCTATTTTAATTAGTTGCTTTCTTTACAGACATCAAATGATTACGTTTTTGTAAAGTTATTATTATTATTGGTAAAGTAAATCTAAAATGTTTTTGTATTGACTCAGTAATGCAGAATTCATAAAACAAATATCTATAACAGAATTTGTACTCAAAAATATAGTGTGCCTAAAACTTTTGCACAGTACTGTATATATGTATGCTGCAGTTTGAGTGTACATCTTTTACAAGTTTAAATGTTTTTTACAGTTCCATGAATTGCTGTGAAAAATATTAGTTTAAAACCATTCTTTTTTTTGTCTGTTTTTTTCGGTGTTACTTCTTTGTATTTCCAGACAATGACTCAGATGCTCTGAGCAGCTCTTATGAATCGTATGATGAAGAGGACGATGAAGCTAAAAATAGAGAAAGGACACACCAGTGGCCCTCAGAAGTGAATCCTCGGGGCCCAATGAAAGACTGCAAAAAATATGCCGTTCTACTGCGCAAGAAACGCTTTGGTCAGTGGGCCAAACAGTTAACGGTCATCAGAGAGAACAGATTACAGGTTAGTGCTACTGTCAGCTTATTTATTTATAGATGAAGACATGGTTAATTGTACAAGATAGTTTATGTGTATGCTTTGTATGCTTTTCCCAGTGCTTCAAGAACCCAAAGGACCGCATTCCTCACACTGACCTGCCCCTGAACTTGTGCAAGGTCATCTATGTAGGTAAAGATGGTCGACGCAAGAAGCACGAGCTGAAATTTTCTGTGCCTGGAGGAGATTCACTAGTGCTGGCTGTACCCAACAAGGAGCAAGCAGAGAGTTGGCTTAAAGTAAGTGGCCTTAATCTGAGCCATCCGTTAATATTCTGTTCTTTTGAAATGCATTAGACGTTATCTTGTGGATGAAGTTTGAAACTATAGCTCATGTGACCTCATTTCTGACCACAGAGCTGCTATCTGTAGCATTAACACAGACTTTGCTTGCTGAAAGTGCTCCATTAGCTAAATAATCAGTGGTAGAGTGGTGTAAACAATACATGAGACCTCCATGGAACTGATTATCAAGGAATATTAGTTTTAAGATAACTCTTCTGCTAAACCAAATTAGGCCATTCAGGAGGCTACCGCTACAGCGAACCACACAAGTGCACTGGAGACTTCTTCATCCCCCATGATCCCTCGCAAGTCAGAGGTGAGCCACTACAGATCTACTCTTAACTGTCAGAGCAAAACCTTTTATATTCCAAAATGTAACTTAGTTAAAGAAGCAAGATTTTTGAGAGTTTTATGAAATTTCAACATATTGTAGATAAAATATTTGTTTTTCAATAAAAAATTTAAATTAGTGGTTACAGACAATGTATAAATTGATGAGTTAATTAAATTTTAATACATTCCAGAGATCTATAAATATTCCTCCACCTAATATAAGTTTTGCTTGTTCTTGAGGAATAAAACACTTGCATACTGCAGTAAGCAGTCCACAGTGAGTTAACCTTGTGGGAAAAGACTAACATTGAGAATGGAGATACAAGATTTTGTTCTGCCAATGACCATATGTATATGTGACATATGTACTTTTTTTTTACTCCAGATGCTGGGTGCTGAAAAACATATCTCAGATTCTGACAGTATCGTAAATGGAGATTCTACCCAGGAAAGTAGTGAAAATGGTAAGCATTCAGTGTGCTATGAACTGTTCTGGCATTGATTATGGAAACACTATTAAAAATAAAGTTGCAAAAATGTTGCTAAAGCTTCTGTTGTGACTGTTTTGAGTAAGATTTTGTTTTTTGTTTTGTTTTTTTCTCTCAAAATTTCTGCATAACTCAGTTGTTGCGATGTAATTAATGTCAGTCTAAGTGGTCTGAAGTGAAGTGAAACATTGTAGAAGAGCATAATGCTTATTTACTGTCAACAACACATTCATGAATTTTATACATTCATTCAATAAAGTACATAAAATATATTTTTCCTATATATATATATATATATATATATATATTAGTGCCGAAATCCTATGCTGAAATCAAATTGTCTCATGCATTATGGCATTAAAGATGAAAAAAGTTTTTTTTTCCAAAGGGAACACATTTTCCTGGGGTCTTAATAAATGTGACCATTGTTTTCCAACATAGGCAGCCCATAAAAAAACGTACTGGTCTGTAATTTTTTTTTATTGTGTAATTATTATTTCATTTGACCGGCCCCTCTAACTACAGCTGCAAAGCATGTGGTCTGACTGAGGGCATAGATTTGGTTAGAGACAGAATGGACAGGTCTCTATAACAATCCAGCGACTACTGAATTGTCCCTCGCAATCATTTAGGGTGAAAATGACCACACAACACTCCAACAGTGCCTAGTCAATGTATTTCATACAAACAGTTAGCATCTCATTCTCTATTCATGATTGGCTTTGCTGTTTCCCCTTGACATGTGAAAGTCTATGGCTGTAAGGAGACAAAGCGCTGTAAACGGCGGCTGCGAGTGAGACACCGTCCACATCGTGTCTCATATTGATTAAGGGGCAGTGCCAGTTCCAAATATTATTGCTTTAATCTTGAAATTTAAACAACTTTAACTTCAAAATATTTATGACATGGTATACAGTGTTTTTATTTCTAGATGTTTTCTTCTCTGGCTGCAGTCCGGCCCCGAAAGACTGAAAAATTGTGAGCTTGCCCTTTGATTAAAAAGTTTGAGGACCCCTGCTTTAGACCCCCCAAATTAATGTGCCAATGCACTGAATTTTTTTTATGTCCTCTTTAAATCTCTTCAGACATCTGGCTTCTTTCACCCACAGTGTGAAAAATTCTGACTTGGCAAGTTTCTCAAGAATGAAGCATTTCACACCAAACCACACTGGATGACATTCTTTACATCAGAATGGTTTAATGATGTGGAGCTCTACAGTCCGTAGTCTCAGTTTTGAGGATAAATTCTTGGCTAAGAAATCCCCTTCTGAGGTCAGAGAGTAGTGTGTTTTCCAGATGCAACCTGTTTCCCCTGAACTTAGTTCCGTCACCCTCACACAATAGCAGGAGGGATCAGAGGAAGGATGTTTCTGCTCGAGATCATTCTTCTCTGTCTTTGATGTGCAGTCAAATGTATCACACTGAGCACGTTTTATGCTTTTTTCTTGTTTTACATGTTATTTAACAGGTTTATAAATCGCAAAGCATGCAAATGCTTAATGCTATCAAAAAATCCTTAAACCTAAGTGGATGTGATAGAGGACAAAGCCTTGTAAAAAAACAAAGTGATTAGTGAGTACATTTTTTAATGTATTGTACACATTTCTTCAACTGCACAAATACACCGGGCCTTACTTGTATTTGGCCAACTCGATATACCCTACCAGAGCAGCAGACAGCCATCCCCAGTGCCCGAGGAGCAGTTGACGGTTAGATTCCTTGCTCAGGGGCACCCTGGTGATGGATTGAAAAAAGAGGACAGCACTGTTCCTTCACTCTGCCTACCCCACTTATCCAGTTCATGGTGGGTCCAGAGCCCAGCTGAAATCACTGGGCCCAAGGCAGGAACAGCACACCCTGGAAGGAGTGCCACTCCATTACAGGGCAACATACATTGACTGTTAGAGACTATTTTTTGCATGGCTGATCTACCAGTGTGTGTTTTTGGACCGTGGGAGAAAACACAACAAACTCTTCAAAGACAATGACCCAAGGCAGGGCTCAATCCCACAACCTTAGGAACCTGGAGCTGTGTCACAACAACAATACTTGCCACCCATTGAACTATTTTTCCTAAGTGGAGTTACAAGTCACTGTTTTCTGTTTATAAGTGCATTTTGCATACTGTCCCAACTTTCTCAAAAATGGAAGTGTATTAGTATATCTACTTTTTAGAATATATACTGTATAAAAGCATGTGGTTTTTAGCTTTGTCCCACTCCCTGTGGTTTCTCTTGAAGGGAAGGTTAAGAGGGGGGCGTTCTCTGAGCTGACAGGCTCTATGAGTCGTGCTGCGGGCCGAAAAATCAACCGCATCATCAGTTTCTCCAAGAAGAAGCCCCCACTGCCTGGAGAGACCACCACTACCTCCCACACTGATGACAACCCACGCTGTGGTGAGACATTCTTGTCTGAAAGATATTCAGAACTGTTATCATTTTAGCTCTTATTTTAGTCTCAAAGAGCAGTGCTTCAGCATTTTTAACTGTTGTACATTTTGGGATGAGAGGGCAGAATGACTAAAATGTCTTATTTTATACTTGAAAATGCCAGCTGCCCCCTAAATTTTATAAACATTTCACAAAAAGAAATAATTAGCATTTGAAGTACTGTCATAACCTCAGATTGAGATTTATTCTTTTTTTTTTGTATCTGTGGAATGTCTTCTGGAAATACTGTAAAATGAATATGTAGTTATGTACGTCTGAGAGTGAATCATGGAAGTGTAGGACCACACATGCTGTTGGGTTTAAAAGCTACATTGAGTTACTAGAATAATGAGGTTAATGTATCTAACAGTGAAGGGAAGCTTATATTCCACCTGTTAGCACTAATTTCTACAGAGACACAAAGTCAGCGTCTATATTTCTCTGCTCTTAGGTTATCTGAATGTTCTGGTGAATCAATGCTGGAAAGAGCGCTGGTGTTGTGTAAGGAGTGGGACTCTGTATCTCCATAAGGACAGAGGAGATATACACACTCACATTAATGCTGTGGCTCTTCGTGGCGTTGAGGTGTTACCAGGTCTGGGTCCTAAACACCCCTTCGCCTTCCGTATCATGCGAGATAGCAATGAAGTGGCAGCTCTGGAGGTATTCCCTTACACATACATATACAAATATAATAACAACATATCCAAAAGTTTGTAGACACCTAATAATTAGCCAATTGGGTGTACGCATTGTGGATATTGACATTCAGTTGTGCACACACAACATATAGAGTCTCTGTACATAATCTTAATCACAACTATAAGATCACATTGCTCAATGCTAAACATTAATCAGAGATATTTAAAAAACCCATGGAACTGAGCTGTACAGCAGTGGAACATAGTTCTCCAGAGTGAAAGAGCTATATCCAAAAACTTTGAGATGTGTTAGAGTGGCATATTCATGCAACACTAGCATCTTACGTTACTAATATTCACATGGCTGAGTGCAATCAAATGCTTAAAAATGTTCCAATATATAGTGTAAGGCCTTCCCAGAAGAGGAGTAGCAGTGTGTGTGTGTGTGTGTGTGTGTGTGTGTGTGTGTCAGGCCAGCTGTTCTGAGGAGATGGGTCGCTGGCTTGGTGTGCTGTTGGCAGAAGCAGGTTGTGTGACCACTCCTGAGGCCCTACACTATGACTATGTGGATGTGGACACAATCAGCAGCATCAGAGACGCAGCTCGACACTCTTTCCTGTTAGTAGAGTATATATTTTTATAGTTAAAGCAATTAGGGATTAGGTTCAAAGGTATTAATAAATTTCATTAATATGAGGAAGAATAGTGCATGCATATTGGATATATAAGTGCTTGTATAGCTCACCATTAGAATAAAACCACACATTTCAGTTTTTACTTAGCAGAAGGGCATTTGGCCGTTTAGTGTATACCATTAATGCAACTGGGCTATGAACCACTGATATGACTTTTAATTTGCTGTTTGGATAATATCACGGTCCAGAAAGTATGTGTATCCTTTTACATTTAAATTGTGTTAAAAACATTATAGTGATTAAACAGTGATGTTCTTTCAACAGAATTTTACATTTAATTTTAGTAATGTTTATTTTTCTCTGTTGATGGATTTACTTTTTAAACCAATATAAAAGTGGTTGAATTGACAGTAGAGCTTAATCACATTTCTTTATCTTATTTTTAAAATTTGATTTTCAAATAATTTGACTGCACTGGTTTGGTCAGCTTTGAGCATCTTGAGTCTGAATCCATATGTACTAATGCTCTTCTCTACTTTACCCTTCCCAGATGGGCCACGTCCTCCAGTGGAGCCTCCACAGACTCCCGCACTTACGACGAGGTTCCATATGAGAGTATTCAGGTGTGTACATCCACTGTGTGTACATAACTTATTGCTTAAGGCTGAAAAATATTTAAAAATATATATAAAAAATATATAATTGTGATTTTTCTAATCACTAATGCAAATGGTATTTAAATGGAAATCGTCTGTATCTTTATAATTACTGTAGTTTTGAGCTCAAGGTCCAGTATTTAGCTTGTTCACATTTTGCTCACATAAAGTTTGAGAATTTTTGTCCTGGCACACAGCTTCTCAATCATTCTTTTCATTCCACAATTCTCCTATTTGTTCTCCCTCTACCATATTCCTAATATATGCATGTACTTCAATTTATACTCTTTTGTTTTTTAATCCTATTAATAGATAGAGGATATTCAGCCAAAATCAGGAGCTTCAGTTAAGCGCCACTCGTCTTTTTCCAGCACAGACACGCCAAAAGTAAATCCTCAAGTCACTGTGAAGAGACATGGATCTTGTAAGTCCACTTGACTCTTTCAGTGCCTTAAAAAAGCAGTCACTTTCTCCAGTTCTTCACTCAACAAAACGTCTGATACCTACTGGCTTGGATACATTTGAGATCCTGTACTAAAAATATTTTAAATGAGGCTTCTCTATGGAGCGTAAACTGGTTTATTCAAGGACTGTATACAGTTGGATTCTCGTGTGACTTGCACTTCATAGACAAATGTAAAATAATACATAATCACTTTCATAAATAGAGTTTGTCACTTTTTTGTATAAATCATGAGAATGCTCCTTTTATGAGAGCCCCTTGGTTTATTACGTCGGCTTATTACAAATGAATTGAAAACTGAGATTTAAGTGTATTTTCTCTCACAGCTGTGAACCAGTATGGTAAATATGGGAAGACAAGAGCAGAAGAGGATGCACGTCGATACTTAAATGAGAAAGAGCAGCTGGAGAAAGAAAAGGAAGAGATTAGAAAAACCCTTCTTTTGCTCCGCAAAGAGAAGAAAAAAGTGAAAGAGGAGCTGAAAGAAGCCACTGGTAAGAGTGACGTCCTCTCTAATTACACAGCTTTAATAATAACATGGAATCTGGGCAGGAGGGCTGTGAGTAATCAGATGAATTCATGTAACCTTGTAATCAAAGATTGTTTTAACATTGGACGTTTCCTTTGGTACATGAATGGTGCTCTGGCGCCACCTACTGACAAGAGTAGTTGTTTGAATACCAAATAACTACTGCATGGAGGGTGTTATACCTACTTTATAATTCGTGAATTCAGCTACACCTTGTAAAACCTCCATGAAAAAGCATTAAAGAGGACACTCTGAAGCAGCTGCACAGGAAACGAAAAGCATCATGAATCTTTCACTTGTACATTTTTTATAGTTGATTCATAAATATGGAAATGAGAAATTGTGTTATTTATGTTGTATATAATTGTCTAACCGTGTGATGTGTTTAGGTAAGAAACAGAAAGATTTGGAGAGGCATGTGGCTGAGCTGGAGGAGAACTGCAGAAGGAAGGAAGCTGAGAGGGTGGATCTGGAACTGCAGCTCACTGAGGTGAAGGAGAACCTGAAGAAGTCTTTGGCTGGAGGTGTGCTGGGGGCACCTACAGAGAAAAAAAACAAAAATAAGGTACAAGTGCTATAAACTAGGATCTGTCTAGTTAAAAAACTAATTTATTTCATCAGCTTCTCTAATCTCCAAAGAAGTATCTCCAATGCCAGTCCAATACTTTGGATCAGTCGCAGATATCAATATCCATTGCCAAAGGAATTAACACTAAGCTGTGAAGAAGTTGAATTATCTGGAGAGATGGTGCAGCATCCTATACCTATACAGTTAGGATGGTATTTATAATGCAGATCTAATCACCCCAAATTTGATACTGATCTTCTATTCCTTTTTTGGTTAAATGCCATCTGATCCTCACAAAAATGTTCAAACATCTAGTTTAAAACCTTTCCAGAGAAAATAAACTTTTTCAGAAGGGACATAACCGACACTTGGCACTGACCAAATCATGTGCGGCTGCTTCAGAGTAACCATTTCCTATGTTTCTCAGGCGATTTTACAAGTAATGCATGAACAATTAGATTTGTCTGTACGCAATGGATGCACCTCATTATATGTAGTGTCTAACCCTTTTGAACATAGGGTGTGTGATGCATTGCTAACCCTAAGATTAGGGTTTTACTTTTTCAAGGAGTCAAAACTTTATCTGATGTATGATTTAAAGATTTTGCCTTTTGCGATGGGTATTTTAACCTGTTTTTATCTCTTGCTACAGGTTCAGATAATGAAAGTTGAAAATCCTTATAGTGAAGCCTCTCTACCTGTGAACTGTGCTTCTGAGATGCGCAAGCGGCCATCGTCTATTTATGCATCCAGCAAAGGAAATGTTATGCAAAAAGCTAAGGTACCATTTTAAAATTGAAAATTGTGATCACAAATATTGTCGAATAAAGAATACTTCTGGATTTTTTGTAATCTTTCCTTCCTGCATTTGTACTGCAAGGTTGACTACCAATTACAAATAATTTCAAAGCATTTCCCAGTCTAAAACTCTTTAAGCTAAAGTGGTAAGTTGCTGAATCGTCCATGGTAATCAAAGCCGGAATACAAATAGAGATGGAAATGTATTTATTTTATTTTATTCTAAGTACATTAATTGTTGCTGTCAGAAGAAAAAACACTAAATATTTTTTAGCATAGCTTGACAACAGATCTCCTTTATATTCAGTAAAAATGTTATGAGGTGTGGTAGGATAGAAACTTTTTTACATTCAAAGTTTGAATTGCTTTTCTTCTCCTGAAAAGTTACCAGTTGTACATACATGGTATGCGTGACTCATGCATTCCTTTAAATACTAAATCCTTTTTTCTTTTAGGAATGGG
Organism: Hoplias malabaricus; assembly: GCF_029633855.1. Classification (NCBI taxonomy): domain Eukaryota; kingdom Metazoa; phylum Chordata; class Actinopteri; order Characiformes; family Erythrinidae; genus Hoplias; species Hoplias malabaricus. Next base: position 18,433,956 of record NC_089814.1, on the reverse strand, counting down.
AGTCAAAGAAGGGGACTTAAGATCTTGAATATCTGTCTGGTGATCAGAGACAATGTGGGGACCCCATTCTTTTATTTGAAAAGACTTCATTTGTGACCTCTTCTGGCCATTTATAAATTGTGTACAGATATCAGTGGAGCAGAGTGGACCCTGGATTCAACAGCTTTATTGTGTTAAACTTGTGTATTATGTTCTTTTATACATTTTGGTGTTTTGTATATAGTGCATTTGCATGCTGAGAGATACATTTCTGAGGAATTCAAGCTCTTTGAGCAATACAATAAAAATGAATATCATTTAATGCATATAATTATGCTCTCTCCTCTATTTGTGCACCTATATAAGTGTTCTTTACTAAGCATTGCTGCCAATTACAATGTGAATTCAGCCATATTTCCTGTCATATATTTCAGCAAATATGTGGGCCACAGTAGATTGCTACAAGTCTACTAGTCTTCTCAATATGTATTGAAACTAAATGATTTGTTCTGAATGAATAATGGCCGTGGTGAAGTTGTTGATTTGTGTTTTGAAAAGAAAAGTAGAACTGTACCTGTTCAAATTGAATTGTGCACTCAGTAAATTTTGATGCAAGTTTTTTTTACATTCATGTAAAATGTGGTAAGGATAAAAAGGGATAGTGGAAGGTTTATTTAAATTTTTATAAAAGTGAATGTATTAAATCCCTGTTTTGGGATATTCAGTGTCATGTCCATCTATTATAATCTTAAACTGTGTATCTAAAACTCAGTTCTAAGAGGTATTTGTTTCTTTTCCACTATGGCACTTAATTAACCAGATTATTTATTTATTTCTACATTGTATATAAATCCATTGCTGAACTAATCTAAAAATTTCATGTTGGGCTGTTTTTTTTTTTTTTGTTTCACTACATAATAAATGTTTCTCCATGAACAAATAAGTGTTTAAGGTTGTACATATAAGCTTGGATAAAATGATGATTATATTTTTATGACAAATATGCACACAATTCATAGAAAACATTGGAAGAAAATCTGTTTATATAGATAATAGATAAAGATAATATTATAGATAATTATATAGTTTATCTGTAGATAATATTTACATGATTTATGTTTAAATATGGCGCAGCAGGTAGTGTTGCAGTCACACAGCTCCAGGGACCTGGAGGTTGTGGGTTCGTTTCCCGCTCCGAGTGACTGTCTGTGAGGAGTTGGTGTGTTCTCCCCGTGTCCGAGTGGGTTTCCTCTGGGTGCTCCGGTTTCCTTCCACAGTCCAAAAACACACGTTGGTAGGTGGATTGGCGACTCAAAAGTGTCCGTAGGTGTGAGTGTGTGAGTGAATGTGTGTGTGTCTGTGTTGCCCTGTGAAGGACTGGCGCCCCCTCCAGGGTGTATTCCCACCTTGTGCCCAATGATTCCAGGTAGGCTCTGGACCCACCGCGACCCTGAACTGGATAAGCAGTTACTGATAATGAATGAATGAATGTTTAAATATGCAGCATATAGAAAAATGCATCAATCTCCCAGACACAAATTTCAGACTTAATGGATAAAACCTTTCTTTTCAGTCTAGATAATCTTGGTCCTACTGGTTCAGATTCCTGAGTTATGCTAGATAGATTTATACCAATATTTATGCATTAATATTGCATCTGAATAATCGATGAACTGGTAGCCTAAAATGACACCATTGGTAACTGCAAGTCCTAATTCAGTTTTTACTAGTAAAAATCTAATTGTTATTAGTGACAGTGAAATTCTTACTGAAAAAGGAGAATTTATATAATTAATTTCTCTCTAGTAATTTTATTTTCACTTGTAAAAAGATTTACTAATAAGACTAAAAACCTCCGTAGAAATGCTCCATCTTAAGCTTTAACAAATTAATTAATTCCCTTGAATTTAGAACAAATATTGTAGAGTGTATTTCCGTCATTTCAATAATCTAAACATTTCATTAATAAATTCAGATATTTTACTCTATTATTTTTTTCCCATGGGGTTTGTGTGTTTATTGTCGTTTATATCATTTTCTGTGATAGTCCTAGTTTGTGCTCACTCCAGTAGTAAAACCCTGTTGGTAACGGTGGGAACTGAACCTGGGGCTTTATCAGTCGACGGAACCGTTCTCACAGATGTAGCACAAAAGAAATGGCCGTACGGTTTCTCTCTGTGCGTGGGAAGAAGTCAATCGATTTAGGAAGATTATCTCTGAGATTGAACAACGTGAGGTAAGAAATGACAACGGTTCTAAGATTGATAAAGTCTTGGCTAACTCTCACCATCGTTATTATTTCGGTTCATCTGTTTAATGATGGTTAAGGGGGTGTTGTTTTGTGTTGGCTAAAGTGTAGCAGCTAAACAGATTTTGTGATGTTATGTGTACATTTGTTTAGCTAAAAGTAGTTTGAAATCCTTTGCTCTTTCAGAAATACCTATGTTTTACATTAAAGGAAATAAAATGATAGTAACTTCGCTGTTTACTCCCTTCGTTTAGGCCTCATTAATTTCCACGAAGGGTAACCAAAACAAGCTGACAGAGCTGCTAAAATTAGTTTTTTTTTATTCTCTGAAATACACTGGATTAAAAAGTGAGAAAACGTAGATGAAAATAAGCGCATTTATCTAATAATTTTGCTATATGTGATATTTTTTCAGAAATTCCGTTCCACCTTAAAAGATCCATAGACACCGTCTGTGTCTCAGGCCGCAGGAATGTAACTGTAGCTTATTTAAGGTGGAACTTAAAAACTGTAAATAAATACGTTTATCATTAGCATTTTAGGGGGTTGTGTACACAGAATTTGGCCGATATCTGCCAGTTTGTACGGGGGAAAGTGAAGTGTTGTAGGTATGTAGTTCACTTACTCTAGAGGGGATCATGTGCCTCTCTGGAGTAATCGTGCGGTACGTGTCTGCCGGTAATTTATAATTCAGCCGGTTAACTGGAGAGGTCGCTATTTTATAATTTACCTCGCCGTTACACAAAAGTCATATAACATTTATTGTGAAAAAAGGCGTGAATATTTTACGAATTGCGAATTTTAATAGCCTCGTCTCTGCTGTACCTTTTCGGCACTTTTGTTTTAATTTTGGTGCATGATTATTTTCTAATAAAAAAGTGTAATGTGACAGTAATTTAGTCTCATACTTTTAGTGTAAATGTAACATGACATGTTTAAAATCTTTAGGTGTATTCAACATTTAACCATTGTCTACACAATGTTTTAAGCATTGAAATGCAAGGTAGTTTGATATGCCTTTTTATATCACTTTTATTCTGTGATACTGTCTCAATTCCTAAACATCTGCCTTGCACACTGTTGCCTACATAAACAGTTGGGAGTAGGTGACGTATCAAACATGTTTGAATCACTGTAGAATAACAGTTTTAAAAATCAGAACTTCACTCTCTACTAACACTAACTAATAATGTAAAAACAATTGTTAAAACTAAGTTCATCTTAGTCCACAAATACTTTTGATCTATCAAAAATGATGAAATGATCAAACTGAAATACATGAAAAAACAAATACAGTGTGGTGGTACCAAGCGGTGCATATATAATCAGACTTTAGACGTCTATAGCTAGTTGTGATTCCCTTTTTAAAAAGTTTGCCAATAGACTTCTCAGCATCTCTCTCTCTCTCTCTCTCTCTCTCTCTTTCTCTCTCTCTCTCATATTCATATATATATAATTTTTTTTTCTCCTTTTTCTATTGTACTCCAGCTCCTGTATTGGCTTCTCCAGTACTGCCGCAGAACATCGCAGTAGAGGAGATGACCGCCACAATGATGATGGCGATGATGATCGGAGTCACACTGTAACACACATCAGGATGTTGGAAGTGAGGGCCAACAAACTGGAGGAGCAGGTCCAGGATCTCACTGTAAGGCACTAATATGGATAAAGGAATGTGTAACAATATCAGTCAGCAAAAATTATTTTAAAGTTATTCTTATCTATCTGCATAATGAGAGACACTTCTTAAACTGATTTATTAATGAATATTGCACTCTTTCTGCAAAGCTAGTAAAACAAGATGTTCCTCTTACCTGTTATATTAAAGGCATATATGTTTATTCACCAGGAAAGGTATAAAAGAGCACTGGCTGACTCAGACAATGTCCGGAGAAGAACGCAAAAGTTTGTGGAAGACGCAAAACTTTTTGGTAAATCTTCCTAAATTTTGCAGATGTTGTAGACTGCTAAAAGATTAAAAATAGACTAAACATTTGTGGAATTTTTTTTCTGTTACCTATATTGAAATGAGGAATATTGGCAGATTTTAATAAATCACTACACTGAAAACATTGTAATGTTATTTTCAAAAGCCGGATGAAATGCATAAATACACACAGTGAGTGTGTGTTTGAAGATAGATATGTTACAGGGTCATTTGTTAATAATTAATGTGATAATGTTCTCTGAAATACTGATATGTACAGTTTACAGTGTGTCGAGAAGGTTTTGACAAAGTACATAGGATATTTGGTGCATCAGTCATTTAGCACAAGTGCATGTTTAATGTCCAATAGCTGTTCCAATTACATTATGAAGTATTATAATTGCAGTACTTGTATATTATTTCTTCTGTGCCTCCCAACTGCTATGGTAAATTATTTAGTAAAATTTGAATGTCGTCTGTAACTTCTACAGGGATTCAGAGTTTCTGTCGTGACCTTGTGGAAGTGGCGGACATGCTGGAGCAGACGACAGAGGGAATAAATGCTGAAGAGACAAAGAGCATAACACAGAGTTTGTCACAGATCCAGGGCAGACTACAGGAGGTGTTCACCAAGCATGGACTGGAGAAAATGAAACCTGTGGGTTCCACATATGACCCTTACCAGCATGAAATAGTGTGCCATACTCCAGCAGAAGGCGTGGAGCCTGGTATTATTGCTGTGGTAAAGCAAGATGGTTACATGCTTCATGGGCGCACCATTCGCCATGCACACGTGGGCATTGCTGTAAAGACACAAGAGTCTTGATTACGGGGTTAGGTGTATTTTACCTTAACCCTTGTATGCTGCATAATTGCATTTGTAAATTTCCTGCCTTCCTCAAATTGTGTGTGTCCGTGTCTACAAAGCCTTTTCACTCCCTGAGATGAAAGGTCACCTCTAGTTGTTGCTGATTGAGTGTTTATTATTTTTTTTTTTTAAATAATCTGTTTGCTTTCATAACATGTTTTGGCACTAGATATCCATCCTTTTTGAATTAGTTTTTTTTTTTTTTTTTTTTAATAAATTTAATTAACACTGATATTATTTATATGTATTAAGATTTGAGACAAACCTCTTTGGAAACTACATTACACTTCCTGGTACCCTAATTATCAAAAATACCATACCTCATTGAACCTTATTTGGGAGTTTTTTTTTTTTGTTTGTTTTTGTTTTTTTTTTGTGCAGAGGTCTTACATTTGGGACCCTAATTTTATGAAGATTGTTTATTTTATTGCAGTACAGTATTGTTGCAGTGTCTTTGTACTGTAAATTGAGGTGTGCATTTATATACTTTGTGATGAAAATAAGAGGAGAGTATGATGAACCTCTTGTGAAGGTTTACTTAATATTGATCATTTGAAATAACTGACAGTTTTGGGATGCATGTCATGCCATAATATTAGATCAGCAATGCCCAAAGAGAGAGCTTTGACATAGTCTTGTTATAATTCTATAAGAAAAACAACACAGAAATCGGCTGTTGGTGCACCTTACATTGTTGATATGAAGTACATATCAAGAAGAGGGACTTCACTTTACTCAGTGTTAGATATTTATATAAATATATGCATATTTTTTTAAGTTATAGAAAATGTATTGTAACATTGTGTATATATTTCACAACGTAGTGTCCAGTAGACATTTGCCTTGTGACTCTTGTGAAATAATGCTCTAGATCTCAGAGATAAGATGCTTATGGGAAATGTATTTTGTGTTTCAGAAAAAAGTGTCATGTCCAATGTAAGTGCTTCTTGGGTGTTTCTCTCTCTCTTTTTTGAATGTTATTAAATTTGTTAAATCTTTATGGCCTGAACTTTATAATCCATTTATATAGCGTGTTTCATAAGAAGAATATGCTTAGAAAAATCAGCCTCATTTTATTTATATATATATATATATAACTGGTTTTGCAATTGTCTTTTTTTAATGAATCAAAAGGGCTGGGAGAATTGGGCTGGTCCTGCTGGGGTTCTCAAGTTAGTCATTCATTCATTGTAACCGCTCACCCAGTTCAGGGTCGCGCCTACCCAGAAACATTGGGCACAAGGCAGGAACACACCCAGTCCCTCAGAGGGTGACATACACATTCACACCAATCCATCTACCAACGTGCGTTTTTGGACCGTGCGAGGAATCTCGAGGAGAACACACCAAGCTCCTCACAGTCACCAGGCGCGGGACTTTAACTTACGACCTCCAGGTCCCTAGAGCTGTGTGACTGCGAAACTAATCTGTTATTTCTTTCCTAAATTTAACTGCCTTATAAATCAGTAGCATATAACGTACATACATTGATTGCTCTGTGTGAGGGGGTTGCGATATTAGCTAAAAATTAACTGTTGAAATTAGGCGCTGGAGATGTAAAATCATTTGAAGGGGGAAATTTAGATGTGAAAACGTGCCGCTTTGCCGTAAAAATCATATCTCCATGACGCCTCCGCGGCACTAGGGGCAGTGTTCTTAAACTGAACTGAACTGAACTGCTGCGGCAAGGTCTCTGTAGAAATAACTCAGGTCAGACACGTGTGTGCGGTGCAGAGAAGCCGAGACTTTTACTAACATAATTTCTGTACATTTACAGTTCATACCGTTAACATACTGTAAACATGACGAAGATTAAGAAGGAGAAAACTGCCACCGAAGAGGAGACTGGAGCTACAGAAAAATCCTACCAGGACTTAATAGCTAATATCAACCCCATCGCTAACCCTTTAGCCTCGCGAAAGCTGAGCAAGAAGCTCTACAAATGCGTTAAAAAAGGTAACGGAGAGCGTGTAAACCTTTTTATTTAAATCAGTTCACATGACTTTTCTGGTGTTTGACCTGTATATTTTCTCTAAATGTGCTGGTATCTTGCAGCTGCTAAGGTAAAACAAATACGCCGAGGAGTAAAAGAAGTGCAGAAGTTCATAAACAAAGGAGAAACGGGGTAAGAATTAGTCCAAGTGTTTATCTCCTAATAGTTTAAAGGTGATTAGATGTGACTGTACACCTTTATCTTGAGTTATTGAGTGCAGATGTATTAATACGCAGTAAGTCCACACTCCTAACCCCACCCACACATTCTCTGCTTGCCTGTAGCAAAAAGCGCTCTTTGAATGTTAGTTTTCTTAGTTTCTGTGGCTTTCACATTTCTGCTGGTGTTTTATGTACCGCAGGTTTTCAAGAGTCAACATTTTATATTTCAGTTTTTACTCAGTTCCCAGTAAACATTTAGCCGTTGATTCAACGTTGAAATAACGTAATGACTGCCGTCTAATCAACGTTCTCTTAAGGTTGAAAATGAAAGTTGAAAAGACGTCCAAACACAGACAATGAAAAGACGACTATTAGACGTATTTTGGACGTCCATTTACGTTATTAATTGGTCCCGAAATAAATTACTTGTATAAAACGCATTTTGGAGGTCCACTGACGTTATCGATTGGTCACCACATGATAACTAACTTATTAAGATGGAATTTGGACGTCCATTGATATTTAAAATATGTCCTTGATGGACAGACTACTTTTAGACCTATTTTGAACGTCCAGGGACGTTCCTTGTTTACTGGGTCTGTTAACATCAGCATATAACAGTAGACAAGAATAAAAATGTGCATACATATGTTGCCAATAGATGAAGTGTACTTTATTTTCAGTCATATTCAAAGCATCACATTTCACCCTGAGAACCCAGAGGCTTTGGCTGTTAGACAACGTTTTGCATGATTGTTGTAATTGTTTTCTAATTTTCTTCTCTTTTTACTTAATGTTTAAGTGATCAGAGCCCTTGGAAGATGCACTATATAAATGAAATATTATTATATTATTAAACTAAAGTTCATCAATTTCAGGATCGTTGTATTTGCTGGAGATACGCTTCCTATTGAAGTTTACTGTCACTTACCCGTCATGTGTGAAGACAGAAACCTGCCCTATGCTTACATCCCCTCTAAAGTGGTAAGTGGTGTTTTTGAAGATTATGTGCCAAAATGATTTAGAAACAAATGTTACATTCTGAGAGGAAAACTGATCTGAGCACACAGCTGATGAACCTAAATGCACTTACCAGCAATTAATTTATAAACACCTTTTGGATTTACTCAAGAAAAAACACTTTTTAAACATTGAACATCTGCCATGGCCTTTTACATTTTAAAACTCACACCTATAAATATATAAAGCATTCTCCCTATTAAAAAAATCATGCTTGCTTGCAAATTCTTTTCACATTCAGCTCCACAAATCTTTCTCAGGTTTCATTGGATTAAACACAGAAAAGGGTATCTCAAAATAACTGTGAACTATCACCAAGTAGTACAATTGTTAATTTAAATAATGTAATTTAAACTAAAAGAGGAATTTGTCAGTACATGCCTAAAAAATATTTTAAATGTTTACATTTTTGGTAGACACTTTTTTTCCAAACGGCTTGCTCAACAGTCAAATTCCATCGGTTGCTAGTAATACATCAATATTCTGGTCATCGCAGCAGTTCATAATATACCATCTTTTTCTCCAGGATTTGGGCTCCTCAGCAGGTTCAAAGCGGCCGACATGCGTGATCATGATCAAACCCCATGATGATTACAAGGAGGTGTATGATGAGTGCCTGGAAGAAGTCGCTGCACTCCCCAAACCACTCTGAGTGCGCACTCCTGCATTTTGGCATTTGAACATTTAACGTTTTGTCACTTTTGTGGCAGCACAGTTGTACAGCATGACTTATAGAATGAGCAGCATACACCAGCGTAGAGGATGGACCTCTTTTCATTCTACAGACTTCCTTGGATACTGGAAATGTTTTCATTATGGACAGCATCCAGTATTGATAAATTTATTCTTAGATAATGACTATTTATCATGTTTGTTAAATAGGATGTGCTCTCAATGTCTGCTTGATTTTGTTATTTTGTGTATTTTGGCAGTTGTGTGGGTTTTTTTTTTATTAAGCATTTGATTGAATTAAGCATTTGATGGTTTAAAAAAAACAATATTTTTACTTAATGCTATCAGTGTGATTTACTTTTAGAACATACTCTGCAGTAAAGTCTTTAGAGAATTCCATAGTGTTGCTGCATTTGCTTTTTTTTTTTGTTTGTTTGTTTGTTTGGTTTTAAAATATAACCTGCTACCATTTTAGGAATCATGGGTATTAAGAGTTACTTGGTGTGACGTCTTTCAGAATGTGGGTTCAGCATAATCCTGATTATCCAAAATTTCTTGAGATGTAGACAAGGACAGTTTGAACAGTTTGTATGGTGTCAAAGTAGGCCCAAAAGATTTGAGAACCAAAAAGCTGAATCCAGAACTGAGAAAATAAATTTTGAAAAGGAGAGGACTGTTTAAAATAGCTTAAAAAAACATGTTTATAAAAACAATATACCTTATTTCGATTCACAATTTATTCATTAACAACAGGAAGATCTATAGGACAGAATAACTGAAGTGCTCAAGTTGCATAAACCAATGCGTTTATACATATATTTAAGTTTGTGAACTGTTGAGCTGAGAGTGCCGTTTGCGATTGGGTTAAAGTTTGTTTTGAAGTCCACAGTAACACAGTAGTCATGTGGGTTCTAACTGAAATCTGGAATACCCTGAATGTGACTGATATCAGAGAACATATCTGTCATGCCTTTCTATGCTGGCTGATTTACATAAAATCTTTTGATAGTTACACCACATCAAGCACACTGGCACAACTTCATTGCTTTTAGATTTCTAACTATAAATATTAAACAACACAAATTCCATTGTTTTGTTTATACGTCGAAAAAGAAAAAAAGTAATTATTTTAAGGAGCTGTGTGTTTTATTTCAACGTGATATTTGAGCATTTCTTTCAGTTGGAAGGGAAACTGGCCAAAATTAAAAATATATAATTAACATGCCTACTTGAGTCCAACAGCATTTTCCTTAGCAGTCCATCAGTGGCGACTTCTCTAAGACTGCAAGGGAAGCTCAGCTTCCTCTAAAATGTCAAAAACTTAAATGTTCAAATATGTACAGTTGCGTTAACGTTTCATTGCCTACAAATGTGATAGAACACGTTCATCTCGAAGACGTGTTCGTTCAGAATCAGCTACTTATCACAAATCGTAGCATCACAATTCCCGTAGCGTCAACGCATTTGCCCGTAGAAGCTGAGCATCTATTCACTTCAACGGTGACTGTATGGAACGGTTTTTTCAATACTTCGTCGGTCATTGGATAAATGACACGGTTTTGTCCCGCCCCCGGACGTTGAGCGTCTCTGGGGGTGAATGGAGCTGTGGGCGGGGCTGGACGCTGAGTTTCTGAAAGATGATTGGAGGATCAATCGAAAGGCTGAATCCCGTTTTGATTGATCGCAGGGAGCTTCAGTCCCATCGCGGATTTTGCGAGGGAAGCCGAAAGACAAACTGAAACCGAGAACTGTGGTATTTGTTTGGTGAAATTACTTGACCATTTCCATTGTTCATTGTGTAAATTTTATGATGTAAGCCGACAACGAGCTTCCTCTTTTTGAACGACCAGTCACTGCAGTCTACATAGAGTTTTAAAATGCAAAAGTCCCCTTTAGATGGTAGACATTAAAGGGGAAAGTGTTTTAAGTATTGTTAATGTTTTTATGCCGGTAGGTAGTCCAGGAGGCCAGACAGCTAGTCATTGGTATTCCGCTTCTTTCCGTCTGCGTCCTGGAGAAATAAACACTTAAAGTATATCAGTCTGTTTGTAATGAATGAGTATAATATGCAAGTTTCACTTTTTGAATGGAATTACTGAAATAAACTTTTTCATGATATTCTAAGGAATCTCTGTTTTCTCTTACAACCCCAGGTTATAATGTTTGTCAGTTCTCCTATATGTCTGTGTTTTATTTTTCATGCTAATCTGTTCCAGGTGAATTCTCTGTGTCTGTTGTTGATTTGTTCCAGGTGTGGCCTGTCTGTCTTTCTGTGGTAATCTGCTCCAGGTGTGGCCTGTCTGTTTTTTCTGTGTTGATCTGTTCCAGGTGTAGCCTATCAGCCTTTGACTGATGTTTGACTGCTTTTGACTGACTGCCTCTGATTTCTGTACCACCCTCTCACTCCTGAATGGCTGCCCTAGGTTTTTGACTTTCCTTTAAAACATTCTCAAGTTGGCCGGCCTACAGACTGCTGTCTCCTACTCTACATATGCTTTGACATGTGATTTTTTGAACGCCTCTTTTGTTTGAATGTATAACTGACGTCTGCTTGTTCTCTAACCTTTTGATTATGAGTTATTCCTGTAGACCCCTCCATGTTTGTATATAGACTGTATAATAGATGAATAGTATTATTTTTGTGTATGCACAGGTGTTTAGCGTGCAGGAGGGAGTTTGATGCCATTTGTGTTATGATCCACTTTTCTCCTGAATTTCTCACTAGTAAGGAAGTAAGGGTAGATATCTGTATTTTATTTAACTTTTTAATTTTTTTTAAATGTGTTTTGAAATGTAAGGTAGATCCTCCCACCTCTCTAGCTAGTTTTTATTGTTTGTTTGTTTGTTTATATAAAAACCTATAAGAAACTGGTGGGATATCACATATAGTTCCAGCTGAAAAACATTATAGAATCACTGTTTAATGCAAAGGGCGGGTTGTTAACAGCACAGGGAGGGTTTTAAAAGTCCAAATACTCGTTAATCACAAAAAAAAAATAGATCTTTCCTCTACTTTGCGGAAATTCGTTTTTCGCGGGTGGTCTTGGAACGCATCCCTCGCGTAAAACGAGGGATATATATACACACACACACACACACATATATATATATATATATATGTGTGTGTGAGTGTGTGTTGTGGACGGACCTAGACCAGGACGTATTAAATTACTAATCATAATGGTCTGAGTGTGGCCTTTTTGTTTTAAAAAACTAAATAAATCAAATATAATATAATTAAGGGCAACATGAGCCAGAAGGGGAAAAAAACTCCTAAACCTCATGACTCTTGCCAACATATTAATAATTGTATATAAATTGAAATTACAATAAATTAAGATAATTTGATAAATAATAAAATGCTAAAAAATGTTCTTGTCAGTTCCTGAAATTTCTGGAGTACGCTGTACAGCTTCCTGAAGAATTTTTCTAAGTTTCCCGAAATATCTTATAGAAATTCCTTAAGAACGTCCAGAAAAACCCACGACAAATTTTCTTCCTGCAGTGGATTTACTTTTTCCAGAAGATGGCGGCATTGTCTCCAGTAGAGAGTCAGTTCCGTTTTAATGAGAGCCGTTGAACACAGTGCGGAGGTGCGCCGCCATGTTTTGATGTTTGCCGTACCTCCAGAGCAGGTACATTATTTGATGCTTTACATAAAAAAAAAAAATAAAATAAAATAAAATATCGACTTTTCTCTTTGTGTTCTGCTCGGATATACCCTGCCTCTCACAGACAGTCAAGGTCCTGAAGAAATGATAGTGTAGGAATAGAGAGGCAGACTCAGTGTTTAGTGAGGAAACAGTGTGTGTTAGCTGTTGAAACTAATAAACACCCCACTGTGCCTCTTTTATATTTCTCTTGGCTCAGGTGCTTGTTTTGTCTCTGTTGACATCTTAAATAGTTCACACTGAAATACCCATTAAAGCTCTTGGTCCCATGATGTTTGTTGTGTTCTAGCATTTATTTTACCCAAATCATGTATAAAAGCACAAGAGAGTAGTTCTCAGTCCATCAGTCACTTCAGAGCCTGAGAGCAGCACTATGAGCAAAAGATGGGACAGGATATCTTCTCTTTTGGTGGATTTTAGACCTTTTTAAAAAGACAGATATGTCAAGGACAGGACAAGACGTTTGAAACTTGACATCCTCTTGGAATATTTCACTATGGACTACAGATGTGGACTAACCTCAGCTAAAATATTATGTGTCTAATTCTGGTCATGGGGTCAGAAAATGTCTTCTGGTATAATAGCTCAGAGGCTTGGAGAACAAGGATTTGCACAGCATTGTTTTGTTCCACATTCACTAAGGAAATTGACAGAAATTTAAAACTAGTTTTGACCTGCAGGAAGCCAGATGTTCTGATGTTCAATTCACTGGATTTTTTTTTATTATCTTTAATGACTTGGACTTGTAAAACTTTTTTTTTTTTTTTTTAAATACCAACCAGGTTGTAACTTCCATAATAGATAGGGATGAAGATGTAGCACAATTGGCTGGGTAATTTTATAAATGGATTTCAGAATCTAGAAGGTCGAAAGGACATATTGGCCACGTGGGCGGGCTTGTGCTTCCCTGTTTACTCCCAACATTATTCACCTCAGAGATACAGACATTCTAGTCGGTTGTGTCCAGGGGCACAATGACACAGCCAGCAGAGCTCCATCAGTTTACTAAATGTCTTTTGGAGTTAGGCAGTATTTTGGTGTACACACTTGGTCACTGTGAATGCGGGCAGTGTAAGGTGATTGGAAGTATTACTTTGAATGTGCAGCATCATTTTGTTGAGAGTTCAGTGCTTAAAAGGTTAGGCAGATGCTTCTAAAACCTTGGTCTGTTTTTCAAATTGTAACCAAATAGTAATTTTTAATTTTGGTACCATGTGGACATTCAATGTAACCTAAAAGCAAGTTAAACTAAACATATTCAGTAACATTTTACTTTACTCTATATGATGCAATGCATTCTGTTTGTGTTTTAAATAATATTTTTATAGTATTTTAGCAACGAAATATTTCACAGTGTAACTTTAGCATTTATTTTGGTCTTATGTCCCACCACTACCATGCATTTGTTCCAAGTTAAAAATCTGGAGCATTTCTGGTTTAAAATCTTAAGAAACTAAAATGTGGATTTGTCTTATTATTGTCCTATGTAATGTCCTATATTATATGTAGATGCTCTAACTGTCCTTTCTGTCAAATGGAGAATAATAGACTTTCCATGGGGGTTATTTTATGTGACATTCACCCATGAATATGATGTTATGAATCAAAACATGACAAAGAGCTTGGAGCACAAAACCACACAGATACTGTACTCTTTCACAACCCTGCCATCTCACTTTTTATATCTCCCTTGATTATCCCCATATCTGCTCACATTTTCCATTAATGTTTTCTGTTATTTTTTCCATTTCTCTGCTGACCTGCTTAACATACCGGGCTAATTGTGTAAGACGGAAGAGAACAGAGGGTGCAGGCAAAGCACTTGACTCATGCAGTTCATGTTGTTCGTGTGTTAGCACACTTCCTCCTCTATATCAGGGCACAGCTACTACACTTCTTGGAACATGGACTTTTTAGATGAAAAGTCTTATTTGGGGTTTGGCACGGTCTTTGCGGGTGTTTATTTTGTCAACAGCACACCTGCTGCCTGCCATCGTCTCTCTGGAATCAGCACGCGCCACCACGACACCCTCAGAGCGTACACCACTCCCTTATACCCATCTACCCCTGTGTAAAAATAATGGATTAGAACTTGACCATTTTCTTTAAATATACTTTTAATCACTGTTGTGATACAGTTATAATTAAACATTTCTGGCACTGGCAAAAAAGAACAAATGCAGTCAGATTGTGTCCCTCTGTGCATTTGTTTTTGATATTTTTCTCATCCAGCACACTTTTTTGATTTATTTAATTAACTGTCTTCAAAATTTCTCCTGTACTGGACCAGGAGTGTTAGCATAGAGAAAACTCATGAATGAATGAATTTAAGGACACCTTATATAAAAGTTAATGACTTTGACATATTTTATAGATCTGGTTTTTCAAAAGAAATTGAATGAATGAAGCCATAAAATGACAACAAAGTTGTTCTTTAACCCTTGGGAGGCAAAACTGCTTACTTAATGTCACTGATTCCAAAAAGGTACCCTGACACCATACATTTAAAGACTGTTGCATTTCAGCCTACTTCTGATTAAATGTCATTTAATGGAAATATTTGCACACTAAATTATATCTCTGTGTTGGAAAATTTGGATGTTGTGAATTTCTCTGCCTCCTACTGACACAGTATAGGCAAAGTTCAGAGTAATTATTTGATGAATATGAAAATCAATTAAAATAGGTTACAAAAAGAGCTCAATTATAATTGTGCACATGTTCCACTATAATACATTATTGTAGATTTTTGACACATTTTCCTACACTCCCTCCAGATCCATCATAATAAGGTAATAAATTAAGAGAATACATCCACAGAACAGTATCTGAAATGTGTATTTGTGATTAATTATGGGTCCTGGTAATTAGCTGTTTTATATGATTTGCAGTAAGAAAACAACAAATGGTAGGAAGACTATAGGAAAAGTACAGTATTCCTTTATTTTTATGTCCATTGATGTAATTCTATGCTCTACCAAAGAAATGCATCTCTGCGTATCTAGAGATCATGTAAATGTCTACATTCATTCATTATCTGTAACCGCTTCTCCAATTCAGGGTCGCAGTGGGTCCGGAACCTACCCGGAATCACTGGACGCAAGGCAGGATCACACCCTGGAGTGGGCGGCAGTCCTTCACAGGGCGACACACACACACACACACATTCACCTCCACACTCACATTTACACTTTTAAGTCACCAATTCACCTACCAACGTGTGTTTTTGGCCTGTGGGAGTCACCCAGAGCAGGACTTGGACCCACAATCTCCAGGTACCTGGAGCTGTGTGACTGCGACACTACCTGCTGCGCCATCGTGCCGCCCCTTAGAATATTATGCTTTTTTAAATAAATCCCCCCTACTCATGCCTTTGTGGTACTTCATTTCCTTTCTTATTTCTATTTTTTTCATTGTCCTCATTTATATGGTGCACTTTCTTCCCCTCCTCTCTTATGCAGTGTGTTGTAGGCAGGTGGTGCAGATATGCAGGTGTAGAAAGAGATTTATTAATTGAATCACCTCCTGATGAGCTGTACTTCTCAGTATGAAGTATGGCCTATTAATAAGCTAAATAAATAAATAAATGTTTCTTCAAATATTTAGCAAGAGAAGGCAAGAAAAATGTCTAACTTATTTAAGTTAATATAAAGAGATTATCCCCAATTTTTTAAGAAGCACTAGTTTAATAGGGACCTTTAGTTATGAATGTTTTTTGTTATTTATTTTAATTTGTTTTATTAATTCATGTGTTATTATTTGTTTAATTGTTTTTGAGGGGATGGGACAGATTGGACGACCTATCTATCTATCTGTTGGTCCATTTCCACACAGTGTGTTCCGATTCATGTAAATGACCCATTTCTGGAGATGGTGGGAGATTTAAAAATAAAATTAATGCAACACAAGCTTTTTTTCACTGGGTTCCTGAATAGAGCACATGTACAAATGAAGCTGAGTGAAGAATGAGGTTTTTTAGATGTTGATAAGGATATTCTTTGGGAAGATAAATGTTCTGACAGTTAACTATTTAAATATGTTTGTGTCAGACAATGAGAGAAACTACTGCTTGACCTATATTTGCATAAATGTGACATTTAAGTGTGTGAGTGTGTGTTTGTAGAGTTAAGCAGGACTCAGTGGGCCTGCAGTACAGCCTCAGGGCAACCTGTTCTTTTAGTGGGAGCTTGTGGGGGCTTGTTCGATGACTTTGACAGCTTTGCACTTCATAAACTACTGTCAGCTCCAGTTTACACTTGAGTGCACTGAAACTTTACACTCACCCTCAGAGATCAGCACAGCAATCTACTGTTGTTCTAACGGAGAGAAAAGCTACTGATATCTGATAAACTACAGGTGACAAACCACCACACAACATTAGCATCCCTTTGCCCTTGTTCACCTAACCAAGACACTCCAGCAAGTTAATTCGGATATCAATTCCACTTCACATTATGCAACTATTAACACAAGTTTGATATAGATGTTGCCCCAGAAATCTGACTTAAGTTATATTTCAATTAATTTTATATTCTTCAAAATGTAAATATGCCAAAAGGAATTTTGGAGTGATGCCATGGAACGTTTTTGTTCCCTTTTAATAGATGTCTCTTTAAATAATTTTTTTAATGTAAATCAGATGAGCGTGTGTCAAGAGCATTCACTGTATACAAAGGACCTTTCATTTTAATTTAATAAATGACTTTCTTAGTAATGAGCAACTGCAGTGCATACTAGAAATACATACTGAATGAAGCAATTTAAAGCAGTGTTTTAGATGAACAAAATCAATATTTAACATAAATCCAAACCTTGAAAATTTTTTAATTCAACATTTACTACGTTACACTTTAACAAATTGCATAATTTGGGCAGTAAATCCATTTGCTGTGACATTTAACTGAACAAAATTAGGTAAATTCAACACATTCGTGTTATTATATGTATATTTGAAAAATATCCTAAATTAAGATGAAATTGATGTGCAGTATTTTGGAGGATGGGCAGATGGTCATTGAGCTCAATGCTGAATGGATGTAGACCCCTGCACTCTCAGGAAAAATGTTAGATATATGTTGTTGGTCATTAAAGGTACAATGGGTGTAAAGCACCTTTAAAGGTACAATATTGGTTTTAAAGTTCAGTTTTGTTTCCTAAAGATACATTACATTCTCTTCTTCAGAAGGAGACATCAATGTTTGTAATCTTTCATTATAGAACTGTGTAAAATAGAAGTCCTGGAGATGAAATGTTGCTTATTAAATCAAAACAATTTTTATATCTACAATTAATGTAGAATCTGGTACAAGTATGTTCCCTAATTAAAGGTACAGAAACGAACCACCACAGCGACAGTTTATTAACAATGTGTAGGAGATTGGGGGCCAGACGTGTTTTTGAGTGGGCTGCTCTAAACTGAGAGAGAGAGAGAGAGAGAGAGAGAGAGAGAGAGAGAGAGAGAGACCCCCCACTCCATACAGCTGCAGGCTTTAACTGAAGGCCAAAGACCATCAAGCAGAGTTTGTGTGATCTGAGCAGGATGCGTCAACAGCATTTGTAAAATGTATTATTATCTGCGTTCTGTTGACTTCATGTTGATGTTTTGTTTTGGGCTTGAATTCAACTCTTTGTTCATGCCGTGTACCCTCTGTGTTATAAATTACAAGTGCTTATATAATAAACATAGTTTTTTTGTGCTGTTTTGCCTAGCAGCCACTACACAAGTTATAAGAAGAGGTGGGGAGATAATACCTTAGGATTCATAACATGTTTTTCAGAGTGATTGCTTATTCACAAATTTCACTGCTCAAAAATTATAATTCCATAGGAGAAATAGAATTAGACAGGAAAAATATAATACGTCTGGCCCAGAGAAAAACAACAATAGTTATTTTCAAGAATTTGACTTCAGGGGGTTCAAAGTGCTGATGGGAAATGGTTGAATACCTGTCTGCAGTTCAGATAGAGATAGATTAGAGTTTTTATATGTCAGCACTGTGTGTATCATTACTGATATTTCTGCTAAATATCAGATCTGGGTTTGTCAAAAGCATCTTAGAGCAAAGAAGATTCTTAAGTTGTAGAGTGAGCATCACACTGAACACTCTCTCTCCCTCCCAGTTAATATGATCTTAACACTAAGATGTTTTTTTGGGAAACTGGGAGGCTTAAACAATAGCCTGCTTCAAAAGTCTCCTTGATCTACATGTTTCACACTGATTACTCAAGACTAAATAGTGAAAAGCTCCAGATTAAAAATAAAAAAAAAAATGACAAATGACAATAAGCCCAAAAAGCTTGAAATAAATTTGGTTAAATTTAGGTGTATGTTTATTTAAATGTAAGTTCCTGTCTTTGGTTCAGTTGTTATTTTGGCAAATCTACACATAATATGTGTCCTTACTGAGATCTCGAGGAATCCTCATGACATTTTTTTGGTTCTATTTCTCACGCTCAAAAAAAGTCTCCTTTGTGTCTTCCTTTCAT
Organism: Hoplias malabaricus; assembly: GCF_029633855.1. Lineage (NCBI taxonomy): Eukaryota > Metazoa > Chordata > Actinopteri > Characiformes > Erythrinidae > Hoplias > Hoplias malabaricus. The sequence goes on along the minus strand of NC_089814.1, from coordinate 18,414,931 downwards.
TGTTCTCTGGAGAAGCTAAAAGGATATTAAGATACAGGTTGGTTTTTTTTCTATGGTAAGTGTTTTGTCTGAAACAACCTTTTAATCTCATGTGTCATAGACAGTTAAAACTTACAGACAGTTTTAATCCATGTGGACCGTGAAAACATGCTGATAACAGTCTAATAGATTAAGGTGTTGCAGCCATATACGGTAAAGTTTCCCTCTTTTTGAGCTGGGGGATGACTGTGCTTGTCCTGGAGACACTCGGTTTGATTTGATTGATTACTTTGTTGTTGTGTTTGGGTTTGAGCACCAATGCGAGTATCACAGGATCTTGAACCTGTCACTTTGCTTTTAGCTGTAAGTCTAATCCCCTAAGCAGAGGACAGCACTGCTGAGAAAGCAAGGAATATGTGGAGACTGTCGCCTGGACTCTGAGCTCTCGAGTGTGTCTCTGTGTGTGGTGTGTGGTGTGTGTCTGTTTGTATGTGTGTGTGTGTGTGTGTGTGTGTTTGTTTACTGTGTCTTGTTCAGACTTCTGGAGGGAAACCCGTGGGACTGGTGTATGTGATACGGGTAGACAGTGCAGTTATAGGGGTGAGCTGAGCGCAGGGTGAGGCAGGCAGATGCAAGAGCAGAGTGACTCATGGGCCTTTTTTTTTATTTAAAAATGTAATACATATAGAAAATCAATACTTTATCATTAGAGTTCCATTTTATATTTTAAACTGCATGTTTGTTAAGTATTAACTTTCTAGAAGCAACACATTTATACATTTTACTGCCCAATTTAGATGTAAAATATTTGAAAAAGATAAAACATAAATATGGTGTTTTTGTGTTTGTACAAGCCACATTTCATGTATTTTTTATAGTATTTGATATTCAACAAATAATCTTTAGTCACATGTTAAACTGTAAGGAAGTATGTTGTTGGTAGTGTATTCGGTAGAGGATCTGTTCATATACACACTTAGAAAGTCATGAAAGCAAGAGACACACCCGACATGTTGCATATGATTATACAGTATATGTTCATTACACTGCCTGTTTTATTACATTCCTATTTTCTTGCTGGGAGTATTTGTAAATATTTTAACTGGCTACATGGTTAATTTATTCAGCATTTGTTATGACCAAGTATTTTCCGAATATAGATATGTATTAAGTATTTATTTATTTATCCTTGAGTAGAGTATAGAATAAAAATAGATAAGCTGACAGTGTGCTACAAGTGATAAGCAAACTCTAAATTTAAACTTCTGACTCACGTTATCGGATGTAAGTGAGGTGTCTGATGACACTCTGCCAGGCCTCCAGGTTAAAAAAAAATTTGTTTTTCTAACTCTGATAAACTCCTTTGTTCATGTAGTACTACACTGTAAAAATGGATTACTAGGCACTCTTAAAATGGTGAGTTAATGATACTACAATGTTAAGAACAGAGAGAGCAAGATACAGGTTCTGGTCCTGTCAAATTATTAAAAATACAGTTAGCTGAAAAATGTAGGTCAGCCACATTATTGACATTTTAAAGGGATGTATTTTACCACTTCTCCAAAAGTAAAAAATAAATCTCAGATGTCTTAATGGAACATCTGTAAAATGAATTACTGAAAAAAAAAGAAAAAAAAAGAACACAACAAGGCTCAGATAACACAATGTTTGAACAATCTGAATGACTTGTTTCAAAGCCTTTTCCTTTAAATGAGAATGTACCACAGCTCAGTTTATCACAAGAGCATGAAAGTGAGAGTGAGGAGCAAGTCTGTAGTTTGGCCATTTTTGCTTGTTCTCCCTTTCTCCATTAGATAGAATGGAGAAAATGACAGAGAGCACTTAAGTTGCACGGCTCCAGAACAACCCATTCACTTTTAAAACATTTCTATTGACATTATAGAAGCTGGGAAATACCTGAAATTTTCTAAATTCACTAATTATAAGTAATATCCACAGACTTTTCCACATCCAGAGTCTGAGTATTATATGAAACTTTGATTATAGTAAAATAGTTGTTGGGGGGAAAAGTTTTTGTTTCTATACAACAGTTTTGTGAAATCATTTTCAGAAATCATTGTAGATTTTAGATATCTGGTTGCTATGAATACCAAAGTGAACAATACTCATTCTCTATTATACTACATTTCTCATCTCAAATTTTATTGTGCTGGTTTCCACCACACTTCTCAGACGTTCAATTTTGTTGAAAAATATAACGTTCATAAGGCTACACAACACCTATATAAAATTATAGCAACTGACATAAACATATGTTAACATCTATCTAAATCAAATTTACTTAAGCAGCTTTTAGACATCTGACACTCCTTTGAAATAAGCCTTTGTGGATGTTAATGTTAGTTTCCATAAGAGGCTTATTATGTAGGCTTAATGTAGCCTTATGTCTGGTAACTTTTATTAAAATGTTACCTGGTTCTTTAAGTTTAGAATGTATGTGTAGCTGCAGCTTTCAGAAAAATGCTGGGTCATTTACCTGTTCACAAGTCAGCACAATAAAGCAGTTTTTGTAATCTGATCTATTAACTGATACATGAACCGCTCTTCTGTGTGTTTTCAGGAGTGTGAGTAGAAATGCCTGAACTCCACCTCAGTATCTGAGTTCCTGGTGAACATCTGCTCCCCTGGATGTGGCACGTTTTTTTTTTTTTTACACCTGCACTTGATGGAGCTGCAGGGCATCTTTAATCATCTCGTTCTATCTGTCCCCATTGGAAGACATGTTTACCAGCAACAGCGGCCTCTTGATGTGGCATGTGTCTGTAAATACCAAGCACACTTACACTGTCGTAGAACGAGAGGTGGCTTGTCAGAATTCACATATCCCCATCTCTGTTAGCTTCAGCTCACTACATCTGCCTCACATAGGTCCACTGTTATTGTAATAATAAAGATAAAAAGTGTAAGTGTGTGCTGGAAGGAATGGGCTGGACTTTACTGAAGAGCTGTGAGACTTATCAGCTTGTCAAAACATCTCTGAAGACCAGGTGATCATGTGCTTTGCTATCCCATAGTTATAAATATTGTGTAAAAAGGAAACTAAAGACATTTATACAGGATTTATAAGAATAATTATATTATGGTAGACTCATAGATTTCATGTAATTAATTGATGGTAATTCCAAACCATTACAGATCACTGTTATATTTTTGCAGTCCTGAAAAACTCAAACTCTGTGTCACAGCTAACTGTGTCAGCTCTGTTACCAAAGGTGATTATGGAATTGAGAATATATTGTGTAAAATCTTGTGTAAAATATGATAAATCATGTAAATCATATACATATACCATATACAACACATATCAATATACAATATAACATGATTATTACAAAATAATTTTCCATCAGATATTTTTATATATATTGTAACCTGTTACTGTCTGTGAGTAGTTTGGTGTGTCCTCAGAGTGGCTGTGTGGGTTTCCTCTGGGTGCTGGGGTTTCCACCCACAGTGGTTCCGGGTAGGCTCCGGACCCACAGTGACCCTGAACTGAAAAAACTGTTATAGAACATTAATGAATCTTTCTTATTTGTGATTTTTCATAACTTAACTTCATCAGTCTGTATGCAGTCAAAATGTCTTACTTATAATTTAAAACTCATTATCTTCAAATGTGAGATGGTATCAGAATTTGGAATTTTACAAGTCTTTTAAGAGTCTTCTAGTGTAAGTCCTGGACAGCTAAAGAAGTGCTGAAGAAGATCTAATCTAAAGTGGTATTTGAGAGTAGACAAAAGGCATTATTGTAAATAGTATAGTTATTACAGATATGAAATTCTGTCATACCCAACCATTGTACAATTATTCTCTGTGATCACTTAAGGCATCACAGTTGAGAAGACAAGGTTCCCAGAGACAGATTAAAACTAACTCCATGCTAATCAGAATTTACCCTGGTGATTCACTATTGATGCTAAAACAAGGATTAATTCACATCTGGGAAACTGCCTCTAAGAACCTGAATGGTTGACCAGACTTTTGTTACTCACTCCAATAACTACATAACTTACATATTAGTTCCATAGCAGTTGTGGAATTAGTCAATGCATAAAATGCTTGAATTATAATAACTGAATTATATAGCCAGTTTATATTAGTTTAATCTGATGTATGTGTAACATCACTTTTGATGACATTATTAATTAGACTGTCAGTAAATTACTACAGTGGAAAATGTTTATAGGTTACAAACAAAAAATCTGCACTTGTTCATGGGACTAATTTGAGTTTTAGAACTCTTGGGATCCTACATAGCCAACAGGATAATACTATTTTACTGCAATTATATTGTGAGTTATGTTATAGATTTTAAGTTGTAACAACTCCATAAAGTTAAAACATAAATATGCTAGTTTCCAGAACTTATTTAAGCCACCTAAATTGACTTTTACACTTTGAGTTAGACTCTTTTTTTCTGACAGTGTTCCCTTTTTTAAGGATTGTCTCTTATCGCTGTAACTACAAATCGGACTCTTTTCCCCCCTCAGTTCACTTCTGTGCAGAGCTGTGGGCCATTGTCCTGACAGGTCAGTCTTGATCTACATCAAGAAGACAGACACCAGACATGTAAATATAAGGCACACTTTCTGTGTTGCTTAGATGAAATCATTTAGATACGATTGATATATGTAAATGGGGAATGCTGTTCGATTGTGTGAAGACATTGGAAGGCAATGTTTTGGAAATAAACAGCAGAGGGAGGTGTTTAGGAATGTGTAAGAATGAGGTCTCAGAGAAAAGTGCAGCACATGCCACACTTATCTGACCATCAGTGCAGCCTCTTCATGACCAACTCTTTTAATCTGGTCACTTTTTACCAAACCACTGACTCATTATTACTTTATTAGGTCATTAGGCTTTATGAGGATACAACTATTGTTATTATTATGGTTCATTGAGAAACACAATTAACTCATTAACACATTTTCATCATCAACATATCACATAAATCAAGGTCATTTTTAAAGTAAATTACTTTAAACATATTACTTGGTGTCATGTCAAAGTAGAACCACATTTGCTTCTCTACAAAACCTTTCTAATAAACACATATAATAAATTCAATATAACTTATGTACACAAATCAGCCAAATGATTAAAATTACCTCCTTATTTCTAGATTCATTGTAGAAATCTGTTTTACAATTACAGATTGTTTATTTCATTAGCCCCCTTTTAGCCCCTCATTAGCCCCTCATAAGAGTGGATCATAAACTAAAACACCACAACGTCAGAGTCACTGCAGAGCTGAGAATGATTCACATTAAATTCTTTAAGCAAATATTTAAAGAAACAATCTACAAATAACGTTTTACAGTTATTAAAGGCATGGGGATGAAGAACCTTCATGAAGTTCAAAGATTTTCCTCATAATAAATGTTCTACCCAACTAAAGGACTTTTTTAAAGTGTGTAAGCAATGAATGGATTTTGAATAATTACTCATTGATTTGTGGCTCTCTGAAAGTTTGAGGTTTCATTCACTATCACCCCATATGACCTATGCAAAGTAACACTGAAACTCTGAGAAAGTCACATCAGGTTTATTTGAATAGTGAGTTGGAGTCATGTCTATCCCGAAAGCAGACATATTAGCTTTATGTAAATTGACACTTTATTGTAATGTAGATTTCATAAGGCTACATGATGATTACATAAGCCTTTCGTGCCATTAGACATAGACCTACATTTAAAATATGAACATTCCCTGTGTCCTTCAGGTAAAATGTTTGCTGTAAGCCATGCTACACAATTAGCATTATATCATTGTGATTATCTCATGCTTAACATATTTACGAAAAATTGTGGTTCTTCATGGCAAGGGCCTAACTGTATAACATTCCGTGTCTTGTCAAAATTCGAAAAAAATAAGAAAAAAAAGATGAAATTTGATGTAGATATTTTGTCTTCATATTACTGTTGACTGGAATAAATGTTACAGAATTGTATACATACTGATGTAAGTTTTCATGTTCCTGCAAGGATTTTAATGAGGCATTTCATGAAGCATAATTTGTTACAGACATGAGAAAAAAAATCTGCCATTCCAGGCACCTGCTGATATCAGAGGGACAGTGATGAAAGCTTGATTCCCACACTGAGGATAGTTGGGCAAAAGACCACATCAGCATAAAAGTGGGTCTGTGGGAGTATTTCAGCACTGGCTTGTCCATTGTGCATTTGCAAATATGTAGGGTGAAGGTCAACCTGGTCATGGTTTGTAATTTCACGGTTTGAATACATTTAGTGTTACATTCACCTGCGTTTAGCAGAGGAGACGTTTCTTATTGGTTTTTGGTTGAACCTTAACATTTGAAGATGCGTCAAACATTTCCCTGCTTTGTGAATGTAAGCATCTTTATAGCTTCATTTTAATGTCTGAGCAGGCCTGTGCTAACTGTAATCTGTAGAACAACAAAAATGTGGAATTTATAAATACAGTATATAATATCAAAGTATGTGGACATCCGCTAACACTTTTACAGCAAACCTCTAATCTTCTAGAAAGGCTTTATATTAGATGTTAGAACATTTCAGTGAGATTTTATGGCATGCAGCCTGAAGAACAATAGTGAGTTCAGTTACTGATGCTGGATTGTTCATTCAGGATCATAAACACAGCCACAAAATATCCTGAAGGTATTGGACGGTGCTTAATCATTCCAGAGAATGCAATGGTGGGGGAGCTTTATACCTCTCTAACCCATATTTGGCATTGAGAATGGTGACCTTAGTCTCATGTTCAGCTGCTTCAGTGTCCTGTTATATTTCACATTAAATTTTTTTAAGATTATATATGCGGTGCTTGCAATATTAAATGTCTTGGTCCTCACTGGGTGTGCCTTAGCAGTTTACTCCTTATAAGGGGTGTGAACAAACATTTGTAAATACAGAGTATTAAACATTTCGTTGGATTATTTCATTTAATTTAGGAAATCAGTATTCTTATTTGTGAATTTAACTGATAATTGGTAATTGGACGGTACAAAATACCACGAAACCTCGAGGAACAAGTTTTACTTCAAGTATCTCTCTCTTTGTTCTGTCAAACCAGTCTTTTTTCACCCCCTATTTTAGAGTTTGTTGTTTAACGGTTCCTTTGGCCATTTCAGTCAACCCACCCTTTACTCCCCACTCTTGTCATAATAAATAGCAGACAGATTAGAATCCATCAGCCACAAACACTGACAATCAAAGCTCAATTTAAGAAAAATGTCTGATTATATTTGTATTTGCTTTTGGAATGCATGCCCTTTCATCATCATGATTTATATCCCAACATTACACACAACGAGGAAACAAAAGACAGTAATACGTGTGGTGTCATGATTCAATGCATCTGTATTTGTTGTTTTTTTTTGGTTTTTTTGCAAAGAATTCATACAAAAATTGGTCATTTTCATTTTTGTTTTATTTCTACACAAATACATAAACCCACATGTACATAATTCAAAGTTACAAAATATATATAAAAATACACACACAAAAACATTAGTGTTAAAATGCATTTTAGTGCAATGTGTATAATACAACAAATGTTAAACCAATTTACAGAAATCAAGGTACATCTGAAATGTGACCTTAAATGAGATGATATCCGGTTTTGTGTCTAAGACGGGCTAATGTGTGTGTACACACAGAAGGGTGGGCTGAGTAGTGTCTCTTAGTGTCTGGGGTAATGTGCTGACTCAACAACACTGGGACTCAGCAGCACTAAGATCTGAGTCGGCTCTTCTGGTCAACAGATTTTTTTTGGTCAAGTGCCTGGTGGGAAAGTCACTTCACTCTCTTTCTCTCCTTGCCTTACACTTCAGTTCCTTCTCGTGGATACACCATGCTGACAGAGTCCAGGTTTGGGTAGAGATGACTACTAAACTGGCTGAAGATTGAGTCACTGTAATTGGCTGTGTACTGAGAATGTGAAGTGGAGTGGTTGAGCTGAGATGAGGGGGGGACCTGGGAATCCCACTGCGGAACTGTAGCCCCTGGAGAGTAGGGCCCAAAGCCTACTGTAGGAGATGCTCTTTGGGTGTCCAGTGGCAGGCCCAGTGGACAGGGGAGCAGGGTGTCATCTTGCCCATTACTCAGACCCGACCCTGAGACCACTTTATTCATTTGGGATAAGAAGCCATTAAGGCATGGTCCTGAGCTGCCAGACACAGGAGAATTTGTTCTTTCTGAGTTGTTGCTGGTAACGTCGCTCTGTTCTTTTGGGCTGGATGCTGCAGAGTCAGTGTTAGCGTCTTCAGTCAGGGTGTCGGACTTTCTCTTCCTCTTGCGACGGAAGTTTCCATTGTCAAACATCTTCTCACAGTTGGGGTCAAGAGTCCAGTAGTTGCCCTTTCCTGCACACAAGCACACAGTGGTATAAGCATTGCTGTCATCAATAGCATACATAAGTATTAAGTATTAAGTATCTCCCTCCAATCAAATCCAAAGCAAAATAAACATGCCCTCACCTGGATCATCATCATCTCTTGGCACCTTCATGAAGCAGTCATTAAGAGAGAGGTTGTGCCGAATGGAGTTCTGCCAGCCAGCCTTGCTCTTGTTGTAGAAGGGAAAGTTATCTGCCACATACTGGTAAATTTGGCTGAGAGTAAGCCTGCGGTTTGGGGCTCCGTTTATTGCCATGGCAATCAGAGCAGAGTAAGAATACGGGGGTCTGACTAGCTTCATCAGTTCTTCTTGAGTGGGTAAAGAGAACCAGCTCAAGCCACCTTCTACACCACCTCCTGTACCAAGATAGGGTCTCTGCATTCCATAGGTCTGGGGTGCCCCGCCGAGGTATGCTGCAGGGTTAAACCCAGGACCACTGAACCACAAGTATGGGTTGGTGGGAGGACTGGCATAGTTCCCCATTTCACAAGCAGACGGCAAAGTTTGCTGGGGGCTGGGCAGAGGCGGGGGGCTGTAGAAGTTGTCACTGTAGAGGCTGTACTCTTGAGATTCCTGTCCCATGTTGTGGAATTGGGGTGACAGCGCTTGCGGCACAAATGAGGTCATTCTCACCCCAGTCCTGGTGGTCACCTTCTCTTTATCCAGCTGAAGAAGATATCAATTTGCCTGCAGTGTATGAAGTCTTCTGTTTCCCCTCTCTGTGTGGCCAGTTCAGGTGGGTTGGTCAGGTACAGGTTCACCATATCCTCGTACCTGTTCTTGCTGCAGCATTTATACCTGTGTGGCAACGCCCCTCTCCACTTTGATTGGCTGCTACTCTTACACCTCACACCTAATTTGCTTGTGATGAATTAGGGGCAGGGTGGAAAAACACCTTTGGGAACTGCTGAGGTTCCAGTTCTTGGAACTGGCGAAAACTGCAGCAACCGTGCCAGAGACATTTCTAAATACATAAATAGTTGGGGTTGTCCTGTACTTTATAAACAGAACTTGAAATGCAACAAATATACAGAATGGTACCTGCATCTTCAAATATTTTTCCCATGTAAGAATGTTGTTCGTGTTGATGAAAAGATAAAATATGTTCCTACACTGTTAGAGAAGATATTATTCTATCCAGATAAATTTGACTAAACAAACATACAAAACCAACAAGGGGAAATAGGTTTATATTTAATAAGTGTATATCATCACTGTCCAAAGAAAAAAATGTATTGCCATTTATGTTCATGACATCATTTGAACACAGCAGCTGTCCTTCACATTGTGTGACAATTCCATCATGCTTCAAAAATCTGTTGGAACATAATCAGTTTTCACTGACTTTCACTAAAAGCTAAGAATTAGTTTTTTCTTCTTCACCTGTAAAGTTACTGTTTGGAGATGCATGTTTTTCTTCGGACAGCAATAATATGGTTATTAAGGGTTATTATAGTTGAATTCCATAATGCATTATAGTCCTCTTTCCAGAATATTCATCAATTTGTTTTTAGGAGTGGGCTCTAAAATATGTGTTGCTAAATTATGAAAAATGCCACACTGGCTCAAGAAATAAAAATGAGATTCCCATTTTTTTTATCAGCTATTATTATTTTCAAAAATATCAGGAAATCTTACAACTGCACATACATCAACTTAGAGTAAATAAACATTCTTCAAATATAATAGACCCAGTGTTAAAATACAGCTGTAAATTACCCTGTTTAAAGGTAGCAGAGTGTTTGTATCCAGAGAATGAATACAACTAAAACAAAGTCACTGAAAATAAAAGTCACTGGGCTATCTTCGCTAGTGCATAATAATTTTAGTCAAACTGAAATACAGCTTTTTCCTTGAATGTTGAATTTTCCTCCTTTGTTTTCTTGGAGAATTTTAATTTCAAAGGGTCCGCATTTTTATTACATAAGCCTATTGGCACCGTTAAGTTAATACTGGCTTCTTGGAATAATTTGAATATTTCTCTGAATATTAGACGGGATCACTACACTCTGTCTCTCTCTCGCTCCCTTCCCCCTCCTCCTCCTCTACCTCACTCTCTCTCTTATACACACACACACACACACGGAGAGAGAGGGAGAGAGAGAGAGAGAGAGAGAGAGAGAGAGAGTTGTCTCCATTGATTCAGGAGACATTAATTTCGTGAAACTTAACCACAAGTACTACGCTAACAGAGAAAAGGTGTCTTCACCTTTAAAACGTAATGGTTTACGTTACGGGGATATGCTTTGTCTCCATGAAGAAGACAAATGTCTAACACGAGTGTGTAAACAAACTTTGATATATATCTGGATCACACAAATGCGCGCGCACGCTCCTGCAGTCCGAATGGCGCGGGATTTACCAGAAATATTCACACCCCCTCCCCACCTTATTTCCATTGTAAAGGACAGGGCTGACTCGAGTCTCATTCAGAACACGCTTTGGTATCGTCTTCGGTCTGGACCCCAGAAAACGACTTTTATTGTTTCTCTTCATCGCTTACGCACAGGAGTCCCCCGCTTCCTGCGATAGGTTGAAGCAGGAGGAGGGGGATTTACCGGCCGTCAGCACGGCGTACACAGCGGGACTGACATTGTATAGGTTGGACGACTTGTAATTGAATCCCTTTGTGCGGCCCACTCTCTGAATCCTTGATGACAGTTTGATAGTTTTCTCTCCGGCTCGTTTCTAACTGTCAGGACTTTAATCGAGAGGATAAAGGGAAAACCCTGCTCCCTTGCCAACAAAGGGCGGTTAATATTTCCATCAGAAATGTCCTCACCCTTGCGGCGACACGCGCTTAATTTTCTCCTCAACACCCCTCTTCGAATTGAACATGAACATTTCTCTGCATCAACACACCGTACACTTACACTCTGAGAGGGATAACAGTGACAGTTTATTAAAGAAAATAAAAATCACTCATGTAAAGATACAGAACTTATATATCCACTTGTGGATCTGTTGTAAATCTAAACTTAAATTAACCCATTTATATCCAACAACAAAAATCTAAAGCGGTGTGTATCTTATGTATACATGTTTGTGTGTTTAGAGCATGTGTTCTGGTTTCTTTATTATGACATTGTGACATAATTTAAAGGGCAGTGTTTTAAAATTCCATGAAAAAAAAGAGAAAAATTCAAAAAATGAAAATGAATATTGAGGTTTTGTCCTGACAGTGACTGAAAAACCTAAATTTGCAGCCATATAATGGTGAAAGACTATTAGCCGTACTCGGAGAACACATGAACTATGCGGGTTCAGATGTGAATGAGTTAGTAAACTAACCCCCAAGCTAAACTAAAAAAAATATACATTTTCAGGTCTGGACACGTACAGGTTTATAAAATAACTACCCACGCTAATTTGAAAATAATTAAAGTAGCTCATCATATTGTATTTGCCATGTACTTGGTTATTAGCCCTGGTTGTGTTTTCAGAAGTCTCCAGCTCCTTCTTTACTTTCTTTTAAAGCTGAAAAAGCAGCACAGACACATTTCAACAAAAGGACCATCATCAGCAGCATTCTGCTGGGACAGGATCCATACAACATTAACAAAAAACATAAATGACTGTTTCTTAGTAATCCCTGGGGGAAAAGGGGAATGCAAATGCGTTTGCTGCTATGCAAGTGAAAGTGAAAGGTTTTATTGATCACGTGTCCTGAGCCACTGTTTTCTCCTCTAGTGGTGGTGGTATTGGTGTAGAAAAGAGTTTTAAAATCCAGCAGGGTGACTCAGAATACACTGGTTCTGATGGCCTGAGCTTCGGTTCTTGGCATCAATCAGGAGCAGGGGCATCTGCATGTGCTGATTAACAATGTCACTCACACTCTGAAACGTCTGTAAAAGGAATTAGCAAAGTCTTCAGCCATTTGCATCCCAGTGGCACTAAACATTTTTTCTCATAGCTTGAAATTTCATATAGTAAATTTCATATAGATTTTATTTATTAACAACCACACTACAGTATAAAATACAGACAATGATCCCATTTACACCTGATTGTTTAATCTGTTTTATATATCAGGATTATTTCCGGATAGGAATTATCCACATAAAAATGCAAAAAATGATGCATATAAAACTAATAATCCAAACTAATTCAGAAGGTGGTTCGAGACACTTTTAAACCAGATGTTATAAAAATATAGATGAATTTGTCTTTCCAGCCACATGCAATGATCAAATCTGACGCTGCTGTACAAAATAAACTGCAAGTAAATTATGGGCAGAGGATAGTTTAGTTTGTGTTAGTTTAGTGTTAATGGACACTCTGCATATTTCATTCATGAATTCATTCATTGTCTGTAACCGCTTATCCAATTTAAGGTCATGGTGGGTCTGAGCCTACCCGGAATCACTGGGCACAAGGTGGGAACACACCCTGGAGGGGGTGCCAGTCTTTGGCAGGGCAACACACACTCACACATTTACACCTATGGACATGTTTGAGTAGCCAATTCACCTACCACTGTGTGTTTTTGGACTGTGGGAGGAATCCGGAACACCCGGAGCAAACCTACACAGACACGGACAGAACACACCAAACTCCTCACAGACAGTCACCCGGAGCGGGGCTCAAACCCACAAACCATTAAGCTTTGAATATTATTCATTCATTCATTCATTTTCTGTAACCACTTATCCAATTCAGGGTCGCGAATTGGATTCGGTGCAAAGCGGGAACACACCCTGGAGTGGACGCCAGTCCTTCACAGGGAGACACACACACTCACACATTCACTCACACACTCACATTTACGGACACTTTTGAGTCGCCAATCCACCTACCAACGTGTGTTTTTGGACTGTGAGAGGAAACTGGAGCACCAGGAGGAAACCAACGTGGACACGGGGAGAACACACCAAACTCCTCACAGACAGTCACCCGGAGCAGGACTCAAACCCACAACCTCCAGGTCCCTGGAGCTGTGTGACTGCGACACTACCTGCTGCGCCACGTGCCGCCCCTTAGAATACTATCCTTTTTTAAATATTTCTTTCATTGTCCTCATTTATCCCAGGTCCCTGGAGCTGTGTGAAATTTCAATTAATCAAACTAAAGACACATTTGAATACTGAGTAAACATGCATGTGGTTAAAACTATCAGGGTGCAAAGCATATACTAGTTGACCAGGTGTAAATGGGGTCAGTAAATATCCTAATCACCACCATTGGAGAAACTATTGCCTGAGTACCTCACTAGATTTAAGGCCAGTGCCAAGCAGGAAGCCTTGCTGTGTTCTGCGGATCTGGATGTTGAAGACTTTATCCTGGTAGAGCACCATGAGTGTGTATGGCTGGCTGGCTGAGCCTTTTGAACTGTCCCGAACTAAGAATGTTCCGTCCTAAAGAAAGAAAATATAGGAGTTGAATGAATACTCACAACACAACACATTGAAGATGTGTTATTATTTTCACTTGGGAAATGTGTTTTTTTTTAACCTAGGGAACCCAAACTTGTGTCAAAAAGTTTGGGACACTGTCTTTTGGAAATCTACTTTTCACCTGTTTTGTTGCTTTTTTTTTTTAAAAAAAGAAAACACACGTCTCACACAAAGAAAATATTTGAAAATATTTTCATGCACAATTACCATACATAGTCAAATTTAACATTTGGGGAAAAACAAAGTACAAAATCTTTTAATAAATTCATTTTCTTTAACTGTTTTGAATGTATTTTTGTTAAATTCAAAGAAATAAATAGAAAACATGTATTAAAAAGATCAGTAAAGAATCTAGTTTCTTTCTCTGTAGAGGATCTATTCTGTAGAGTATTTAATTTAAACTAATAAACAAAATGTCATATAGATCAGAGGTGTCTACACTTTTGCATATGACTGTAAAGGTAGTGTTACAGATCAGATAAGGTCAGGAGATGACAACTTACTCTGTTGACCCGCCTAAGATTGCCCTCTGCTTGAGATCGAGTCACCTGCCCCACATACCACTCTCGGTCCATCCCCTAAATAAACAAACACACACACAAAATTATCTCCTAAACTCTAGGGGTTCTAAATCTTCTGGGAAATTTTTGTCATATTGTATGATCATGAAATCATACAACAACAAGGACAACTGGAGTTTTCAATTCACATAAAAAATGACAGGAATGGAAATTAAAAAAGAGGTTAAAAATAAATGTAAATGCTTTCTTTACATGTGGATATGTTGTTGTCCAAAAAACCCATTACAATGTGAATAATTCAGGATATACTAGAAATACTCCAGAATGTTAACTCTGAAATTTAAGAACAAATTATCATCAACTTTGAAGATATTTTTGACATCATATAGTCTAATACTAATATTACTATTACTATTACTAATAGTAATGATAGAAGAAATATATTTATACTAGTACAAGTGGTGGGCTATATGACTGTACAACTTTACTGTTATGTTGATAAATGATGTGTCATTAAAGCAACACTAGGTAGTATATTTACCTTAAATTACACTGACCTGTAATGTGGAGAACAGTGCCTATGCTATTGCAACACTCAGCTCAGCACTGAAGCAACTGCTCTATGTAACATTTGGAGGAGGGTATTTTGTATCAGAAATACAAAATACCTTACCTAGGATTGCTTTAATTTACAGTGAATTTTACTGAACATAATGTGAATAATTTATTTAAAAAAAGAAATCACTTACATTACATAAATTTAAATTTTAATGGAGTTGAAATATTTTGATTATTTTTATATTGTATGTAAATCTGCTTCATACTACATTCTGTTTCATATTTCATGTCTAGTCAAGTAGCAGCTAATTCCTTAATCCTACACTTGTCATAGCTTGCTGCTTTGTGATACTATATTAATTTTGAGTTATAGTATTCTATTTTAGATAATAAAATTCAAAAGAAAAAAAATGAAGGAGAAGGACAGGCAAGTATATAATTCACTTCCTGTGCTGATAGACGCTGGATATATTAATATGTTCCACTATAATGCAATTTCTCAGAACCTATTTGGTGACATCTTTTTTTGACATCTTCTTTTTGAGTCCTGTTTTTACATTACTTTTACTTGGGTATGGATTTAGTATGCTCAACTCATATTTAATTATAGCCAGCACACTCAGATTAAAACCAGCAGCTGTCTTTGAGATGGCTTATTGGAATTGTAGTGAAAAGGCGCCACCTACTGAACACCCTCCACATAACACAACCGCCCACGCTTTTAAAATTCAACCCACCTGCTCTGTATCTGGGTCAGGGGGCCTCATTGGTTGTTGTGGTAGGCCTCTTGAACTGCTTCTGTGGCTGTTCATTGCTGTCAGTTGAAAAAAAATAAGTTGCAATCAGTTTACTGTCTCCGGGAATGTTTAAACATGATTAAAAATTATTTACACTAGAAGTATTAGTGAATTTAGCAGCAAAGGTGCGCTCTTTATTAACACAGATGTTCAAATATGTACACAGATCTTCTATAAACTATAAAAACATAAAATGAAGTCAAATGTTTTGCGGCAGCAGCACATGAGTCTAAACCCACCACACTCACTGCCACGTGTCAGATATAGGGGTTTAACTCCCTCAAGCACTGGGCTGTGCAGCAGTAGATCTACATTATCTAAAGAAATGATGCTCTGTTCAATAAATTTATGATGACTTAGAGTGGTGTCTATGATCCAGAATTAATTATGTTCCGTGGTGGTTAAAATAGATTCCTTTCCAGGATTTCTCTGGGAAGGATTTCTAATCTTTGGACCTAAATTTGCCTCGATATGATATGACTAATTTAAAGGCTTCTCAGAAGAGTAGAAGCAGTTACTGCAGTAAAAGGGGAAGATGAATAAGTGCTCACAAACTGGTTTCCATGCAGTGTAATGAAAATGTTATTGCATTTACCCTCCTGAAGTTTTAAGGGCAAGGTTCCGGTCTGGTGTACACTGTACAAAAACATTAAATTATGTTCTGTAAAGCTCTTAATTAAAGCATAACAATTTACATTGAGATTATATTTTTTGTGTACAGAATCTTTGATACATCAGGATTAGTGGGTGTCAGCATAATGGAAAGTTCAATATATAAAAATCACAGTATAAAATATCTGATTGCTCCTTTAAAATCCAAAGTCAAAAATTACCTCTCGGCTTGACCACTGTGTCCATGGACCGGTGGCCTCGGTGAAGGATTTCTTTGCATAGGGAAGGTGTTGGAGCTATGTCTGAGAGCTGTGTGGATGATTATGACAGAGCAAGTATTTATATTGTGCTGATATGGGCTTTGTTTATTAAAATTGTAGTAATACTGGAATAAAAATATAAGAAATGTGATCAAGGAATATGGAAGAAAGACTTACTGTCATCGTGGAACTGTTTATGGAGATGAAAACAGAGTAAAGAATATTAAATCAGCCCTAACTAATATAAATATTATTTGTGTACAGTGGTAACATTAGACCCAGTGATCTTTAGCAATTGGCAAGCATTCTTATCAAGAGCATCTTCTGAGAATTGAAATTTGGAGTGGTGTGAAAAAGGGCAGCATTGTATCCACTACGCTATAGCAACACCAAACGCAACCATAACCAGAATAAACAAGCATTCTCTTGTTGCTTTATAGAACAAATGAAGGCTCTTAACTTTGTACAAAATGAGTCTATAATAAACATCAACTGATGTTTCCCTCAACAGCTGGAGTTTATATAGTTAACTGGCATTGCAAAAATTGATATATGGGAGAGAAGTTAAATTTCACAAGAATAGCTAAGCAGTGATTTAAAAAAATCTACTAAATTATTTGGTACTAAATTCCATAAAAAAGAAAATCCCACCTCATTTCTGGGATCAGGTGAATGCCGGCTAGAAAAGATAACGGACACATTGGTTAAGCTGCATTGAATTACATTTTACAAAATTGTAGTGCACATTTTTTTGGCATAACTATTGTTTAAATATGTTTAACTAGGTCTGGTTTGATGAGAAGTAGGTCATTCTAGGGTGAGAATTATTCACTGTGGGAGTGATAGGAAGCTAGGGTTACATTATATTACATTTCATAGATGTCTGTTTGTGAACTTAACTACAATTATTGACACAGACATTCAGTCAGACAAACACAGCTATTGTTAATCTTCTTAGAAAAAGCATTAAATGGGACTCTTGAGCAGCTACATGAGACTAAAGATACAATGACAATTTTTTCCCTCCATCAGAGTGGACTTGAAGGAGGAATAACTGTGAGATCAAAAGCAGAACTAAAGGCAGAACATTAGATATCACTGAAAGATATATACACTGAAATCGTGTATTAGAATATGAACCATATACAATCATTTCTGTTTTACACTATCTCCATAATTCAAGTAACCCGATGTAGCTTGAGAAATTATAACAGTATTTTAACAGTGTCAAGTCCTTGCAACAGATGACAAGAGGTGCAAATTTATGATGAGCCTAGGACCAACAGACACGGCACATCCTCTGCTTCTCTGGTGACGCTCTGTGAAGCTGACAACAGAGCAGCCATTTTCAGTTCCTGTTTTTATTTTAAGTTTTTATTTCTTATTTATTTATTTTATTTTTTGAAGACTTAATGTAGTATCTTTAGTTATAAAAACACATATTGAGTAGGGTTCACAATCTGGAGAGGAACCTGAAACATTATTCTTTTTTAGCCCTGAAAATCTGTAGCTGCTAATTTCCCAACATTTCCTGTGAAATTATTATATTGATGTATATTATATTATATTGAGTTATATTGTTTTCTGCACTCATAATTCTAGATGGTAACTTATTAATTTATGAACTCAAGAAAACAAATGTGAATGTTCACATAATCTTGCAGGTTTGGAGCCCTTAATGTGTTTAGTACCATGCCAAACATCATCCAGTTAAATCAGATTTTTGTTCTGGTCTACTAGCATCTCAAAACTTACTGCAGGTGTTTTTTTTTGTTTTGTTTTTTTGTTCTGCAATGGTTTAACGAAACCACTCTGATATCATTATACATTGTTTCCTATGCATGTTGTTGTTATTTTAAGTTTAAATTACTTTTGTAAAATAAAATATGTAATAGGAACAATAATTTGAGACGGCCTCTAAACATTTCCTGATGGACTGGGTCTCCACCTGGTATAAGAACTGCACCCCTCTCAAGTAGAAAGCTCTGCAGATGGTTGTGCGCACACTCCAGCACATCATTGGAGTTGAGCTCCAAAACCTTTTGGATTTATACACTAGCTGCTGTCTGACCAGGAGAATTATAAGGTACTCCACCCACCCAAGTCACTGTCTGTTCTCACAGCTGGCCAGTAGCAGGAGGTACAAAATTCAGAAAGACAGTTTCTGAATTATCAGAAAACATTAATGTATGAGCCACATTAGAAACTTCACCCTATGCAAAAACATTCTGTACCCTGCAATTTACTTGACTTATTTACTGGAACTGGAACTAATAGCTTTGTATTTATTAGCGTGAGGGACTAGGCACTATGACATTCGTCACTAATTTTTATACCTGTGTTTTTTTTTTAAACAAACCTGATTTGATTGGATGAATGTCTCATGAATACCTCATTCTGTCCTCAGTTTTTTTTCTTTAGATCTCTCTGTTCTTGAAGCTAAACCCTGGTTAATATCTGTGGTCTATCTTTAACACTTCTTTATAAACATCCTGGATAATATTCTTAATCTAATCAGAGTTGGGTGGAGTAGCCTAAATCCATACCCAAGTGAATATATTGTTGCTTGATTAAAATGTATCCAGTAAAAGTAAGAGTAGCTGACTGGGAATACAGAAATAACTGCGCAACAATCATTTTGTATGACTGTTTTCTTTTGATTGCATTCTTGGTCTAAATTTAAATGGCAAAACTCAAAAGCTTACAGTATCGCACAAAAAAAAAGACTGCAGGATCATGAGGGCATGGAATAATCTTAAATAGGCGATTTGGTATCTTGGACATAAAAGTCTGACACAGAGCAGAGCAATTCCCTAAAAGTCCGGCTCTGACAATGCTTGGATCTGCAGGAGTGCAAAATACCCAAAATAACTAATTGGTTAGAAATTTTAAGATTATAGGATTTTAGAATAATTAGCAGTATTCTAGTGGGTGATGTTGCATAGCTGGATTATGTTCTGTGCTGGCATGAAGTGAAGAAAATACAACATTATGCTTCCATTTTTGCCCTGTTCCAGGACATTCTTAGCAAAACTGTGTTTCAAGGCAAAAATCTGTTCCAAAATAACAGATATTAACTGTCACAACCCTTGGCTGTGCTGCATGTGTATATGGTATTAAAGGGGTTCACCACAAACATAGAGACAAATTATTTTTATACCAAAAAGTAATTAATAACAAAATACATATGTCTAATAGACTAATGTACACACAAATATACTTGGGAAGTAGGAAAATTCTTAGAATTTGAAAAAAATTTAAAAAAGCATATTCTCAGCATAAACTTAGCTTCATGTGTAGATTTACTAAAACAGGTTCTGATTACTGGAAGTTTAATGAAACCTCAGACAGGCCACATTAATGAGTTCATTTCTAAAAACATCCATGCAAATGACCACAAGCTCATAGTGTTTGGTTCACATACATTTCAGAATGAATGTGTTAAAAAATGGCATTTATAACCTCCTTTAGTTCTCCCTTATAAAATGTCCAATTTCCCTTTTACCCCACATCATCTAAGATGTCTTTTAGCATGATCACTATTCCACTCATGTGATTAACATGTTGTGGGCAAATTTAAAAATGCAGTCACAGGGAAATTAGAAAAAAGTTGTAGTATTATTCCTACCAGCCTCAGCTCAAACTGCCTTATATACAGTTAGTAAAATGTGAAAATAACTTAAGCAGTAAAAAGTTAATTACTCACACAAATAATAAATGCCAACAGCAATTAAATATAAAAGGACATACCTGTTATAAGATTGACCTGGAGTGACAGAGGAGACACTCCGGCGTACTCCAGTGGGTATCGGAGGTTTGGATATTCTTGTCGGTTCTGGAAATCCAGAGGGCCTGTGTGGAGCAATAATACAGAAATAAATGAGTTCACACCCATTTGCCTTCAGTGTAAAAAAAAATTGTTCATTAATAACCAATTCAGCATCATCATTTTAAAACCCTAATTCTCATTCCAAATAATTAGATATGGTTACATTTTATTAAGATTTTCTGAAAACTGAGGCAACTTTTAAGACCACTCAGTTTCTTTGAAAAAGCCATTGTAGACATTTATGTAGGTTTATTTCAGTTGTCATAAAAGGCTTATATAGGTATTATGTACCCTTATGAACCATGAACAATAAAGTATTATCAAAATATTTAATGGCATCAGCAATAAGTATCATAGTTATAATTATTAATATTCCTTTCAAATGCACAAGGGAAAAACGTGAGCTAAAAGTATGCAAAGTATATCTCTTATGAGTGAATGTTTCTAGTTTTCAGCTGTGTGAATGTGATATTAGGCACAAATTTTGGATCTGCCCACACATAGCAGGAAGTAACGGTTTTGCAAGAGTCACGTGTATTTGCATAGAGCATGCTTCATTTATTTGTGGGCTTTGTAATGCGACCACCTTATTCTCAGATGTATGGCATTGTTTATTGCAACTACAAAGTCTTTTTTTCCATTGAAAAGCACTTCACAGAAAGATATTTGCTTACAACTTTCTGTCAAATCTGTGCAGTGTCATTAGTATACTGTCATAATTTATTAATAATAACAGCGTTCAATTTACAGTAAGACATCGTTTCTTTGTTACCATTTAATCCAAATAACTTTGTTATTCCAAGTAATTTTGGCACAGTTTTTTGGTCCATCTATTGTGAATTTTTCACACATTATAGTGTGCACCTGATGTGTTCAAATGAAGTAAAAATATGAAAAGCAGAAAAAACGGGGACACAACATGTTTCTCACAGCAGTTTTCTGAGGTGCTGTATGATGTTTTAGTACTAACGTTATGCTTCTCGTAAGAATTGTAATGCATCATATAATAAAATTTGCACAAGCTATTAAACAAAAGACTAATTCAAAAGGTGATATTAGGAAAAAAGACATGACCTTACCTTTTTGGTGGTTGGGCATTCTGTATGGCACAGCATTCGTTGACAGGAGACAGGGAGTTTAAAATATAAATCAGAAAGATTGATAGAGAATTCCACACTTTTTGTTTTACAAATTTACAAAAGTCTTAAAAATTCAAAGGTTAAAATGTAAACACAATTTTTCCAAGCAGCTTGATAAGAACATGCTACAGAAACGTATTAAATCACCAAATCATTTAAAGCCCCTAAAATAATAATAATAAAAAGCATGTATGGGCTACAAATAGAATATATGACATAAGATTTGGTTGTCGCTGTCATTAATTGAACACGACAATGTAGTATTCACAAGATTTGTGGGTTAACTGGTTATTCTGTAAAGTAAATTTAAATATTTGTAGACATTGTGACTCTTGAGACTATTACTATTACTACCACTCACAAAAGCCTTCTAGTTTGTATGTTTCTCTGTAATGCACCATCTCATATTATGTCTTGTGAAAAAGTGGATCTTACCCTTTCATTTGTGAAATTTCCCCCTATAAACACAGACAGGGCATAGATATTAATGTACATATACCTACGGACTTAGATAACCTCAAAACTCATTAAACAGTGCATTACACATTATTCAACAAATATTACATTACACTATTCTTTGTGAGCTTAGTCTAACCAGGAATACCACATTAACTATGCAGAGCAAGCTTTAGTGACTAAAGCTATTAACACTATCATGGGGCACAGTGTCTCATTTAAAAACACTAGAAACAGACAAACTACACTTAAATATTTTAAAGTGTGTGGTTTTCATTGACAAGTATACACCTTAATTAGGACTCCCTCATTCATATTCAATTTAATTTATGGAGCACATTTCATATAATGCTGTGACACAAAATGTTTTGCAACTTAAGAGGGGTGAAGACTAGCACAAGCTTCTTCTCAGAAGTGAATTTATCAATAGCATCTTTCAAGCTACCAGTAATACAGTGTCAATGGACAGCTCTTTATGCTTGAACTCTAACTGCCAGGATCTGTTATGCCTGTTGGGTTCTTTTAAGGACTACGACTTGACCTGCATTAAGACAGCTGCATAATTCAAGAGCCTGTTATTTAGTGGTGTAAGGTTCCTTTCCTATTTAAAGTTATAAGTAAAAATGGTTCTTCTATGGAATTACTCAAGGTAACTTTTGTAGCATCTATATTTTTACCTGCTGGCTGCCAACCCAGTGAATTTTCCACTTCAAAATATAGTGTTAACACGTGTTCTTTAATATCATGCCATATGCTAAAATATTTTCTTTAAAGTCATGTCACAAGAAACATATTTGTTTTCTTAAAGACTTTTTAAGGCTATTCCTGTTAAGAAACAATGATAAAAACATGAACCAAAACCACATTGACAGAAAAAAAAAGTTTCATATTAATGCAAACCGTGACCCTGAAATGGACAAGCAGTTTCAGACAATCAGTGGATGAATGAATATTCAGAATGAATGAATATTAATGTAAGTTTCACAAACCATTTAGCAAGTTTTTTTCTTTTTAAATTATGTGACCTCTATCATTATCATTAGATATTCGTACAGTACTTATCTCTCTTTTGATCATGACTGACTATTATTAACAGTCCTCTGGGGTAAAACTCTGACCAACTCGGGGTTATTGTGATTATGCCTCTGTGGTAATTTAGCTTCTGTCCAAGCCACATTAATGTTCGTCCTGTTGATGTTCTTTTAGAAGCATTTGTCTTTGTGACCCACTTATCTGCCTGCTTGGTGGCCCACTATCGCCTCGCGTGTTTGTAAACTTAATTGGCCTGGTTTCTAGATATTTCCAGGTTTGAGGAATGCAAGTTTAATTTTGGTTTTACATATCAGGACATAATAAAATATGAGCAGGTCTGAAAATTAAGTAAATACAACTTAAGATGCACAAAGACACAGACTAAATTCCATCGTGACATTATTTGTATAACAGAAATTAAGCCAAAATGGAGAACAATGCATGAAAATTTAAATACCCTCCTGTGAATCAATAGTACGTCTAAACACTTTCAGCAGCAATAACTTGATGTAATTGTTTTCTGTATGACTTTATCAGTCTCTCACATTATTCTGGAGGAATTTTGCCGCACTATTTTACAGTGTTCCTTCAGTTGTTTGTGGGCATTTGTGTTCAGCTGTCTTAAGTTCACGCCACACCATTTCAGCAGATTTGAGGTCTGGACTGGGCCATTGCAAGACTTTCTTTCTTTTTTTTTTCAGTCATTCAGTTGTAGATATACTGGTGTGCTTCAGTAATCATTGTCCTGTTGTGTGACCCAATTCTGGCCAAGCTTTAGCTGACTGATAGGTGACCTGATATTTGATTTTAAAATACTTTGGTATACAGGGGAGTATACAAGTTGCCCAGGTCTTTTGGCTTCAGAACAAGCCCAAATCATCACCACTCCATTACTATGCTTTACAGGTGGTATGAGGTGTTTTTTGCTTATATGTTGTGTTTGGTTTTGCCCAAAATTGTGGTGCACGTTTTGACCAAATATCTCCAGGTTTTTTTTTTTTGTTTTTTTTTAAAGAATACTTTTTCTCATGTCAACTCTTCCAAACAAGACATACTGTTCAGTCATTCTTCTAATTGTACTGTCAGTTGTACAATTGTTTGGAAATGGTCTTATAATATTTGTCAGACTGATCGGCAGCAACAATCCTTTCTCTTAGATAACTACTGATGCCCTTCCTCCTTTGCATTGCATTTACACAGACCTGAACGGTCCAAACCAGGAAACAGTCAAAATTTCTGCTTTTATAGAGGTGGTCGCACTTGATGAGGATTAATAAATTAGTAATTAGTTGAGGATGTACTTAAATTGTCACATGCATCTGTATTTTGGCCTAGTATTTGTAAAAATAAATAATGACACAATGTAATTTGTCAGGTGCTGATGTTCATTTTGTGTTTAACTCATTTTAAAATCATCTAACAGCCAGATGTTTTTTTGTCCAGATATGTAAAACAACAGATGTAAAAGAGGGTGTACAATGTTTTTCCTATGACTGAATATCATTACCAAATGTGTTCTACAAAATATTGTGAAAATATTCTTCAGATATAGACAATACTTTTTACTAATCTACATAGGTTAATGTAATAATAGTCTACTTAGACACTTGCATTTGTATGGACATTAATTTAATGTATTCTTTTATTCAAAGCCATTATCTGTCGAAACACATCATGCAGACTCTTCCACAAATATAAAGATGGCACATCACTATTGCAATACATACTTTTAAGAGGACAATATATAAAACAGGACACAAAGTTCCTTAAAATTCAGTCTATAACATAACATCTTACCTGGGACTGATGCAATATTGGAGCCTCTTTCTAGAGTATTTGGCTTTTTACTGCGGTCAGGAGCTGAGAATTAAATGAATATTTAAAGGAATCAGAGGTATAGTGATTTAAGGATTTCACAGTAACTCTCAGTTAATCTCATGTCCTTATGACAAGTTTAGTTTACAACTTTTCATAATTATTACATTATTTTTCAACTTCTCTGTCTTATATTAAGAGCATAATGTGCCCAACAATTTATTGTTGCTGATTGAGAAAATCATTGTATCTCCAAAGTAGTAACTCTACAGGAGAAAATACAATCCTTAATGGAATGGAAGTTTAGGAAAATTGTTACATTTCACAAACCATCGAAGCATTTCTACTGGATTGTTCATCAAGAAAACCAAAAAGAATGTAAATGGCAGTTGGAGTTGTTATTTATTTCTGTTATATAAGTCTTTTTAAAGGCTTTCTTAAACAGAATATGTTTACAGCAGAGTAGTCTCTCATTCCACAATAGAAAAAAAAACATTTTTCACTTACGAGGTGGTTTATGAGGTCTGTTAGGTGAGTGCTCTGGCCGTGGATTGGTTCCAGCAATCTGCATGTGAAAGAACTCATTCACTGACTGTATGTAAATTACAGAAGTGAAAAAGGAAGGCAAATGAAGCAGAGACAATTCTGGGAATGGTGGTGAACTTACACTGGGGCGTCCTGGGGTTGGGAGCACAGGACCAGGTCCAGGACGAGCAGGAGGAACAGGAGGTTGAATTTTACCTGGCGTTTGAGTTCGGTCTACTCAGACAATGAAGATATAATGGACAGAAGTAAGAGTGATGGAGTAAGACTGATTACAAAACTGAAATCTGATTGGCTAAACTGCCTTCAAAGCAGCAATGAAGTAATCAATATACAGGTATACACATGACCACACACATGAAGTGAATTCTGCATCAGTGCAAATATCAAAACAGCAAATTAAAATATACATTATTTAGATAATAATATATTAATATATTAATGAAGGTTCTTCCTGTATGCTTAACCCCTGTTGCAGGTGTTTTTCTCATTTCCGTTACTAATTTAATCACACAGGTAATTTCCAAATCAAAATCTTCATCCTATTTACTTGACCCTGCCTCCTGCCTCTGTGATATTGCACCTGCTGTCTCCCATCTTATTAATCTATCTCTTACTTCTGGCCATGTTCCTAGTGCTTTGAAAATGGCTTCTGTCACACGTGTTCTTAAGAAACCAGGCCTTGATTGTGCAGTAATAGACCAATTTTTAATCTGCCATTCATTTCTAAAGTTCTTAAAAATGTGGTTGCTTCACAATTGCAAAACTATCTGGGTAACAGTAACCATTTGAAAGTGTTTCAGTCAGTC
This sequence comes from Hoplias malabaricus, assembly GCF_029633855.1. NCBI lineage: Eukaryota > Metazoa > Chordata > Actinopteri > Characiformes > Erythrinidae > Hoplias > Hoplias malabaricus. Next base: position 18,388,786 of record NC_089814.1, on the reverse strand, counting down.
AAGTGTTTCAGTCAGGTTTCCGCTGCCATCATGAGACAGAAACAGTGCTTTTTTGTGTCTTTAATGATTTACTTCTGTCCTTCGACTCAGGCTGTGCTTCTGTTCCCCTTCTGCTAGATCTTACTGCTGTGTTTGATACAGTCAGTTATGATGTGTTCATTTCTCATCTCTCCTCTTGGTTCATATCATAATTGACAGATAGATCTCAGTTTGTATCTATTGGAAAGAACAAATCAAGTACGGTTCCAGTCACTCAGGCAGTACCCAGGGCTCTGTTCTTAGTCCCCTGCTATTTATCCTTTACATATTGCCTATTGGTAGAGTTATCCAATCTTACGGCCTCTATTTCCACTGCTATGCTGATGATATTCAGATTTATTTTAGCCTCAAACTCACTGAGTCTTTCCCTCCATCTTTACTGCTGTCCGGTGTTCAGGAATTAGCAAACTGGCTGAATACAAATTTTCCCCCCAAAAAAATGAACTTCTGATTGTTGGTTCTAAGGCAGCCATCTCTGAAACTGGGAGTCATATTTCACCCTAGCTTTAGCTTTGTATCAGACATTGAATCTCTGACCAAGACCGCATTTTTTTCACCTTCGAAACATAAGTAGGCTCCGCCCCCTGCTCTCTTCTAAAGACTCTGAGATCCTGGTGCATGTTTTTGTTACTTCACGATTGGATTATTGTAATGCTCTCTTTCACAGCTAACTTGCCAGAACTCTTCACCCTCTTCAGTATATTCAGAATTCTGCTGCCAGAATTTTAGTCATATCACCCCTGTACTCCATCAGCTTCTCTGATTACCTGTTTCTGAACACATCTGCTACAAAATCCTTCTGCTGATCTATAAGGCCTTGCATGTATTAGCTCAATCTTATCTTTCTGCTCTTACAGCCTTATGCTCCTCCACACTCACTTAGGTCCTCTGACTTTGCTCTTCTGGCTGTTCCAAGGTTTAAGTTGTCCATTATGGGTGGCAGGTCTTTCAGTGTTGTGTCTTTCTATGCTTTAATCTCAGCTAAAATCCTACCTTTTCTCTACTTTCTTTCACTCTCTTTAAAGTTTTTTTTATCCACGTAGTAAAGTGTCCTTTGGTTAATGAAAGGTGCTAAATAAGTGTAAATAAAAGTAATAATAATAATAATAATAATAATAATATTTATATCCTCTTATTAAACACTATTCAACTTGCTGGAACATTGCTGAAAAACACTGATGAACAAATATAGAAAAACCAGAAAACAGCAGAAATACATCTCAAAGCAACTAAAATGACTGATATGGCCTTCCCGATATAACAATGCTACAACTAACAAAATAGGTCATTATGGCACTAGAAATTCAATAGATAATTTTCTTTACCAATGTACTGGCTGTTCCCCATGGGTTTGGCAGCACAGATCTGGTGATGCGGTAGATTGTCAGGGGGCTCACTTGGGGGTGGCTCATAATCATTGTCGCTCTCTCCTCCCCCTCCTTCTGCTGGTGACTCATAATCTCCCCCACTGCCATCACCTTCATCATTTGAATCTGGGCTCTCATAGTCACTTTCCTTCACAGCAGCATCAATGCACAAATTCAGGTAGAAGAAAATGTTACATGACAAGGGGAGAGTCAAAGTAGGAGAGAAACAGTAGGACTTACAAACTCTTCAGAGTCCCATCCTTGGTCATCCTGATTAACTTCCACTGTAAATCAGAGAAGTATATTAGTGGGAAAAATCTAGATTTGCAGCTGCAGTCTCATCAAAGATCACATGATTTATGTGGTTTTTATTTATTTACTTATTTATTTATATCCCCCCACATTTTCTCTTATTGGGTTATTGACATAGTTGTTTGCCAAGGTTTGGGCATTCTTAACTAAATTACGTGTGTTGTAAATAGTGAAAATAAGTGCACAATTTCTCCCAACAACACAATTCCTTACAGCTTTATGCACATCTATTGTTTTTTGCCGAATTTAACATATTGAAAGATAAAATAATACAAATAATATGTATTTTTTCCCTTTTACATCTACTTGTCTTTTAGCTCCAGTGTAAAATGAATGGACTCAACTTTAGAATAATCATTGTAATAATGTAACCTCAAGGTAACAACCCCCAGACTTAACCTGTACATATTATTAAAATAAAACATTTTGATTTAAATAGTCACGTCCATTTAATATACCCCCTTCTGTATACACTGTCACATTGCAATTTCAAACTGTACACTCTGCATATTTTGCACATTCAGTGAACACTGACTTTACACATGCAGGCTAAACTAACTGTTATTCAAACTGTAACACTTTTGCTTCTATCTTATGCTTCTTGTACAAAGCAATTACAGCAAAACTTGAAAAACAGTGTCATTTATTTAATCATACTGGAATATCTTTGGTATTTCTGCTGCTCATCATGCTTTCTGCATAAACAGACTTAAATTCTACTGTAAATCTATTCTCATCTGCTGTTTATGTAAAATTATCTGCACTCTTGCTGCTTTTGGAAGTTATCCACAACATTTTGTCAGACTCGCATATGATGACAATGAATTAACTCTCTGGGGTCGAAGAACACGGCACGTCAAAATATTTAATGTTGTTTCTATTAATATCTTAGAGATAACAGCGCAGTTCAAACATTTGAATGTGTAGAAACTGCTCTTTGGATTGCATCTGATCATGAGACGGCATTTACATCCCGAGCTCCGAGCCTGTGTAAAAGCTTGAGGCAGACCTCCTCTGCCTCTGGCCTTGTCTAAAAGGTGGATCAAAGTGGTGAATTTGCGCATCCATCAGTGTTTTTTTTTTTCAAACTGACCAATGGACTATCAAGAAATCACTAAGGACTTACCCATCCCTTCAGTTACCCTCCATGTTTTATTCAGTCAACGTCGGAGAAATGGCTTGAAAAAGTTTAAATGCGCTGAAGTTGGTGCGGCACATTTGAAAAACAGCGAGTTTCAGAGACCGAGGGGTTATAGCTGGTTATAGCTTATACATAGTGAAGCATATACTTATGGACATACAATGACCTTTTACACAGTAAAAAGTAAATTAATGTGTAATTTTGTCAAAGTTGAATGAACATTTTGTCCTGTAGAGTGAGAGACGGCACTTTTACTAAATAAACTATTTTACTAAATTTTATTTTAGATGTTTCTTACACATTTATACAGTATTTAATTCGTAAAATCCCCTAACGTTGTGACCCTAAGACTCGGATAAAACAATTTCAATCACGAAACAATTCAACCGCATGAGTAAAGGGATGTTTTCAATCGGATTTAAGCTTTTCAGTGTTAGAGACAGATTATCTCTTCATACAATGCTCTAGGTCACATGAGCATCTCTAATGAGTGAGCTGAGATTGTTCAGAACATTTTGATATAAAACTTGGGCAACATAATTGTAATCCATGTAATCCATGTACTTTAAAGGTGAATTTCAGACAATTTGCAAAAATTGAGAAAATGTCCTTAGACCCAAAAGAGTTAATTGAGTTAACCCATTTCATAAAAAAAAAAACAACAAAAACAAAAACATGGAGATGAAGTGCATGTAAATGTGAATTTAAGATTTGAATGAAGATTTGCAAAAAGTTGAGAAAATTTCCTTAGATCCCAGAGGGTTAATTTTATGCATTTTTATGTATTTTATACATAAAAGTAAAAAAGCTTAGAAATATTGCTAACAAAATGTATATAACAGAGTGTTGGAATCCAAATATTATTTTTAAAAGAGCAAAAATATTTTTTATCTAAAAAAAAAAATAAAAAGAAAGAAAGAAAAAAAATAAAATAAAGCGATTAATTATATATTTTTAATTTTTCCTCTCAAGCATAACTCCCATTAGATGGAGAATCCAATTGTGTTTTAGGCCCTGAACGATAGAATTTATGCCATGTAGAACAGACCTCCCCCATGAGGACATTCATGTTTCAACAGGTTTTGCTGAGAAACTCCATCCACATCCAGTTGCCAGTGAAATGGTTATATTACATGAAGAATCATTGGAGTAAGTGCCTGATTGCTCTTATAAGATGTTTAAACAACTGCTTATGTGATTTTTATATAAATATCTGTACCTGGTTCTGGGAAAGTATGTGCAGGAGTTCTGTGAAACAGAAAATATTTTCCATAATTAGTTATGGCAAATCTAATATTTAACACTTTAGAACTTAAATTTAAATGACTTTGGAAGCTTGCCTTCTGGGAAAAATACCCCTCTTATCTTCTTTCTTGTTGATTTCCTTACAGATCTTTGTGATAAGTCTAGACAAGCGTATAAAACAAATTTATTCAGCATATGTTTTATTTAACAATATTCTTTAGGCAGATATCATTGTCATATATTTCTTAAAGTCCCATGTCATAGATTGAAATTACATAATTTAACACGAGGGAACATACATATATTGAATTTTTATTCAGCGAATGTAGATTCAAATTTCTGTTAATTTGCTGGCTTTAATACATTTAGCAATACACCATAATCATTGCATAAAACCGATTCTATATTTTATTTAGTATTCCAATATATACAATTCAGCAAATAAACAGTAATTCTCCAATAAGTAATGCTGAACTGTTAATTTGCTGAATTTTACACACTGCTATAGCCAAAAGGTAGACTTCAAATGATCATGTTCTAAACTGACTGAAGTTTCAGTATTTCTTTCAGGATTTCTTCTCAACTTCTGAAACTCAATTATAAAGAACCTATCAATAATTGTTTGTGTTATTTAAACAGGACATGAACATGCTTTTATGTACTAAAGGCCTTTTTTAACATGACTTCCTTAAATATACTTTGGTGCACATCAGTTCCATCATATGAAGTAAGAGTAACAATGTAACTTTGACTGTTTCCTCCACATAAAGATTGTTTGCTCAATACGTTTTAATATAGTGAGTTGGAAGTGGTGGGCGCTCTTACTGAGGGCTCAGCTTGGCAGGATGTGGTAACTTCAACTTGTGTTATTTTAAACTGCTCTACGAACCAAACATCATGAATACACTGATTTCCAAAAGCACTGAAATAAATGATCAATGTTTTGACTAGTCCTTGATACTAGAGCTCTCAGGATAATTTTCTGTTCCTTAAAAGTCTGCACATTCAGCCATTTCATATTCTTGAAGCAGCAGCGGAGCGGTGTATGATTTTGCTGTGCAATGGTTCCTGCCACATCTGCATGTGTTGCACTATCGTTCTTCAGCAGTGCTTCCTCTTAATGTCAGTGCAATGCACTGAGAACACACACAATACACACAGCACCATCCTACATTCCTATGTATCTGTCTGTGAATGAGTCTGTGAATGTTAAACATTGTAAATAATGTAGATTGGAGGACTAACATGATCATAAAATACTGATATATACAGATACGATTTCAGTCAGTACGAAGAAATTTAATAAAATATGTTCAGACAATTTAAACCTCAAATATTCGAAAACCACCACCACCACTACCACCAGTAACAGAGGTAATACTCACGGGGTGTGAATTTTGGGAAATTTTTGGAGGTCATTTTCAGACATATTCTGTAAAAACATAGAAGAACAAAATACATTATACATTTTTTGATATAGTTGGTGAAGCACAGCCCTTAACTGTCTAAAACATCTTGTAAAAAGCAATACAAGTTCAATATTAAGTAGAAAATATTTCTGTGTAATATTCAAGAAATACTTTTTTTCTCTTCTCAGGAAATTTGGGAATATACCAGTGAAAACATTACACACAAGAATAAAACATAATAATCAGAGTTTTTCATGTTTTGCTTTTAAAATAACATGTTGTTAGAAGTACACCAGTAACATTCCTGATTTCCTGATGAACTCCACACATGCTTGCAAAATTCCATCAACACAGTATTTTAATTAATATTAATTATACAATATTATACATAATATCACATTATACAGTTAACGGTGTATACATTTATGTGTATCTATCAAACTGTAGTGATTATCTGGACAAATGAATGCTTATATTTATCTAGACTCTAGGTTTAATTTTAATCAGCTACTAAATATGGCACTTCCATAAACCATAAAATGTTATACATGACCATGGCTCAGTGACTCAGATCAAGGCAAACACTGAAGGGGATAAATAAATAAATAAATAAACCCCAAACAAACCTAAATCTCTAGTTTTTTGTATGTTGGTGTAGAACTTTACATAGACTGCATAGATTTTTATTTTTGTGAACACCTACAAATCTCTACTTGAAATAATTAAATTCCAAGATTCACATCAGCAGGAAATGTAATGGTAATTAAAAGAGACGTTCAGGCAAAAATGCCCCTGAATTGATATACATACCAGAAATCTCTGTCCATTTATTTTATTTTTCAAGATCACTTTGTCACAACCCATCAGGTCTCGCTGTTAATAAAATATATAAAAAAGCAAGAACCAAACCATTTTAGTCACAGAGTATATTCACAACTGTACAATAACACTACCCAGCATAATGTGTGAAGGTGAAAGATTAGAAAGGGCTTTATTTGTATGTATGTAATAAACTCCTTTGTGTTGAGTGGACCAGTAGGCCTCACTGCTGAATTAAGTGATGCTTGTTCAAACTCAAGATTTCTAGACACAGAACAAATAAAATGTAGATACAAACAACAAAGTTACAAAGTGCCAGTTCTTAAAAATATGTAGTTATGGATTGGATATGAATGGTCCAGTAAGATGGCAACTCACCCTTTTCAGAAACTCAGCTACATGTGATGAATCCCAACCCATGACCTCTGTCTTGGAAGGAATGTTATTAAAACTCATGATTCCAAGTTCTGGTGCTGTCTAAGATCAAAATAAAAATACAAATCCCAAGAACAGGTAGTTTAAAAGTAAGTTCCCATTACGCCAGTCAAAGTATGATTGGCTGTCACAATGCCTGTGAGAGCAGCATACAATCTGACTTTAAGGCGGAGAAAAATACTTGTGAGGAAAGCTCTAGCTAGAGAATCAGACACGAGAATGTGTCTGGTCTTGGCAAAATGCACAGCACAAAAAAGCAAAATACAAAAAAGAAAATTTCAGTAAATCATGCCACAGTATGGTCACACTGGGAAAGGTTTTCAAAAATCTTTGAAATTTCTAGAAAATATGTGAGCAAATCTTCAAATAACAACCAACACCCAGGATTTGCCTGATCTCTCTGAGAAAAGAAAGAATGACAGTACTTCCCTCTAAGTTTCCTGTTGATCACAGTGGTAAATAGGGGAAGTACAGCCCCTTATGTGAAAAAAAAAAAAACAGGCTTGCTCTTACTTTTGCATCCCCATGCCATTCTATACAGATATCTATTTTTATTGTAGACTCCTCCTTCACTTTGCATGTCCTTTTTTTTTTTTGTTTTTTTTAAATATGTAACTAAGGAAGTTTATATGTAGCTATGTATGTGTCTCTCAAACACTCCCTCTTAGTGTTTCTACAGAAATTGCCACCAGTGTGCTGCAAGATACCTAACCAAAGACCATCTAGTTTTGAGCAAAATTATTTGGATGGATGATTACAGTGAGGATTACATGGTGGTTTAATAGTACATTTCAAAAAATCATGACACTATGTGTAGTTTTACTGTTAACGAAGGAGTTTACTGTGAAACAGATTTAAGCTAAGCTGTTTCAACAGCAAGCTCAATAGATAGCTAGCAATGTACTTCCATATTTTTACTATGTTCAAGGCTGGATATGTTTTAACTTTAATTTTATATAATTCAGAGAAATAATTTTGTTTTTGCACTGATAATTAGTCATATAACTACTCAAGTCACAGTACTTAATTGTACTTATAGTTTCTGGTGTCTTTTACAGAATCAAGCATGAGCTAAAATACCTTCACCCTTGAAAATGGCCTATTGGTATTTCCCCTAAAACTGCAGGGATGAACATTAAGTTTTGACTTCCTGTACATATATCTCTGCCAAAATTAAGTCTAGGTCCAAAAATTTTGTAGTGACCCCCTATAAGTCATAATATTCAGTTCATTCAGTTAACACTCAGTTGTACCCATTTCACACACAGCTTATATTTAAATTTAAAATATATCTTAAATTATAAATTCGAGCAACAGCACCCGAACGTAATGTGACTATGCTCAGTGACAAACATCAGCTAGAGAGGTATAAAGCCCCCAACACTGAATTGTGGAGGGGTGGATATACATTCACTGGAGTGATGAGGCACCATCCAATATATGGGAAGAGCTAGAGCTGAGTTATATAGGTTTAATCAGGCAACATTAGTACCTGAATGTTTTTGTAGCTGAAATCCTCAATGCAGCGTTCTGAGATCTAGGCTATTGTCTTTAAAAAAAAAAGAGAGACATGCACTGAAGCAGGAAAACTATCATAATTTTCAATTCAGAAAAGACACTGAATGAGCAAGTGTCCACAAACCACTGCAGTATGTAATACAACTAATAGCAACAGCTTTCATTTGACTGAATTACGATTGTAATGGCAGAAGATATTGTATATATGATGGCTTTTTATTGTATACATAACTACAAATTATATATATATAGTGAGTTGAATATGTAATTTTTGTCTCACTGCTAAATGCAATTTCTTCGTTACTGGGGTGGTTGGTAGACACAGGCTGCGACACAAAATGTACGCCCACAACTGGAAAATCTGAGCTTTCAGCTTCTTCCACCAGGCCTCCAGCTTGTAAATGGAAACTGGTGAAGTGAACGTGTCATACATTGTAGTTTTATTTAGATTCTGTCCCAGTGGTGCAATCTAAACTTTGCATTGCAAGGCACAACTCTGTAGGTTATTCACAACAAAAGCAGTTATTTCCATTTCCTTTAAACTACATTTGTTTCTGAGCATAAACAGTATTGCTGTTGCAAGTGGGTGTATCTGATTTGGTTTAGGAGGTAAAAATCAACTTTAAGAATGGAACACATCTATATAGCAATTACGACATCCAGCAGATTCTCGGGGTGATTAAATCTGGTTAAAGGGAAAGTCTTGCTCAAGAACACCTATTGGAATAGTGGGGTGTTCCTAACTGACCTGGAAATCGGAAACAGTCCTGCATGTGAGGGCTGTAGCGTTACCTACTAATGTGCAATACACACAAATTGCAGTGCTACTACAAAACCAGCCAACGATAAGGTAGTGTATTCAGTTATTACAGAATCATCAGGAGCAAGTCAGAAACATACCATGAAGAAGAGGACAGTCTTTCGCGGCATCACGCACTCCCCCCAATAATAATTGTTATTACTCTCAAATCATAGAGCAGCTATCGTGATGCCGTGATGGACTGCCGCCTCGTTCAGGGTGTGCTTCTGTCTTGCTCCTGGTGATTCTGGGTAAGATACGGACCGAAAGTGACCCTGATCAGGATGAAGAGGTTGAGTAATATTATATGATATTTTGTGAAATTACTACATTCTATAAAGAGCACTCAACGTTCGTCTGATGGTTCTAGTAAGATATAATCCAAAAACATGCCAAGACAACGCATTAACAAACTGTATTAACTGAACAAATGTCTTCAGCTCGACAGCCCTCTACCAGATTATTCTTTACCACACAGCGCCATCTTGCGGTCAAATATTGGCACAACGGTTTAACAAATACTTGTTTGACAAAGAATTTTGTTTGCTTTTTCGTTTTCACACATGGCATCACTTGTGTAGTTTTGGCCTCTGAGCCACCCTCAACATACTAACGAGGAGTTTTAATTATTTTTATTTCCCCCCCCCCCATCAGGCCCTGCAATGGTCAGGACCCCCACAGAATACATGAATTGGTTGTTGGATCTTTCTCAGTGCTGCAGTAACACTGATGTGGTGCTGATGTGTTAAGTGTGTGTTTCGCTGGTATGTGTGGATCAGACACAGCAGGGCTGCTAGAAATAAGAAAAATGTCCACTGTTGGACACACTTATCTCGTCAGTCCACCTTGTAGACGTAAATTCAGAGAGTAGCTCGCAGTTTGTGTTGGTCAACCTCTACTCCATCAGTGGACACAGGACGTTCTTGACTGGATATTTTTGGTTGGTGGAATATTCTCAGTCCAGCAGTGACACTGAGGGCTTTAAAAACACTAGTAGCCCTCCTGTCTGACTCACTCGTACTAGCACAACACATTAGTTTCACTGTAGCGCTGAGAATGATCTGAGGGCCATTCATAATTTAATAAACATTAAGTGTAAAACAAATGTAAAATTTACTGCCGTTGCAGGACTATGTTTGATTTGTTCAAATGACACAGGAAATGGAAGGAAATAGTCTTTATTCTAGGTTTGTTTATATCGCATTCAGACTTGAAAAGATTATGCCAATGAAATCTTATTACAACAATAGCAAACAATATTGCTTTCACCTACTCTGTAACTCAAAATCTACTGGAGATATTGGTAGTGGAATTTTAAAAAATGAAATAAAATAATTAAAGAAAAAAGAAAAATCACATACCACCCTATTTACAACAGGAATCAAACAAACAACAAAGTTCAACCCCTAACGCTCCACAAATACTAACATTTCAATTCAGGTTGTAATAAAATAACAGATGAAGGGAAATTATGTTGATTAAATGTGGGTTTACTCCTTGTTTTGGTATTTGCAGCAGTTGACATGAGACATTGTTTATATGTAAGAAAAATAAAAAAAAAAGAGAGAGAAATGTAGTCCTCCAGTCAAGAGAGTTTAAGAGTTCATTCACTCTGCTGACCAGTTCTCCACTCCCAAAGGATCGCAAAGAACTGCAAGGGAAGGTTTGAATATGGATGTGTATGACAAATACTAGAATCAGTGGCTCTTTTTTGAGGACCCAAACCCTGAGAATCCCATTACAGCAGCCATTTCATCATCCTCTTCAAAATTAAGATCTTCCTCTGCCTTTCGTTTCTTTTCTTTTAGTTTCTCTTTTTTGTAGGCTTTTGCTTTTTCCTCCTGTGTAAAAGAACCAAGGTATTAAGATGCTATCATGATCACTGCAAAACTAGTCTCCTAAAAGTGTTCACTAGATATACATCAATGTTAGTCAAATATCAAATACTTTTACATTGTGAACATTCATGTACATATAAACATGTATTCTGAATCTCAAAACAACTTACAATTAAAATTGAAAACTGTTTAACCAAACTGTATTCCATTACAAACCTCTTCACGTAATTCCTTCATTCGTTCCTCAAAATCATACTCCTTCTGTTTTTCCTCCATCTTCTTCTTATTAACCTCAAACCGTTTCTTAACCTGGTCCAACGAGGACCGTTCAACCCGCATCGACATACCCAGGTTTCTCTGGTCTAAAGGAAGATGAAAGCCTCATTGTTTTGCAATTGCTGTATTTTCCAGTTTGCATTTGGAAAAACACCTTATCAAAAAAGTAAAAATGCTATGCTTACGTTTCTTGCCATTGATATGATCCAAAAAGTTGATGGAATCTTTCACAACACAATCACAAACATTGCAGTAGTATCTGAATGAAAGTATGAAAACACTAATGAGAAATACTAGTCACAGGACAAAACACAGACCATAACATAAAATATGATTTAATATTAATGTTACTGTATTAACTTTCAATTTTAACTCTACACTGTGGGCTCCCAGTGCACAGCACCCTAGATATTTCCCAAAGGTATCAGGAGTAAATACTACAAAACTGAGTATGATAAATACAAAATGCTTGTATTTAGCCTATGATTAAACTTTTCATTTAGCATTTGCAAACATACATCTTTAAACAATATAACAGCTTGTCCAAACTGCAGTTTTACATCCAGTTACAATATAGAATCACCGCAAGAAAGAGTGTATGAGTTACCCACCCGCCCATCTCCGCCTGGGGTGTGGTTTTTGTGATAACAATAGTCTTCCCCAGTTTAGACTCAAGATCAACCTTGTAGTCTCTGTGCCGGAGGAGCTCCCGTTTAACTGGAGGCATAGGTTTGCCTACAGAAACAAACAAAAGGGTAACTGTAATGTATACTTTGAAAGTGCAAAACCTGCCAATTTTATAGTTTAACCTTTTGTATTTACATGTATTATACCCATCTCTCTTTTAATAAAAAATTATTAATTAATTTTAACCGCTTTATCCCATTCAGGGTCACTGTGGGTCCAGACCCAGCCCAGAATCATTGGGTGGAAGGCAGAAATAATATTTAATTATACCATGTAATTTTTATATGTGTCAAGGAACAGTAATATATAAAAGAGTATTTAAAGAGCTTTTACAGAATTATATTTTCAGCCTTGAGGATATCTGGGAACTTCCTTCCCTACACAACACCTATCATGGATCAAAATCACCATGCAAATGAAATTATAGCTACAGTTTTCATGATTTGAATTCATAATTGGTTTTAAACAGTGGCTTTATGTGAGTGTATTGGTAAGAGTATGTTTTTCATTTCTGAAGAAGTTACAAACATCATTTCAGTACAAGAGAAAGAACATGAATTAAAATTAATCTATGTCACAATATATAGTAAAGCTGATGCAAGAAATGAGGGCGACAAACTTATTTGAAGTACAGACAGTTTTCAGTAAACTGTAAATTAAATAACTTATCATTTCTGTGAATAAAATTATGTGCATAGATGGGAGTTTGCATATCAAGTTAAGTCCAGTATACTTAATACACTCACCATCTTTCTTCTCCCGTTCCTCTGTGAGGCGCTTTTGGGCCAGTTGTTCATATTCATCTTTGTCCCACTTACGCCGAAAATCATTCTTTGCCTTAAAAAAAACAATACTAAAAATTATACAAAGAAAGCCACACACAACAAAAATATTTGCTTCTCAGACTAACAGAAGAGAGAAGCCAGAAATTTATTATGAAATGACGTTAATACTGTTCCTTATATTTACCTCATACTGGAATAACTTATTACATGTTCTTGTTTAAAAAGAAAAAAAAGGGGGGATTGCATTTAATCATATTCATAGGTTGAACCCAGTGAAACCTTCACCTTCCTCAAAACATATTAACCAGATAAAGAATGCCTGTGTTTCTGCACAAATACACAAAATACTTTGCATCTATTTTGGAATTTCTCATTACCAGAGGTTTTGGACAGATATCCTGTTTTCATCTGTTCTCCTTATTCAGAACTTATCCTCTATCCCCTCTCTAACTAATTAATTTGTCATCTTTTATGAAGGCTATATTTTCAGTTATTAAAATAGATCCACAAATCTATGTGTAATAGATATAAACATACATAGGGTATTCTATATTTCTGCGTAAACTTAATTGATTATTAAGAATTTCCTAAACATAAACGTTTTATGTATTATTTTGGCTTTTTACGTCTAATCACGTTTATTTATACTTTTAAATAATTAAAAAAAAATTAAAATATCTGTACTCCCCGTCCCTTTTTTATATGCACATTAGTCGGTTTAATAACACCAAAAACAAACAAACAAACACTCTCCGTGATTTTTTTTTTCTGTTTGTTTAATAATTGCAGAGACGAAGAAACAAAACTTCCAGGAAAAATTCCACTATGCAGGATCTCCGTTTAGGCAGAAAAGGCAAGACTGTCCAATCGGAACAGAGCCGAGGAAGAATCCCCGTCAAACAAACAAATCCACACAACCTTGAATGGGTTTTGTGTGTTTAATAACCAACACGCCCACGGATCACCGTTTGGGAACAGTAGCTAACTATTATCAGCCCTGTTCACTGGAGGGCAAATCCAGGAGCAGTTCTGTTCAGCTGCAAGTTTCTACGAAACAAATCAACAGTGTCACACTCAGCACCGCGCTCAAACATAATGACGAATACAGCACTTCATGAGTTTGTGATTTAAACCTCACATATCTATATCTTCTGTTTTGCCCCATCAGCATTCATTTCAGGTCCAAAACCATTCCATGACCAAACCATCAGATATAGAAAAAACAAATAAACAAAAACTCTACTCACCCCGCTGCCTGACGCCATGTTGAAACGCTCAGAGATCCTTTTCCTGTCTGAAAAGTCGCTTGTAAAATTCAAAATAAAAGCTCAGCAATGGTCAAGAATAATAGAAAAAACAATTACATCATATTTATATTTTCAAAATAAAGCAGCTGGTGAGTATAGTTTTAATGGTTTTGTCTAGTGTTTGACAATGTCTATCTTTATATAAATATTTATGGCTTTTCGGGCCTTTTTGTTCATTGATTAATAAGTGGAGTCAAGCAAAAGTCCTTTATATATTAACAGCACAATTTTTATAATGCCAAATTTTAAAACCCTATTGGTACATTTTTATATGTCTGTAACATATTTCTCTCTGTATTCCACTGCGTCACATGCTCCGTCTGGTGGAAAATATAGTTAAGACATATATTTTGTTGTAATTCAGTCATGAGACTTAGGAACAGCAGTAAAGCTCATTTCATTCATTCATTGTCTGTAACCGCTTATCCAGTTCAGGGTCATGGTGGGTCCGGAGCCTCCCAGGAATCACTGGACGCAAGATGGGAACACACCCTGGAGGGGGCTAAAGCTAATTTGCATGTACTAATTTGTTGGTGCAAGTGGATCAGACTGCTGTGTCTGATACACTCATATCAACACAACACACACTAACACACTACCACCATGTCAGTGTTACTACAGCGCTGAGTGATCCACTTTCCGGTCTCTGGTGAGAGAGGCAAAGGCTCCTTACCCAGGTAGAAGGTGTCTCTGACTTAGGTAAGAACAGCCAAGACCACTAACAAGAACTCCACAATGCATACATTCTAGACAGGACTCATGCTTGAAGGACTGGTTCTCTACATACAACTGAGTTTGCTCTATGAACTTTATTAGCCACAATTCCTCTAATGACTGACCAGTATTTTTACCACTGCCCCTGATGCATGGCACTGGCTTGCTTTGTGTCCACATTTCTTGCAGTGCCAGGAAAGGAGTCGAGTTGCAGGATGTTGCCCACTGGCAACTTGACATGCAGTTTTTTTTTTGTCTTTTATTGATAAGAACCACGCAAGTTTTTTTGTTGAAGAACCATGCAGGTTCTTTTGTTTCATATAGCTGTGTTTTCAGAGTGTGCACAACTCTTTCAAGAGTGTGCCCAACACCTTGGAGGTCTTCAGCATTGTCTACTGCATGCAATGCTAGAGGGCTCAAATTCAAGAACTGATATGTAGTTTAGTAGGACTGTTTGACATGTTCCTTTCTGCATGGAATGACACTTCGGATTTGTGAATGTACTCACCAACCTTGTGTGTCTTATGCTGGTGAATTTTGGGTGTATTGTTTGCTTCTGGGGCGGCACGGTGGCGCAGCAGGTAGTGTCGCAGTCACACAGCTCCAGGGGCCTGGAGGTTGTAGGTTCGATTCCCGCTCCGGGTGACTGTCTGTGAGGAGTTGGTGTGTTCTCCCCGTGTCCGCGTGGGTTTCCTCCGGGTGCTCCGGTTTCCTCCCACAGTCCAAAAACACACGTTGCAGGTGGATTGGTGACTCGAAAGTGTCCGTAGGTGTGAGTGAATGTGTGTGTGTCTGTGCTGCCCTGTGAAGGAGTGGCGTCCCCTCCAGGGTGTATTCCCGCCTTGCGCCCGATGATTCCAGGTAGGCTCTGGACCCCCGCGACCCTAAATTGGATAAGCGGTTACAGATAATGGATGGATGGATGTTTGCTTCTGCATGTACTTTATGGGTTAATTCTTAGTCTTTGTAGAGATTGTTAATGATTTGCTAGCCTAATAAGAGCAGTAAACATATTTAGGGCAAATGTTGTCTTCAACTTTCTTGTGACATCAAGAATGTACAACATTCATTTATTCATTGTAGCTGGACACACTGGAACTGTGTGATTGCGACACTACCTGCTGTGTCACCGTACCAGCTTGAATGTACAATGTATAAATATTTTAAAGAAAGATTTAAAGTTTCATTTGAGCTAGATATTTAATAAAAACTCATTCCTGATAATCATGAAACAGTTACATATGATGAATGAATAAATTATCAATTTGTTTTGTCTTTCCCTTGGATTAAAAATAACTAGAATTCAAGGCTTCAGTACCCTATGGAGTTCACACTACAAAGGTGATAAATTGTGTTTTCTACACTTAAGTAGTGTTAAAGGTGTGTGTTCCTGCCTTGCACCCAGTGATTCCAGGTAGGCTCTGGACCCACCATGGCCCTGAAATGGAGGGATAAGCAGCTACATACAATGAATGAACGAATGTCGATGTTGTTCTGTAATCATTCATTACCCAACATATTATTTTCAGTAGTTTCCTTTTACTGGTGAAATAATAGGAATAATGAAAGTCTGCAATAATAATTCAAACAATGGAATGAAATGAAAATGGAATGAAAAAAATAATAAAGCAGGATTTAAAATTCTGCTTTGTTCAAAGGGCTGTATATATTAAATATTGTTGATGTCCAAAGAAAAACATCTATCTCCATTTTTGTTGATTTGAACACAGCAGCTGCCCTTCACATTGTGTTAAAATGTCTTAATAAATGAAAAACAAATTCTCCACAATGACTGAATATAATCTCACACGGACTTCCACTTAAAGTAAAAAAGAAGGCAGTCTCTTGTCTTTTGCTGAGATAGTCATTGTGTGGAATCCTATCACGTTGCTCATGTTTGTAGTGTTTTAGTGCTGTCACTGCTGCCAGAGTATAAAAATGTTCTTTACTGTTTTCACTGAACCGATCACAGTGACAATACCCCAACAAATATCACGTTGACGGGATATTACTCGTTTCGGGCAAAAGTCACACGTGACTGAACAAGACCGTTTAGCCTCGGATTATGTCATGTCTACAAAGTGCACAGAACAGGGACCAGTGAGCCATTTGAGAATTACAATTGACGCCATTTGCCGCTGCAATTGTGTAGCTCCGCCTTCGCCGCACCTGTGGTTGATTTAAAGCTCTTTCAAATTATGTGGCGAACTATGGCAAAGTCAGTATGACAACACGTATTGAAACTGCGCTTCGAAGCCCTTTGGAACCAAGGTTAAAGAAAGAAATTAGTGTTGTTGTTGGGAGTGAGTCCATTGGAGTGTTATTCTAAACTTTATCTGTTTTGAACTTATCTTTTAGGGGCCTGTCTATGCCCTCGTGGCCCAGTTTTCCAGACCTCCCGCAGGACATGAGGGTTAGAGCTCTTCAGCCGGGCAGCCCGGAGCCTTGGCTTCTCCCCGGCTGCAGCTCCGTGTTCGACAGCCTGGTTAGGTAAGACAGGAAAAAAAAAAAGATTAAAGCTGTTGGGTGCAAGTAACACTGGCATGTGGACTTTTAAGAGATTCGTGTGTGGTATAGTAGCAATATTACTCTACTTACTTATTTTTAAATCATGGTAACCATCCATGATTTTTCATATTTATGGATCTCTGAACAAAATTATCTAGTAGACATTTATATGTGAAAATGACTTGATTCGTTGTCTGCAGGGAACACTTTATATGATCTCTGAATTTTAAGAGTATGTTTGTAGGGTACATTTAGGAAAATGAACTTAAGGAATCACGTAAAATTCTATGACTTTATCTAACTATGGAGGCACATTCAAGAAAACGCAACTGACTTTGCTCATTCTGGGTGGATAGATGGGCCATACCAGGCATATGCAGACATCTGTTACCCTTCTCCTCTAAGGGGTTTTTAAGCTGGACAGTTGTTAATGGTGACATTCATGATTTTACTATAAAAGACTTTTAATAAAGGATAGTTTCCTTACCACAGATTTGCTAGCCCTCTGGTCAGTTTGCACACTGGAAAGTTCTGTTTGTACACATCCCTGTTTCTGTAATGGGGGAAAACAAAGTGAATCACTCTTGACACGTGTTGCTTGCTGAACTATGAGAAACAGTATTTGGAGGCATTTGGACTGGAGAAACCTGAATTTTATAAGCATGTAAAAAGATAAATGTTGCTCTATTTCTGCTGAACTAAAACAAACAGCAATTCCTCAGAGTTGCTAACCTTGCTTGAAGGCAGTTTCTGATGTGGGGACTCACTTTGCCTGTTGTATTTGCTGCCTCAATCATCCCAAATGTTCTCCCTTTCTAGGAGTCCTGAGGTAGATTTGGCAATAACTGAATTTTCCTTTTCTAAAAGGAAACTGACTCATTTAAAAAGTGATTGGTAGTCCTGTTTGCTGTGAAACTGATCAAATTCAACATAGTTTTGATAACACTTTAAGTAGCTCCAACGTTTTAAAATAAATACACAAGTACACTGCTGTATCACTCTCCAATTCGCAGAACAACTAATTTGATGTCTCCCTGATTTTTGTGCATTTCTGTAGCTCTAGAACACCCCAGTCACCATGTATAAGTGAAGAAAGGAATACCTCTAGCACTCACAAGCCTCGCAGGTATCGTCTTCAGCTCTGCAATTATGCACTTTCTGTATTGCTAATACTTGAGCATATTTGCTGCCCTAATGTGGCTGACTCTTGTTGTTTTAGATCCTCTATTCTGGAGAGGTGTATCCTCAAGATATCTACAGCTAATGTGGCTGTTGGGACAGAGGATATGGATGAGGTCAAGAGGTCAGAAGTGCATTGAGTGTGCAGTTTTATGTGATCAGCATTTTGAAAGTATAACTATATACTCATATGCACAATGTGACTTGATAACTGCAAGGGATGCATTTTCTTAGGTCACCATCAAGGCTTCGGTGGTGTTCACAAAACATGGACCCATCACATTTTGAGACAAATGAGTCAGTTTTGAAGCGCAGACAGAAGCAGATTCAGTATGGAAAGAACACTTGTGGCTACCAGAACTATATGAAACAAGTGCCAAAGTAAGGAAATAAGATAATAGACTAAAGAGTCTGCGTTTTGTGCATGTTTGAACACTAGACTTAAGGCCTTTGCCGAATTACTGATTATTAGGTTTATCTTATGTTAAACGTCAAGGTGCCTTCGCATCCCTGGGTTCCATCCATCTACTCCCAACAAATACCGCAAATATAGCCGGAGGTCTTGGGACATGCAGGTCCGGCTTTGGCGGCGAGCTCTTCATGCTTGGGACCCACCTTCAGCTTCACAAGAGAACATGGAAAGCCATGACCCGGTCAATCAATTGTACGTAGGCTTATTTATTAACTTTAAAAATGTAAATTTTTTTTTGTTATGCCAAGGAGAACCACACTTGTTCCCTTAATAACCTCAGTTACACTGGAGATTTTCCAGGTTTTCCATTGGCTAAGAACTGACAAATCTGGCATGGAGCAATTTTATGAATGTTCCAATTCTTTATAAGCCAACAGTACAAATAATCCACTCTTCCTAAGTGAATGGGTGTAGGTTTCTAGAGCAGTCTTCCCACCCCCAATCATTATTGCTACAAAAATGCATTTTGCTAAATGCTGGAATAACTAACTTTATTTATTTGTAATGGAATTCTAGTGTGCACCTGCCTGTCACTTGATGTGAATGACTGTCTTATATGAAATTGCTAATTATAGACAACCTACTGATTCAGGTGATTTGTAGACATCTGGTTCCCAATGTCTACAAAACGGAGCCCATTCTGTATTCCGTTAAAACAATGATTCACAGCAAATCACTGTTTGTCTGGGTCACTAATAGACCATGATTTTTGATAATGGTGTTTTAATTTGTGGTAAGAGATGTTACATGTAAATGACCTCAGGCAGGGGTTGCTTGAAAAAATGAAGACTGAGTCAGATGAATGCAAAGAAGTAAATGACAATCAGTTGGAAGACTCCATTACCCATGTGCATTCTCAGCCTACTGAGGGCTCATCCAGTGGATTCTGGAAGCCTCTTACTCCTCAGGTAAGTGCTATGGCTCAGGGTGGGGAGGTTAACGTATTGTGAATGTTGTCCTAAGGCATGTTCTTGCTCATAGGTTGCTGTATCAAGCCACCAAAGCCAAACTTCTGGTTTGGGCTATTCCTTCAATAGTCACCTAACTGCTGAGGAGAATGTCCTAGGATGGCTGAGGTTTCTATTGGAGACTGACCACACGTGCAATGAAGCTTCCTCAGAGAATGAACAGCCACTTTGGCGATTTTACTGATGTGCCAGGATTTCTTCAGAGCGTGTGTCGCATGTATTCCTGGATTAAATAATGACAAAGGCGAGGTGTCTTTCAAGATATGATCATTCCATGAATTTGGATCTTAAAGTTGAATGCACAGAACATTAGTGGTAGTTTTGCATCAAAACATACCAACTTTAAAATGATTTCAAATCACTTGATAAAAGCTCTTTAAATCCCACTGTATGCATGCACTTTTTCACTATTTTCACTTTTTTGTTAGTTCTATTTTGATTATTCACTAGATTCCACACTAGCGTAGCTTCTTTCATATATCCACAATGAAAATATCTTGGGGGAGGGTAGACCCTCCTGAAAGCACTTTGTTTTGTAGAACTCCTCTTCCTCTTCACACTTTGGTCAGACTGCAATTGTCAGAAAAATATGTAATGCTTATTTTTTGAATTATTATTATTTTTGTACAACTTTAAGTAGTGGAAAGCAAAACCAATAAAGATGTATTGAATATCAGCCTTTAAATTGTAATCAGTTAATGTCCGGAGCTTGGAGAGGCTGGTAACCAAAAAATGTGTACTCTGACTGTTAGGCTTATTTGTCTCATAGGCTGACAGCTTTTCAGTGTTGCATCTTTTGTTAAATGTTGCCTCGGACTATGCTACATTACACCTCTCAATAATAAATAGGCCCTGTCATTAAAACTAATTTAAAAAAATAAATATATAATAAAAAAAATCAAGCTGCGCTTTTTTTTTTTTTCCCCCCTTCCACCCCACCCCCAAAGCACAGGTTTGTATGAAAGTCTTGTAGTCTCATGGACTGCAGTAGAGTTAATAGTCCAGAGGGTGGTATCTTTTTAAGGGCTTAGTGTCTGCGACAAAATCCTTTCCATGTCCAGTTCACATGTTTGGTTTGCAGTGGAAAATCACTTGGTGTTTGTTGGGACTCTGAGCCAAATATTCCATCAACCCAAGCAGATTGGTTACTGTGATTCTAGAAATGATCACCAATCCTAACCCTAACCACCACCAAACACAAGACTATAAGAAAATGACATTATCATTTCTCCACTCCCAACCACAGGCGAGTAGGGGAGCCTATAGTTGTACAGCCATTTGGAGTACATATTGTACAGGTGCTGGTCATAAAATTAGAATATCATAAGTTTTCAGTAATTCCATTGAAAACGTGAAATTTGTATATTATACTCATTCATTATGCACAGACTGATATATTTCAAGTTTTTATTTCTTTTAATTGGATGATTACAAATGACAACTCATAAACAAATTCTGAAAATTAGAATATTGTGAACAGGTTCAATATTGAAGACACCTGGTGCTACACTCTAATCAGCTAATTAACTTAAGCAATAGGGATAACCATACCCTGGCGAGGATTGTGAAACAACCCATTCAAAAATGTGGGGTGATACAGTGCTTCAAGAACCACCACGCACAGACGTAAGACATGGGTTTCAGCTGTCTCATTTCTTGTGTCAAGCCACTCTTGAACAAGAGACACCGTCAGAAGCGTCTCGCCTGGGCTAAAGACAAGAAGGACTGGACTGCTGCTGAGTGGTCCAAAGTTATGTTCTCTGATGAAAGTAAATTTTGCATTTCCTTTGGAAAGACATAATCCACGTTGCTTGAGGTCCAGTGTGAAGTTTCCACAGTCAGTGATGGTTTGGGGTGCAATGTCATCTGCTGGTGTTGGTCCACTGTGTTTTCTGAGGTCCCTAGTTCAACGCAGCCATCTACCAGGAAGTTCTAGAGTACTTCATGCTTCCTGCTGCTGACCAACTTTATGGAAATGCAGGTTTCATTTTCCAACAGGACATGGCACTTTCACACAGTGCCAAAGCTACCAGTGCCTGTTTTAAGGACCATGGTATCCCTGTTCTTAATTGGCCAGCAGACTCTCCTGACCTTAACCCCATAGAAAATCTATGGGGTATTGTGAAGAGGAAGATGCAATACACCAGACCCAACAATGCAGAAGAGCTGAAGGCCACTATCAGAGCAACCTGGGCTCTCATAACACCTGAGGAGTGCCACAGACTGATCGACTCCATGCCACGCCCCATTGCTGCAGTAATTCAGGCAAAAGGAGCCTCGACTAAGTATTGAGTGCTGTACATGTTCATACTTTTCAGTTGGCCAGCATTTCTAAAAATCCTTTTTTTTTGTATTCGTACTAAGTAAAATTATATTTAGTATTCTAGTAATATTCAAATTTTCTGAGATACTGAATTTGGGGTTTTCATTAGTTGTCAGTAATCATCAAATTAAAAGAAATAAACACTTGAAATATCAGTCTGTGTGTAATGAATGAGTATGATACATGAGTTTCACTTTTTGAATGGAATTACTGAAATTAATAAACATTTTCCTGATATTCTAATTTTATGACCAGCACCTGTACCATGTAAAATGTCTTTAGGTTTGGTGTGTGATATTTTTATCATATGGCAGACTACATTTAGCTGTAACTCTCCTCTTCTCCCAGCCCCTGCTCCTACATTAGTCTCAGATCAGCTCCCTCCCTCTGCTGGTCCATTAAAACACCAGAGAGGACGAACAGAGAATCTTCCACTCTGTTGTGGACTCTATGGTCAGGACATCCTCATCCCTACAGCCTGGAGCTCAGAATCAATGGAAGACTCTGCATTTTCCCAGACTCAAAAAAGAAATGCTGCCTGACGGATGGGTCATTGTCACAGAGAGCTACAGTGAACGTCTCTTAATATGGAGTCATTAGTCAAGAGCCACAACCCAAGCAGCCAAGATACTGATCTCTCAGAAACAAGCAGGCACAACAGAGGGCTATATCATCATACACCACAAATCTGCAATCATTATCGTCATTATTATTTATATTAGTTGTAGTGTTGTTAGGTTATATTAAACTTAAATACAGTTAAATATCTTAAGCTCATAAGTTGGGCTGTTATGCTTAAGGTAAGGTTATGAGCTTATGATTGAGTTCAATTTAGTTCTTTGCTGTTAAGTGTCTTGTACTTTTCTTTCATAATATGAGTGTGAATGTTCATTTTAAAGTGTATCTTTGCAATGTCTCCATTCTTTCTTTTCCTGCAAATTTCTCACTGGATTTGTTATTTCCTTGTGTAGTGTTGAACATGTAGTATGTGAACTACTGCACCTTTGAACACTTTACTGATCTATTGTGATCCACACTTGCGTCTGACTGTCTCTTGTCTTGTCTTGACTGTCTACATTTATATGTAGTCTGTTGATATATTGAACTTTTGTCTATTTGCAGGGATTGCCACACAGACATGATTTAAGGAACCCATTAGTGGATGGACTCTGCTGGACTGATTAACCTCCATCACCTTCTGTAAGCAAACTAGTAAACCGTGCTTTTTTAGTGATTCATCAAACTGAAACCTCCAGCTGAAAATTCTGTTTTTCAAATGTTTTTATAGAAACTAGGAAATATTTCCACATGGATAACGGTACTCTTGAGCTACTCAGTGCAGTTGGCTGTCTCCTGAATTTGAAGAAATTCCAACTTAAGTAATCCGAAACATGATAAATCAGTTTGTGCTTTTTTTGAACATTTGGAGTTTTCTCCATTGTCTAAAAACTCCTAAAGTTTTACTGTCATGTGCAGAGAAAGAGAGAGAAATACTGGCATATTGGACCAAGTTTTTTTTTTTCTTTTTTTTTTAAACCCATTTACTGACACCTGTGCTTCATAAACACATTAGACTGGTTTTGAGCATGCAACAGACTGGAGAGCTAGCAAATGGTGAGGAAATATTTTCAGAATTTCATAATAAAGTGTTTTTTTTTATTAAAATATTGATTGGCACATTTAATGTGTCTTCATTAATTCATTCATTGTCTGTAACAGCTTATCTGGTTCAGGGTCCCAGTGGGTCTGGAGCCTACCCAGAATCATTGGGTGCAATGTAGGAACACACCCTGGAGGGGGCTAATGTGTCTCAAATTAATTGGCATGATCTGAATACAGTTGCAGCAACAAGTAATGTGCTATCACACAGCTCCAGGGTCCTGGTTTGTGGGTTCGAGCCCTGCTCTGGGTGACTGTAAGGAGTTTGATGTGTTCTCCCCCTGTCCATGTGGGTTTCCTCTGGGTGCTTTGATTACATTCCTTTGTCTAGAATGTCCGCATGTTGGTACGTGGACTGCCTACTCTAAACTGTCCATAGGTGTGAGTGAACATGTGAGTGTGTTTCACCCTGCGATGCACCGCCACCCCCTCCAGGGAGTGTTCTCTTCTTGGGCTCCAAACCGACTGTGAGCGCCTGAATTGAATAAGCTTTAGCGGACAATGAATGAATGAATAGATTCAAGACTAGGAGAGATGAGATTTGGATGAACTGATAATACACTGAATTGACCAATTATCTGTATTTTCCTGGACGGTGCTAAAGAAATATATCAACAAAAATAGAGATTGACTTTCACCATCCCTCTATTAGAGAGAAAATAGTACTAGCTTAGATCTTCCCTTCTTCTTTTAATTACTTCTTTTTTTCTCTCTGTCTCTTTTTGATGTTTGCTTACATTAGTATTTCATTCCTGTCGTTTACATTTTAGGAAATTTGATGTTTTATTGAAAGTAAAATGACTAATGACATTATCGCTACCTCGGCTAACTGGAGGAAAACTACTAAATAAAAAGATGTTTGGTATGGATACGAGTCGAATTTTCATTTTTGAGCCGAGTCAAATGATCCGATTTTCAACTGCTGCGTGTTGCTGTGTTGTTGAAGAGCGATAGGGGGCGTTGGTGTGGGGGACTTTATGGTGCGGTTCAGCGGGGGCGGGGGCGCTGAGGCTCTGCAGATGAAACCACTGAATTTCAACGGGCGTTTTTATTATTTTCCTTGTGGGAGACGGCGGTTATGTGGTGAAATATAAACCAATCAGTGGCGCTTGTGTGTTATAGCACCCCTCGGAGCGTTCTTCAGTCGTGTGTGTTGATTTGATCGAAAGGTTATTTTAGCGGTATGTTTGTATGTAACGCTACGGGGTGAAGGGAACAGTGATTGACAAAAGCTAGCATTACGCCATGGGTCTGCGAGTCGCTTAGCGCGCTAGCTATTTGTGAATCGTTTGATGGTAATGGTGGACCGATGTTAGCTGTGGCCGCTTAGCGCGGCTCCGCAGGCCCGAGGAGGCTGCCATGGTCTCGGTTGTCGGGGAGGTGAGTCCAAATCATTCAACGGCCCCAGTACACTGTACATGTTTATAGGGGCTTAAATCAATTACATTTGCACGCACCAGGTACCTTTCAGATCTGATCAGATCAGATTTCATTATGCAGATTATACATGCAGCTAATAACGTTGATGTTATTTTGCATTCAACCATTCGTTTCTTGTATTATCGCGCGACTGCATCGTTGTATGCCCTGATTTTAATGGGCCTGAAGTAATCGCCAGCATCTCATTCGAGTTATCCGTTCCACCTTAAATGGTGCAGCAGGTTCATTCTGGAGCCCTAGGCGAGCGCGGGGCGCCCGAATGAAATTGCTGCACCATTTAAGGTGGACCAGATCATTCCAACAAGACGCCAGTTTCAGCCTCGTTGCTGCTTTGCTGTCTGGGGTTGCTGTGTTGATGAAGCCAGTCGTGTTAAACTAGTGTGTGAATGGATGTTTTGGTTGTCTCCCTTTAGCTTAACGTTATTAGCGCAGCATTTATCTGTATCTATAACGGTACATTAGACCGTATAGGGACAACCATCGGCACGATATCAAACCATTATTAATATATTTAACATGTTATTGCCTAATGTATTATCAATGTGTTATTGAGCAGAAAGATTGACGGATTTAGTGGTTTGTAATGATGGTGCCTTCGAATGTTGTTCATTTTGGCATTTAAAACAGGGACATGGGGGTATGCCGTGTTGTTTTCTATGTCTAGCTAAATAAAAGCACCAAAGTACCAAAGCATGGGTTCGTTCGTGGAAGCATAATGGTATGCAATGGACAGTTTTAAGTCTTTTTGAATTTTTAATAATGTTAAACCATTTAGGTAAAGAGGTTGTGGGCCTTTTTAATGTTCAGAGGTGTTGTTTTTCTGAGAAGACTGTTCATACATGTCATCCAAGATGAATGTCAGGCAGAATGCCATTTGACTAGGGTTTTATCTCAAATGGCTCCCTACTCCCTACATAGTGCACTTCGAAGGTCACGAAATAACGACTTCTTCGCAGAAAATCGCAAATATGTTTAACCGAAAGAAATGTTTATTCATTCAGTGATTGAATGCCTGCTCTGTATCTATAAAGCACTAATCGGAATTGGGGGCAAAATTATGATGGCATTTGAAGTGTATAGGGAGTGTTAATTAATTTGAGCTTCAGCCTGGTTTTACCTTTCCCATCGTCATTTCCGTTTCATTAGCTTGCCTTATAGGCTGCAATCTGTTGAGGCTGCTTTATGTAAAATTGTAAAAGTGTACCTGCCCCAGTACTCTAGCGCCAGATTTCTCTTAAATGTGATGCTTTTTCAGCACCATACCACCTAGCTCTATTATGTACTATAGCTATTAACAAGGAGATTTGTGTTTGGTTTTCTGTTTTTTCCAGTATGTCCCAGAACACCTGTAATTATGTGCAATGTGTTCATAGGTGATGGTCATGTCAGCTGAAACCCGTCTGGTTGGGGAGCCTGTGCTGCCTGTGGTTTATTCAGATGATCAACGGCTTCACTTCGGACCGCCACCTTTAACAAGCCATGATTATGCAAAATGTTAAGCGAATCCATTGTCTTAACATTAACCACAACCACTGGATGTCAGCTTGGTAAATATTATTTTCATGGCCGCAATATACTGTAAAATAAAAGTAGCTCATTCTGTGCTAAATATTTTGCATGTTGTGTGCTGTAGAAAAGATTTTGAGCAAAGGTTTAAAGCACTGCTAGATTTTACTGGGGGCTGTCCTTGGTCAAAAAGGCACCAAATCTGCTGTGTCAAAGAGAGTTTTTACTCACTCACTGTTAAGCTGGAAATGATTTTCACCCATGCCAAATATTAAATTATAGAGATTTTGTTTTGATCGGTATGTTTTTCTGGAAATTATATAAACAAATTCCAAATGACAATATGTAGTAGTAAATATGCCAATGCATAATAATTTGGATGATTTTTAAAAAAAATCTACTAAAATATTTTATTCACTTTTACGACAGTCTCCACATCTTTGGGGATGGAAGACTTCTTGTCATCACTCTGATCATTTGTTCCCTCCACAGGACTGAATTCTGGCTAGGCTATCCCACAATATTGATATTATTCTTTGTTAACCATTTCTTGACCTGTTTGACTTTAAGTTTACGATCATTGTTTTATTGGTAGCTCTAGTCCTGCCCAAGCTTTCTTCAGACTGCCTGATGTTTTCCTCTAGAATCTTATGATTCTCTTTACATTTGACAATGTTGCCTGGCCCTCTATGAAAACCACCAGCGAAGCTTTACATTGGGGATTGTGTTGTCCTCAATAATAATGCTGTTTCCAGTTGAAAAAAAAAAAAACGTAACTTTGCTAAATAAAAATTAAAGGTACAATTTAAAATTTTTGCATAAGTATGAATCATTTTGGGCCTACCTGGGCTTAACTCACTTGCTAACACATTGTTGGATAGGAATCAAACAACGACGGAAGCTATTTACCTCATATTCATGTTTAGGGTCTGCTCCACAAACTTTGCTTCAAATCACAGATGCTTTGAATGGAAAATGACCGTCTTTTGACTTCTGATGATCAGTTATTATTAGCTTGCCCACTTCCATCCCAATATTGTTTACATTTTTATTTGTTATATTTTTCTTTCAGCTTCTGCATGACCCTCATAGCCTTGATGAAACTTGCTGGCCCACAGATGGATTGATGCCTGGTGAGTAGGCAGTTCAGTGATTTATTTATTTTTATCATTTATTAAAAATTGTGCTTGTTACAATGTGATTCATATTTAAATACCACACCGTGGCAAGATTAACTATGGCTGTCATCACAGACTGTATTTGTTGTATTTTTTGCCTTGCAGGCTTTGTCTTTTAACTCTTAGTTTAACTCTAAGTTAACAGAATTTGTTGGGTTCAGATCATCATTAAACTCAGTGGGGATGACAGAGGCTGGCCATACATAAGTGTTGATGTTCTTATGTGGGCATGTGATTTATCTATTTGACCCAGAAGTGCTGTAATAGTTTGCTCATGGCTGGTTTAGAAAAATATTACAGTGAATGAGACCTCATATATTTAAAATTAGAAGTTTCAATTTCTAAAAATCCATAATTAAAGATTCAGATTTGTAAACTGTTGTTTGTGGTGTTTGAAATATTGTGGTTTTATTTCATGTTCCATAGAGAGCAGTTATTGGCAACTCTGCCCTTCCTCAAAATCTGGCCTGCAGAGCGTGCTGAGCTCCAGCTTCCCCCCCGGCCCTGTGGCTCTGGGTCCTCCTGCTGCCCACCTGCCGGAGGGGGACACCCTGAATCGTCCACTTGCTCCAAGCACCTCTGTGACGGACCTGTCTTTTCCCGGGCCTCCCCCTCCCCCCCCGCCACCCCCCAAACGCCACTGTCGTTCGCTGTCTGTACCGGAGGACCTTTCACGCTGCCGGTACACCTGGCGGCCGAGTGCCTCCAAGGTCTGGACACCAGTGAACCGTCGATGCCACAGTGGAGGGGGCGCGGGGGGGCCATGTCCGCTGCGTGCCCCCAGTTCCTCTCTCAATTCCTCATTGCATTCTTCCTCCAGTCCCACATTCTTCAGTTTGGCCCTTTCCCCAGATTCCCCACTGCCATGGAATTTCCCCTGGGATCCAAGTGACACCGCTGGAGGCGGAGCGTGTTGCTGTTTTTTCCCTTCGCCCTCCTCATGTTCATCATCTCCGTCTCCTCTTCACCCTCCTCATCCTCCACAGCGGCGGTTCTCGCTCTCACCTGTGCTCATTCGTGAAGCCGCTGCACACTTCCTTCCGCCGCCCCAGGTGCCCCCTCAGCCTACGTCCCATCCTCCAGCTGTGCCCGCTTCACCCTCATCCGCCTGCAGCACTCCATCTTCTGTGCGTCGTGCTCTTCCTCCTCAACTTCCACGTTGTCACTCTCAGCCATGTGACCTGCTCCTGCTCAAACCTGGACTCAAACGCCGCAGGGACCCAGACCGACCATGTGCACGGCCTGTGCTGGACTTTGCAAAAATGACACAGGTAATGGTAACTTTTTTAAATTTTAGTTTTCTACTTTGTAGGAAAGTTTATGAAACCTCAGTAGTACACAAGAATATTGCTTATGTGCACATCAGTCCTTTATATTTGGTCTAAGACCAATAATCTAATGAAGTTACGA
This sequence comes from Hoplias malabaricus, assembly GCF_029633855.1. Classification (NCBI taxonomy): domain Eukaryota; kingdom Metazoa; phylum Chordata; class Actinopteri; order Characiformes; family Erythrinidae; genus Hoplias; species Hoplias malabaricus. The sequence goes on along the minus strand of NC_089814.1, from coordinate 18,359,452 downwards.
TAATGTAAATAAAACATCCCAGTTCATGCAGTCCGACATTGAACCTAGTTAAATAAGTCAGAAGTCAGCCGGACTTTTAAGTTTGCATTTGGATGCACGTAGATCTTTTGCACCATTTTGTGTTTTTATTGGTTGTCGGTATTTGACATCAAAACAAAAGCCACAAAAAGTTAAAAGGATATTGGACATTAAAGTAAGGGCAGGAAAAATGGAATATAGATATTTAACTGAGACAATGAGACTGGATGCATGTAAACAAAAGAAAAGGGATAATATTTTATACACCTCTTGGTTCAACGTTTTCATTCAGTCCTGTCTTATAGACTAAGAACTTAATTGGGCTGTTATGCATGTTTAAGTGTCGTTAACAAAGCAGTGTGTAAAATAAAGCCATATAGACGGGCTTTTCAGACACAGTCACGGACCACATGTTCTGATCATTTTGTGATTTTTCTGCTCTTGTGTACCCAGTGAGCTAAGTTATGAGTCAACTCCCAGCAGACTTAAAAAATACCAGTCTTTCTCACAACAGACACCCAAGTCTGTTTTTAACTGTGATACACTGAGAAGATGCATCGTTCTGCAATATATTGTTTGAAGACTCTGGGGATTGATTATGTAGCACTAAAACAGTGCTTTTGTGTGAAGCAACAGCAGCACAACATTGTAACCTGTCATAAGCTTCTCAAACTCAGGTGGCGGAGTGCCAGTATCCTGCACACTATGGTGATTTTTCTGGTGCAAGCAAACTCACTATATCTGGCATTCAGCACATTAATTGAATCAATTGTTTCAGTACTGGAATTAGCAAATTGTGCTGAACACTGACCTGTTTTCAACCTCTGCTTTAAGACCATATGAAACATACTTTTTGAAGTAGAATGGCATACTGTATAGAAAATGTACTAAATAACCACTGGGGCAGTTATCTATCAGAAAATATATCATTGACACAATTGGTTCAAAATATGTATTATGTTTCAACCAACAAATCTTGGGTAATTTTTTTTTTGTAGTTTGTCCAATTTTGTAATTAATCATTTACATTTTTATCTTCATTTTCAGACCCGAAGCACAGATCCCCTAAGTTGTTTGGAGCGTGGTAGACTTGCCTGTGGAGGGGATGTCTGCATGGGCCTTGAGCCTTTTTTTGGAGACTTCAGAGGGTCTTGTTCACCTGCTGAAGGCTTAGGAAGGACGAGTATTGGACCACTGAGTGAAAGTGATGAGGAGGAGGAGGAGGAAAGAGAGGAGGCAGACTCTGCACGTGATGGGGGACAACAAAGTGTTTTTGAGAGGGATTGTACTGAATTAGACATTACTCTCATTGAGGAGAATTAAACAGTTGTCTAAAGGATGCTATTCTCCCCTGCATTGCCAGCGTTCAACACCTCTGTTCACCACCTGCTACCCTACTCTGGCAGGCCTCTCAGGAACACTGCTGCTCTCTCATGAGGCGTGCAGGTGTAAAAATAATAATAAATAAATAAAAAAAAATCTCATTGATGCATTAATGAAGACATGACGACTACTATCAGTGATAACAGGTAATGCAGTTGGCCATGGATGCTGACCCAATATCATATTACATTCCACAATCAGTTGCTAATAAACTCTTAAGGATGTGAATATTAGTAAGCTGGGGCCACCAGCTGGGGATTTGGTAGCTGTTCACAAAAAAAAAAAATCACTGGCAGATAGAACTTGAGGGAAACTGGTCTTTGGCTTCTTGCTGTCTTTCTTTTTCATGTCTTTTTCTCTAAACATGTTTTGTTAGTAAGAATAGTCTTTTGTGGATGATAGTTATAAATACCAGTGTTTTGTTTTATTTGGGGGAAAAAAGGTCAACATAAGAGCTGTAATTTACTCTTTGGACCTCTCTACTTCCTGAGAAATGTCCATCTAATTCAGCATATAAGCCTTAAGATGCCTTTTTCTTTACTGAAAGACTCTTGAAGGATAATAATTGTGTATCTGTTGTCCTCCTTATTATTACTTTTCTGCTTTTTTTAAAAAAAATCTTTTAACCTGTACAATGCATTCCTCTAAAACTGAATAAATTGATTGAACCTCCGTTAATGCACTGTATTTGAGACAGAAACCGAATGAACACAACCACTGTATTCTGAAGGCACATTGTAATACTGAATACATTGTATTGTACAGTAAGTATTTGTTTAAAAACATATTGAGTATAAAGATGGTAGTATGAAGAGTGGAAGGAGGTGTTTTTTCTGTCTTTTTTTGTTGTATGTGTAATAAGGTTGACAGTTCAGACTCGGTGCATAAATAAAATTTATTTGAAATTATTTTACAAAGAAGGAAAAACATCAAGTATTTTCCAAAACCATGTAAATGGATTCTTTTATCCACAGATTAGATTATACCCACAGTACACTGTCACTGTGTTGAAAGTGAACTGAAAAAGATTTATCGTATGAAACTTTACCACAAAGCAGCATATCTTTCAGTGGATTACTTCAGTAGATCTGTTTATACATGTCATCGCCCAGCCATTTGTGCATAGTTCCATATTAAACCACCTTTTCTCAACACCACTAATTAAAGGTCTTGGAACCACTGGATAAAAGCGTACATTCATATTTTTAATCAAGTTATTTACCAGCCCATGTTTTTGATGTGTGAAATATGGTAGGGGTCTCTGATGTTTGCCAAACTATACTGCAACTTGTTGAATTATATGGACTAGAGTAGAATATATCTACTGTTATATTTATTATTGGAAAACCGTCTATTAATTTTTGTAGTGAGATTTTGTTTTATTACTTCTACAAGCTTCTTGGTTAGTTTCCTACAGAGCCCCTAAAACTTTGAGGTGTGTGTGTGGCAACTAGTGTAATGTCTAACACCATTTCTCAGTTCAATAAATCATTTTCTCGATTTAACTAAAGTGTCCCTTCAATTTACTCATTCATTCCCTTGAAATTATTGTTTTCAGCTGGATGAATGGTAAAAAGGCATTACTCTGGAATCATTTAACTGAGGGAGAGAATGTTTTAAAGAAAAACTAGCTAGTATTTTTACCTTAAAATAGCAGCTTCAAATTTGTGTTGCTCCACTGACCTGTAACAGGGAGAATAAAGCCTCTGTCATTGCTACTTTGGGTTCAGCACTGCAGAAACTGCTATATAACTTTCGGAGTAGGGTAGGAAACAGTTTCCTTCCCGCAGCCTAATTAATTGCAGGACAGTGCTGTAAATGTGTATTACATTGTGCAGATGTAGGGGAGCCCAGGAGCAAAAAATACCAAATCTTGCCTAGTGTTTCTTTAAGCATTCTTCTTCTCTACCTTGTCATTACATGGGCTCTATGAATTTGTTATATAAAAATTGTTAATGCTGGGGAAATAAATGTTACATTTTACCAAACGAGGTCATATTCAGAGGTATAATACAGGTGCATCTCAATAAATTAGTATATCATTAAAAAGTTAATTTATTTCAGTAATTCAATTTAAAAGGGAAACTCATATATAGGTGCATTACAAAAATAGTTATCTATTTCAAGTGTTTATTTCTTTTATTGTTAATGATTATGGCTTATAGCTAATGAAAACCCAAAAGTCATTATCTCAGAAAATTTGAATAATTTACACAACTCACCTGCAAAGGTTTCCTAAGCCTTTAAAATGGCCCCTTATTCTGGTTCAGTAGATGTTCAGACACCAGTCATTGAAACCCTCCTGCTGTATCCAAGCATGTTAATGGATATGGTAAATTTTGCATTTCATTTGGAAATCAAGGTCCCAGAGTCTGGAGGAAGAGTGGAGAGGCACACAATCCATGCTGCTTGAGTCTAGTGTGAAGTTTCCACAATCAGTGATGGTTTGGGGAGCCATGTCACCTGCTGGTGTTGGTCCACTGTTATATCAAGTCCAAAGTCAGCGCAGCCGTCTACCAGGGAATTTTAGAGCACTTCATGCTTCCCTCTGCTGACAAGCCTTATGGAGATGCGGATTTCATTTTCCAGCAGGAAATGGTACCTGTCCACACTGACAAAAGTACCAATAATCAAAGTCAGCTTTATTGTCATCCATCCATCCATTATCTGTAACCGCTTATCCAATTTAGGGTCGCGGGGGGTCCAGAGCCTACCTGGAATCATTGGGCACAAGGCGTGAATACACCCTGGAGGGGGCACCAGTCCTTCACAGGGCAACACACACTCTCGCATATTCATTCACACCAAGTCCCTGGAGCTGTGTGACTGCGACACAACCTGCTGCGCCACCGTGCCTCCCCCACTTTTTAATTGAATTACTGAAATAAATAATTTTTTTGTTTGTTTTTTGTAATTTATTGATAACAACATTCATTCTTTGTTATTTCTGACCAATATGACTAGACTACTATGAGTACTAATAGTGTATTACTAGTACCAATGTGGGGCGGCACGGTGGCGCAGCAGGTAGTGTCGCAGTCACACAGCTCCAGGGACCTGGAGGTTGTGGGTTCGATTCCCGCTCCGGGTGACTGTCTGTGAGGAGTTGGTGTGTTCTCCCCGTGTCTGCGTGGGTTTCCTCCCACAGTCCAAAAACACATGTTGCAGGTGGATTGGCGACTCGAAAGTGTGTGAAACTCAAAGGTGTGAATGTGTGTGTGTCTGTGTTGCCCTGTGAAGGACTGGCATCCCCTCCAGGGTGTATTCCTGCCTTGCGCCTGATGATTCCAGGTAGGCTCTGGCCCCCGCGACCCTAAAATAAGCGGTTACAGATAATGGATGGATGGATAGTACCAATGTTACTGTTATGCACTGTGCTAACATATATTTCGGGGCATTGATTTAGATCTTAAAGACCCTGACTACAATGATGGAATCACCAGAAGGGGCTGTTTTTTCAAAAGGTATCAGGCTAAATTAAACCTGAACTGGATAAGTGGTTACAGACAATGAATGAATAGCAGGATGAGTTTGATCCTACATTGAGAGGTGGATTCAAACTTGACTGATAGTGCTGTGGACACACTTTTTACAGAATATACATGGAAATAAACCAGTTTCCTGTAAAATTAATTTAAAACACTCATAAACATAATTATCATATAGTGTTAAAAACAATTTAAACTCATTTAAAACAACTATTTACAATGTAACAAAAACTTTATTATTTTATTTGTTGGCAGAAGTAATATTTTAGCATTTTTGTTTGAATATAAAAAAAGTATTTCAGAAAAACAGTTTAGCAAAATATAACTCTTAATTAAAAAATATAATATAATATAATATATATTATAATATCTTAATATATATATAATATATAATAATTATAATATCCAGAGGCTGTGTCCAAAACATCATTCTTCCATACTGAAAAGTGTACTACACTAGTGTGAATTTGAATGAAGGCCGACTGTTGCTTTGTGGTGTTGTCTCTTGAGTTCTGAGCCGTTAACCGGTTTGCATTGTTTGAATGAACGACTCTTAACGGACATTTATAAAAACGGTATCGGTATCGAGACAGAAGATGTTCATAATGGTAAGTTAGTTCTCTGTCTTCAACAGATTTTAGCAAGAATTTCGTCGTTTCGGAATATAAAATAAATGTTAGCTGGCTGCTTAAGTGTTGGTAAATTAACGTTATTTAACGAAGTCGGATTAAGTTCAGTCGTTTATCCTACCTTTAGTTCTTTAAGCTCTCTGCGCGTACCAAATATTATTTGCTCGCTTTAACGTTAAACGTTTCATTTTATTACGCTTGTTTGACCCTTACACTACAGCTAAAACATTGCAAAACATTCTAAATATTGTCGATAAATAATTTTATTAATCTATTTCCAGTAACATATAAACACTAAGGTTAGCTGTATTATCATATATTGATAATTATTACCTTTTGTCCCTAAGTTAGGCCCTAACGTTTTATAAGGTTTAATTTGTCCCTCACGGACAATTAATATTTCACGGTTGCATGTTTAAATTTCCACTGATGCTTTTTCTCACTTTTAGACTTTTTTTTGGTCCCCAATCTGTGGCTCCACTTTAAATCTGCGATGGCAATGTGTCGCCGGCAGATGGCAATATTGATTGATTAGTGGAAGCAGGGATTTTATAACACTAACGAATTCATAGATTAAAAAGTAGTGGATTGTTGAATAAAAACAATTTTATTGTGAATGTACTCTCTTTTAATGGTGGTTGTATTCTCCCCAAAATTGAAAATGGGGACATTTTTGGAATGTACAGTCGGGGCATCGTTTCCTTTTTCACGTTTCTCTGGCAATGATGATCAGAACATCAACTTTGGACTGAATGTATATAGGCAGTTGTTGCAAACAGTGAAATATTTCACTACTATATATGACTGTGTATAAAACACACACACACACACAAAACATTAGATATAGGTGGAAATTGAAAAGAATAAAAAAGCAGGAAAATCTGTGCTTGTGCCTTTTAATAATAAAAAAGGGCAACAATCCCAACAAGTACTAGAAACTGCAGTCTTCTCTTAAAGCAAGTTGTCTGACTATTCATTTACTCCTCTGGTACCATCTGCCCCTAACAGATGCCTAGCACCACCAGCACTGCACAGTGAAATAAATATATAATGAGTGTAAATATGACACAAGAGAAAACCTTACTGACTTATTACAAAAAGCCATATCTATTTAGGTTTATGATGTTCTTCTTTGAGATGCATTGCTTTTGTCAATTATCGTAGCAGATGCATCTTTTTTGTAGGATGTAACTTTGGTTTAATTTCAAATTAAACTGGTTCAATGGGTCACTCCTTTCTCTGAGTACACTGTTCTGTATACTTCCTCTGAATACACTGCAGTACAGGTGAATCAGGTCTAATAGTTTCTGAGGTGCTGCTAAGCTCTTTTACATCACTGGCTTCATCTTCCTTCTGTCAACCTCCAGCCCATCCCTACACAAATCCAAAGCATTGGCACTAATGATATTGTTGGCAGTACATAATGCGTACATGTGTCAGGAATAGCTGAAAAGAAGACAAATCTGAGATGTAATACCAGTACATATTGCAACTCATATGAAGTGGTAAACAGTTTGCCTTTTTCTGGCCACTCAGGATTAGAATCTACTGGCTGATATCATGAGTCTTCCAGGTTTTCCATTCAGACCAAAGTGACTTAAGCTGGTGAGCTCTAACAAAATACTTCTCAACATTGTGACAGCAGTGAAAAAAAAACACCTTCCTCTTTATGTCATAACCTGTCAAGGCATGGCATGTAGGAAAGCACAGGCAGAAGAATTTCTTTTCTCCAGCTGTTTGTATACTGTCCTGATTGGCACAAACATCCCTTGGCAAGCTCAGGCTTTGTGCTTGAAGACAAAGATAAATCAAATAAGCTGCAACTTGAACACAACAAAAGCAGAACAAGCATGTCAGTGTTTTCATGCCTGCTGAATACGCTTGCATGTGTCTTAGAGAGGTAGATGGCGTGTAGCACTACTGTGTAAGTCTCATAGTTGTTGCTCTGATTAGATAGAGTCTCCTGTTTTTTTTATCAAGTCCTTTTGTCTTTTCAGCTTTTTCAAAACATCCAGTCAAAACAAAGGTCTGGTCTTCAGTGAGTCTACGTACCATTTAGGATGTGATGTAATTGCAATCAAATGCAGAAAGCATAGCTTAGTTACCATTATTTGTCAGAAATCTTCTGTAATTGTTACTTAATTATTTTCTGAATTTAAATGTGTTGGTTTGTTTCCAACTTTTTATGTGATTAGCAGACACATCTTTAACTTATTGATCAGTACCTTTCTTTCACATTCATGATGTATCATATTGGCTAGACCTACTTTCATAAGCATGTCCCTCTGGTGGCATTTTGAAGTGATGTCTTGAGATATTGCAAAACCTCAGAGTTTTTCTTGTGATGAAGGCTTCTCTTGACAGGTTTGGGTGCATTCATGTCCACATACATATTTTGGGTACATAATCCTGATATGGTCCAGGTTTTTGAATTATTCTGCCAGTTTTTAATACACCTCATGCTGTATATTTTTCAGATGTTGGATGATTTATTTACTGTACTTACAGCACCTCTCCCCATTGTCTCATTTTAAAAACAGAGCAGTCTCTCTCCTAGCAGTTTCTTTCTCTCTCTCTCTCTCTCTCTCTCTCTCTCTTTCTCTCTCTCTGTATGTGTCTGTTTTTATGTTTGTAGAATGAAACAAATCAGATTTTCCTGGCCATTCAACAAACACATATTCATAGATCCAAGCATACTAATTAAAAGTTAATATTTAGAGTACATTCTGAAACAATTTTGTAAGACTTGCTATACAAAATATAGTCAATATATAAACAAAGGAAATTAAGAATTAAAAAAAAATAAAATAAAATGCTTATAATGAAAATGAACTAAAATGTAAAAATGTGGTCTCAATACATTATTTAGTTGCCAAATTGCCTACTAGTGTTGTTGTTTCTTTTAGATAAATACGCCGTAAAGGATTCTAAGGATGTTCTCTCTACAGCGTAGGGTGAAGGTTATTTCCCCAAAGGAAAAAGTTGTATTCATTTGGAATTTGATAATCGCTTTATTTTCTCTGGTATCAGTCACTGTGTCACTGTTCGAGGTAAGAAAAGTTATTTTAATTATTGTTTTGGGCTGGCCTGAATAATTATTTGAGTATTCATATTTACATCTGTTTTCATTTTTCTATTTAGTATTTATGAACTCTATTTTTTGTTGTTATATGTAGACGTATTTGATATCTAAAATAATTAATTTATTCATAAATTGTAACCCTTTATCCAGTTCAGGATCGCGGTGGGTTTGGAACCTACCTGGAATCACTTGGTACAAGGCAGGAACACACCCTTAAGTGGGTGCCTGTCGGATATATAATGTATATTGTTAGGCTGTGAACTATTTAAACATGAAATGTGTGTCTCATTAGACAGACTTTAATAATTCAAATACCATTTTAAGGGTGATTTCGAGAACATGTTATTAAGTACTCATTTGAAATACCAATGAGAATTTAAAACTTCAAAAAGTAGTTTCTGGCCAGCCTCTTAAGGCTACTTGGGCATTACAAAAGTAATTTGAGATGGAAGACCAAGGTAGATTATAGTGATACAGCAAAATATGAATGACTGGTTAAAATGGAAACTAATAATCAGTACTGTCTGACACTGAAACCCAAACAATGACAAAAGCTGACAATAAATTCTTGAAAGCTTTTAATTAGCTTAAAGTAGAATGTGTGATTATTATGCAGGTGTGTAACAGGGATTTTTCATGTTGTTGCTAATGTTATGTTTTAATTTAACTTTTCTATTTCAGCTGTTTTTCAACTCTACTGTGTCTACAGTAAAAGTTATAAGACACTGTCTTGATGTCATCTTTCTGTTCAACATAATCTCACGCTTTTACATTGGCTATGAGAGTCATGGAGTGGTTATTACAGATGCTCAGCAAGTTCAACTGACCTATCTCAGAACCTGGTTTGTAATCGATCTCTTATCTGTTCTTCCACTGGAAGTATTAAGATATGCTTTCCCCGAGCTACATTTCATGCATGTCAACAGATGTCTGAGAGTACTGCGACTTTTCACCATAATATGTAAGTTGACCTCTATTTGTCCTAACAAATGTATTAAGTGTATACATGTTTTCAGGCATTTTTGTATAACATAGCTTTATTAAATATATATATGTGTTTTTACTCTATGTTCCCAAATGCTAACTTTGAAATAATCATGTTTAAATCGTCTAAACGACAACTGACACACTTTTGAGCACCCTAAACTAATACCTAATATTATCCCAGAGAACAGAACAAATCGATTCACATGCTTTTGTAGAGCATTTTCATTTATGGACCACAAATTAACACACTTCTTTAAGTTTCAAAACTTGCTACACTTTAAAACACATTTGTACACCTAATGCAGTTGTCATCTATGATCCATAATGTTTTTTATGTGTTAAAAAAAAATATGTTGTGCAGAAAAGCAATGAATTATAAAAAGAACCTTGTCTATAAATATTAGTGAAAGCCATTTTTGGCACTTAGTTAGATGGAAGGTTGTATTGGTACTCATGAGAGCTCTGTAATATGAAGACATTTTTAACATATGCTGCTTAAAATGTAAAAAAAACCTCAAGAATAAAAGTGCTACTAAAACTGTAAATATGTGTATTGTTACATTTCAACTATATTGTATAATTTGTGTGCATGGACCGCACCCAAAACTCAGCTTGAAATGAGCAGATGAGGGTGGGGGTTATTTAAGCTAACCGTGATGATTTGTGCTGACCATGATCGTATTATATTTAATTTCAATCCCAACAAACAGAATATCAATTACGTGTATTTCTAAACAAATGGTGAGACAAATGATTATGGAGATTTAGGCTGTGCATATCTCCAACTTATACTTCTGTCTGCAGCATTTTTTTTTTGATACACTATCAGAGTATGTGTTTTATTTGAGCAGCTGTAAGTAAGTGGCTATTTGCTATTAAACGGTGGCTGTAAAAAGTGCCAATAAAACAAACCTGAGAAATCATCTGCAGTCCACCACCGCAGTTCGCATCAGAATTTGCAAATATCGTTTTCAGACATACAATTTTAATTAAAAACAGGACAAGGGGCAAATATCTTTAAATTTATTTATGAATAAACCGTTCAATAAACTGACGTTCTTTACCATAATAGTGTGTGTACATTATTATGCTATCATTAAGCATACAGGCCTATTAAAATACTGGGGGTGTAAAAACAAAAACAAAAAAACAGACTATTAAATCGTTAATCGCAGTTACTTGTATGACAAATAATCGTCAGTTAAAATTTCATGATTTTGACAGCCCTAGTGGAATGTGAAACTGAAGAGGCAGGAGGATTATTTGTACATAGAATGAGTATAAAAAGGAGTTGCTGTCTTAGTTGTTAGCTAATTCTAAAGTTATGTCCTAACTCCATTTTGCACATATGGACAACACCCAGAACTGAGCTTAAGACAGAAGAGATAAAATCTGAGAAGTTTGAGGAAGACTTCTTCCGTACAGAAACTGGATTCCTAAAAGAACTCTAGATTTCAATGATACCAACCTCTCTTATATGCAGTAAAATTACTGTCAAAAATAATGTGTGCATGCTCATATATTTTCATACATAAATATTTAATTTGGGCGGCACGGTGGTGTCGCAGTCACACAGCTCCAGGGATCTGGAGGTTGTGGGTTCGATTCCCACTCCGGGTGACTGTCTGTGAGGAGTTGGTGTGTTCTCCCCGTGTCCGTGTGGGTTTCCTCCGGGTGCTCCGGTTTCCTCCCACAGTCCAAAACACATGTTGGTAGGTGGATTGGTGACTCAAAATTGTCCGTAGGGGTGAGTGTGTGTGTGTGTCTGTGTTGCCCTGTGACTGGACTGGCGCCCCCTCCAGGGTGTATTCTCACCTTGTGCCCAATGATTCCAGGTAGGCTCTGGACCCACTGCGACCCTGAACTGGATAAGCGGTTACAGATAATGAATGAATGAATGAATGAATATTTAATTTGTACACAAAAGTCTGTTTTGTGTTTTTTTGTACGAATACGACTTCAGAAAAATACGATTATAAAGACTTACGCATACGACTTGAATTATTACAGGTATGACTTCTAGATTACGAACACGAATCGGAAAGTGAGAAAACACTGTCAAAAATACGTCACTGGACTCACAGTCAAGATGCATTGAGCAGAAGCCCAATTGATTTGATATAGTGGGCATGCATGGTCTGCTGTGTCTATTTTTTGAACTTGTGGGGTCCCTGTAAGTTTTATTAGTTTGGTTCTTGGACTGACTGGAGAATGGGAGAAACGAAAAAATCCAGCTCATTTATTCATTTTCAGTTTGAACACACAAAGACAGGAACGAGAATACACGCCGTGTTTTTTTATATACAGTTCATTATTTTGATTAGGAAGTGTGGGAGGGCTTAAAGCATCCTTTACACCTCATTAGTCGGTCTGAGCGATCACCGTTTGTTTAGCAGCTCTCTGCAGTTAAAACAAAAGTCCCAAACTCTTAGGTTCTCTGTGGACATACATCTATTATCAGTTTGTGTGAAATTAAAGACTTGTATGTATAATGTGTTTTAACATTATAATTTAACATGGGGTGGGGGTGGTTGCATTTTTTTTAAATGGATAATTTATAAAATCATCTTTAAATTAAATTTCATAAAATTAAATATGGTTTGCCTGCTCATAGAGTTTTAATTATAGATAATGAACATGGGAATCTTTCTATTATCTGGCATTATAATTCAACCACAGAAAAATACCTTCGTACCCCTAATAATTCAAGTCGTAAGTCGTCTTTATAATCGCATTATAAGTCGTATTCGTACAAAAGACACACAAAACAGACATTTGTGTACAAATTAAATATTTATGTATGAAAGTATATGAGCATGCACACGTTTATTTTGGACAGTAATCTTACTCTTCACTCTTAGGCTTGATGGAGATGTTGAGGTGGAGTGTGGATGATAGTGTAGTATGCCTAGGAAAACTAACATTTAGTTTTTATTGGTAGAGTCAGATTTTAAGGATGTCCCTTCTGTGTTAGGACCCAGTGTAGAGTAGGCAGGAGAAGAATTGCCTGGAGGAATATCTGACTGAGATTTAACTTGTAGGAGTAGCAGGAATAGACACAACAAATCTGAGTGAAAGCAAAATTTTTGGTATGGGCCTTAAGTAAATTTAAGTAGATGTCCATGATAGTGGATAAATGCAGTTCTCTTTGGTTTGTTTATATGCTCTGCATCTTTTAAGGTGAAACAGTATGTTTGAGGGGGAAAAAAGTCACTGTTGTTTGTAGTTACTGTACTGTTTAAATTACCACAGAATTTAATTTGTAACTCAAGTTATTTAGTAGCACTTTTGGTAATGCCATCCTGAATTTGAAGACTTTTCCATCTTAAATAATCCAAAACTAATTAAGTATTACCCACCCAATCATTCACTGGAGTTTGGTAAACACTTTAGACAGGTTTCTAGCATGCAAAAAGACTGGAGAGCTGTCAGATTGTGAGGAAATATCCTCAGAATTTAATAAAAAAAATTCAGATGAAAATTGTGAACATCGCCTTTAAGATATTTCATACTTCATCATAAAATAAACATTTACATAAAAAGTCAGAACTCAAAGTTTGGACATAGATACATGTGATACTATTGTTTCACCTAGAAAACTTGGTCTGTAAGAAATGTATATAGAGTTGCTCCATTTGAACACTGTATTGAATAGGTTTGGACATGAATATATGAAGGTTAAAGAAAGCTTTAGAAATCAAATTGTAAATTTACATAACCAATTATATGCAAATAATCTTCTATAATATTACTTGTTCTCATAAATCCTTAATAAAAATATTTTGCAAAATCGAATATTAGATTTGAGTCATGTGGCCAGACCTAGATTTTTCATGTTAATTTCTTAATTATGTGTGGAATCATAATTTTTTAAATATTTGGTTATTCATAGCCTCCTTCAGTAATGAGCCTGATACCAACAAAATTCATGTGGAGCTATTGAAATCTTTCTCAATTATGGTCATTTGTGTCCAAGTCTCTGCATGTATCTGGTAAGTCTGCTTCAGAAACAGATACTCCAAAAGCAACATACTTGATATAAAAAATAGAGCCATAAATTGAGTAGTACTTATATTACATTATTTAGCTGCTCACAAGCTGGTGCTATTGTTGAAGCCTGTGGAACAATTTTAATGAACGTTACACAAGAAGATTTCTAAACTATTTGTAAATATGATATCTGGCTTGCACACAGAATAGCAAAACTATAGAAGCAGAAGGTATTGTGCAGATGCTATATTCTGATGCCTAGATTCCAGCATGCTGACCTATTTAATGTGGATAGAAAATGTAAATAAAAAGTTCAGTTGTAGAATATAACGTCTTCACCATTAAGGTGGAGCAGAACTTTTATATTAGAAGCTTAGGTGCCAGAATTTTACCCAGTCCATGATTCCAGCAAAAAGAGATAATTTGAATAAGCTTACTTCAAGAATATCTTTGCTCTAGGCTCACATGCCATTGAATAAAATATTTTTGTTGTTGACAGGTTTCATCAGGCATGTGAGGCTGCTTATGATGGTCATCCAAGACATTGTCCTAAAATGAAAGGCTGGTTGAATTTATTACCACAATGTAAGCAACTTTTTTATTTATCTTATGTGTGGATAATCAAATAATAAGCTTAAATACAAGACTTTATTTTTCCAAGAATTAATGCAGCTTCAACACTGGCATTCATTACTGTTTTACGTTTGATGATTGTTTTATACAAGCATTTATTGCAACTTGTAGGATATTGATACTCTGACTTCATAGATTATTTAACACAAAAAAAATTTTTGCCAGTAGGAACAGGTATCTCTAAAAGGCAAAAAATATCTTTCTAAGCGCATATACATACATACAAAAAAAATAAATAAATAAAAAAATGTGGATAATAACAGACTATTTGATGGCATTCATATCTGTCAAATTTTGCATGTCCTATTTCTCTTGCAGTTTCAACCAATTTAAAGGGTGCCACAGATTTGGAGTATTATGCTGTGTCTTTATACTGGGCAGTAATTACACTGACTACAGTTGGGTAAGTGAAGTGCATTAAATGTAATGTAATTTTAGTATATGTATTGTTGGTTTCAACATTAAGCTCTAACACTGCATTATATCAACATGCTGCCCTGTATTCTGTTTTAAAGTAATGCTTAATTCACATTCATATTCTTATCCACATTTAGAGTCTCTTAAAAGAGCAATCTGTAATACTGACACTAAGCGTTTAAAATGAGAACTATAATACATATACAAAACAGTAGAGAGGTATGTTTGCCTCCGCACTCCTCCCCAGATGCAAAGCTTACCTGGTTGACAGTTTGAGGAAAACTGAACATACACCAACAAGCAAGAGGTGATTAAGATATTTGGACCCTAATAGCTAAAATGAACCTGCCATAATCAACGTATTTACACAGAAAAATGTTCATCATTTCAGCAAAATGTCTACTTTGTTGGCAAATATGGCAAATATTTGTGTTAAATGAGCAGCCACCATTTCCCCAGCATTTACATGCCTTTACTGTCCAAATCCACCTTAAATATTTCAAGTAGATGAGGTTTCTTATCGATTTTCCCTTCCACCATAGGTATTAGGAGATCTTTGCTGATTTGCTATTATTGTGTTTAAACATTCTGTTCTACCTCAAAATATCTGTTCTTGAAACTTCTTCTGAAACTTTTTGAAGCAACTGTTATTACACTTTATCCATTAAAACACACAAACCAGTACATCATGTGACTAAATATTTTCCTAATTAAGTAAAAGGCAAAAATTCAAAGACTCACGGGATTTTCCCTATTTTAAAAGCTTTTACTGTCCAAATGCACAAATATATAGCATAGACAAGGCTGGTGTTATTTTCCCTTCATCCATAAATGTCATTTTAGATAGCAGATCCTTGCTTATTTTTCACAATTTTCATATTCAAGCATTTAGTTCCATCTTAAATGGCTCAGGTTAAGTGTCGTATTGGCTTCAATACGAAGCCAAGAAGGCATCGATTCTCCAACTTCTTGGATACTCCTGCCCTGGACAGTTACTAAGGACAGTAAATATCTAAAGATTGCTCTTTTAACACCTCCTCTTTGCTTTATATAGAAATGAATGTAGGCAATAATAGACATGATTTTATTACAATGCGAATTATGGTGATACCAAAGGAATATTGTATGTGATGTCCACTGTATTTGCTTGAAACCAAAGACTGCGTGCAGTGTAATGTAAATTAAAGGGAAAAAAAAACGTTCAAAAGCAGATACTGCGATCAGTATTTTACACTACTTTTTTTTTTTAAATGAAAGATGACATGGGCGGCACGGTGGCACTGCAGGTAGTGTGGCGCAGTCACACAGCTCCAGGGGCCTGAAGGTTGTGGGTTCGATTCCCGCTCTGGGTGACTGTCTGTGGGGAGTTGGTGTGTTCTCCCCGTGTCTGCGTGGGTTTCCTCCGGGTGCTCTGGTTTCCTCCCACAGTCCAAAAACACACGTTGGTAGGTGGATTGGCGACTCAAAATTGTCCGTCGGGGTGAGTGTTTGAGTGAATGTATGTGTGTGTCTGTGTTGCCCTGTGAAGGACTGGCGCCCCCTCCAGGGTGTGTTCCCGCCTTGCGCCCAATGATTCCAGGTAGGCTCTGGACGCACCGTGACCCTGAACTGGATAAGCGGTTACAGATAATGAATGAATGAATGAAGATGACATTCAACCAGAGCTCTTAGGTTTTTGTTCACTGTCAGATGGCAAGGACTTTGCTAAGTATATGGGCTTTTCAAAGCAAAGTAATAGTTTGGATCTGTGTGGTACTTTTTTTTTTTTTTTTGCATGGGAGATTGTCAAGATATTTTTGGAAGCCGATCTGTATTATTCCAAGAACTTTCTTTTACAACAGGATTGCTTTAGTCTTGGTGTCCCTCATGTGAGCTGTTTTGCTCTCAACTTTCATGTAATTGCTAAGCTTCTCAACTTCCTTAAATGAGACTTTGGCAATATATAGTACTGCAAGATTATGAAGCAGGCAATGCTTTTCCTTCTTGTTCTAAATTATAATGTCTTGTTGGTTTGGCCTTATATTATGGTCAGTTTGAACAGCAATAAGCTTTCAGTGACCTATGATTCAGTGCCTGATTACAAGTAGGCCAAAATCGTTTCAGCATAGAACAATGCAGGAAGGTGTTATTGTTGTGTAAATGGTTATATTTGTTCTGTGCTAGCACTGTGCACTCCGCAACAATATGATGGACATACTCCTCTTGCTGGTAGCACATTCTTTATCCCCATTTTACCCTGCTCTTCATTGATCAGGAACCCCACATGACCACCACAGAGCAGGTATAATTTAGGTGGTGGATCATTCGCAGAGCTGCAGTAACACTGACATGGCATTGGTGTGTTGCACTAGTACAAGTGGATCAGGCACAGTAGTGCATTGGTTCACCATGTAGATGTAAAGTCAGAGGCAGTAGCTCTGGTCTGTTGCTGCACAGTTGTTGTTGGTTGTCCTCTACTCCTTCATCAGTTGGCACAGAACGCTGCCCACAGAAGTCTAGTAGCTCTGCTTTTTCTGATATTATTGTACCAGCACAACACACTAACATATCACCACCAAGTGTCAATGCAGCGATGATCCACCATCCAAATAATATCTGCGCTGTGGCGGTCCTGACCATTAAAGAACAGGGTGCAAGGACAGCATCAAACATCTTGATCCAAAATTTCTGGACCATGTCTGTTCAAGTTCAAGTTCCTGATGACAGCTTGAACCTCCAGTGAGACATCTTCCCAAACATCAGGTGCTACAGCTTGGAATGCTTTAGATTCTCTCTGGATCCAATCAATATTTTGAGACCTATCATATCACTCTATACCATATACCTCTCAGGCCTGTGAGGGTGTCTCAATGATTGGACATTGGTTCTGACTGAGGTCTTTGTTCTTCAACTTTGTGTTTTCCTGAAAGAGTCCTACCATCTTAGGGATTGTGCTTTGGCTATCAACTTTATCTTGAGGTTTCTAAGAAGCTCAGCTGTTTTGGCGATTCCATGGTTTTTGGATTATATGCTCCACTGTCTGATGGACTTTCTTACTAGTGACTCCTTTGCTAATATAAATTAAAACTAATATATCCTTTCTGAGATGTGTGATCCAGTTGTTCTGGATCACAGAACAATGTCTGCCACCATTTCCTCTCCACAGCACTAAGGAGCATATGGCTTTCAATTAATTGCTTTATGCTTTCCAGCTTGTTTTCGTCCATTTCCTGGAGTGGGGATTGGTTGAGTTTGCTCCAGGTTTGGAAAGACCCTCTTGTCTTTGGGGCCTTTCGATTGTTGAAAACCACGTAGTGGGTATACCCATATTACTTTGCAATATTCCACTCTTGTCCATTCATGCCTTTTCAATATGCTTGTCTTGGGTGATAGTGCTATCACATGAGGTCCCCTGGATGAGATTAACTAGCTGTGGTAACCCTCATGAGTGCTAAGCGTTGCTGAATTGAATTTTTGGATCCCAACTAGTTTGGTGATCATTGGGGGGACGTGTCAGTAATAGTTGTCTCAGCCTAGTAATTTTAAGAATTTCCATATTAGATTCTAGTTGGCCATTGGTTAATTCAACTAGTTGTCTGCCGGCACCATGAGGAGTTAGAGCTGGGGCTTTGCCGGCCTTTTTATTATTATTATTATTATTATTATTATTATTATTATTATTATTATTTATTATATATTATTAATATAAATAAAAGTTTGGCAATGCTTTGCAGCCATGCATTTTCGTCCATCAGGTAATCAGTTTACTCTGTTGTAATGATGATATTACATAAGTTTTGCATTACACAAGGTTTAAGTTTTCAAACATTAATGTAGCCAGTACAAATCCAATTCCTGTACTTTCCAACGACTGCTGTTTAATTTGTTATTATATTTTATAGATATGGAGAAATACATGCAATGAATGGTAGTGAAACCGTTGTTGCATCTGTTGTAATGGTGATTGGACTGGTTGCCTTCCTTGGAGCTATTATGACTGGTTTGAGCTCAGTTATTAGCAATTTGGATAGACGAAGAGGAAGATTCTACCATAGAATGGAAACGATATGCAGTTATATGGTTTGTATATATGTACATACATGATCTGTGTTCTCATAATTCATTAAGAGGACATTTTTACCAATTAAGTTTTTTCCCTTGATGAAAGAAACATATGGACTTGCCAGAAGATGTTCAAACCTTGGTGCAGACATCTTATCATAATTTCTGGATACACCAAAAAGGTTGTAATGCTGGTGGGCTGTTTGATGACCTTCCATTTACCTTGCAGTCAGAAGTGTCACGTTTTCGTAACAAAAATATATTGGAAAAAGTACGTTTTTTCTTTTCTTTTTCTTACCATTTTTTTTGACATATTTAGAATGTGAATTAGAAATTTGTAAAGCAAATTTGGCAGTGTTTAAGGAACACCAAGTTATGATTGTGAGTGTTAAAATTTAGTGTTAACACTATTTAACAGTGCCAGATTTGCTGTGTAATTCATTATGATTTTAACAATGGGACAGTTAAAGAAGATATTCTACATTTGTTTGTGTGAATATATCAGAAAATTATAAGACATATGTTTGTTTATTTTAAAGTGTGAATTACTGAAAGAAACAGAAGATGGATTTAAGAGTGCTTTATCCTTGAAATTTAAAACCCAGACTTTTAATCCTGGACATATTTTGTCCAGGTCTGGAGAAATTAATCAAAATTTATATTACATTGAGCAAGGCCAAATGAAGGTATGTTTAAAACACATTATGTGGTTTTGTTACTTGTCATTTAAATATGAGCATTATTTTAGCAAAATTATATAAACAAATAATAAACATTAAACTTGAAATAGAGTACTATTAGTATGTATTATGGTAGATAAAAGGCTTGTTATTTTGTAGGTATTTGGAAGAGATAAAACTGATTGCATTGCAACATTGTTACCTGGCTTCTTAATTGGTGAGGTATGTATGTAAAAAGTATTTTGAATGGGTTGTTGCCAGCATGAATAATGTTTTGAATACTGGAATAAAATTTAATTCTTCTGTAAATATAAGTAAATATACAGCATGTTTAGAACACTTATCAGTCACTCATATCACAACTCATATCACCAAAACTTTAAAGCAGCGTTTCTCAAAGTGTGCGGTGCAAGGAATCGGAAGAAATTCGCTTTTTTTTATGCCTGTCTTTAGTAATGCCTTTCTGTTTTGCCAGTAAAGCTTACTCAATAAAAAAGCACCCCCTCACAATGAATGCTAAAATAACATTAGATAGTGGATCAGAAAAATGTAGCATAACTGGAACCAAAATATGCTTGTTTTTGTATTTTTAAAATGCTCCACACAGGTTAATGTGTTTTGGCTGCGAGTCAGACAAGGTGGGTCTCCTTTCAGCCTTCGTTAAGGCAGCTGTTCAAATATAAAGCTGCTCTAATAATCAGCTTCACTGGCCTCTGATTCACTCTCAGAGTCTGGTTTATAAGGTTAGTGTTTACCAGCTCTGGTCTTGATGTCAGTAATGAGAGAACAGACAACAATAACAATTACTGTTATGACAGTGGCTTGTATATAACTGTTAGGGTAACAGAGGAGGATCTTAGAGTTTGTTAAAGTTAATATTAGCTGTGTTCAGGTTTTGAGAAAGTGCTCTAAACATGCAGCAAGTTAATGTTAGTCTCTTGCTCTGCCTCAAATGCACACTGCTGCACTGAATAGTATAAAAAATATATATATACCACCCTTAGAAGTGTTTCTGTAATGTAGTATATAAGGTTCAATAGTGTGTTGTTTGGGACACAGCTTCACTCCCTAAGGTTAATGTTAATCAAATGCTGTTCCACATCATTATAAATGCAGTATTTTACTGCCTTATCTACATAGGAATCAGCTTATAGCTATCTAATATTTTGGGTATGGGGTGGTCTTTGACTCAGCAATTATGCCCCCACCTACACCCAATTGCACAGATTGAAAAGTGAGAAACCGAAACACAATTTAATTAGTATTTAATTTTCTGTATTTTTGAACATTGGTGTTAGTGATGTATCTGATGTTATAATGTTAAGCTACTGATTTAGAGATAGAAATTGATGTTACTGAAATAAATTAGAAAATTGTAAACTTGCACGTGTATTTTGTCACCATTTGTTTGGGGTGATATGGTACAGGTGGGGCGCTGAAATTTCCCTTCGTCTGAGGTGGGCAATGATGAAAAAAGTTTGAGAATCATTGCTTTAAAGACATCATTTGTCACTGTAATGCTGCAAAATTAAACACATGTCCCACGTTTGATCTGAATAGCTTTGTTTTGTGTTATGTATTGTGCAATAAAGTCTACCTGTAGACTACATAACATAATGCACGCACATTAAAGGAAAAAGTCTTTCCATTAAAGGAAAGGTCTACACTATTCCTAAAATCGTGAACGTCACTTTTTACATTATTTCATATTCCATATGTGAAAAAAATACATATATTAAAAATTCATGGAAATAATATAATAGTTAGACCTTAAACTGGGCAACTGCTAATGTGGGTTTTCATTAGAGCTGGGCAATATGGCCAAAAATGTTGTCACTAATGTTTTCTATATTGATCGATCTCAATATTTATCACAATACTAACATTTTGTCACACTGTGGCACATCCTTCTAAAAATGTAAACTGAATACACCAAATGCTCATTACTATATATTTTTATACAATATAATGCACTTAACGTATTAGAAGGCTTAGAAAAGCGCTTGTAACAGTGGGAAAGAACGTTTTCAGTTTTGCATGTTCATTCATTGTCTGTAACCGTTTATCCACTTCAGGGAAGCATTGGGTCCGGAGGCTAACCAGGTGGAAAAAGTTCCAGACTTGGGAGTATTAAAGAAAAGCAGCCTGACCTATGGCTTTGGAGCCTTTTAAAAATTAGTGAGAAAATATTTTAGTGTGAAGAAAACCACGTTAGGCAATGAACAGCGCTCTCCCAAAACATTTCCCGAGAAGAAAATACACTTCGAGTGAATAAAAACCCACCCTGTGCGCAAGGGAAAGTTTATGTGCTTGTATTCTGATAGGGGGTTGACAAAATGCACTCCAAAACACAGAGTGAACAGGAGACTATAACATATTTGCTATATATAAACAAGCACTTGAGTTTACGTTCTCACGTTCATGCAGTTGCCTGTTAATTTATTGTAATAGCATGAGTATATGTGCTAGATAGCATGCTGCTGGCTGTGATAATCGTTATAGAAATGAAGGTTTATTGAGCTCTATTACTCAAAGCTTAGAATTCGAACTAATCAAAAACTAATCATGAAACATATAAAACCAGCAATAGTTTTCAAACTCAATGTGAAGCACAACCCCATACAGACTTTTCAGTTTTAAATCAAGCTCTTTATTCAGTAAAGTATGACACCTTGTATATCAGAAATGTTGATAGCATGTTGTGCATGGAAATCCCTAGATTTCAGAAATATTTAGATCATGTATAAAGGTACAGTATGTTTGCACTTTTTGCTTGCTTTCTTCATACTGCAGGTAATGTTGTTATAGAGCCATTTGTTAAGTTGCTGCAGTAAATTGGCAGCTTAGTTGCTGCTTGTTTGGGCAGTTAGACATCAGTCTCTACCTCACATTCCATGTCAAACAATGATAGAGAAAAATGAAATTCAGCCTGTTTCTATTGCTAAAGGGCTTAAAAACAAGTGAAATTTCAGCATGTATGGCTGGCTTAAGACATTGTGCTAGAGACGGTAATGATACATTTGAGCTATTACTACTGGTGCAGTAGTTCTCTAATCAGTGAACTGCGAGTAATGGATAAAACCATATGACTTAGTAAGGTTCACCTGCTGCACTCCATCTTCTGAAACATGCATGCAAACCAGCCTAGCCTTTTCAAAAGTTCACCTGGACAAAGAAGGTTTTTTAGTCATCAGTTCTATGGTTAGATGAGATGAAAATTGAGTTGTTTAGACACAGGAATGTGACATTTATTTGGAGTCACTTCCCCCACATTTTCAAACACGAAGAGAGAGAGAAAATGCGGTGAAATTTAGATTATTGAGAAAATATCAAGCAGTCTTCTTGAGCAGCATTGGACCTAACAAGATGACAGTGATTCGTGATATAAAGCCAAAGTGGTCCAAAAATTGTTAGCACAACCCCAATTCCATTGAAGTTGGGACGTTGTGTAAAACATAAATACAACAGAATACAATGATTTGCGAATCCTTTTCAACCTATATTCAATTGAATGCACTACAAATACAAGATATTTAATGTTCAAAAGCCATATATCAACAACACCCAGACATGCTGCCAGCTTCTCTGTGCCTGAGCTCATCTGAGATGAACTGACGTAAAGTGAAAGTGTCCTGTGTTCTGATGAGTCCATATTTCAAATTGTTTTTGGAAATCATGGACGTTGTGTCCTCTGGGCCAAAGACAAAAGGACTGTCTGGATTGTTATCAGCGCATAATTCAAAAGCCTGCATCTCTGATGGTGTGGGGTTGTGTTAGTGGCCATGGCATGGGCACATTATGTGAAGCAGCTTTGTGACAATGTCAGTTGTAAAAAGGCGCTTTATAAATAAATTTGATTTGATTTGATGTGAAAGCACCATTAAGGCTGAAAGGAACAGCTTTTGGAGCAACATATGCTGCCATCCAAGCAATGTCTATTTTAGGGAGATCCCTGCTTATTTCAACAAAATAATAAAGTTTATCCAGTTCATTTGAACATTACATTTTTAGTGTTTGTAGTGTATTCGATTGAATATATGTTGAAAAGGATTTGCAAATCATATATATATTTAAAACATACCATTTATGTTTTATCACAACATCCCAACTTGGGTTTGTAGAAAACAATGTCACCAATGTCAGCATTCTGGGGTGGCCCAGACCTGAATCCCATGGGTCTCGGGAGGGAATAAATGATCAGAGCGATGGCAAAGATGTTTTCCACCCTTTCTTATCGTAATTATTTTTCATAGAAATGCAAAAACTTTTTAGCATTTATATCATTGAGACAAATATTTTACTGTCTTTTGTCAGAAGCCAGAAGTAAACTTTTGGTAAATCACAATTTGGCATGTGTATTAATAATTTAGGGCTTACATTTATATTATTTGTTATAACATGACAACAAAATTTATTCTGTTTACATTGCTTTCCATTTTAATTTGTAATCAGAAAGTGGTTTAGAAAAGGTATGGATTGTTTGTATATTAATCATACTGTGTATGTTTGTAGGTCGGTTTAATGTACAAAATTCCAAGAAATGCCACAATATGTACTGCAACTTTGTGTGAAGTTTGTGTACTGGAAAACCATGATTTGTTGACACTATTTGCTGACTACCCAGAAGGTATATATATATATATATCATCATCATCATCATCATCTCTATTTGTATGTATATAAACAAAAAGTAAGGAAATTTGTGTTTGGTAAATATTTTTCTTTTAACATTACTTTTTGCAATAAGTCATATACCGTTGGAAAGCCTGGAAACCCTTTTATGCCAAACAGCTTATTGACTCGTTTGGTGATCTGCACGACTGAAGATACAAGACTTGCTGGCAATTTTACAATGTATTAATTTAACAAACAGGAGCCTCAGTAGCGTGTGGAAGGACCACACACAGCCACAACAGCTTGGCATCTCCTCCTCTTGCTGGTCACCAGCCTGGTCACACACTGCTGTTTGATGGCAGGCCATTCCATCCTCTCCACGCCCAAATTCTGGACGTAGACTCTGATAAACCCTGCTCTGTGGGGGCGAGCATTATCATCTTGGAGGATAGGGTTTAGTCCCAGACTGTGGAGATATGGGATTGCCACTAGTTGCAGAATTTCATTTAAAAGGGAAATTAACAGGCTTTCAAACTGTATAAGATTTATTGCCAAGAAGCATTGTTACATCAAAGAAATAATCTACAAATTATACACAAATGTTCCTATTTTTTGTGCTATATTTATATATATATATATATATATATATATATATATATATATATATATATATATATATATAATTTGTTTTTTCTTGGAGAACCCCATCTAACTCTAAAATAGATGCAAATAAACTTATGAATCATTTAGCAATTGCTCTTAATGAATACATAGTTTCCCCATTTTAAGAGATCATAACCAGTCACATCAGTAACAGTTTTGATTATTTCTTTATTTCATGTTAAATATATATAGGTCAGATATATATATAGGTTTACTCAAAGGTCAACAACTCCCCACCCCCACCATTTACAGTGTTGGTGGAAAACCATTTTCCCTTCCTGAGTCGCCTGATGGTTTGCCAGAAACTTCTCTGAACCGACAGAAAGTCGTTTTCCATGTCCTCACCGAACTCCTGCCACACCCGACCTTTTTGCCTCAGTGACAGCTGAAGCCGCGAGCCGCTTGGCTCTTTGGTACCTGTCAGCTGCCTCCGGAGTCCCCCGGGCCAACCAGGTTCGATAGGACTCTTTCTTCAGCTTGATAGCCTCCCTCACCTGGGGTGTCCACCACCAACTGTGGGGATTGCCACCCCGACAGGCACCGACAACCTTTCAGCCACTGCTCCGTTCAGCAGCGTCAACAATGGAGGTCTGGAACATGGACTCAATGTCAACGACCTCCCCCGGGATGCAGTCGAAGCTCTGCCGGATGTAGGAGTTGAAGATCTTTCTGACAGGTTCCTCTGTCAAACGTTTCCGGCAAACCCTCAGCACACGTTTAGGCCTGCCAGGTCTGTACGGCATCCTCCCCTCACCATCTGATCCAGCTCACTACCAGGTGGTGATCAGACTATAAAGTCGATCATCAAAATGCGGCGTAGAGTATCCTGATGCCAGGTGTACTTGTGGACACCCTTATGCTCGAACATGGTGTTCGTAATGGACAAACTGTCACGAGCACAAAAATTCGATAACTGAACACCACTCTGGTTCAGATCCGCGGGGCCATTGCTCCCAATCACGCCCCTCCAGGTCTCACTGTCATTACCCACATGAGCGTTGAAGTCCCCCAGCTGAACCATGGAGTCGCCAGAATGAGTACTCTCCAGCACCCCCCCCTAGGGTCCCCAAGAAGGCCTGGTACTCTGAACTGCTGTTCGGTGTATAAGCACAAACAACCGTCAGAGCCCTTTCCCCAACTCGAAGGCGCAGGGAAATTACCCTCTCATCCACTGGGGTAAACCCCAACGTACATGCGCTAAGCCGGGGGGCTATGAGCAAACCCACTCCTGCCTTACGCCTCTCACCCTGGGCAACTCCAGAGTGAAAGGTCATCCAGCCCCTCTCAAGGAGATTGGTTCCAGAGCCCATACTGTGTGTCGAGGTGAGGCCAACTATATCTAGCCAGTACCTCTCAACCTCGCACACCAGCTCAGGCTCTTTTCCCACCAGAGAGGTTACATTCCATGTTCCAAAAGCCATGTTTCAATAGCCGAGGATCAGAACGCCAGGGCCCCCGACTTTGGCTGCCACCCAATCCACAATGCACCAGACCCGGATTACTACCTCTACCATGTGAGAGTGGACCCATGTTGCTCCTTCGGGCTGAGCCTGGCCTGAGCCCCATGAGTGAAAGTCTGGCCACCATGCACTTGCCAAGGAGCCCCTCCTCCAGGCCTGGCTCCAGGGTGAGGCCCCGGTAACCCTACTCCGGGCGAGGGAAGCTGTGTCCCTGTTTTTAATTTCTTCATCTTGGTCTTTATGGACCAATTTGCCTTGGGAGACACTAACAGGGGCTATTGCCCCGACAACATAGCTCCTAGGCTCATGCAGGCATGCAAACCCCTCCACCACATTAAGGTGGTGATCCAGGGAGGGGTTCCTCAAGGCTCTGGATGTTGTGGGGCTGTCCTGGCTGACATGCCTTTGCAACATCGTGTGGACATCAGGGGCAGTGCCTTTTAAGAATGGGGATTGGAGGGTGTGTTCCAACTATAGGGGGATCACACTCTTCAGCCTCCCCGGTAAGGTCTATGGGGGTGTACTGGAGAAGAGAGTCCGACTGACTCTCGGATCCAGGAGGAACAATAATAATACATTTTATTTATAATGCACTTTACATTTCAATGCGGATTCCGCCCCAGTCGTGGAACACAAGACAAGCTCTTTACCCTCGTTAGGATCCTGGAGGGTGCATGGGAGTTTGCTCAACCAGTCTACATGTGTTTTGTGGATCTGGAGAAGGCATTCGACCGTGTCCCGCGGGATATTCTGTGGGGGGGTGCTCTGGGAGTATGGGGTACACGGCTCTTTGCTACGAGCCATCCAGTCCCTGTATAAACAGAGCAGGAGTCTGGTTCGTATGGCTGGCAATAAGTCCGACTGGTTTCCAGTCGGGGTTGGACTCCGTCAGGGCTGCCTATTGTCACCGGTTCTGTTCATAATTTTTCTGGACAGAATTTCTCAGCGTAGCCAAGTGGTGGAAGGTGTCCGGTTTGGTGGTCTCAGGATCCCATGTCTGCTTTTTGCGGATGATGTGGTCTTGTTGGCTTCATCGAGCCAGGAAATCCTCTTGCTGGACCAGTTTGCAGCCGAGTGTGAAGCGGTAGGGATGAGGATCAGCACCTCCACGTCTGAGTCCATGGTACTTAGCCAGAAAAGGGTGGGTTGCTCTCTCCAGGTTGGAAGTGAGATCCTGCCTCAAGTGGAGGAGTTTAAATACCTCTGGGTCTTGTTCACGAGTGAGGGGAAGATGGAGCAGGAGATTGACAGGCGGATCAGTGCAGCGTTAGCAGTAATGCGGGCTCTGTCCCGGTCCGTTGTGAAGAGAGAGCTGAGCTGAAAAGCAAAGCTCTCGATTTACCATTCAATCTACGTCCCAACCCTCACCTATGGTCATGAGTGGCTTTGGGTAGTGACCGAATATTGACCAAACTGGACGATTGTTAATGAAATTCTCCAGCGTCATGCTACAGACATGGCTAAACTATGGTGTATTTATTTTCAAGCAGCATCTGCTTTCTGAATATAGGCCCAGCAGAAAAATGTTTTGTGCAATTTTATATCCTAAACATATTCTTTAAGTAATTAGAATTTGTGCTTTTCATGTTCTTAATTTAAATAATTAAATACGTTTCTGAACATTCTGTTCAATTTTTTTTCCAAAGCTGGTGTGAAAATTGCAGAAGCAGCCAGGACTCGCTTATACAAAGTAAGCCATCACATCCAAGAAGCATTTGCGTTTGGACATGCCTCAATGCCTGACAATATTTTGTTTCACAAAGACCTGATTGTCAGTTCTGAGGTAAGTGTTGGTCTTGTACACACGTTGTTGTTAGGCTATTCTGAGCCCTGCAGTGCAGAGGTGTTTAAAAAGACTCCAGCAGCTTATACACTCGAACATGTCAATTTCACAGCAGTACTGTCCAAGAGCCAAATGATCCCTGCTCAACTTTATTGTCCTGTTTGGTCCTACCTGTTGACAAATAGCGTAAAGTGTAGATAACAAATTGTAAAAAGAAATAAATGGACTATCGGTGGACTATCAATGGACTATCAGTTTTTGAACTACAAAGTTAACTACATAATGAGCCACCTACATGAAGTGTGTACTTGATAAAATAGATTGTAAATGTATATTATGTTTATTTTAATTATTTATAATTATGTTATCTGTGTGTATATACATACACACACACACAAACTGCAAGAAACTTGAGTCCAATGTTCTACATGTTTCTTTTATATGTGTCTTCCACTGATCTTTTGTATGGTGTTTGGTCAGCAGGCAAGATGGGACACTTTTGGTTAATTTGTTTTGTAACAAATTAACAGAAAATCATAATACCTGACGGGTCTTTTGCTAAGGTCTGGGAAGTGATCACGATTTGGAGCATCATTGTTTCCATTTTTATATTAACATGGGTATTTTTCTTCACCAACAATGAGGAATCTTGGTTCATGATAATGTAGAAGTGAAAAATATTCATCCAGTGGACCTTGTCACTGGATATTAATGGACCTATATAAAAAATGAGTTCACATTAACATGACATCAATAATTTATAAGTATTAATATGTGCTGTTATAGAAGAATGATGGACCTGAATATTTTTTATTCTGTGTTTCAGGCACAGGATCAGAAGATTGTCATACCATTCAGGGATTTTGCTTTAAAACAGACAGCACATCATAACACAGACATAAAAAAGGTCAGGGGAAAATTATTTAGCTTCTTTAAAATATAACATCTTTAACATCTTCCAGAAAGAGAAATGTGATGAGGTTGTGCTTGGAGTGTCTGCATTTTTCTAACTGTGACAAATGAAACTACAAACTACAAAAAAATTAAAAAAGGTACCAGAAATTTAGAAACTGATACTGGTGCAAAGGAAAGCTAATTCCTTTACTAATGATTTAATGGGAAATAATTTGAGTAGGTGTCTACAGGCATTTGGCCATATAGTATAACTTAGTAGTTTAAAAAATTAAAACGAGAAACTGCTAGAACAAAATCTGAGAATGTGAACTTGTGCTTGATTTTAACTGTGGCAAGATATTATAATATTTGCAGTCGCGGTCACACAGCTCCAGGGGCCTGGAGGTTGTGGGTTCGATTCCCATTTCTTATTAAACATTTATTATTAACATTTCTTATTTTTACAATGATAGAATATTCAACAATTATTTCAGTTTTTTTTTTTGTTTTGTAAAATGTATAAATAAGATTAAGATAAGAAAACACTTGAACTTTTACTAAACTGAGAAAATTACAAAAAAAATTTACCAATGTTTCTGAAGAACAACCTTTGTATTTTGAGAATATAAACAAAGTTGAATATCAGTCGTTTTAACCTACTCAAATTTGGGACAGAGGCAAGATTACTGCTGTGTTTTGTCATCTTTCAACTATGTTATAGATTTTAGTGTGTGTGTGTGTGTGTGTGTGTGTGTGTACAGGGTTCGAATTATGAGGGGATAATTAAGACTTGAACACCCCTTCCCCCTTTGTGCCTCCTCCCTCTTGCTTTCGAATAAAACTAGTCAACATTTGCCTTCTCTGGTGATGTGGCCTTTACTAAAAGCTTTCCACAAATCACCTGACCCAAGGCCTACTCTTTGGCATTGTACTTGGCCAATCACATCCATTAGTTCTAATGAGTTCCTGGCTACCTGCACGGCCACTTTCGGATTCCACTTCTTTCCTGCTTTTGCGATCGCCACAAAATCATCTCATGTCTCACATTTGCACGTTTAAATTCCTCAACTAAAATTGAGTGGTAACTTCAGTACCACTTTGATGTCTGCTATTTACACTAATGCTAAATTGCTAAAACTACAATTTGCTAATCTTAAAAGCTCACTCAAGTCTTAAAAGCGCGCTGGGAGACTCGCCTATTGGGGTCAGTGGCCATTTCCAGCTGCCCGGTTCGTATCTTGGAAAGTTCGTTAGTATAGGCATTCGTTAGTAGAGGTATATATATATATATATATATATATATATATATATATATATATATGAGCTGTGGCCCTTGGTGGCATTTCTGTAAAGAATTATTCTGTGTCTTTCTGCTTGCTTTGACTTATTATTTAATACAGTGGTAGACTGTGTTAAAGAACACTAGATGGTGTTTTTGCTTCAAAATTACAGCTTCAAAATCATTGTGAGGCTTCATTGACCCTTAATACAGAGAATAGAGCCTCTGTCATTGCTATTCCAGGCTCAGCACTGCAGTAGCTGCACTGTGTATTTTTGGAGGAGGGTCAGAACCCATATTTCCCAAATATTACCTAGTGTTCCTTTAATTGATCCCAGTTATCTGAAGGACTCTTGAGTCTATGTGGGTAAATTAATCACAGTACGATGATGTTTGCTCATGTAATGTTGGTTGTCATCATTATTTTTATTATCATTATTATTATATGCATTTTTAGTTTTTTTGGCAGAAAATCATAAGACCTGACGGGGCTTTTGCTAAGGTCTGGGAAGTGATCATGATTTGGAGCATCATTGTTTCCATTTTTATATTAACATGGGTACTTTTCTTCACCAACAATGAGGAAACAGTCGGTATGTATTTATTTCCTCAGATTTCCATACATTATAAATTTTAGTATATTAATCAACTTCTATTCATTACAGGATTTTACAGTAAAGGTTGGGGTGCTGTTTATCTGGCAGTCAGTTATGGGATAGATATTGTTGCAGCAGCTGATATATTTGTGACACTTCACACTGCAGTTGTGACAAAAGATGGTAATGTTACATAAATGACTATTCCTGTTTATTATATATTGTATAATTTTTATTAATAAAATGATATTAGATGCCTCTTTCACACATGACCTTTGGAGCATTTCTAGAGAAAATCCAGAGTATTGGGTCTGAAGATATCCCGGAGTGGTTATTCACTTGATAATGTGTGTTATGTTTCTTACTGAAACATCTCTTTATTTTCTTTATGTACAGGATATATATCAGATTTATCAAAAATAGCCGAGCACTACAAAGCATCAGGAAATTTGTATTATGATCTCCTTGCTCTGTGTCCTCTGGACTGGATTGCTTTATATGAGGATGAGACAGATTACTGGAGAGTTTTAGGCTATTTCAGATGCAATAGGCTTCTCTGGCTTCGTAAGGTAAAACCTTTAATTTGCATTATTAGAAGAAAGTGTTCCTATAACCCCATTGTTCAGAACAATTTGTGCAGTGAATACACTGTCAAAAGAAGATTTTTGAAAATTCTACTATTTGGGATCAGCAATGAAGAAGACAAACCATGTGGCTGGTTTAAGAAACTTGGCTTTTCATTAACACGCATTCCTACAGACTATAAAGTCTTTAAATTTTACAGAAGTGTTAAGACTGTTAAATTGTAAGAAGCTAACTGTAAAGTTTATAACTGCTTTGCTTGCAATTTCCTTTTTGTAGTGTGCTTGCATTAGGTGGTGGGCCAAGTCTTATCTTTGGCTTTGAATCAGTAGATCCCTAGCTTGTATCAGAGGATAGCCTGTTTTTTCAGATACTTTAGTTTGTCTGTTTCTCAATTTGTGCCTTTTTTAAATGTAGTATTAATGACTGGTGTAAGATATTGTATTACAGATGTATAGATGAAATACATTTGCATCACTAACACAGCAACATGCAAGCCAATACAAAATAAAACATGCATGCAGTTTGGAGTACAACTTAGTAAATTGTGAGAACAAATTAAGTGAATGTGGCCATTCACATCCACACAAAATTTGTGAATTATGGGAATTAATAAAGAAAATTATAAATCATTCCCTTAAAATATTTCCTCCTTTCTACCCACTCCCGTGCGAAATTAAAACTAACTGCTAACTTTCTGTAACTACAATGATAGTTAATGTGAATATGCCTATATCATTTGTTATTTAATTTGTATTGTCATCTGAAAACACAGTATTTTTTTTTCAATCTTGAATTTTTTTCATTCATTCATTATCTGTAACCGCTTATCCAGTTCAGGGTCGTGGTGGGTCCAGAGCCTACCTGGAATCATTGGGCACAAGGCGGGAATACCCCCTGTAAGGGGGCCAGTCTTGAATTTATAATTTTCTTTTCATATATTTTACAATAAATTATTTTTGATTCTGATTTCAGATTTATCTATATTTTAATGCAAAAGAAAATGACATGAAAAAGAATGTATTCAAGCAAAGGACAGCAAAATGCATTTTTCTGTTGATTTTTTCTGTGCATTGTTGCTCTGGAATACTATACGTTTCTGCATGTAACGTTTTTCGGTAAGTCTAGATCTATTTAGGGCTCACTGTTAAAACGCGCATGCAGATTTAATCCATTATTGTCTTTTCTGTCTAAGATGTGATGAGAATTCATGGGCCTGGAATTCAGGTCTGAAAACTGCTCAATGCAATTTTTATCATTACATGTATGCTGCATACTTTAGCACCACAACAATGACAACTGGTAAGAAGTGAACTATTCATGTAACTATTACTTACTTGTTTTGTGATAACAGTTTTAGCAGATAATAAAAATTAGCATCTTCCTGTAAAAAAAAGCTATTGAAATTTTAATGCTTGAAATTATGTTGGTTTGTGTTAATAGCATTTTAGATGTGTAATTTAATTTACTTCATTTTTACAGAACATTTGCTTGTTATTGCTATTGCTGTCAATTTTGTTATGCTAATTAATTGTTTTACCAAATTTGGTCACACATTTTTAGTGTAGTGGCAAATTTGCGGTTTTATTTATACTAAAATATGTCTTAAATATCATAACTCTCTTGCTTTCTCGCATGCACACATAGGAACACTCACACAGTTTCTGTGTGAGCGAGGAGCTGTTGTAGTGTTAATTTTCTCTATTAAAGCTTCTGTGCCCAATGCTAAAGCTCTCCTAAGATTCTAATCCAAAACTCATCAAAGCTATACTGAGATGTTATAAAAAAGACAGTTTGTCAGTTATATAACACTACATATTGTACTAGCATTGTAAATTAATTGTTGTGATTATATATATATATATATACTGTGTTACTGTGATACATTTATTCTATATTTAATTATCCATTATTAAAAGCTTCAGTCTTTAGAAGAGTAAATGCGATTAATCGCATTTGATTTCAAAATGTGTGATTAATTAGGTAATTTTTTTTATCAACAGCACCTTGTACTTTCACACTTTATATAAATATTTGTTTTTGCAGGATATGGTGACATAGTCCCCAGCACAATGATTGAACGCCTTGCCTCAGTGATTGTTGCATTTATTGGCCTATTTGTCTTTAACTTCATTATCAGTCAAATCTATGCTACTCTCAGCAGTAAAAATGCAGCCAGGTACACACTCCTACCATATGAATGAGACTCGTTTAAGTCAGATTTTGACTTGTGAAAAATGAAAAGCATTTGTATATATACATAACGTTTTTTTTTTTTTTGTATTTTGTAATGAAAAATTTTATTACAAAATACAAAAAATTTTACAAAGTTCTGTTTCAGCATTGCAACATATATTAACTGACAACAAATAAAGCCAAAGAAGTAATACTTTTCTATCATTCCTGGTGAAACTTTATAGTCATAACAAAGGTTACATGATATTTACTTACACCCATCATGACAACTGACATTTAATAAATGCCTTTGAAAACTATTCCAACAATTTAGCTTTGATTAGAAAAGTTGCCTTTTTCATTTTCAATTTAGCAACTTATTATGCCAACTATAGATTGTCAGATTGTTGTATGTCAGTTGTCATAAAAGGCATTTGATGGTGTATTTTGCCATTATGAACAATACCCTATAATAAAGTTTATCATGTTTTTCTCTTTTTAAACATTTTATTTATTATCATTTACAGTATGAATTTCCTGTGTATTCCCCACAAATTATACATGGGTAATGATTGTTAATAATAAAAAAAAATTGTTAATTTATTTATACTCAGGATGGATTTCCAGCATCTCATTTCAGCAACGCGTCTTTTCATGGAACAACATGATCTGAGTGTGTCTTTACAGACAAGAGTAATAGAGTACATGAGACTCTTATGGACAAAATACCAGTAACAATCTTGTTTATTTATTAATTATTATTATTATTATTATTATTATTATTATTATTATTATTTGTTTATATAAATGGATTTAGATATTAATTTTATAAATGCTTAAAACCTTTGCGTAGTGTTGTTTGTGCTTGCCATCACATCAGGGGTGAAGCATATCCAGGAGGACCGTTTTTAATGTATGATTTGCCACTTGAAATACAGCGGACTGTTCTAATGAATGAAAGAGGGGGGCTACTATTAAAGGTCAGTCTCACATTTGAACAAACATGTGCACTGTTATGATTTCACTATTCCACAACTTCACAGATGTTAACTTATTAGTAGGAAATGTAAATTAGTTCTTTATGTCTGAATAATCATGGACAATTATTCTAACATAAACATTCAGAAATCTGCATCATCAGCAAATTCTAGACAGATAAGGAAGAAATTAAATTTGTTATTATGAGTTTTAAAAAGTTGAATAAATCCTTTAACATATGTTTTGGTGTCTAGCTTGTACTATTGCAATATACATTTTAAAAGATGAAATTGAATAAAGTAAAAGTAGTTATGTCACATTTATTTCTGACACTGCAATGCGATTGGCTGAGAACCTAGCAATGATGCCAGGTCTTAGAAGATAGCAGTGGGGTGCGTAGACTTTTTCAAACAACATGGACCCTGTTTGTTTTCCGTTCGTACTAATTTTAAACAGATTGAAGATTTATAGTGCAATGGACCCGTTATCCGCTTTCTGATTTGAAAACAAAAGAAAATTGCAAATAAATAAATATAGGGAAGACATCTGTGTGGTTTCTGTTGCTGTAGCAGGACGACTCTGGAACCATACTTCAGAATATTCACTTTTAACTTGAACAGAGCGAACTTGGTATCATTAACACATGTATCATAAATCATTATGATCTGGACCCTTTGAACCATGACATTTTATTAAATCTATCTGTTTATCTCTGGCTCTGGCACTGTCCTGATTTTGGCAGAGAGAAGTTCTGAATAACGCCGCCTTGGTTCTCATGAAAACTGGTACAACCATGGTTCGGTTCGCTGGGGAGAACCAAGGTTTAAAAAATCCTAACCACTAGTTTAAGATCCAGCGTTGATAAACATAGCATTTCCTTTTCTGTATTCTTTATCTTAAAACCTAATAATAAACAGCAATAATTAACTGTGGAATAATCGCAATAATAAACTTGAGGTTAGTGCTATAATGTGACATATTGGCACTGGTGCAATGATCTTCACGATTGCAGCAGACCAGTGCAAATATCTTACAGTAAAATTATTACTTAATTATGAACTGGATTGGGGCCTTGTTGTGGCAGAGGGGCTTGTGTGGTTTCATGACTTCCAGGGCTATGTGGTCGGGAGCTGTTAGCTCCCAGTAGGGTCTCCCATGGCGAACAGGTCTGAAGTGAAGATCAAGACAAACATGATACAAGAAGCATCCCTATGAGTACAACAGTTATAACTAAGTGTACCCTGCTCGGGAGAGGGTTATCCTGACCTACCCCTGGAGCCAGGCCTAGGGGTATTGTTCAAAGGCGAGTGCCTGGTGGCTGGGCAGCACAAGTAACCTGTCCGGGCTCAGCCCAAAAAGGCAACGCAGGGAGATCATGTGGGCTTACCATCCGCAAGATCCAGAGTAGGGGTGCGGTGCAATGCCCATTGGGCATAGAGCGGGGACAGAGGGTCCCTTGACATCATGGAGCTTGGAAGGGAAACTGGCTCTTGGTACGTGGAATGTAACCTCACTCAGAGGTAAAGAACCAGAGCTGGTGTGTGAGGTTGAAAGATACCAGCTAGATATATTTAGGCTCACCTCTACACACAGTGTGGGTTCTGGAAAAAAACTTCTCGATAGGTGTGTGTGCGTATGCACTGAACAGCAGCTTACAGCATTCAGCTTTCTTGGAGGTAATGAGTGGAGTTCTAGAGAGAATTCCATGCACTGACTCTATTGTTTTGCTGGGGGACTTCAATACTCACATTGGCAATTACTGGGAAACTTGGAGAAGAGTGATTGGGAGGAATGGCCTGCCTGATCTGAACCAAGGGGATGAAGGAGGCTTATTGGGCTTAGCTGGCTCTGGGAACTTCAGATTCTACAAATGGGTACTGGCAGGTGAAAAAGGCTGCAGCTGTGTGGATTTTGGAGAAGGTGTATAACCGTGTTCCTCAAGAGGTTCTGTTGGAGGTGCTTTGTTAGTATGGGGTGCCAGGGTTGCTTTTGCCAGCCGTACAGTACTTGTACTCACAGAGTTTGAGTTGTGCTTGCATCCTCAGCAGTAAGTCAAATTTGTTCAGGGCGTTGGACTCCATCAGGGCTGTGCTTTGTCTCCACTCCTCTTCCTGATATTCATGGATAGGGTGGTGAGGCGTAGCTTGGGAGAGGAAGGTTTCCGTTGAGGGTCTCGGAGATGGCATCTCTGCTTTTTGCGGATGATGATGTTCTTCTGGCTTCTTTGCATGGAGGCCTCCAGCATTCACTTGAGCAGTTTGCAGCCGAGTGTGAAGCAGTCGGTATGCGGATCAGCGCTTCCAAGTCTGAGTCCATGGAAACAGATGGCAGTTGAGGTGGTTCGGGCATCTGGTAAGGATGCCTCCTGGATGCCTCCCACTGGAGATATACCAGGCACGTCCAACTGGAAAGAGGTCCCGGGGTAGATTATATCTCCTGGCTGGCCTGGGGATCCCCAGGAGGAGCTGATGGAAGTTGCAAGGGACAGAGACATCTGGGCTTCTTTGTTCACCCTGTTGCCACCGCGACCCTGGATGGATAAGCGGAAGAGATGATGATGATGATGATGATGATGATGATATGAACTTGAAATTTGATTATACGTTTGAATACTGTTGCACTGTATGTATTCTAGATTATTGTGATGTTTTGTTTTCAGTATTTTATATTAGTATAACATTTTAAAATGTTATTTCTTACATTTGACAGATCCCTTATTTTGAATACACTGAACAAGCTTTTATAGAAGATCTTGCTTCATCTTCAGTGCTGTATTATTTTCCAAGAGGGGAAATCGTCCAATACAGTGGAACCATAACACGAGAGCTTTTTTTTGTCCGAAGAGGAACTTGTCAGGTTAACACCAGAAATGATTATGTGGCTTAAAGGAACACTGGGTAAAATTGGTATTTTTGCTCCTGGGCTTCCCCCTACAGTTGTAGAGTAAAATTAATTTATCCAACATTGTTTTGAAATCAAGGGAACGGGGTCCAAAAGTTACATAGTGAAGTTTCTGCAGTGTAAAGCCCAGAATAGTAATGGCAGGGGCATTCACAATGATTTCAAAGCTGTAAAATTAAGGTAAAGATACTATCTAGTGTTCTTTTAATAGCTGCTTTTTTTGCTCAACACTGTTTCTATGCTTTGTCGAGTCATTTCTATTTACATTTTGATCAAAATGACATTCTCTAAAGAAATCGTAGTTCTTTACATTAAAAAAAAACTACATGTTTGGAAATGTGATGAAAAGCTAAGGTGCTTCTGGAAGAAAATCTCAAAAATGTCAGAATGTTGTTTTAATACTGTCACCCTAAGGAACACAAGTCCCCACAAATAAAATAAAATGTGACCATGTCCACAGAAAACCATAAATATGGCCACATGCAGTGGCCAGTGACGACTATGGAACACAGTAGGAACTTTAGGTCTAGGTTGATATCCACATTGACGTGTTAATTTGTGACACATTTATATCTATTACTTTTACTGCCACATAGGCAATACTCACTAAATGGCACCACTTTCCATAAAGCAAGGTGTTTCGCCATGAGTTCAACTGGCATTCAGGAACCTTGTCTTATGGAACTGTAGTACATTGTTGAAAATTGAAGAGGCAGTGTTTTCTTATTATGCTCCAAATTCTGGAATTAAGCACCTAGAAGGTCTAAGAGCACCACTGATTACACAACTGATTCAGGTTTTTTAAAAATTAGACTGAACTCCATCTTTTCTGTTTATCATTTAATTAGTTTCATGAATGTTTGTATTATGGCAGTGCAAAGAGGTGGTTGGATGGTGTAGTAAAAAAAACAAAAACAAAAAAAAAACAACTGCATAAAAGTAAGAGTACAGAGTAAATATGGTGAAAATGAGAACAGAAAAGAAACAGTACCAAATGAAAATAGTTACAAACCGTAGCTTCAGTTTCTCAATCCTGGGCACTGATACCAGTTGTTCTGAGCAAGGCTGTTAAATTGGTGCTGTTTTGTTTGATCCTAGTGGTCTTTGGTCAAACACTGTCACAGAAGTTTTATTAAGACCCCAGAGAACTGTGTTAATTTCTGGAAAAGTGTATAATATATTCCATTTAAACTTCACCTAAACATGTCATAACAGAGGAATCCAAGAAGGCCATTAGCTGAAAATATTTCAGAAACTGTAAAAGCTTTTCTTGTTGCAGATTTTAAATGAAGATTTGTCAGAAATTGTTGGCCTTTATGGAGAGGGAATGTACTTTGGAGAGGTAATATTTAAATAACTTTTTTCACACTTTAAGTGGGCAAAATATATTTTAGGCTACATTCACACAGCAGGTTAAAGTGGCCCAAATCTTATTTCGTGACTAAATCAGATTTTTATTATTTTTATCCCCCTGCTGTTTACACATAATGTGACCTATATTTGAACAGACCTTGTCTGAACAGATCATGCTCCTAAACTAACCTGCATGCGTGAAGGACAATGCTTCAGGCACTGACCAGAAGGAAATGTCTGTCTGTTTCATACATATACTTTTGATTTTGAAATGAAGGAATAGGACTGGACTGGTGTTTTACAACACCATGCTTTTCTCATGCTTTTATTTCAAATGAGCTATTAATTAATGAATATTAATTAAAGTGTGTAAAGAATATTAAAACATGAATGGGTGTTTCTTTCACTCTAAGCTCACATTTCCCAGGTCTCTCATGAACATGAGATCTCCAAAGAGAACTAGACGAGTGCAGACACAAGTTTAATATTTTCTTGATCCACATTTATACAGTTTCATAACAACATGAACAATAAAAAAACTGATATAGCACTACTAAAAAAGAAACTCTTCTATAGTTTGTTTTATAAAAAACCTTTATACAAATTTCCGCAAATTTTAATTTTCTCTTAAATGAGAGACAGGAACCTGGATTAAGGAGTTTATCTCTTTTTAAACATTTCCCAGTATTTTTTTACAAAACGAAAATGCATTTTCTCCTGGCCATTTCCATGTCCTAAA
This sequence comes from Hoplias malabaricus, assembly GCF_029633855.1. NCBI lineage: Eukaryota > Metazoa > Chordata > Actinopteri > Characiformes > Erythrinidae > Hoplias > Hoplias malabaricus. The sequence goes on along the minus strand of NC_089814.1, from coordinate 18,320,087 downwards.
AACCTCAAATTAAAATGAAAAATGCTTTGGACTGTAGTCTGGAGATCATTCTCAGTGCCTGGAGTGACATAAATGTTGCATGAATTTCCATCTGGCCTTTCAGACAGAGTTGCATTGCCACAGATCAAATATGGATCGGATCTTAATACCACATATGACAGTGGCCCAAATCTGATTTCAGATTCAATGCGATTTGTGCTGTTCACACAGCAACACAAATGACACATCTGTGCCACATATGATGAAACAGATTGGATTAGGGCCACTTTTACCTGCTGTGTGAACACAGACTTAAGGTTTTGTAGGATGTTCATTTTGCTTTGCGATCAGTGTATAGTTTGTGCTCTGATGCGGCAAGTAATGGATATTACTTATGTTGACCAGAAATTGCTTTGAAGGTATGTTAGTTGCTTTGTAATGATGTTAGTCTCTCTCTCTCTCTCTCTCTCTCTCTCTGTATGTGTGTGTGTGTGTGTGTGTGTGTGTGTGTGTGTGTGTGTGTGCATTTATCCTGGATGCTTTAGGCAAGTTTTTTGTTTGGAATACAAGCGTTAATGACAGTACGAGCCAAGACCTACTGTGAAATCTTGGTCCTTGATTTTAAAAATGTTAAACCCATTCTGAAGAATTATCCAGTCATAAAGAGGTAATCCACATCTTATTCACAGGGAAAGTTAGATGTGGGACACAGATTAAAAAAAAAAAAGTAACAGGGTTGTCATTCTTGTATGTTTTGTTATTCTAGCCAAATTGAGGAACTTCGGAACAAAGATTATTACTTCAGTTTAGTAGAAAAGGTGAAAAACATGATGACAAATGTTTCTTTCAAAAAGTCCAAATGTTGTAAGTATTTTACAATATATTTCTAAGGCTAATTGTATATGACATTGATATACAGTCCCACTGTATGACTGTGTATACTGAAGTATTACAATCAATCCCACTGTACAAACCTGGTAGATGTTGAAGATTTAGGAAATTTTCCAATTTATGCTGGTGCAGAGGAAGAAACTAGTCAAGAAAAACTACACAAAATGAACAAGACAAACTTTCTGCCTCAAAGACCAAGGTACCATTGGTTAAGTGTTTTTAAATGTTTATGCTTAGTTTATCATTTTGTTAAATCATGATTCAATTTTTCTAATTATAACTGATCTAACCCCTTAAATGAATAGCATACATGACGTTCTTATATAATCTATCTATATAACTCAAAGTTTTTGACATTTTTTTTCACCAAATATCTGCTATTGTAAATCTAAGATTCTGTGGACATTTTGATTCCATAAGCTTGTGATTTATTATAATAATAACCATACGTTGCTATATAGAAGGCTTATAACATCTATTTATAAGAATGAAGAAAATGGTGTGGTATATTTTTTATTCTAATTTAAATTTAAATTTTTGTTTCCAAAATGTAATTTTTACACTAAAACTGTTAAGTCATTTTTATATATAAAATGAAAGTTATTATACCATCTTCATTGTATCAAGTAATTGCACATTTTGAATGACAATGTAAACTCAAATATTTTTAGCATTTAGTACTTAACTTTAGCTGTAACATTTATGTACATGCATATGTATTGTTTTCTTTTACAGACCTTTGAAAGAGCAGCTTGAACACTTTTTCTTTTCATCGTGCCTGTCAGTCATATTAATGCGGTAAGATACATGTGGTTGGTGTATAGAATGCATTATTAAAATAATTTTTTCTTCTTGTTTTAAGCAAAGAGGAGTAAGATATGTATAAAACGTTCCAGGAGTTATTTATTGAAGCCTTCTGTAAATAGATTGTATGTCTATGTCACATTTGGTGACAGCGTTTATGCTTGATCAGTTATTTAACAATTTTGAACTTTAGGAATTTAGGTGTAAATATGCTTAGTCCACTGGTGTGCTTTCATTCTAAAATATCTTCTTTTGTTCTCTTTCAGAAATGCCATTCTGCCCAGCAGTCGACTTTACGAAAAGTGGGAAATTTTTCGTGTAATTTTAGCTGTTACTGTCAGCATAATTTCTTCTCTACTTTTTGCGTTTTTACATTACAAATTTGAGATTTGGATTATTTCTTACATTCTCCTTGTTGCTTGCTGGGTAGACATATACATCCGCTTTCATTTGGCATTTTATAAAGACACCTGCCTCATATTTGACACACTAGAAACATCAAGACATTATATCACAACTGCGTTTCTTTTGGATTTAATAAGTTGCTTTCCTTGGGAATTTTTTCTTATGATGTTCTCAGACATTGAAAATGGATTTTATGGTAACAATGAAATATTACATTTGTATGCCTACATGAGAGCCCCCCATATTTTGCAGCTGTATCGTGTTCCCCTTGCATTTTCATTTTGGCAGTCAGGAAATGCAGCAGGAAAAAACATATTTACTTTTCTGCAGTTTTTTTTGTATAGTATGTTTTTTCTGCACTTCAGTACCTGCATCATTTTTGCATCAGTGTGCCCTGCAGCAGACATTTATGGTGACACCACTAAGTACCTGTTTCCTGTTATTAAACACAACTGTACGCAGTTATCATGGGTGTCACACATGGACAACGTATTTGAAATGAATTATGGTATGTATAAGAAAATTTAGACATTATGGTTAGATGTTAAGAGTGGCTTGAACCCTGACTGATGGCCACAAAATTATATTAAACATGTAATGTAGTAAAAACAATAAAACCATGTTTATTGTATTTGTAAATATTGTAAATGTTTGTATTCAGATTTTATATTGGAAATAGAAAAAAAACTCTTAATATTTAGTCAAAAAAAAAAAAAATAACTGTGTTGGCCACTTTGGTTCTTATAGCTGGTAGATGTTATGTAATGTTGTTAGTGATGGATAATTATGAATTTCTGAAAATGGTCAGCAGTGTTTTTTATTATTAAAAAAAAAATCTCTTCAGATGGTCTTGCAGAAATGTGGTCAGTGGCAACAGGCAATGGACACTGTGTTTATGCCTTGAATGTGTTAAATGTGTTAATATACTAATATACTAAGTATTTATTGTATTCTTTCAGCCACTAACACATTTTTTGAGCTGTATTCTATAAGCTTATACTTTGCTACAGCAACTGTGTGTGGTTTTGGATTTGGAGACCTTCATCCATACTTGTTTTATATGGTAAGGTCATGTTGTCAAATATGAAAAAAATATTATCTCAAATATAAAACAACATAATATTCAAACTTTTTTTTGTAGAATAAGTCATATTTTATGGAATATTGTTTTAATGCCATCATAATGAAATCCTGTGCCTGATTGGACCATATTTTTTCTCTAGACCTATCGGGTGGTGGGTCCACGTGGCCCTTTACATTGCCTTTTTGGGCTAAGCCCAATTGGCTAACATGGGCTTTCTAGCCATCATGCACTCAATGTTGTACACTACCCCTAAGTCTGGTTCCAGGGATTGGTCATGGTCAAGATTGAGTTTTGATATTGGGGTGGGGGGCATATTTGCTGAGTCAAAGTACACAAAATATTAGCTAGCTATAAGCCGATTGATTCCTATGCAGATAAGGCAGTAATGGTGTGGAACAGCATATGATTAACATTAATATTAGACAGTGAGGTTGTGTCCCAGACAACATACTATAGAACTATACATACAGAAATATATATATATATATATATATATATATATATATATATATATATATATATATATATATATACACACTATTTATTGCACCAGTATGCAGTTTGGGACACAACCCGAGACTAACGTTAACTTGCTATGTGTTTAGAGTGCTTTCTCACAACCTTTCATAACTGTAATTAGCTGTCATTGTTATCTGTTGTGCTTTCGTTACTGGCCTCAAGCCCAGAGCTGGTAAAAAATTACTTTATAAACCAGACTCTCTGATAAGGTGAATTGGAAGCCAGTGAAGCTGATAAATTGTAGCAGATTTATATTTGAACAGGCACCTTAATGAAGGCTGAAAGAAACACAAACATTTCTTGCATGTCATGTACTTCTCTGATATTTATCTCACACTGTCTGATCAGTCATTGTGTTTTCAGTAGCTTTTCCGCTCATACGTATTTCCTCTTATCGCTGTTTTAATAGAAAATTGTCATGATCTTCATCATGATAGTGGGAGCACTATATTGTGGCTTGTTATCAGGTGCTCTGGCAGCCATGTTGGCCAATGCTGATGCAACAAGAACTGCCTTTACAGAAAAAATGGAGAGCATTAAATTGTTCTTGAAGGTATAAATCTTGTAATATTTCAATTATTACTTTCAATATAAAAGTATAAGAGCTTTTGCTTCATCGTGTATTATGTGTGTGTGTGTGTGTGTGTGTATATATATATATATATATATATATATATATATATATATATATATATATATATATAATATAAACTTTTTTTTCCATGTGTGAAACAGAGCAATAACATAACAGGCGACTTGTACAATAATACCTTGCAATTTTATGCATTCATATGGATACGTACTAAAGGAATTGATCAAGACACAATTTTTAAGTACTTACCATCATCTCTTCTTGGTGATATATCAACTATTATTTATGCTGAAGTAATAACAAAGGTAGGATGGATTATTAATTTTTAAGCACAGCCAGAATCAATTGCAATTTCCTTTTTTTTCCTAATGCTTTATCTTTTTTTTTTTTTTTTGCCCCAGGCATTCGGACTAAACATGAAGAGAAGATTACAAACAGAAGAGTCAGTGGACCAGGAGTTGACATGCCTGGAGAGGAATTTATCAGGAAAGCTTGATGTAATACCAAAATTAACTATTAATTACCTGTAATTTTTAATTTTTTTTTTGTGCATGTGGGGAACTATATTCCAGATTTTATATATATTAGTGCTGAGTGATATGAGTGCAAATCAATATCACAATTAATTGTACATTTTACCACGATTACGATTAATGAATGATTTTGAGGAATGAGACTTGGTGGGTAGGTTTAATGTGGAGACATACTTGTGATTTAAGCATGTAACATAAGCAAGCATGGACCTTATTACTGTACCTGACTAACTATAAAAAGTTCTGTGGTGCGTGATTTCCATTTTGACAGATTCTGTTGTGTTGTTAGCATCTTTGCAAGTGAAGTATGCCTCGTAGAAGAGTTTGAAAGCAATTTGAACAGTTGGAAGATTTAGACATGGGTCATATTGTAGAGCTATGTGAAGCCATATGGTGTTATCAATGTATTTTAAAGACCATACCACTTGTGCTGTTGGCAGCTGTGGATAGAAAAGGCTGGCATTAATGACATGAAGTACCAGTAACATGAACATAGTGTATGAATTTAATGTTTTATTTAATAAGACTGCAGTTTACCAGGTTTGAAAGAAACTAATGGAGTATTAAAATTTAATAATGTAAAAATGTATAACTGTTCTAACAATAATCTCACAAAAATCTCAGTCATTTCCTCCTAAGAAAACCTAAAATGTGATTGAAAATTCAGATTTATATTTTCCTCACGAGCTTGAAATACAGCAAAGATCAGTTTTCACTTTTTTTTTCTTTATAGTTTTCATTGTATGCCATTCTCAATATACTAAATGGTTTTCTGCAGCAACCATTTTTTAAGAAAACCCTGAAAAAAGAGAGTATGGATTATTTGGAAACTGAAGGTGGCTTCATACGAATGTTAGCACAACATTTTCGACGACGCTTTTATAAAGCCAATGATCTGATTTGGGAGAAGGATGAATTTGGCTCAGAGGTAATTGTATATTTTCAAATTGTTTGTCAGAATTTCTCAGAAAACATAAAACAAAAAGTAAAGACATAAACTTTTTTTTTCTTTTTTTCCCTGTTAGATGTATTTTATCCACAAGGGAGAAGTTGAAGTGTTATCACAGAATGAAAAAACTGTTATCATCAAACTGAGGGCTGGACAATATTTTGGGGAAGATAGTTTATTATTTGCCGAACCAAGATCTACTACAATAAAGTAAGTGAACCTTAGAGTTACAGTTGGTGTTTCCATATAATATTTACAACATAATTGTCTGTATAATGTAGAAAATGTTATAAATGTATAATAGTATAGTATAATGTAGTATAGTATAATAATAGTATATTAATGAAAATATTGTTTTTTATTTAACTAATTCATTTAATAGTAGATTATTCTGAAGTAATGCTTATTTATTAAATTAACTAGTTACAGAAAATACACGCAAGTTTCCAGAAAAGATCAGAAACTACAATAAATGCTAAAGGACACACTCACACAATTACATATATTATGAAAATATTTATTTAGCTAATTTCTCTTTAATAAAAAAAAATATTTTGCTGAGAACATCTGATAGCTTACATGTAGTTAGACTCTTTTCTACTAATGGACTTGCATCACAATGTCAGCATTGTATTGAGAAGCAAATAAAAACACTGATGAAAATATATTTGCTTGTTGTAGTGTATTTATAAATGTATTAATTATTTAATGCTTTGTTTTATAGGGCCGCAACAAATTGTGACTTGTATGTGCTATCAAAGAAAGGTCTTGATGAAACCATAAGTTATTATCCTGACATTTGTAACCAAATTAAGGAGGCAGCTGCATTAAAGAAAGATCAATCATATTTGGGAATTTATCAAATGCCAGGGGATACAACTTCTCAACCAGAAAACAAACTTTCCCTGAAAGAGTCTGAATGTAAGTTGAAGTTCAGATATTCAAACCAAACTAAATGTACTGAAATTAATTTGAGGCTTTTGTAGGTAAATTAGGAGAACTTTACACATATATCCTCATGCATTTCCGGTCTTTCATTATTAGCCAAATGTTTATGTAAAAAAAATCTATTAAATGTCTAATAACAATTATAATAAAATAAGTAAAAATAATTTTGCCTTAGTAGAAACTCCTTTTTATAGGTGTGGGGTGGGTTGGTTGGCAGGAGAATAGTTACTAAAAAAAAAGTAACTATGTATTATGAAATTATTTTTCAGCCAATGAGGACTACGAGGATGCAGTGGCATGCCTAGAGGAGATAGAAAGCCCTGCATCATTGCCACTACCTTCACAGAATGTTGAATACTTTTCACATTTCTTGATGAGTGTTCTGGACAGAATGATCCATACACACAACACAACAGTTGGCCCAGAGAACACTATGCGTATTATTTATCAGTACTCATCTTGTCTGCTGATAATAATTAGCTTCTGGGCCATAACATATATGGTAACTATGATGAATTGTATTAAGATTCCAAAAAAAGAATTGTGATGTTAATAAAGTAAAACTCCATAACTAAGCTATACTCCACCACTTAAGCAAAGATATCCTCACTAATGAAATTAGGATGGGCAGGCATTGTTCCAAAATGTTTGCAGGGATTCTACACAAAAAAGGCTTTCACATCAGTTTTAGGGCACAATTGGTAAGATATACATTCTAGATGAAGATAATTTACAATTTTATCCACATTTTCTCAAAAAAAAAAAAACCCTATCCACCAGGTGTAAAAACCCATTTCCAGAAATCTTTGGATTATTGTAAACAGCATGAGAATTTTGGAAAAGTTAAAATAGAAAATTTCTCAACACGTGCCATTGCCAGTAATGTTTCACCATCTACTGTCCAAAATATAGTGAATTGATTTATGGAATCCAAAGCAACCATTGTTGAATGTAAATGACCTTCAAGCTCTCAGAGAGCATTGCATGAGGATCAGTTATGCCACTGTGTTAAGTATAGCCACATAGGGCCGAGAGTCTGTTTCAGAAAACCATTGATACTTATTATAGCCCATTAAAGCAAGCAAGAATAGGCAAAAATTCCACTTGCATATCTGCAACTAATTGATTGATTGATTGACTGGGTGGCTCTGTAAATCTTAGCCTGCAATGGCTAAAATTTTTGATGGATTCTACTCTTTCTTGCAGTGTTTCAGGCATCACTTACCAGAGGCAGACGTTGGACAGTGAAAATATTGGAATCTTTTATTATTATCAGTTAAATGAAGTTTCAAGGAAACTAAAAAAGAGTTTTCTCACTTTTTTTTTAAATGGGGTTGTAATTTCTTGACACTGTATGTACTAAGCCAAGAGGAGAACTTGTGTCTAAATTTAAAATTTTGGAAATTGTACAGTTTTTTAGGCAATTCTAAGGAACGAGAGGTACATTTATGGGTTACTAAAATATGTATGTAAATAGATCAAGTTGATATAGGTTATTGTACTATATTCATAACACATTGCTCATACAAAATTATAATAAACATGAAATTACATTTATGCTCTGAAATAATTACAGAGCATAAATATGCTTCAATTGTTTAATACATTTAAATACAGCCAAAGTGATTCACATGCTTTTGTTATTTTTGCCAGTTATGTTTTTTCCTCTTACTGTAGCCCACAGTTTTTGATCTGGATAAAGGAATTTACTTATTCACTATGATTATAGAGTACTTCCAAATGATTGAGGTAAGTGATAAAAATGTGTTACGATTTTCTATGCCTTTATCTAAACACTGCTTAATAATGAATAATACCATAATCAGAATTAATAATATAATAACCATTTTAGAAACAATTTACCTTTTTTTAACCTGTCTGAAAATAAGAAAATTCTTAAAACATATTTGTTTAAATAAAAAAATCAACCAGGTAAAGCTTAAGATTCAGATAACATAATCCAAGACTACAACCCCTGGCAAAAATTATGGAATCACCAGTCTCTGAGGATGTTCCTTCAGTTGTTTCATTTTGTAGAAAAAAGTAGATCACAGATATGACAAAAAACTAAAGGCATTTAAAATTGCAACTTTCTGGCTTTAAGAAACACTAAAAGAAATCAAGAAAATTAATTGTGGTAGCCAGTAACAGTTAGATTTTTAGAACAAGCACAGGAAATAAATTATGGAATCACTCAATTCTGAGGAAATAATTATGGAATCACCCTGCAAATTTTTATTACAAACACTAACACCTGCATCAGATTAAAGCTGCTTGTTAGTATGTAAAAAGGAGTGATCACACCTTGGAGAGCTGTTGCAACAAGTGGACTGACATGAATCATGGCTCCAACACCAGAGATGTCAATTGAAACAAAGGAAAGGATTATCAAACTCCTTAAAGAGGGTAAATCATCATGCAGTGTTGCACAAGATGTTGGTTGTTCACAGTCAGCTGTGTCCAAAACCTGGACCAAGTACAAACAAAATGGGAAGGTGGTTAAAGGCAAGCATACTGGTAGACCAAGGAAGACATCAAAGCGTCAAGACAGAAAACTTGCAATATGAAAGCAATATGCCTTGAAAAAAGAAAATGTACAACAAAACAAATGGGAGGAAACTGGAATCATGGATCTCAATCCAGTTGAAAATCAAAGCTGATTTGGCAACAGCAATCAGAGAAAGCTGGAGCCAGATTGATGAAGAGTACTGTTTGTCATTCATTAAGTCAATGCCTCAGAGACTGCAAGCAGTTATAAAAGCCAGAGGTTGTGCAACAAAGTACTAGTGATGTGTTGGTATGTTATTTTGTTTGTCATGATTCCATAATTTTTTCCTCAGAATTGAGTGATTCCATAATTTATTTCCTGTTCTTGTTCTAAAAATCTAACTGTTACTGGCTACCACAATTATTTTTCTTGATTTCTTTTAGTGTTTCTTAAAGCCAGAAAGTTGCCATTTGAAATGCCTTTAGTTTTTTTTTTGTCATATATGTGATCTGCTTTTATTCTACAACATTAAACAACTGAAGGAACATCCTCAGAGACTGGTGATTCCATACTTTTTGCCAGGGGTTGTATTAGTTGGAGATACAAATTAAAAAGTTCTGTTCCACTGTTGCAGGGGGATAATTTTTGCATGTTCACAAGCAGGACTATGTTTTTTTGTTTCTTCTTTCCTCTTAAGATCCTACTGAAATTCCACATTGGTTATTATGATGATAATGGTTCATACATCTCAGACTATAAATCTGTGTCTCGGCACTACATGAACCGGAAAATAGGATACATCTACGATGTTATTTGCTCCTTTCCATATTCAGCCACCGTCTTGTATCAAATGAATGAAATGGCACCAATGACATTCCTGCCTCTTTTGGTTCATGTCCGGTCTTGTCACCTGTTACGCATTGTAACAGTATTAGTGTTCATGTGGAAGGAAGAGCAGTCAATAACTACAAAGTATGTTCATTTCCAAACATTTATTTTAACCCAGTTTTTAACCCAGTGCTTTTCTGTTTTGCATAGTGTGCACAGCCATTCTAGGTTTGAGATGCAAAATGCCTTTTTGAATGCCCTATGCTTTTTATTATCTCTCTTGTGGTGGCCTTCAAACAAATATTTAAGCAATAATACACTCAAGGTTTGTGCTATAATGTAAGCTATTGGCACAGATCTGCTTGTCTGTTGGCTTTGATTGTGAAGATCAGTAACCAGGGCCTGTATATCATATTATAGCATAAACCTTGAGTTTATTACTGTGATTAAACCACAGTTTAGATTTTAAGATAAAGATTTGTTTATCAACCTTCCACGAGGTAAAGTAGTTCCATTCCATCACACATTCCCTTTTGCCCATTTCAGTGGATCTTGAACTGGTTCTGTTCAGGATTATTTATCCTTGGTTGTACTCCAGGGAGCTGATCCTTTGCACCAGTTTTGATGGGAAAAATGGCTGTGTTATTCAGAGCTGAACCAGTTCCACGTGGATTGAAAATGTTTAGGCACCATACCTGGCTTCTAAGTGTTGGTGTTGTTGCTAGGTTATATGTTGTTTTTGCAGAGTAATACCTGAAGGGCTTTGGTCAGAGTGTAATTATCATGCAATATTGGCACTAGTGGAATGTCTCTCAGTCAATGGGTTCTGAACTAACTGTGATATAGTTTAAATTATATAGCTGTAGAAATCAGGAAAAACTGTGACCTTTGATCTATTCATCTATTTATTTAACTAGTTTAGTTAGTTGCATACACTATAAATTATTTTATTATTATTATTATATATTTTTTTGCAGTCTCATATGCTTCAGGATTATCAAGAACCTGGTGAACACAATATTTTTTGTGCACAGTGTTGCGGTGTGTTTTGTGGCAATTGTGATTTATTCTGGAATCAACACATGGGTGCAAAATCTTGGTAAGTTTCATGTGTTTGTATACAAACCACATTTTCTGACATGCAATGTATATGCAGTAATGTGCATTTAAACCCTATTTTATGATTGAAAATAAAATAAAGGCAACATTTGTGGAAGCTGTGATATTTGATTATTTTCTTAAAAAGTATTTGCCAATTTGTCTCTTTTTTATGTATATTTTTTAATATATAGTGTTTTATATATAGTGACTTACACACCAGTATCACAACTTTACTGGAAAAGGAGTTTCATTGTTCATGCTCAAACATTGTCAGCTTTTGTTTTATAGATGGCTAAAGCTGGCTAAAGTTTTATTCACTGTTTGAATCATCACAGAAACTCATTTGTTACTCAAGTTATTTAGTTTTGTAGCATTTGTTTACTTTCAAATAGTTAATTTAGAGTATGTTCCATCTACAGCAAAAATAAGTGAATATTACCTATCTTTGGAACAGGAGTAGAGCAATATCCTCATCTCAGACTGTTTGTTGTCTAAAACGTCCAGATGCTTTTTTTCCTGCCATGAGCAGAGAGAGAAAACCTAGCTGGACAAGATACTGGGGCTACGTAAAACAAATTAGACCAGACCACGACTCTGAACTGGATAAGCAGTTTCAGACAATGAATGAAAACAAAAAAAAAAGTGTTTTTGATTGAAATTATGAACACTGCATTTAAATCCAAAATAGCTAAGAATTGGTAATTCCTCCATTTTTCTCAGCATAAAAACTGAATTTAAACAATGTTCTCTTTTAATGCACTCATGGTCTAAAATAAAAAAATGAGTTACTGAGACAAGGAAAGTAGACTCTTACCATAACCTGTTGTTTAACATTATTTTCCTCTATTCATCATTTCAATATCTTAGTGATGATTGGGACTGGCCTTTGTGATTGACAATTATACACAGTCTTAACCCCTCCCAGAATAACAGAGGCTGTTACAACATCAAAGAATCAAAGCAATAACTCCCTTTTTAAAATTCTTCATTACAGCTGAAACGTTAAATGAGTTGGTAACCCCAAATTTTTAAGGTTTAATGTAGATTTTCTGAATATTTAGCCTGCATAAAACCTGGCTTATATGTGCAGCTCTAGGAAATGCTTGAAATTATATTATCTCTCTTGTAAAACTTACACAAACTTAAATATTTTTAGAGAAGCAGACTTTCTTCTTCAGTCACATGGCTTCAAAAATATATTTGCATAGTTTTGCATATTCATATACATTCTTTTCTTTTTGTTTTTTAGAGATATATCTGTATCCTGACATTTATAGATATGCTGTGTATTGGACACTGACTACTTACACTACAGCAGGATATGGAGATATTGGTCCGAAAATGTTTGGAGAGGTTATTTTTATCATATTTCTAATGATTCTTTCTAAACTTCATGTGAATTACAATATGGGACACATCTATTCTACACAAACAAACAGGCTGGAACGCCAGGCTACCTATGAGGAGAAACTACAGGTAGTTGTAGCAGTAGAATGACCTCAAATCATATGTATCTACATTGTTTTTCCAGCAATCTATAACCAAAAGCATCTCATATGTGTGACTCTTAATTGCAGTCCATAAAAACCTACATGATGGATCAGAATATTCCATCTCCACTGCAAAATCGTGTCATCCAGTTTTACAACTATAGATGGACACGCACAAAAGGGATAGATTCAGAAACTATGTTCAAAGACCTCTCACACTGTATGAAAGCTGATATATTTTCAAGGTAAATATTGCAATCATTTATAAACTACAATAAGTCATAAAGTATCATAAAAGAAACACTGATGCCTATTTAAGGAGCATGAAATAGTAAATAGTGTAATTAAGTTTATTCTGATGGCGCATTTATTTCTTTATATTGACGTAATTTTTATTGAGTCAGTTATATATTGCCATAGTATCTTGCTTGAACATTAGGGGATTGCCTGTTTGATCCCGGATTGTGCACCAGCCATCTGAGGTCAGCAGTCCAAGAGAGCAGTTTCTCTGCTCTCTTTGGGTCGACAGGATGGCCCTCATTCTCCCTTCATCACATAACATGATGCTAGTCAATGCAGGCATCTTAGCTTGCATAACAGACCTGGTGACAACTGGTGTTTTTCAAGCACATAATAGTGGGGTATTCATGTGGCATTCAAAAGCAAGGAAAGTATTAGGTTCCTCAGAGGAAGCATGTGCTTGTCTCCCATCTCATCTTAGTAGCATGGTGTTATTAGATGAGTCTAAGCAAGCTAATGCCAGAAACTGGCAGGGAATACTGGGGAACCATTGAAGAACATAAAATAGTTTGAATATGGCTGTTAACTACGTTAAGTTTGTCAGCATGAGACAAATAATATATATTTGCATTGGTTTCCTCCCACAATTAAAAAAAAAACATCAGTAGGTGGATTAGTGATTCAAATGTGTCCATAGGTGACAGTATGTGTGTGTGTGTGTTTGATTCGCTGCAATGGACTGATGCCCTATCCTGGCACTGCCATCGTGTCATATTTGTTTTAATTTACATCACTAAATACATTAATTAAATTTATCACTAGTACAACGTCATTACTCATCCAAAATGTATTGTGTTTAGTTAGCTAAATTGGTGCATTACGCTAATGGTTAATGCTATTTTGAGATTTTTGACAGTGAGTTGATCAAATGGGAAAATTAATTTTGACCAACTTGATAATAACAGGTTTTTAGGGAAAATGATTATTTTCTTTGTGTTATATTTGTATTGTGATTTGGATTATTTTGATTCAAAATTAGAATAACCATGAGTCACCTCAAGAAACATGATTTGTTTAATGACCTTTCAAACATCTTTCTACGCCATCTTTCAACCAAAATGATCCTAAGAAGTTACATCTCAGGTAAGAATATACACAGATCCTTAAATATCATTGCTTTCTCTGTGTTTAATGACCACCTGCTGAATTTATAACTCTGTATACCAGGTGAATATATTCAAAGAAAAGGAGATAGAGGTGAAGGCATGCATTTATTAATAATTGGCAAAGTCAAGGTATGTTCAAACCAAGCTGGAACAGAATTTAATGAAGATCTTTCAGCTGGAGCATTACTGGGTGTCTATTTACTACTAAAGCAGGAACTCTGCAGAGATACAGTCGTTGCACAAGACTACGTGGACATATTTTTCCTCTCCAAAGTTTCATTTGATGAAGCTGGTTCATACTATCCTAATGACATGAAAAAACTGCTGGAGAGAGGCTCTAATATAAAGTTGTAGGACTGGATGCACATTTTCACAATGACTAGTTTTTAACTGATAGCAGTAAAAATGTACATTAGTGTTGTTATGAAATTCCATAATGAGATGTTATAAGAGGTTCTTGTTAAGATTTATTTGTACTTAATGTCACCATTTTGGGAAAATGTGCCTTGTATCAAATCCCTGGGTGATTTTAAAAATATTTATTTATTTTGTATTTATTTTGTTATTTTGTTATGCTTTCAGAAGGTTAACAACAAATACTAAAATAAATTTTACTTCCAATATATTCTAAAGCTTTATGTCATTATGTTTATGGCATTTTTTTCCGTCTTGTTGCTCCACAGCAAAATGCCTTGCCCCTGAAATTGTTTATTGAAATAACAAGCTCACGTATGAACATTCTTAATGATATTATCACATGTACAGGGTGGGCCATTTATATGGATACACCTTAATAAAATAGGAATGGTTGGTGATATTCCTGTTTGTGGCACATTAGTAAATGGAAGGGGGGGGGGGGGTCTTTTCAAAATGGGTGGTGACCATGGTGGCCATTTTGAAGTCGGCCATTTTGGATCCAACTTTTGTTTTTTCAATGGGAAGAGGGTCATGTGACACATCAAACGTATTGGGAATTTCACAAGAAATACAATGGTGTGCTTGGTTACTTTATTCTTTAATGAGCTATTTACAAGTTTCTGACCTCTTATAAAATGTGTTCAAAGTGCTCTTCACACACTGATAGCAACACTGCAGGAGAAATGCTAGCACAAGCTTCCAGTATCTGTAGTTTCAAGTGCTGCACATCTTGATGGTATGGTGTGGTATATGGGGTACAAAGATAGTGGGGCCATTCTTCATCAATGGAAACCCCAAGGCCACTGGATACGCGGAATTGCTACATGATGATGTGTTTTCCTCTTTATGCACTGAAGCTGGCACGTTCCCTGAGTTTTTCCAGCAAGATGGTGCACCACCACATTATGGGTGTCAGTTCAGAGCATTCCTAGATGAACAGGTTCCTGGAAAGTGGATTGGTCATCGTGGGCTAGTTGAATGGCCCCCAAGATCTCCCGATCTGACCCCCTTAGACTTTTATCTTTGGGGTCATCTGAAGGCAAAAATTGGATCCAAAATGGCTGGCTTCAAAATGGCCACCATGGTCACCACCCATCTTGAAAAGTTTCCTCCCTCCCATATACTAATGTGCGACAAACAGGAAGTTAATATCACCAACCATTCCTATGTTATTAAGGTGTATCCATATAAATGGCCCACCCTGTATTTTAAGGTATTGTGCAAAACAAATTTTTGATCCAACAGTTGTCTCATTTAGGTTGGTAGGGGCCAGTGATATTAAGTTCTGAAAAATATCCACAATATTAAAACCACTGGCAGGTGACAGGAATGACATTATCTTGTAACTGTGCCAACTGTAAAAAGGTGCAATATATCAGTGAGCAAGTGAACAGTCAAATCTTGAATTGTTGGAAGCAAAAGAAATCATAGCTAGTTGAAGACCAAAGACCAACATGTGGGAAGACGACTGGGTCAGAGCTTCTTCAAAACAGGATATTTTTGTGGGGTGTTCTCAGTATACAGTGGTTAATACCTATCACAGTCTGTTAAAGGAGCAACATGGTTATAATGGCTGCCTAAGACAGATGTGATAAAGCTGTGACTCACAACACTGCCAGGGTAAAAAAAATCTCTTAAAATTTGTATTATACACACTTGTAGAACAGCTGAAGCAATGAAAATGATTACATGGCAGACATATGCTGCTGTTTGTTTTAGGAAGTCTTATTTCCCATAACCTTTGATTGACTTGTAATTCTTGTGTGACATTCAATCATCTGTTCAAATCCCTTTGTGTCCTCACGCCTGTCAGCTTTGTGCACTGTGTCCTAAAGTGTGCCCTATTCACTATATAGTACACTATATTGGTTTGCTGCCATTTTGTAATATTGTCCAAAAACATAGCGGACTATTTGCAGTACACTCAAACAATCCCACAATGCACTGCAAAAAGTAGTGTACAGTTCATGTACACTAGCACTACCCATAATCCTTACCATTGTTTGGTAGAAAACTGCATGAGGTGATGTCTAAAATAGTTCAATACTCTCCCGAATTTAGTCCCCTGTAATAGTACACTATAGAGTGGCTGATATAGGGAATAGTGAATAGGGCGCCATTTCTGACACAAGGCTGGTTGTTCATTGCATGAGAAGCTGATCAGAAAGTAACATGACTGACCAAAGGATATTCCCACTGAAAACAGCAAGATCACTGAGTCCAGTTTACATATACTGTAAATGCACTAACTTAGCCTCACTGTCAGGATTCTGCCAGTTGTGTTCTGATTGGCTCTGCCACTGGTCTGATTTGAATAGTAAAGACTGCTTCCTTCTTTCATGTCAAAATTGCAGGCTTGTGATTGGCCTTTTTGAAAGTCAGTTCGATTTATTTTCCTGCAGTAGTAGGTGGTGCTGGGCCATGTTAATTTTGAAAGAGTCTGGCGATACGAAACCAGTCAGTACCAGTTCATCTGCTTGAATCTGCTTTGATCCAGTGCTCCGATAGTATCCTCTGTATGTATGTACATTATGTTCTTTATAAAGTGTTAAATATTATACAAAACAAAATGTTTTGAAATAATTGTGTGGTTATATTGCACTTTTTATTAAGAGACATTATGTATATAGAGAGACTGTACAGCTGATATTAACCTCATTTCTTACAGTAATAACTTTTGAACTTGTACTACTTTCCACAAAATACCCCAGCATATAAACATAACAAAAACATTCACATTTTATATATATTTTACAATAAGGATGATGTTATAAACAAAGAAAGCTTTCAACAGGAGAATTAGTTAAAGGAAGAAAAAAATCTGAGAAACCAACAAAACTGTTTTAAAGTCTGGACAGCACTGTTCTTCAAAAAAAAAAAAAAAGACTCAATTTTAGACTGCCATATTTGGGATGGACTGTCTATTCATTCTTTTAATACATTTATGTACCCACTTTATCCAGTACAGAGTGTCAGTGGGGCTGGAGCCTACAAAGACTCATTGCTCATGTTTTTTTCAACATGCCCTGGACTGAGTGCCACTCTTATCACAGGGCATCTCCTTAAACACTCACTTTGTATGGCCAGGCCACTTACCAACATGTGTGGATTGTGAGAGCAGGCAATATTTAATTGAATATCTGTGATATTTTATAATAGAGCTCCTGAACTTGTGGTCTAGTCTGTTAAGGTGTGAGTTTAACCTGACATGCATTTTGGCAAAAATATATATGTGAACCTGTCTCTGAATTCTGAAAAACAGTTCAAATCTCAGAGGTATGTGTTTAGATTTGGTGGCAACTAAGCAGCTTTACAAATTAATATCACATTAACAACTTTAAATTAATAATAATTTTGAGAGTTTTACTGATGAAAATTTAATACAAAATATACATCATTCACATCCTTGGAATAATGGAGGCTACCAGCAAATGTAAAACAGCTGAAGCCAGTGACCTTCCTGAGCCAGTCTGATTCATAAATCTTGATTACATGACATTAAATCTGCATCTCCAACCACCTGTCATACTATACTAATGAATACACCTCTTAATGCAGTGTACTATTTTTGGGATGCAGTTTATTATGTGGTCCTAGAGACTGATCCAGACTGCCATCACAGTGTGACCTTTTCATATACTGTTGCTGTCCAGTTAAAAAAAGTATCTTCATCTTTGTCAATTTTCAGTTTACCATATCATTTGAACACAGCATCTGCCTTTAACAGTGTGAAAATTTCATCATAAAAGGACAAATATAAATGCTCCAAAATTACTTGAAATAAAACCTATTTATCTTGACTTCCACTGAATTTTTTTCTTCTATTTTAATTTGCTAATTTGGAGATACATATTTTACTTCGGACAACAACAATATATATATATATATTTTTTTTAAATAGCAAGGCTGACCTACTCTTCAGCTGTGAAATACATTTTGGCAGTGGTCTATAATGTTATGTCCAGCATCACAACAACACTAGGGCAAATAGATATAGGATATGTATATGCACGTCCCTTGATACTTATGGTGACATATTAAAACTAAATATATGTAGCTAAGCTAAGTATGTGTAGCTGCTGTAGTCTTAGTCCAGGGTGTAAATGTTCTCTTCCACCGGTCTCCTGGTCCGTATTTCATAAATGATATGCCTTGGCTCATTGGAAAAGCTAAAACAAGAATATTGTTTTAGTATTTTTTACACACAGGGACTTATGAGTTCTTTCTTAGGTTTTCATTACTTACCATCCACTCTTGAGCACCTTCATATGAAACCCACCTGCAAGTAATCAAATGAGAACACAACATTAGGTCTAACATTTAAACTTTAATTATTAAACACACAAAGCTAAATTGTGTGTAATACACACGTTTGAAGGCCAGCAGAGCCAGTGCCCCCAGCAGCAGCAGAAGCAGACTGAGAGAAAGCGATAGTACAGGGATATTGATCTGGAGAGTGATGCTTGATACTGCCTCCTCAGACTGCAACACAGTAAAGAGAGCTATGAAATACGAAACACATGCTGAAAAGCATTAAAATATAATTGCTCATTATCTCAAGTTTCCTTACAATATGAAGGTTTTATTGTTACACCCATTGGCTTAAATGTACAAGAGATCAGACGTAAAATAAATTACATTTACTCCAGTTATTGAGTTGTTTTTTGTGTATTTATACTTGTAACAAGGGCAGCATGGTGGCGCAGCAGGTAGGTGTCGCAGTCACACAGCTCCAGGGGCCTGGAGGTTGTGAGTTCGATTCCCGTTCCGGGTGACTGTCTGTGAGGAGTTGGTGTGTCCGCGTGGGTTTCCTCTGGGTGCTCCGGTTTCCTCCCACAGTCCAAAAACACACGTTGGTAGGTGGATTGGTGACTCAAAAGTGTCTGTGTGTGTGTGTTGCCATGTGAAGGACTGGCGCCCCCTCCAGGGTGTATTTCTGCCTTGCGCCCAATAATTCCAGGTAGGCTCTGGACTCACCGCGACCCTGAACTAGATTAGCGGTTACAGATAATGAATGAATGAATACTTGTAAAAAATGATTTTTGAAATTTGACTTTTGAAATTTAAAGTGTTTTTTTACATTTTAAATCATATCCGTTATTGTGTTTTTTATTTATTTGTTTTATTGCTCTAGAAAGTACTGCAGTAAATGATGGACAGAAGAACAAAATCACAAGAAAGATGGAAAAGGACAAGTTAGACAGCAGTGGTGTAGCTGAAAGGGAAACTCAGTTGAATTCTCCTGAACTGAATTTGAAGGAAATTTGGGGAAGCTTTGGGCATATTTATGGGACCACTTAGGTTTCAGCTGCAAGACGGGCAACAGCTTTATTGTGCAGTAAGCTGTGTTTGCCCAGAAAGACTGAAAGACTGAAGCAGCTTATAAAAAATGTGACAATAAATCTGCACAAACATACAGATGTAAGTTAAATAATACTTTTAATGTTGCATTAGAAGTGAAAAATAATTTTACATGGTTTAGTAAGTGGCTTTACTCAAATTAGCCCAAAAATAAATAAATACACTGGTGCATGATATTGCTATTGCTTGTTTGGTATTATTGTACTGAATTAAATTACCTCTATTGGCCCGTGATTTACTATGCCTCTGCTCCTATTAAGTGTATTGTATTTATCACATTACGTATTTTGAGTACTGAAACTGAGCACAGAGGCAACGAAACAGCAACAAATGAGACTAATTTTAGGGGGATAACTTGAACACTGGGTAAAATGAATCATCATATTTTGTGCTGCAATTTATGTAGAGGGCAAATAATTTTGAATTGTTTTTTTTTGAGTCTCTTCATTCACAGGGCAGGACACTGACTAGGCATATGTTCAACACTGTTTAATAAAAAAAATAATAAAAACTTTTAATGTGAAAATGATATTGATTAGAATAGGCATATCTTCCACTATTTTTTAAATTCTCACTTTAACAACTTCAGGCATATTTGTGAGCATGTTTTATGAAATGTAAAAAACTTGTTGAAAAACTTTTATCTATAAAGGTAAACATGAAATCCTGTGTTTAATATGCATGATATTGATTTACATACTAAGATATTTATCAAACCGAAGGCCTTCAGTGACTTTGTGACCGCATTGAGGTGAAATCCGGAAATCACCAGAAATGGCAAGCAAGTAAAAATAAGTGATGGCAGTATGTGCGGCCAAAAAATGTATCACAGGAAATGTTTGACAAGCTTATGATTAACTTCATTTGTGAGGGCCTACCTCCATTCCCTGGGGTTGAACAACATTAACTGTTGTATGGGAAACTACACCTAAAAAGTTTTACATTTTTTTAATGCACTTAAATTTGTTAAAGTAATAAATTAATTAAAAATAGCTAGAGGTTTTCATCCCCTTGTCATTTTTTCACAACAGGAGAGATCCCCCTCCTGCTATTAAAAAAAGTAAATATGTTCTATTTCTCGACTAGAATTTTTTTTGTACTTAAGTAAAATCTCATAAAACGTAATAGTACTTGCATTAAAAAAATGTAGCAATCTTCTAAAACCAAGTTTCCTACAACATAACCCATGCATTAATTCAGTGGTTTGTAAGACCATGAAGCAGAGGATGTGACTAAATTACATGTCTTACTCACCATAGCCCCCAAGTTCAGCATGCTTAGGTTTTGCCTGTAAATGCCAGGTCTTGAGAACTCAAGGGTTTCTCTGGGTGGAACTGAGAGATGAGACACTGTGGAGTAGAGAAGTTTCAGATTGATGCTTGATTGTTGTTGTGGTATCTGTTCACTCGGTAGTGACGCCTGACCACAGTGGCATGTGACATTTTACAGGAAAGTTTGGGCAGCTGTTTTTATGATGCATGACATAACAGTGACATTTTAAGACATGGTGTAAAACTTCAGGTAATAACCAAGTGGTTGTAAATTAAAGATGCTTATTTATATTTCTTTGGACGTTATAAACTGCTTATGGAAAATACTGACTGTTTAGTGTTTAGTTGCTAACCCATGACTGCTCTCCATCACACAATTCCAACCTCTTCATACACTACAGGAGCGAGGTGAACCGGCTGGCCTCTTGGTGCAAACACAACAATCTCTCTCTGAACACTGAGAAGACCAAGGAGATTGTTGTGGACTTCAGGAGAACTCGCACACAACATGCCCCTCTATCCATCAACTGCTGTGGAGAGGGTGAGCAGCACCAAGTTCCTGGGTGTGCACATCACAGAGGACCTCTCCTGGACCATCAACACAACATCACTGGCCAAGAAGGCTCACCAATGTTTCTACTTTCTCCACAAGCTAAGAAGAGCAAGATCTCCCACCCCCATCATGATCTCCTTCTACAAGGGGGCCATCGAGAGTATCCTGACTAGCTGTTTCACTGCGTGGTACAGGGCCTGCACAGCATCCTGCTGCAGAACCCTCCAGCGTATTGTGAGAACTGCTGAGAGGATCATTGGTACCTCTCTCTCCTGCCTTCAGGACTTATACAGCACCCACCTCCTACGAAAAGCCCTCTGCTTGGCGGGTGATCTCACCCACCCGCTACACAGCTTCTTCAGCCTGCTGCCATCAGGGCGGAGACTGCGTAGTCTCAGGGCTAGGACCAGCAGACTGAGGGATAGCTCCATCCATCAGGCTGTGAGAATGCTGAACTCTCTCCCTGCTCTGGCCACCCCTCCCACTTCTGCCCCCCGCACACACTACTCAGCAACCTCATCAATTACCACCAATACCCAACTGTGACTTTGAAAATCAGGCAGGCGCTCAACCACTTTAACCAGCCTCCAGGCTTCATATCCCCGTATTTGCACTACTGTTGGCACCGGTTCTGTTTATATTGGTACTTTCACTTAAGCTCCTCACCAGACCTAACTGTGACTTTTTCAATAGAACCGGTATGCACTTGTTCACTTTTAGTTGTTATACGATTATCTTGCACTATTGTTTACACTGCCTTGTACATCCATTATCCTACCTCCAAATCAGGTTATTGTCTTCAGTCAATGTCCCATTGTCTCATGTATGTCTATCAGTGAGCTGCTGGTATTGTATGTCCTGCACTTGTCTTCTGTTTGTTCACTTTCATATATTTACATACTTAGCTTAGTTAAATTTAGTCTATTTTTTGTTAAATGTTACTACATCTTGGAGAGGAGAGTAATGTAATTTCAATCCTTTGTATGTCCTGTACATAAACAGAATTGGTAATAAAACTCATTTGACTTGACTTGATTGACATTCAGTATGAAAGCAGTCAATATGGATCTGTCAACAGTATGTTTTTTATAAATAATAATTAGCTGACTCAAATATGACTACTTGACTTGAATAGATCAAGACCATTCATTACCTGTTTGAGTTGGTGGTGGCTCTGTGCTGGGAAGTGTAGTAGTAGTCGGAGGTACTGTTGTTGTTGGGGCTTTAAAAATAAAAGTAAAGCCAGTTTTAATTTCTAGACTTTCGGCCATTTCACACACAATTGGATTTATTCAAATAACAATTACTACTAGGTAGTTTGTTTCCCATTGCAGCAGTACAAGTGTTACACATCTGTCAAAACATTACATAGATGTTGGTTCAGGTCCTGACTTTGGATGATTAGTTTTGGATCATAAACATCACTCCATATTATTCCAAAGGTGCTGGGGGTCTTTCTAGGGGCTTTTTGTAGGTCTTGTTAGGCTTGTATGGTGTATAGAGTATGGTGTTCTTAAGCTTATCTGCTGCTGCTCTAGATGTATATGTATACTGTCCTGTGGAGATTATACAAACCCTGTGTTCACAACTGAATATTTGTGTCTTGATAAACTTGCTGATTTTACATTATAATGTTGTCTACAAAGGTTTGGACATGTATTAAAGAAGACTCAGTTCATGTGCAGCTTAATTTGGGGAATTGGAGTTTTCCAATCCAGTGCGTTTTATATGTTGTTGGCGTAAGTTTGAAAACATGGTACAAAATTATACTGTGATATTGTGCTACATTTTATGAAGAGAGCAAACAGTTTAGAATCATCCCTCCTCGTTGTTCAAGTCTCTATAATTACAGTGCTGGACCCTTGTTTATGTGAGAATGGAGGAACATGTGTACTGATTAAATATGCTGAAAATCTTCATACCATTATACCCCCTTTTTTACATTATCACAGTTCTATGTGATCTTTATTAAAACAAATGTGACATACTTTAATCAAAACAACACAAGGAGCAAACAACACAGCATTGTTTGCCCTGTCTAAACAAATCTGTTTCAGTAGTTCCTCCACAGCTGACTACAGAGAGCCCAGGAGTGAGTAGCTAGAAGCTCTGGATTAACACTGAAAATGTGCCTTTTTTCATTTTACGTCCCCTTTAATTTCAACCAAGGATCTTTAAAATCTGCAGTTGATGACAGAACAACAGCTCTTACCTTTCATGACCTTTAGAGTGTAAGTCATTTTCTTGTCATTGAAAAACCCATCTATATCCGTCCTGCAGCAGTAAGGTCCACTGTCTGTCCTTCGTATCCGCTGGATACCCAGGTCCATTTGTCCCGAGAGGACATCCCCAATGAGTCTGTACCTATCCGAGACCTTTGAGATGACGCCATGTTCATCCGTCTGTACAATGATGTCATTACACCAGAAAGTGCCACAGTCCCGTCCCCAGCACACATGCCTCAGGCCTTGCTGCTTTACAGAGTAATGACAGGAGAGAATGACGGTGCTGCCCTCGGTCACTCTAAACCCCATCACTGACCATCTGGCAGCTGTGGGACAAGAAGGTAGGTAAATTTAGTGCAAATAAAGCAAACAGCGCCACAAGCAAAAGTTTGGGCACACATTAAAATTCATGCCTGCAACATTTGGGTTTTATTTTCTTTTGTCCTTTGTCAATTTGGAGTGGAGCTTGGCCTAAAATATGCAATTTTGACAGAATTTGAAAATAGCAGCTGCTGTTAATACTGCACAAATATTGTAGCTTATAACAAATGAACCAAAAGAAGCAGTCCAGAATTATTCCGGATGACATTTGTCAATAAATTTAAAATACTTTTTGTTTCCTCTGTAAAGTTAATTTAGAAGTTATTTTTTACCTGAGAAGGAGAGGAGAAGGATCCAATGAAGCAAATTCAGAGTATGAGAAGCAGCCATTGGGACGAGGTTGGCTGGTGAAGTGTGACATTGAGGCCGCGCTGTGTGCTGGGGACTGACTGCAGCATGACAACAACACTGTGAATAGACAGCTGTGTTCTACAGAGCTCAGTCTGTGACATCTCCAGCAGGACAGGGCCAATGACCCCTCTGCTCTCCTCAACTGTAGAAGAGGATTGAAGAGAAAATGGTGCCATTGTAAAACAGTTGCTACGCTCAAGCAAACAGGCTCCATTAATGTCTCAGTACAGCTGGACAGCTCCACAGATGAGCTTCGTTTCCACTGACAAACCAAAGCCTAGCACTTAAAAAATGTTGTTTAAGCTCCTGGTATTTCCATTGAGAGTTCACGATTTAATGAAAAAGTTTATTTTTCTTTGTTGTAAAACAATTTTGTCACAGGAACTTTTTTAAAATTATTTCGGCAAACAGAAAGTAAATGGCACAGCAAACATCCTGGTACAGCAGCAACTGTCTCCTGCAGAACACACAAAATTCCCTCATGTTCCAGGTACCTGTAGTAGAAGCAGAACATGATGGTTGCTATTGCCATAAAGGTAAAGCAGAGGATGTTCTAACTGTATGCCTGAAGATAAAGAGGCTATTCTCATCTCTGGTACCACGCTGGTGGAATGAGCTTCCAAGCACTAGTAGAGCAACAGAAACCCTCTCCGCATTCAAGAAAGTCGATCTTCATCTCATTTAGGCTGTTCCCCCTCACAAGAACAATATAAACTCCAGTGGATAAGCAGGACTGCTGAGAACATAGTCTGCTTCAAGACATTTAAAACTACAGCGTCATGAGGCACAATGGCCAGATAACCGCTGACATGGTTATCTCTGCCTGTGACTTCACCCTGGATATCATCTCTTTTAAATAATTCCCTTGAAGTTTCAGGTCAAAGCCAGCACTTCCACACATTCACATCATATTTCAGAAATTTACAACCACACACACACACACACTTCTTTCCTAGAATCACAACCCTACACACACAACTTCTTTCCTAAGTTACAAACACATACTCACACAACTTCTGTCCTGGACTGATAAACACACCCACAACTTCTTTCCTAAAGTCACACACATGAACAAATTCTTCTCTAGAGCTGTGGGTCTTATGAATCATTGCTGATATCACAATCTTTTACATAGTTTAGCACAGTGGTTCCCTAAGTGGGGTGTGGAGCTGTTCCAGGGTGCACTATGTAAATGAGCTAAGCACATTTGAGCACGGCTAGCAAAAGTGAGAGCTAAACGTGCAGCACATGATGAGTTTTATCAAGCCACAACTTCCAAAGAAAATATATTGAGGTATATCTCAAACAAGCTCATACCAGTGACTGAAGATATGAGATGATTAAATGTGTCATTTTTGCAGAGCAAATGTGCAGGTTTTAGGCTTTTTCTCTCTGGAAGCTGTTTTATAATCTATTTTTTGTGCAGGGAAGCAATTAAAAGCAAATATAACGATGACTATTTTTTTATTTTTGTTTTTTTCTATAAGTAGTTGCAGTTTTATATGAATGTATAAATAAATTCCAGTTGAGTTTGGAAGTAAAATAGGTGTACGTGTTAATATTGGGGGAAGGGGGGCACGAAGGGCATGGCAGGAAACCACTGGTTTATCACATCACACTATAATAGATTTTTAACTGTTGATATTTATTGGTATATGCGTTTATTCTTATGCTCATATGCCTCAGCTCATAAGTCAAACATTCTTTTCATTTGGCCTCATTGGCACACTTTATGAAGTACTACAACTACCACAAATAACACCACCAACAAAATAATAATAATACAAAAAATATAACAATTTATTCAACATGGATATTTTAGTGGTTTAAATAATGACTTTGGAAGTTTTTCAAGTGGTTAACAGTGCTGTATACCGTTCTGGAGAACAATTGTTGATATTTGAACTAAATAGCAAAACAGACCCCTTACTCCAGTGCAACTTCAAAAGCTCCAACCCTAAATTTCTACACATAGCATGATCCAGATACAATCTCCCCTGCCTTTCCCCTTCCTCCAAACTGTGCATGAGCACAAATACCCTCTATTGCTGATTGGCTGAAATAGTGTTTTGTTTCTTGTTCCAGGTCAGTTGGTTTGTTTCTCATTTACCGCACCAGTCCTGAGCATGAACACCAGGATTTTTCCTGTGTGCAAATAGACCATAGAGCTAGTGAACTGTGAGGAAACATTAGCTGAATTTGCTGTAATTTCTAATTAATAAAAACAGCAGTCTTTGAAAATTGCATTGCATTGTGTATAGCCATTGCACCAGAAAACATATTTGAATATGTGTAGGAAGCAAAGTAGACTACTTGTTTAACTTGAAAATAAGTATGGAATATAATGAGATTTTTTTTTATTTTTGAACCCTGAAATGTAGTTAGTTCAAAGGACTTAGTTAATTTAGTAATATTTCTGTGAGAGGACTGAAATGTGTGATAACATTGCTTGAAGCTTTAGCTAAATAAGTAGTTAAACTAGGTACAGGGTAGCATTGCGGATTTTCTTGATCTATCATGACCACCGTTCATATTCATTCTCAGTCTCTAGTTGGTAGATGTTCTCCACAGCCATTGTTCTGTTGTGTAGGCCAACACTGCTGTTCAGGTTGTTGTAGATGGCTGAATCAGAGTTTTGTTGTCTGTAGGGAGAGAATAATCATATGAGAAATAGTTCTACTCTACCAGCTTATTCAATTTTATTATCATCACCATCACTGTCTTCTTTTGTGCTTTGTCCATTTCAGGGTGATCGAGCCAGGGCGTCAATGTACAGTAGCATTACTGTATTCCAGTCCAATTATACACTTGTCTATCCAATGGTTTATATTAACGATAGATATATACTCTTTATTGGATGTTTGTCCCTTATCGGCAGTAATAGCCTCTCCTCTTGAAAACTTTTACAAGATGTTTTTACCCTAGATGTGGGGACATTTCGGTGAGGATGTCAGGTATGGAAATTTCTACATAATCCCAAAGCGTGCTCCATCACTATAATCTACACAACTCGAAAATGAGGGGATTTTTTTTTTGGACTGTGATGATATGTCAAAATTAGACTTAAGTACAATTTAATTAGAATAAATGCAAGCTGCTATCCACCTGTAAACATGACAATATAATGCCAACACTGATATATTCTCTGAAATGTCTGTTATCTGTATTTTCCTTTTTAACTTCCCTAAAAACATTGAAATGCACCAAACCCTTCATTAATGTTTTGATATTTGTCTACTTCTTGTTACTATTTGCTAATAACTAACATCATATCTTCACTAAAAAATTCACAGTGAAAATGGCCCAGCTAATATGCTAACAGGCAATGAAAAATAGTTAATATGAGACAACATATAACTAAACTTTACAGTCAAGTTAATTAAACAGTCAAACATTTTTCAGTCTGTTCAGAAGTTAAGCTGCATAACTTTCTCACACACACCCATTGGGTTAATATTAAAAATAGTTTTTTACCCTTTCAGTCAACTTAGCTACCCTCTGACTCATGTGTTATTGAATATGTGGAATATGCAGTTTTTCCATGACCCATCCATATGAGTCAGCGTTTTACATTTCACTTACGTTATCAGTGTTCCTGTGCTTTTTCTCTTTTGTTTCCCTGAAAGGAAAAGTCTTAGGTTCAGATTCAGTCAAGTATAGCAGGACCGAATTGCTGTAATTATACTTTGGCTTGATTTAATAAATTGATTAACTTACAAATCAAGTAACCAGCAAGGAGTCCCAGAAGGACCAGCAGCAGTATTGACACCATAATGCCAGGAAGCACATTGTACACCATATCATCCTGAAGAATATTCACAGTTAGCTATTCAAGACTCTCACTAATCAAACAGGGATGCTGTTGATACAGAGTTTCTGTTTGGTGTCATGCATACCTACATTTTTATTGTGCACTGGAAGAGATGCATTGGAGAAGTTTGCTGAGTTCACAGTGAAGAGAGAATAAATTAAGAGGAGATTTAGAGAAGTGTTTTAAATTTATTTCTGTCATACATCACTTTCACTACAAAACATTTTGTCTACATTTTTTTTCAGTTTTTATTATGTTTTTTTTTACATAGTAAAACTATGTGCCAGAACTAGCTGTGTGTCACACTGTGCTGAAATATCATAATGCATGGACCAGTAAATATGTTCTCAAATAATTTTTTTGTTGCTTTTTTTAGTTAGCTTTTTTAGTTGACTTAGTTAACAGTTAATTTGTTTAATGTTGTTTTTAGAGATAGAAAAACAGTTTATTTAAATGATTACTCTCTGATTAAAAAGGCCAGAAACAGTCTAACACATAATAAAAACATAGAAAATGAGCATAAATAGCATTAATCATGTACCTTTTTCTGTGGATACGGGCAACCATGGTTCTTCAGTTACAATCTCAGTGATATTTGAAAACACAGGGTTCACTGTTGTTGTTTTTGTTGCAGGTTCTGTTCAGGAACATATCATTAATGTGCTTTTTCAAATTTTACAACATTTAATTCTTGAATTTAATGTAGGCTCTACAATTACAAAAACATGAGAAGAAATACAGTACAGAAACACAGAGTAACTGAGATAAATACCTCTGAGCTGTGATTAAATATACATTGTATTGTTCATATATGATATATATTTGCATATCTTTCTTCCATTATCTGTAACCGCTTATCCAATTCAGGGTCACGGTGGGTCCAGAGCCTACCTGGAATCATTGGGCGCAAGGCAGGGAATACACCCTGGAGGGGGCGCCAGTCCTTCACAGGGCAACACACACACACATTCACTCACACACTCACACCTATGGACACTTTTGAGTTGCCAATCCACCTACCAACTTGTGTTTTTGGACTGTGGGAGGAAACCGGAGCACCTGGAGGAAACCCACGCGGACACAGGGAGAACACACCAAACACCTCACAGACAGTCACCCGGAGCGGGAATCGAACCCACAACCTCCAGGTCCAGGTGTGACACTACCTGCTGTGCCACTCATGGTAATTTGTGAATAAATGAATATAAAATTCTGGTATTTGTATTCTTGTTGGTGTATATAAATGGCATGGTATATGAGCTGGCAAAGGTAAAATCTGATGTGTTTATGTACAGCAGCTCTTAGGATACTTTTTTAAAAGCAATGCTTTGCCACACCACATAAAATAGTTCTACCACCTCTGCGTATTTTTTTAAAAAATCCCACACAAACCACATGTATAAAACCAAGTTGTATGAATGAAATGAACTTCAAGGAAAACTGCCACCTGACATGCACTTAGCAACAATATCAACTTGTTCTTGCCAAAATCCAAAATAGCAGCTTCAAAATTCCTCTGTAAAATGAAAAGTAAAGTTGGAAACTTTGCACTCTTTTAAGGATGAATAAACTGAAAAAAATTGTGCATAATTTGTCTTGCTCATTTACAATACCTCAGCATGTGATTTGATTTTCAGCATTCTGCCATTACAAATGAGTGAAAAGCTTGAAACAAACTGTTTTTTAAAAATTATTATTATATCTGGTTTGCTTCGCTGTGGTGCAGTTGTCACACTCTTACATGATAAAAAGACATAACCTAAAAATAACTCCACACTAACCTTGTCACTATGAGATCAAACTTATGTGAACACCAATTAACCTAACATGTCTTCTAAAATGAAGGCTGTTAGCACACTTTTACATACAAAATACCCTATACTTGAAATGGTTTATTGTTAAAAGTATGATAGAATATCATCAAATTTACACTTGTAATAAAACTGAAAATGTGATTTTGTTGTGATTACCCACTTTCTGTAAGATGAAGGTGGACAGTAGTTTTTATATCATTGAAGAGTCCAGGAACATGCACTCGGCATCCATAGTTTCCAGAGTCTTCATGGGTGGTGTTTAGGATTGTTAGAGATACGTCACCCTTCTGTATGGGTCCTTTTAACGTGTATTTGCTTAATGTTCTCCTCTTCACTTTGTCCCCATCTGTTGCGATAATTTCATTACCACATCCACTTGCTGGTATTTCTCCTCTCATCCAGCAGATCTCACATTTCCCATGATATTTGAAGTCGTAGTTACATGGCAGAGTGACATCCTGACCATAAACACCCATCACCGTATTTTCACTGCATGAGCACACTAAACAGATTTAAAATCACTCATTCACTTACATTGTTTTACACTCTCAAGTTCAGATTGAAAAGGTTATTTTCCACAGATTATTTTAAAAACAGCAGAATAGCAGCGCATCAGAGCACAGTTTGTTGAATGAAATTTAAACATAACATCCTTATACACAGGTGAATATCTTCATTCTCAGGTGCATGTACAAATAAATGTACACAGATCTGCCATTTTCTGTATTTCTCTCTATTCTCAAACAGTAGCTTAATTTCTTAATGCTTTCTTAGACCTAATAAACTCACATTAGTGTCACTGATGTCTGCACTGAATCACATTCCCTTGTGAAGCATTTTGTTAAATCAGGAGGTGCTTCACATCTAAAATGAGAAGAATGTAGTCAAACTTACACTCCTGTTCTTGCCCAAATAAATTCTGGATAGTCTACTTTTTCTTGAGCTACTACCACTTTCACTAATATTATTTAATCAAGGAACAGTACTTTTACTTGAGCAAGAATGTAATTATATTTTTAATATTACAAAGATGGACTGAACATTACTTCAGTTTTTAAATAAATTAACATTTATATCTTAATAACTTTCCTATCTTGCTCTGAGAAGTATGTTTTGAATGATTGTCTTTTAAAAATATTCGATTTGTAAACAGAATGTCTTTAAATTAGGATCTTGCATGAGAGTCTCTTTAATGAGTGAATGAGTATCTGTTGAATAAGTGTCATTTAATAAGAAATGAACCTTTGAAATGTGTACCTACCGGCGAAGCAGAGAAAGAACCAGAATGATGAGATAAAGCAGTTTAGCAGATTCATGATGAGAGAGGTTCACCCTAAGACAGCCGTATGAGTTTCTCCCTAAGCATCAGAATGATTTACACCCAGGTTAACACACTGCTGCACGTGACTTCCTCTCTGATCTGTACATAAGCATGCTTGCCTCTGACTGTTTCACTTCTGCTTAGTCATAAGATAACATGATGTAAGTGAGCCTGCTTAAATCTTGGTTTTCTTTCCTTCTTTCATTCTTTAATTCTTATTTTTCTGTTTGCGGTGACCAAGCATATGCAAGCCAAAAATGTACTTAGTGTAGACCTTAACCAGCTTCAGAATCTTTCCTGTAACATGAAGCAGTTGTGATAAAACACTAGATGCCAGTGTTGGACCAATCTTATTAAATTTCACTAAGTCTCCAAGGTCAGTTTTTAGCCTTGTAATTAATTCTGATGTATAAATGCGTGATTTGTGCTGTGCTAAAGTGTGCTGTGTTTTTATTGTCCTCTATCCTGAACACAAAAGTACAAAGGATAGGCTATTTAATTTAGATTTGTAGAGGGAGAGTCCCTGTTTAATAAACATGCATGTAAAACTACCAGTTATCCTTTTTTTTTTTTCTTTCCTTTTGGAAATTCATATAGTGGGTGCTATGAATTTTCACAAAACGGGGAATACCTCCTAAAAAGCTAAACTGTCAGTTTTACATGAATGTTTATTAAATGGGCACCATGCTGTCCCACCATTCCATTTAGCTTAACAGGTTGTATATTGGAACATGTGTAATCTCTGTGCACTGCAGCAGCTGCACATGAGTTCAAGGTCAAAATTCTCTATGCCAAGTGTGAACCACAGGGCTATAAAAATACTTAGCAAAGGACTCGGGAGCACTGGACTTCTAAATCGATGCAATGACTGCAACAATAACATCCTCTACTCTCCTGGGAAAGCTTTAGAGTATATTTTAGAACCTTGTGAAGCTGATTTAATGGCATTCTCTCATCACACTGTAGATGTTTTTTGAACCAGAACTAATCATCCAGCACCTCTACATTAGCTTGATAATGGTCTTATAGCTAAATGCCATCAGATACTTATAGCATTGTTTAAGGAGGGATGAGTAGAGACACTTACTGCAGGAAATGGGGGCAAATATAAATATGCTTGTTTTCAGAAGTAATGTTGAAGGATGCAACATTGTCCAAATGTTTGGCCGTTTAGTGTACATTGGTTTTCATAGGGGTCTGTTGAATTTCATATTTTGGGATTGCCAGAAGGAGGTAGGAATCTGTAATAAGACATTTACTCGATTTAATAGACTTTTTTACAACTAAGTACTCAAAATCTCTAAAGCAGATTTTGAGCCAGGTGTATAGTGTGGTAATTTTACAGAAGCAATACTAGTGTGGTTTGAAGATGCTGTGAGAGTGCATTTGGATACCAACATGTTTCATGTGAAATGGAATGTTTTCTGTTTTTCTGTTTTGTTTTTTGGGTCAAAGTATTGACTGATTCCTCTATTTCTTCTAATCATGTTAAAATACAAAATTACCTTATTATTAAGACTCTTAGAAACAAGCCTTCCATCTTTTAGCCTCAGTAATTAATCTGCCTTTAAAGGGAACTGGAGGTGTTCCAAATATAGAGAGCACTTGCATGTTTAACTGTATCTAAAAGTGCTAATGTAATCAAATGTGTTTGAGAGAAATGCATTTCCTATGTTATGATTGGCAGAAAAAGTTCATGATCTGAGCACCATTTACATCAGAATGTAAAGGCGTTAAGATCTTATAAATAAATCCACTGCTAAACAGTTCTAGTTTGTGGTGTATATTTGTGTGTGTGCAAGTGTGTTTGCGTGTGCCTGGTTGGATGAGTGTGTACGTTTTTTCACTCTACAATTTCACTTCCAGTACTCATACTTGATCACAATAATAAGTAACTGGGCTGTACAGAGCCAGTTTACTCCAGCAATTTGCATTTAAAACCACCTACCCTCCAGTTTTCCTACCCTCCCCTGAAAGTTACAGAGTGCTTTCACACATACGATCCATATAACATGCATGCAATATATTGTCATATAACATGTATATTTTGTGAAATTGTGAATTCAAGTGTGTATATATTAGAAAACATATAAAGTATACATTTAATATTTATCAGATT
Organism: Hoplias malabaricus; assembly: GCF_029633855.1. Classification (NCBI taxonomy): domain Eukaryota; kingdom Metazoa; phylum Chordata; class Actinopteri; order Characiformes; family Erythrinidae; genus Hoplias; species Hoplias malabaricus. Next base: position 18,286,446 of record NC_089814.1, on the reverse strand, counting down.
TGAGCTATGTGTGTGTGTGTGTTCCTGCAATGTTGTTTGATAATTCAAACAAACATTAAAAAGACTCTAAACTAAGGACCATAGCAGAACCCTTCCTAAGGAAAAGAATGTCCAACCCAACAGTAATACTTCAAACAAATGAATGTCAGTTGGCACAGTTTTTAGACAATAGAAAATTTGACAGTTACCAATGTAAATGACCAAGAATTTTCTGTGTAATTACTTATTTATAGCCTTTAAATCTAAAGAAAAAATGCAGAGTGTATTAAAACACTAATACCATAGACTTGTGTGATAAACCACATATATTACTAAAATATTTTAAACCAGTTAAAGATTAACGAAGTTCAAGGCAGACAGAATAAGTGAAATATTATACATTGATAAGTTGTTTATTAGGATTGCTTACTGCAAATTTAATTTTGCATTACAATCTGTGTTGTTAGAGAAGAATCTTGTAATGTTGTCGGACCTTGTATGACAGAGAGAACAAATTTCCAGTGTATGAAAATCTATTCTGTTCTAAACTAGATGTTCAAAAGTTTATGGACATCACTCCTGATTAGTGCAGTCAGGTACTTGAAAATGCATGCACTGCTGATTCAGACATTCAACTGTGCACACAGATTGTTTAATCTCAGGCAGAAGAGCACTGGCCAATACAATTAGATGCTGTCCACACATGAGCTTAAGGTCATCTCAGTGGCATACATGGGCACTGGAGGTATAAAGCCTCTTAGAACTGGGCCATTGAACTCTATCTAAAGCGCAGGATTACAGAAGCAATGTCTGATGCTTTGGTCCTTTAGTGTAATGTAATCTATTCAGCACTGACACAATCTTAAAAGGGTTCATTGGAGCATAACACAGCTGGAGCATAACAGAGTTGGAGCTTCTTTCAAAAAAGAATGTGAAGAACTTCTATAAAACTTCTGTACTAATTGAAGTTTTCCACAAAACTTGAGAATGGTGTATAAACCTTTACTTGTAAGAATACAGATGAGAAAGCAGACATAATTCATTCTGAGAAAAAGCAAACTTAGCAAACACTAATTTTACATCATTGCTCTCAGGACAAAACCTTGCTTTCTACATAATTAGAAAATTCCAACTGCTTTTTAAGTTGTGTTGATGAATGGTCAAATAGAAATGATCCAAAGTAATTTTTTGGAAAAAATACAATTCTTTTGCTGTAACTTTAACTGAAATAATTTTCATAGTCCAATAATTTGCCATTTTGGCAATACTAGGTTTTGTCTTGACAACCACAATAGTGCTGGTTCATGATGTCTTAAATGTCCTCCTGCTGTGGTGTGTGTGCAGGGATATATGGAGGTGATCTGCTGTCTTGCAGCTGGGAGGGAGCTCTCTCTTCTCTGCTGCTGTGTGTTTGATCTCTGGAGCGCTGCAGTTCTGAGGGGAGAGTGAGCACAACACTTCAGTGCACTGTAAGCATTCTGTCTCATGACTCAAATTTTTCACTTCCACTTTGCTCTGAGATGCTGTCTGAGAGTTTATTTAAACCCTCAGGCAGCACATAGACATGTTTCCACATAGTTTAAGGCACTTTTTGAATCAGGGGTTTTTCAGTAGGACACATGCTTACTGCCTTTAGAAGATTCAGACTCTCATGTTTTATGCCCAGTTTTTGATGCATTGAATTGACACTATTAAAATGTGTACTTCTACAATACTTTCTCCATTAGTAACATGCACTAACAGGGCCTTTTGTGTAATAGAATATTTGTAAAATTAGTTTGTCAATGTTTTACTGCAGTAACAGCTTATTCTTTGGAGAAAGCTTCACACTAAATTTTCCATCCTTAGGGAGGATTTGATGGTGGTCAGCCAGGAGAACATTAGTCAGTTTTTTGATGATTAGTGATTAGAAATGGACACAACAAATGACCACCACAACTCATCCCAACGCATTCTAAAGCTAGGGTCATGTGCAGCTGCTCCAGAAAGTCTCGTTTCATTTCATGCATTTCTGCAGTGATTAACACATTAAAATCAAGCAAATTTAATCCACACAATTTCAGTATTGAACAAGATGGTTCTATAAATATCAACTGAATAAGTACTTACTCCATATAACTGCAATAACTAAACCAGGGATGAATATGATAGCTCCCACTCGCAGTGTAGTTAGAATAAAGGTTTCCAGTGTATCCTGAAAAAAGAAGATCCATGTTTATCTATTAAATGACTCAATAAACAGGTTAGCAATTCCAAACTTCTGTTATGTAATTCCAACTGAATAATAACCCTTCAGTTATTTGCATTTCTTTCTTTGTAGTTACTTAATAAGTGTTAAGATGTGAAGAATGCGGGACTTTAAAAACCAATGCTACATATGTTACAATGTTAGCTGACTGGATTATTCTAAAGTTTAAGGTAACAAATGGGTGCACGTAATGTAGCTAATATTAAAGCATACTAGGTTTGATTCCTAGTTTGAGCAGGAATACCATACATAAGAATACATAAGAGCATTTGGGCAGAACGTCAGTGTGTACTTTTGCCTACATCTCTGACAGCAATCTCTGTTAACATATAACACAACTGTGAATATGCCAGCAGTTTTATGCCATTTCAGAGATTAGTCCAATCAGCTTTTTTTCAGCTTGTGTCCACCAAAATGTGACAAAGTCAAATAAAGTTAAACCTAAATTAGACAGAGATGTGGAGAATTAAAACGCTAAAAATTAATAGTATAAATGATTTAAACTTCACAATAAACTGCAATAATATAGGCAAAAATGCAGGGAAAATACAAATCAATTTAGAGACTTTAAAGACACAAAGCGCCTGACAGCAGGAAGTTGTAATTAATTTAGGTCTAAAAGGATATTAGAAAACAAACCTCAGGGTTTACCAGCTGTGAAACCGAATCAGCACGGGGGTTTTCAACAGTGGTATCTGAAATAGAATGAGCTATTAGTTATTAGCTCTTAAAACGTATTTTCTCTCTCTCTCTCTCTCTCTCTCTCTCTCTCTCTCTCTCTCTCTCTCTCTCTCTCTCTCTCTCTCTCTCCTCTCTCTCTCTCTCTCTCATATATATTCATTCTGTATGGCGATATAAACTATTATTATTTTATTACTTATTGGTTGACCATCTATATTCTACAGTGTAAGACCATGGAACAATTTATTGTGTAATCTAAAGTCTGATTTTTTATTCTGTTCCTCTGTCTATTGTTACTGTTCATCTGTCATCAGACTAATAATTAAAGATCATCTCAGATCAACTCTCAGATCAGAATCTGAGTGATTCTCAACACATGTGTGAATGTGTGTGTGGGTAGGTTACTGACCCTCTGTTTCTACTTGCTTCTCTTCAGAAAAAGGAGTGTGTGTGGTCACACTGACTGGGACAAGTCCTTTTGGAAAATAACACAGAAAAGACACAATTGTATACAGTTCAGCTGAACTGGTTCTACTTCCTCTAACACTCTGGTCAGAGTGGTCACCAGAGAGGTATGAAAAGAGCAACAATCAATACTTCACATCAAAACATTCTCACTCATTTATTTATTTCCTTCAGTGGAAAAACACCAGCTGGGTTTCAGTTTTATTATGAATCAGGCTGACCAAGAGAGAAGATACAGAATGATTTAGGTCACACAGGTGTCAATATATGACTTCCAATGTATATGGCTCTGTCATTATATGCTGTATTTAAGCGTGAAACTATTCTTTCACATTTCTTGGATACAACCTGAAATTCCATAGATAATCTCCAATGTGGCTTTTTTTAAAGGCTCAAAGCCATTTTAATTCTCATTTGACTTTGAAACTACTTGTTTATGATAAACAATTCTGGAACAGTTAATGGACACAGTTGCCTTAGACAACATTAAATGTCTGAGTATTAAATGTCTCTCACAGTCTTATAGTCTCTTAGCTCTACTGGCATATGGTGTTCCTTTGACCTCCAGGTTAGAGAACCATCACTTAATGCCCTCAGGTACATTAAAAAACAATGGGACCATGCCTAATACTAAGAAATGCATCAAGTAGCAACCTTAGTGGTCAGGTATAGGATACTATTTCACTTGAATGTTCAGTGATAGTTGACAGCAGAAATGTTGAGGATGCATGTAGGAAGAGAGTGAGGTGGGCCCTATGTGAAGCTTTAATGGATAGGACATGGGATATTTTGCAAATTATTCTGTCTATAATTACCTTTTAAGAAATAATATTTCACTCAAAGTTATCCCACTACAGACCTACATGTACCTAATGCAAGACAATGCTGCTATCTGTATGTAAATGGAGCCTATGCTCACCATTTGTCACGATGAGGAAGACTGTGCTGCTGAGGTCATTGAACAGTCCAGGGACCTCAATACGGCAGGTGTAAAACCCACTGTCTTCCTTCTGTACCCTCTTGATAGTCAGTGCAACATCCCCCTTGTGCAGCATGCTGGGTAATCTGTATCTTTGTGACTGTGTGAACTTTACACTCAGTCCATCAGTAGCGATAAGTGTGTATTCACAGCTGAACCATGACTGACCTCTCCCCCAACAAATATTTGAAGTGCCATGGGTCTTAACATCATATTTACATGGCAAAGTAACTGTCGCTCCAAGGAGTCCAACCACGGTCAGAACAGATGCTTCATAAGCTATAGACACAAAGAAAAAGGAAAGGAGGCAACATTTTAAAGTTGGTACTTGTTAATAAAGCTGCCTGACACCTACATTGTCTTTCATGGTAACAGAGAGGAGCAAACATAAAAATCTTTTAGATATAATATCCATATTAAATATTAATATTTAATATTACCCTTGTTTTCAAAGAAAATATTCCATGAGTTAAATAAAGATTTTACCATCTTTCATATTTTGATGAGTAAACACACTTCTGAACTAATTAATTCAATTATTAAGTCATAACTAACACTTATTTGTGCTTCTTAATATAAAATATTGCCAAGAAAGCACATCACACACACATACACTCTTAATCATTTCATGCCCATTTGCTGTTATATGTAAATAAAATTCAGTACTTACTTGCAATAAAGAAGCTTAATGTGGTGATTATCACAGAAGTTAACATTTTCTGTGGCAGCAGTCTCTTTAAGCAGCTTAAATGCTGGAAACAACATCTACTTCTGTTTTCCATGAGTCCAGCTCACCAACAGGAACGATTTTTTAAATAGACTCAGACACATTTTTAGGAAGAACGCATTAACTTCTCTCCTTAGTTTTTTTTTTGTTCCTGTGTTTATTAGGAAAATTCTTTACAGTGTCATGTGCTGAGTGTTATTGGTGAAGTCATAAGAAAAATGACATTTCAGAAATAAAGACAAGTAATAACACAAATAAAAGTAGGATAACTCTATACCACCTACACAAACCCTTGGGGAAAGTGTTATTTGACTTGTATCATTAGTGAAAACCTTTTCAGTGCTGTGCAGCAACATTTACTACAGGTTTTCTTTCATAGAAAATTAACAAAGGAAAATTATGGATTCACATTATTCTTCCTTGTTCATGTTTCTACAGAGAAAAACTGCCTCTACTAAAAAATATCCTAAAACATATTTTTTAAGATGTACATTATCATATGTGAAATCCAGTTGATTTTATTCATCGTAAGGTTTTATTACCCAGCATTGATTACAAGAAGGCAAAACATATTTCATCCAAGGTTTGTGGACACAAGGTTCGTCACTCATTTCTTCTATAGTTACAGTTCAGATGTCCACCTTTGCAGCAGTTTCAGTTTCTATTCTTCTGGTGCATTCTGAGCCATTGCAAAAACCACAAATGCCAATTCAGATTATCCCAAATTGTGTTCCATCACTCCAGGCATAGGTGCACATTTATTCGAGTATTATACCCTCTATTCTAGGGATTTCCTCACTGCAACTCTGGAAAGACTACATTAATTGATCAGTTGAATCATGTGTGGGAGTAAATATGCACAGCAGGTGCCTCCAGGCCCAGGTTTGAGAAACACTGCTGGAATAGCTCATGTTTGTCAATGAGTATGATGATCATAAGCTCATGTGCAACAGCTCTAGAGCAACTAGACTTATTACATGCTTTTGTATAAAGACAGGCAGTGTGTACATACTGAATATCTGTGTCCACATTGGACACAACTTACTGTAGCTGATTCTTTAATAACATTTGTTGAAACTTTTGAATGTGTATAAACTTCTGAACATATTCTATGTGGTGTGAGGTAGATTTTTTCCTCAGTCTTTCTAGAGTGAAATCACAGTGTTCAGAGCTCAGTGACTGTCACAGATTTTTTTGTAAAGCTTCCTCTTTCTTAATAGATTGTTTTTGTACATTACATGACCATCTCTTTCTAAAATAGCCATGAATAATTGCTAATCACAAAAATATAAGAAACGCAAACAATGTTAAAGCAGAAATTATAAAGATAATGAATGCTGACCAGTAGACATTTAACTATTATCACTTCCACATGAATAATACATAATATGAAAGGCCACATCTGCATATCTCTGATCACTCCATCTGAGTAAATCCATCTGAATTTTGGGATAAAAGATAATCATTACAATGGAACAATGAATATGTTAATAGTTGCATTTAATAAATGAATTTGTTGTATTTTTGAATAATCTTAGAAATTACACTAATGCTTTAATGTTAACTCAGCCTTGTCATGCTCTGACTCACAGTAGCGGATCCATGAAATTTAAGAGCACAAAGTCTTTGGACAATATATTTTAAATCTGTTCCAGCATGAAACATTAGAAGCAACAGAAGTGTCTGACCCTTTTCAGTTTCTTTGGGGTGTGTGTATTGTGCTAGGAATATATCATGTTGTTGGGACCAAAACCTGTTTACAAACTGACATTCAGGGGACCAACTTGTCTAGGGTCAGGTGAGACCACTGTATCAGTTTGTCGTCTGTTTTAGTATGAAGAAGATGGAGTGAACTTCAGGGGCCAAACTAAGCAAAAAAAAAAAATAAAAAATTCAGGTCGCAAAAAACAATAAAAAAAATGTATTTACTCTAAGTCTCTAGCTAATTACAATCATGAGAACAAAATGTCATCAACCTCCCTACTTTCCAACCAATGATCTCTAAACACTTTTTACAGGTTCATACAGCTACATAACAGAGATATTTCCACCAGCAAATAAAAAAATGAACTAAACAATATACAGAAAGGATATGAGCAAAATGTCAAACACACAACAAACTGATGATTGTGAATCACAAAGCACAGATTAACACATGAATTAGACAACAGTATTCTGCTACGTGTTTGAGTAAGCCTTTAATCAGGGTCAACCAGCCCATCAGGAAGGGGATAGCAGCCAAAAAGGAATTATTTGCACCTGGGGGGACACAATTTACATCATCATGTAAAAATTCTTCAGTAGTGCCACAAATTTTAACATACATGTATAACAGTTATGAGTTTTCATTTAACAGTGAAAATAAGTCTGTTTTACATGTTTTAGAGTAAAACCTGGTTTTATAAAAAAGTAGTGCAAAACAAAATGTAGAATGCAGATGAAATTTTCAGAACACTGATTTTATTGATGCCTCATTTTCCCTATTCACTTTTGTATTTTGTAATCAAAGATTACACAAGTCCTGGTCCAGACTCCCACTGCAGCACTACACTGAAACAAACAAGTGCAAATACATGATGTATAAGAGTGAGTTGTTCATTAAAAGTAAATTCTTACAATAATTTCTGACTCATTATAAAAGCTGTCACACGTTACAGCCCCTGCCAAACCTTGTGCAACACAAGCCTTCAGTGTAGTGTTGGAGTGGGAGACAAGAACAGGACTCATGGATGTCCTGGTTCTTTGATAAATGTAAACATCTAAACACATGGGAAGAGTTTTTACTGTTTAATACAGCCACTGTGCTGCTGAGACGGAACAAAAAGCACAAAAAGCACATACCTGCCTTATCACATAATTAACATATTGACACAGAGATATAGAAATATATACATTTAGAAATTAGAAATAGGGTAGCGCAACAGGTAGTGTCTGTATTAAACAACTCCAGGGTCCTGGGGTTGTGGGTTCGAGCCCAGCTGTGACTGTCTGTGTGGGTTTCCTCTGCTACATTGGTAGGTAGATTGGTGACTCAGAAGTGTCCATAGATGTGAGTGAATGTGTGATTGTGTGTCGTTTTGTGAAGGACTGCCACCCTCTCCAAGGTGTGCTCCTGCCTTGCACCCAGTGATTTTGTGTGGGCTCCAGACCCACCATGACCCTGAAATGGATAAGCGGTTACAGAAAATAAATGAAATTTGGAAATACAGAAATTAAGTCATGACATTTAATTAATTATTTTTAATTAGTTTTTTAAGATGATATTTATTTATTAATTACATTATTTTGTCTGTTTGTTTATTTGTTTACTTTAGTGTCAAAAATAAGGAACAAAGCGCATCCAGTATCAGTTCAATACTAAGTGCACATTTTTATGGGATGGTTGACAACCCTAATTTTTAGCCAATATTGTGAATATAAATATTTTCTTATATGAAAGTTCACAGTGAGGGTTAACAATGATTAATGGATGGTAAACAATGATTAACAAGGGTTAATGAATGATTACTGGTTCCTTAAGTGAGGTAAATGCAGTCCTACATAATTGGAAAGACAGCAAAATGAATTTACTTGTAGTCTCTCTCTCTCTCTCTCTCTCTCTCTCTCTGTCTCTCTCTCTCTCTCTCTCTCTCTCTGTCTCTGTGTGTCTCTCTCTCTCTCTCTCTCTCTCTCACTCTCTCTCTCTCTCTCTCTCTCTCTCTCTCTCTCTCTCTCTCTCTCTCTCTGTGTGTGTCTCTCTCTCTTACACACAAAGAACCACATAAAAAACGTGTATGAGCTTTAGCTTCCATGTGCGTTTTTTAGAGTCCTTAGCATAATTCGATGAATTCACTGGCCCCTTATGAGTGAGCCACACCTGTGACTGAATGTACACTCAAGAAGCACCTGATATCCTTTTGTTATTATGCTCTTGGTTTATTTCTTGATAAAATCACACATGAAAGGCTTTGGAGTGTCATCCACAGTCAAATCATAAAAGCAGGATTTAATGCATGCAGCTAAAGTTCTGTGTAATTAATAAGAGCCTGATCAAAATTCACAGTTCAACAATCTGCTCCGTGTTTCCTCATGAGGATCTCAATCACAAGGAAGATACCTTTCATTTTTCAATCTTGGAAATGTGAAGGGGATTTGAATAAAGTATTATTAGTAATATATTATATCATATTTATTTATTTACTTAACAAAAAAATATTTTACTAGTTAATCATTACTTGCTTCAAGTTCCATTAATAACTGCAATTTACACTACCTGTTGTACCATTATGCTGCTCCATATGCCCCCCTGTCTTTGCTACACTATCCACCTGATCAGTTAGTAATAACACCTACATCTAATACATACTGCAGTCAGAAGTTAATGCACTGTCAGCTTGAATGTGAAGGGACCAAAGCGTAGGCCTAGGAATCAGGCCATCTCCCAATGACAGTCAGCACAATCAATCTGAAACCCTTTTCTGATAAATGTATAACAAAGCACTGCATCATCTACACAGACTTAAAGATACTTAGCAGAGTGATTAAGGAGAGGAATCCTGCTGTTTTTCTTTTCAACTTAGAGCATCCTCCATTGCACATACAATATAATAATATGAAGTGACTTACAGCATTTTTATTAAATGGCATTCTGTATCAATCATAACTGAAGGAAATCATTTCTGCACATTCACCAGTACAAACATATATTAACCATTTATGTACAACATTCAGTGTGATAAGGAACAGCATGCCTAAAGTGTCTAAAATGTTATTCTGTATAGTTTTATAGCGAATGAATGTCTATCAGAATCCTTTTAAATTCCATTGTTCGATTAATGCAATTTCATACTTTTCAGTATACTGAAAATATACTGCATCTGAAGACCAGCTTCAATCTGACTGATGTGCTGATTTAGAGGACAGTTGTGAGAGTCAGTTTTACAGGTAAGTTCAGTTAGTTCAGAGTAACACACCAATGCATCATTCCAGTTCTCCTAATGGAACTGATTTGTACCTCACTCATTCTCTTCACCTCACCCTTCTCATATTTAACACTGTGTCTTCGTTCAATTTACCTGTCCTGAAAATGATCATTTTTAAATGAATGAACATTTACCTGATTTATATTTCTCCCTATAAGAAAGTTTGTTGAAATCTCACTGTAATTAGGTACACATTTTTCCACTATGATATACACTTTAAAAAAGTTTTTTGAAAATTAAAATGATAATTTATTGATTGATGAAATTATTGAGAATGCAATAGATCAGCAGTGTGTGAATGACAGTATTTTATACCACAGAAGTGCAAGACACAAAAAAGACACAAACCTACATTATGGTTCTTAAAGCTTAATTAAAATGTACAAAAGAAAATGGTGTTTTATATGTCCGTTGGTTGCACATGAATCTAAATCGTTACATAATCACTGCCTTTTTTCACCTAGAACTGTGATGAAACAACACCTTTTTAAATGTGCAACCAAATCATGTAAATTAATTTTCAGTGTTTATTAAGGTCATCAAAGATGTGGTTTCTATTTTTTTATTTTTTATTTTAATACTCATCCTAAAGAAGTTACAATAGAATAAAATATTCTTATCTTTCTAAGTTCTTTTATCCATATTTTTAGAAGAATTTTGAAATATGTAAAAAATGTGAAACCAGGCAAAGTGCGGGAGGGGGAGACTAAGGCAAAATCAGAATAGGAATATCAAAGTAATAAGAACAAGAGGATAGAAAACAGGGGCTTGGTTAAGGCAGGCAGGACTATAGGAAATAGCATCCACATCTTAAAGTATATTTATGCTAAAGCTGATGCTAGCCAGAAAGGACAAAAAAAAAAAAAAAAAGCAATGAAAAGAGCTAACCTACCAGGCTAATGCTAACAATAAACCTATATGATGAGAAGTTAAGAAGCACCAATACAATAGGAAGAGGTGAAAAGAAAGGAACATGGGCAAAGTGCAGGGCTGCACACTGAATCTGTGGGAGTGTGACATTAGCTCAGTCCCAAATGCTGTGTGTATGGGCAGCATGAAGTATGGCTGTAACAGACAGTCTGTCCCAAAGTTCACACTTGTGTATTTGTGTTCGCATTCGTGTTCTTTATGCTAAGTGTCTGTGTCCCATTTCTCAAAAATGTAAAAAGCACTGTGCTGAAGCAGATTTAACCCACACTAAATGTGCCATTTCCTGTGGTGAACCAATACTAGGCTAAAATACTGCATTCTCCACAAATATTACCATCCTAAAAAACATTACCTTGGAAGCTGAAAACAACATGCTTTATTGCTTATTCTATCGTAATTTTAGCCAAAATAGCTTTTTCAAAAATACATGACCAGCTCAAGATAGTCATGCTGGTTTAGCTGGTTGACCACCTTAAATCTTAACCAGCTTAGGGTATGTTTTCATTTAAATTTGATTGTTTAGCTGGACTAAACGCATGATCAACCTGACCAAGCTAGACAACCAGTATGACCAAGCTGGACCATTCTGGTTGGCCGGCATGACCAGCATAACCACTCTGATTGGCCAGCATGACCAGCATAATCAAGCGGGCTGACCATCATGACCAGCAACATGAGCAGCACCACCATGACCATAATCAAATGAAACATATGATATGCTGGTCAAGAGAAGGCTAACCAGCTAGCTTAAAGGTACAGGGTATATTTTGCCTAAATGACCAATTTTCCAACAACCTTGACCATCAAATACCAGCTCAAGACTTCTAAACCCCCCAACCAGCTAAAGCTGTTCTTATGCTGGATATTTAAAAAATATATAAAAAAAATCACATCATGAATGAAGTATTTTTCTTCTGTTGATTTATTTCATACAGAGATTTGGGTTTTTCCACTTTTATTTAATGTTTTTCAAATATAGGCTAGATATTGTCAATTTTAATTGTAAATGAAGCTGTAAATTTCACCCAGGATGTCCATTAATACATGCAGGGTCTAGCCACGGTGAGCACAGACCTATACGTGTCTCATTGGCACTTGTCTATTCATGTCCTCAACTCTAACCCAGACAAAATACAAATTGACTGGTAGTAATTGTACTGATTGGAAGGGAGCTGTTGTTGTGGGACCGTTCTTCAACCTCACAGCCAGTCAGAATCCCAAATGAAGCATTGAACTCAATTTAACAGGCTGTTATTTTCTGTGGCCTTGGACATTATGTATTCCTGAAAGCTGCCATGTACCTGAATTAATTATGCTATTCCTGAGAATTAGCTCCCACTGTGTTTAGCTGGAGTGGCCGAATCACGTGGTTGAGGGTTTGTTTCCGCATTGATTTTTCACACAAAGGACTCATTTGTTGGCCACAGAATGTCAAAGACACATCTTCAACGTGGAGATGGATGACGTCTATTTGTCCATTTTGCATTTACAAAAAGTGTGTCAAGCATTATATGTAATGAATTAATTATATACAACACAAGACATTTAATCACAAGCTCCTCATTCAGGCTAATCATATCTCTCAGCTGAATTCTGAGAGCACAATACTGTGGATTAGACTCAAATTGTACTCATTTCAGGTACACAAGACTGACACACTTCCATTGATTTCACTCATTTCCCCATTACCCACTTCCAAGATGTCGCCTTTTAACTAGAGGTTGATGTGGCAGATTTTGTGCAATATGCATGGTCAGTGAGGGATTTTATTTTTGGGTTTTTTTTGCCCTTTGGCTTGTGACTGCTGATGTTATTGGTGATAGGAATATGTGTCAGTATTTATTTTAATCAATGTTTTTCTGTTGCAAAGTTGAGGAATGCAGACCTAATGCAAAACTTGGCAGGTGACTGTTTCACAAACACTATGGGGATAAAAGTGGATAATATTTGCTTTAAAAAATTTTCGCAAACCATTTTATGGTCCATATTCTTCATGCTGTCATTGATGTTAAAATGTTCCAAAAGAGATCTAGGATGCGACAAGAGGTACAAAGGTGTGTTTCCAAATCAGTGGTCCATCGAAAATTGACAGAGATCTGAAAGAGTTTCGGGGTGAAGATAAAGGCCATCTTCTTGAGGAACACTGAAAGAGGAATGGTTTTGTAGCCTTCTCCCTCAGAAGGATTTTTGTTAAAGCTGACAGTGTTGAAAATACACAAGGTGGCTAGGGCTTCAGGCCATCTTCTCAGTCAACATTCACACCTGGGGAAACACTGAGCAAAGGACACATTTAAACAAAGACGGGAGAACTGTGGGACAAACAAACTCCTCTGAAAGAGGAAGGGGCATGAATAAAAGTTTCTGTGTAACAAATAAAAGCAAAGCAAGGGGGTTTTGATGCAGTGTGAATCTGTACGCGTGTCAGTGTTTGTTAATAAAGATATATTGAAATGTTATGCTTTAAATGCTTTCTCATTTTGTAGTTATTTTGCTTTTGCCGGAAAAGATAAACTCATTTAACTCCAGTACCTGACAAGAATAATCTAACGTAGGAAACACGTTTCATACATTGGTCTCAATTTTTTCGTGCAATGCACCTAGAGGAGGGGGTTTTGGTAAGGGGGTTTCATTTTTTCAAATTCTTTTTTCTACTTTTTTCCTTTTTCTTTTCCACATTTTATTATTCAGTGTTTTAGTAATAGTAGAACACCCTTCTAGTATATATATATATTTACTCATTCATTCATTCATTATCTGTAACCGCTTGTCCAGCTCAGGATCGTGGTCCATTGGGACAGGACCGGATCATTGGGCACAAGGCGGGAGCACACACTGAAGGGGTTGCCAGTCCTTCACAGGGTGACACACTCACACCTACGGACACTTTTGAGTTGCCAATTCACCTACCGACCTGTGTTTTTGGCCATGGGAGGAAACCTACGCGGACATGGGAGAACACATCAAGCTCTTCACAGACAGTCATCCGGAGCAGGACCTGAACCCTCAACCTCCAGATCCCTGGAGCTGTGTGACTGCAACACTACATGCTGCGCCATAGTTTATATACATTCTTTTTATTCTAAGGTTTAAATGACAGGGTTATTTCATTGTACCAAAGAACACTTTTAGATCCTACTATTTTTAAGTGTAATTGTTTTCTCATTTCCTGGTGCAATGCAGATGGTCCCAATGTGTCTAATTTTAGAGCACCATCGGAAATATTTATGGATGATATTTCATAGTGTTTTGTGAAACGTGTTTTAGACATTTTTTCTACAGTTTATTATGTCCAGCATCCATTATTATTTACGTTCTCCAGCTTCAGTTTTCTAGTTTCTTATAGTGAACACGTTTATTCCCATGAGCATGACATTTTATGTGGGCTCTCAGATTATACCATGTTGAGTTCCTATGGAGGTCTAAATCAAGGGAATATTCATGTTATCCTTGTTTCTGAAGCTTGCTTCTCTGAAGATATTTATATGAGTTTTTACATGTATTTCCCATCATGGCATATCCTCAAGACTGTTGTAAATAATACTAAAATAAACAGTGAGCGGTCGCTCCCATAACCAAGCTAATGACCAATCAGACCCAGTCCCCTGTGTACACCTTACCCACATCAAACCAAATCTCAAGCTCATTCACATGTATTATATAATATTATAATATTATAATAATATTTACTTTTAAAGATATTAACTCTGAACATATTCACATTAAGGCTTATTACTAAATGTGTTTATGTAACTAATGGGAGATTGTGGTTTAAGGGGTTAAGTTCATGGCAAAACCAAACACATCAACTGATCAAAAACTAAGATTAAAGGCCTCAGGGAGCATTTTGTAAACACTGCTTTGCAATGCAGAACTGAACCTTACTACAAGGATTTTGTTTCAAACCCCAGTGATGCCATCTGTTGTTCAAGACTGAGGCTCCACAACGATGTTCTAATCTCCCTCCTGACTAAAATGGAAATGCACAGTTTGCTGAAAATCTCTGCAATACTCCTGGGCAATGCGACTGAATTTGAGAAGAAGACCAATAAGGAACAGCATAATACTTATGTTGTCTATTGGTTTGCCTATTATGGAATTATATCTGCGGGCCTTCTTACTCACTTCACAGTTGCTGTTTCTTGCCTGACTTGGCATCCACCACCCTCTGACTCCTGATACTGATCAGACTTAGTTCACTGACCAAATATATCTGAATAAACAACCCCTGCTGTCAAATTCTGCAATATTTCTCTTATTCAATTAATTTTAATGTTGTTTATGAAAAGACATGCTGAGTTTAAAAATTGAACCCTGACACTTGAATGATTACAGATAATATCTGTAAACTTTAAGCTTTCCTAATTAAATTATGAGCAGCAATAATCTTACATCCTGTTTATAGGAATGATTTGGCAACAGATCTAATTTATGCAATACACTTCTCCCAGATGTAATCAATTAGCCAAACATTTTTGGTGTTCTTGTTTGCTTCTGGAGCTACCATGATTTATGTGCTGTTAATGAACAACATCTTGCTAATAAGATGCTAATATTAGTGTTCATTTCTGAAGAGCGTGGCATGGCACATACTTAAAAAAGCATAAACACTGCCATTAAAATCACAATTTTGGTTAACAGTGATGCTTTAATCATGTATAACTGGGACTCAATGAGAGCATTCAATGCCCTCACTGAGTATGTAGAATGGTCCGCTCTCTCTCAACATAATTCTACATAGTGCTAGCCCTTGGGCCTTTTTTTATATCACATAACAAGACCTCAGCATTTGTGGGAGCTAATATTTGATGCACTCAATAATTATAAAAGCTATCATAACCTTTCATATGAATCAACACACACACACACACACACACACACACACACACATATATATATATATATATATATATATATATATATATATATATATATATATATATATATATATATATATATATATATATATATATATATACATATAAAATCTTGTATATAGGAGTGGGAAAGGCTTTTTGTCCATAGTGATGAATGTTCAGCAGATAGGATTTTATGTGTCTCCGCTGAGAGTGGGGGAAAAAAGTGATGTGGAATGAGAGAGGGTTGGTCTTGCTGGCACGGTCAGTGCTGATTCAGTCTCCATTGTCCAGAAACAGTTTTTTGCGGTTGCACTGCAGCAGCTGCTGAACCAACCCCATAATGCACTCCTGCATTTAAATGGAGATATTTGTGCTGGAGCAGAGCCAAACCAATTACTGTCACATTCCCAGCACAAGCGAATCAGTTGGCACCTTTATCTAATGACTCAACTCTCAGATAAGCAGTGTGTTTAAATGAACACTGAAGACTCATCCATAACACTGAATAAACTCTTGTTTATCTTACAAACTTAAAAAATAGGTAGCCTTGCGTGAAAATCTGGAAAGAAATTTCAATAAGAAACAGGTTGAAATTATTTGCTCTTTTACATCTCTGTTCTCAAGAAAAATGATGCATTAGCTTTAATATACTTTCTTTTTTCTTTGTTCTTCTTAGTAATATTATTAATTATTATTATTATTGTTATTATTATGGGCGGCACAGTGGTGCAGCAGGTAGTATCGCAGTCACACAGCTCCAGGGACCTGGAGGTTGTGGGTTCGTTTCCCGCTCCGGGTGACTGTCTGTGAGGAGTTGGTGTATTCTCCCCGTGTCCGCGTGGGTTTCCTCTGGGTGTTCCGGTTTCCTCCCACCGTCCAAAAACACACGTTGGTAGGTGGATTGGCGACTCAAAAGTGTCCGTAGGTGTGAGTGAATGTGTGTGTGTCTGTGTTGCCCTGTGAAGGACTGGCGCTCCCTCCAGGGTGTATTCCCGCCTTGCGCCCAATGATTCCAGGTAGGTTCTGGACCCACCGCGACCCTGAATTGGATAAGCGGTTACAGATAATGAATGAATGAATGAATCAATGTTATTATTATTATTATTATTATTATTATTATCAGCTATAAAGGGAAATAACTCCCACTGTGGTTACCTTAATAGATTTAGATTTTTTCTAACAAGATTTCATTAAATCTCTCTCTCTTTCTCTCTCTCTCTCTCTCTCTTCTCTCTCTCTCTCTCTCTCTCTCTCTCTCTCTCTCTCTCTCTCTCTCCTTCTCTCTCTCTCTCTCTCTCCATCTCTCTCTCTCTCTCTCTCTCTCTCTCTCTCTCCATCAGTCTCTCTCTCTCTCTCTCTTTCTCTCTCTCTCTCTCTCTCTCTCTCTCTCTCTCTCTCTTTCTCTCCATCTCTCTTGCACACACAGATTCTAGAATATTCTATAAAAAGCTAGGAAGGAAAACAGAGCCGTACTGCTCTCCCTCATTCAGGCAAAGGCCAGGCGGAGTATATTTAGAGCCTTGAGATGTTGCATGTTCATCAGAAATATAAACAGCATGATTAGAATGTCCCCATGTTTTCTTTATAAATTACTCCTGGTTCTACCTGGATGGGAGCCATATGGCACATGGCTTATTTCATGGGAATTCAATGTCCAGAAGAGCTACTGCGGCCTGCCAGAGCTGAAGGAAAGTCACTCTGGGAGGACATCCTCCCCATGGTCTCATTCTCAGGCTCGCACTTCAGTCCCGTCTCACAGTGCCTGGGCAGCTGCCGCTGCTTCCTCTGCAGAAAGCACACAGCATGATTTCTTATCAGTGTTAGGAAGGCCAGTTTTGAAAGGACTCCACAAGATGCAGATCACTCTGTAATTTATTGATTACTACAATTCCAGACTCTTTAACAGCTGCTTCCAAACAGCTGGCTGCAACTCTCTGGCTCTGTTCCAGCCATCTAGGCCTGAGAAAGATCATGTGCTCTTATAAAACACATGTCTCTGTCGTGCCATTATATCTGTGGATGAGAATAGGAAAGGAATGTTTTGGGAGAAAATGCAAGAAGTGTCCACCAACAAAATGATCATCTTTTTGATGATGCATTTTTAGCATGTGTTTATTATACACTATTTTAAGGAACATTGATGAGTTCATTTTAAAGAAGTTGTTTCTTTAAATCTGTTAATAGATATTAATGGGTAGTTTGTCCTTCTTTTGTTGCAGTTGCAAAATGTGCTCCTGTGGGAAACCATACTCCAGATGTTGTTGCATTGCTGTGAGGATTTTATGACATTCAGCAATGAAAACCTGTTGCAATACTGAAGTATTGATGAACTGACAAAGTGTTACTAGTTCTGAGTCCCAAACATATTGAATGGTCCCTGATGGGGGGGCTTTATATCCCTGTAGCTGACATTTGGCATAGAAAATTGGGGCCTTAGTCCTATGGGCAGTTGCATCCCATTCTGTTGGTAATTATTTCCTGTGGCTTTAGTACAAACTGTGTGTTTGTAGTTGAACACCTATATTACTGGTGGGTGAATCTTAACATAGTTTGAAGAAAACATCAGTAAATATGTCTACAATTTTTTGTGTATTTGTTTCTCTTTATACTTACAAGATGTACATTACATTAAGTCACAAGATGTAAAGTACATTATGTTTTGAAGATTATGCATTTAAACATGTCCATTTCCAGTTTCCACGGCTTATTATTATTATTATTATTATTATTATTATATTCCTGATGAGACTATTACTATACTGTTGCAACAAGGTGTTACTGCGTGCTCCTTTCTTGTGCACAATCCCAGTATGTCAGTCTCATGTCAGAAAGATATTGGATTCTAAACTTGGACAGACACTAGATTTTGCCTGAAAATTTAAATCGAAATCGGTTTGACATCAAAACCCAGTATCAGCTTGACATCTAGATCCAACTTTGAAGAAACATTGGATTATGTTTGAGAAAGAAAATCTGGTTTACATTAAAACCCAACGTTTTACATCAAAACCTGTCAAAACCAAAAACTAGCAGGTCATAAGAGCTTGAACTCCCAGAAACTTGCAGTTCCAGGCAAGTTTTCACAACATAGCACTAAATCCCAAAGTAAGCACTCTGTCCACCACACTTGTCCTCTGTCTGGATTTGACAAGGTGTTTTTAATAATGTTCTAGAATCCTTCTGCACTTCTAAACCCTTGTCCTTGAAAATACCCAGCAATTCATCAATTTGCCTCCTTCTACAAGTACTTCTTGTAGCCCAGGAAGTGTTTCTTAAAAGGTTACTTCGTCTTCTTTTGCAGATTCTATGACTCTTCAGAATCAGTTGACACATATTCAGTTTATCCAAAATCTGAATCACCAAGTTAATCTGTTCAAAACTTCCCAGGGGTCCTTAGTGTTTGTGTGCCAGCCTACTGTTGTTAGCAGTGCTGAGCATTCGTGCTCTATTTGGTGCATCTTGTTGTGTAACAGAAGTGCAGACCATAGAACTACTTTTAACCGAACTAATTTATTTTAACCTAACTAATTAACAGAATAAATAAATAAATAACAAATGGGGCAGAATTATTTTTAGCAGCAAAGATCCTGTAATACGTGATTTGACTGGCCAATGTTTACAGGATAAAGGATCTGTGTAATTTCTCAAAGATACCCGAAATAGTCTGGACCAAATTATCTTTATGTGCAATGCATGTGAAGCCCAAAGATATGCTTTGGGTCTATTTTGACATGTGCTGACCTAGCAGTTTATTTGCAAAAACAGTGCATCATAGGAAAATGCAGAGAAAATAAAAACCTCTTTTTTGTATGTGGCAATTGACTATGAAGACTGCTACAAATTATTGTTTTGAAATTATATTTATTAATCTGACAAAGTCCGTTTTAACTACTATGCTAGATAGCACTCTTTAAACACTGTTCCTGCCAAGAGTATGTGTCTGACAAAGAATTGGATCAGTTGGCGGCTCCAGATGAAGCTAATTTGAGCCCCTGAACTCATGAACTCAAGATCATTATTTACCGTGCCCCCAGCGAACCAGTTAGAACGCAGGATGAAACAGACGGAGCCAACACTATCATGTTTTTCTGCCCTGTGGCTGGTATTGATTTTCTGATGTATGCGTATGTTGGCACAGAGAGGCCCTGCAGTGTGGTAATGGGCAGTGAGGAGACTGCGTAGTGAGACTGTTCACACTTGGCAGGTTTAGGTTGGGGAAAGTATGAGCTTCAGCACATCCTTAACATATTAACTGCTAATGGTCTGCTGTGTCTCTCTGTTCCAGCTCTCAGATCACTCACCAATGTGCGTTTCTGGGCCTTATTTATCACAGATGCATAGAAATAGGGACAGAACTAAAGGCAATGTTCACAATTTTAATCAAACATGCTTTTTTTATATAACATTTAAATAAAGTTTCCTCACTATTTGATAGCACTTCTTTGTCTGTGTGCAGGAAAATTCCTGTTTTTTTGCTATATTTTTAAATATGTGATTTTATACAACCGCGACCCTGAAATGGAAAAGTGGAAAAGATGATGATGATGATGATGATGATGATGATGATGATGATTTTATACGATCACTCCTCTTCATTCATAAAACAACCATTCTACAGACACCCTGTGACCTGGATGGTTCAGATAACATGTATTTAATATATTTTAAACATGGCTGTCCTCATGTCAGTGTCATAATCTGGGAAGCATTACTGTTTCATTCAGGAACTACAAAGCTGTTTGATACTTTATCCCTGTTGAGTTGAACTTTACAGAAAAAATAATATACTCACTGTAATAAATGTCATTTGCTGCCCTTTGATGGTAAAAAAATAAAATACTCCTTAAATGTCATGAATGACTCATGGCCAGCTCTGCATCAGAAGAGCAAAACTATTTTACATAGAATCAATAATACAAGCAGTGATACCGATAGTTGCATCGGCATCAGGCACCTAGAAAGAAGTGCATATGACCAAACATTTGTGGAGTTTTCTCTCCCACCTTAAATATCATTATAGCAGGAACATGTTTGCTATTTATTTACAATTTTCATATTCAAACATGTTACTTAAATGTGTAAATATACAAGAGTAATATTGGTGTTGTTTGCTAGCTTCGTAATTTAATTTTCTGTTTCATCTTAACTATGCAAGGCTGAAGATTAGAAACACAATTTCTACTCCTCACTTTCTTTGTTTAAAACACGTAAACACAAAGATGTGTAACTTACACCGTACACATATGTACTTTTATTGGTTTTTTTTTTCAAAATTTCTTGCTTACTTGTTCAGGAAAAAAATAGCCAAATCAGGATCAGTTTTGTAGTCAATTTTTTAAATACATCGGCAATAAATAATCTCATGTTAATATATCTATGGTCATGGAGGTTTTTAGAAGAATGTAGAGGATTTTAACTCCAGAAGAATTTAATGTTATCTCTGTTTGGTTGCTTGCTTCCATGACTGCAGCACACTGTGTGTCTGCTATTGATTAACATACCTGGCAACCCGGGGTATGGAAAAAGAAATAAGGATTGATCACTGAACAAAAACACAAACATAGTTCTGCTCCGGAACAGACACTCCACAGAGAAGAATATCCTGGCCACAGTACTGCTGTCAGAAACGCCAGTGCTTCAACTTAGAATGTTTCCTAAATGTCTGATGACAAACCCCTGCACATTCTTTGATTTAGTACTGTAAATATATTACATATTGCTCCCTTAAACACAATCCAACTGAAATATATTAGTGCAGTTAATTTAATGAAATAGAAACTCCATCACCACCACTTTGGACAGAACACTTTGAAAATAAACCAGTTCTGTATTGCCTTGTCCTTGTCTCTAAGACTTATTTGAAAACACTCTTTATTCAGTCTCCTCTTGTGTGAATGTGGCAGCCTTCAGACATTCAGAACATTTCTGAACGCAGGAACTAACAAGAATGTGTCACACAGTAGATTTACATAAAAACTGCCTTGTGGTCCAGGCGTCAAAAGGAAGCGGAGAATGTGTGATGGTCAAGCTGCAGCCTGTTCAGCTAAAATGAATGAATGAATACTCTCTTACTGAATTGGTGGCTGATTTTTAAGGAGTCTGGAATTATAAACTTAGATTAATTCTAGCTTGTAATATTTGCTTCCTTCCTAATATCGCAGCACAAGTGTTTTAAATCATGACTAATAATAATAAAAATGTCCACACAGGAAATTTGTGTGTCCTTTGGAAAAGCATTTTAGGGAAATGTGTTTCAGTAGTTTAACAGAAAAGATATTATTTTAACATAAAGCTATGTTTGTGAACTTATTTAAAAATGTTATCTTGAGGGAAGTTGTTAAATGTTGATTTCTTAGTTGTTTTTGTTTTTATTCTCCAAACATATTTCTTTATTCTGGTGCTATAGATTTCTCCTTGTTTTCAACACCACGCATTCAGTACATATTAATATATAAAGCCATATTTTCTTTCAAATAAAATAATGCTGTAAATATTCCATTTTTCCCCTGTTTTATCGATTAATTGAGATCCAGAGGAACACTAGTGTTGACGTGTAAGGACATTTCCAGAAGAGCCAGGTATCAGAGTTTCTCTTCATATACCATACTTTCAATCTCAACTGTGCATTCAAGGTCACGAACATGAAACTATTCAGTAAAAGGTCTCTTAGATGTAGTAGTGCCTTGTCATCCCAGCCTTCAATGTAATGCAGAGTGTCTCTGAGGATGTCTGGACGCTGCTGTTAAAATAGATTTTTAGAATCACTTTTCAATTTTGGATGATGCTGGATCTTTAATACCTGCTCACCACAGGTTTCTGGGGTTTATTACTGAAAATATTTAATGCTTAGACTGGCTGCATCTCGAAAACATTCATATTCCAGCTCTGTATATACAACTATAAGATTAGTATTTAATGTCCAGTCATTATCAAGTGCATTATAAAGCATTTTCTATTCCCTTGATATATGTATAAATTTATATATGTAGAGAGATTTCAGATATATTTTAGCATATATCAACATATTTAACAATGCATGAGAGAACTGGTTGTTATGGTTTCTTATTTCAATACCCAAATTCACTTTTAATTTATTAGACTGTGTATACACACACACACACACACACACACACATACACATACACACACTTACAACGTCTCACCGTCTCACACCTGTGGACAATTTTGCTTAAGCAATGGAACAAAAAACACTGACAGGGTGAGGACTGGATCCAAGACACACGGAATGGAGCTGTATTACATCTGCACTAACTGCAGTGTCTCAGAGTCGCTGAAATATGTTTACATAATCACCAATGTATTGTACATGTAAGTATCAAATATATATATATATAATATTAATCATATCTTTCACTGTATTATCTATGTATTATGCATTTGTCCAACTTAAGACACTTATCATATATACTGAAATATCAGTTATATATCCGTTATGATTTATGTGTTTGTGCAGGTTGTGAGGATAATGGTAAAAAAAATTGAAGGGGTACAGAGTTATTCTTAATTTATGTGGACATATTTTAAACAGGAGTTGGCCAATAATCTAAGCCAGTAAATGATCCATGTCTCTATACATCAGGTTGGATTATTTGATTATTGTCTCTGGCATATACTTTCTTCTGAATAGACATCAACCCATTGTTCCCTTTAGGATTATGGTAGCTTGGTTGTATTGATTATCTTATTTTCAGGATTTCCAATGCTGGTATGATGCATTTGAATAGCTATTAAAGTAAACAGGAACATTACATAAATAGAAAATTCCAAATCAGTTAAGATTAGGAATAATGATTTGCTGCAGAGTACTTACAACACAACATCACATATACATCACAAACTGCAAGTATGATGGCAGGCAATCAGATTCAGATCCAGCTCCACCTTCATGCATCTTTCTCCTCCTTGAACCTGTCATATACACTGTCTCAGTAATTTGCAATATCTTTCATTTCCCTTCAGTTTTCCAAGCTGTGATTTTTATATTGGGAGTTTTGTCTGTTTTCCACATTTCTTGCATACTGACTTACATTCTACAGCTTTTATTCATTATAATCTACTACAGTCTGCCTGCTGTGAATTGGGATGCTGTTTGATGAGTTTGACACTTGCAGAGTCATTTATAAAAGCATTAAAAACTGTCCGATCTGCAGGCTTTTATTATTTGTGCCTTTTAAAACAGTCAATTGTTCTATATATTAACAGGTGAATTTAAGATCTAATATATAATTTCATATTTCAAGTGCAATACACATCTATTAGTCAAATATTTTTTAATAATAAAGTCATATTGTTATAATATAATATTTTTCAGGATAACAAAAGCGAAACTTACTCTTTCTGAACTGGAACTGGAGACTGGAAAAAGTGCAGAGCTCTGTCAGACTTGGCAGCGAGTGATTCTTAAGTCCCTGTGGTTTTTGTGCAGCATTCAAGGAATCTGTTGTTCCATATTATAAGACATATTTATCAAAGTACCTGTGGCTTGTTTAGCTGGATTTACCATGATGAAAGACAAGCAGATGTGCATTCTTCTACTGTCCAAAAATCTAGCAAGAGAAGCACTGAAGATTTACCATTTTTGGAAGGCTTTTAGGGGTTCATTTTGCAATCATTACAGAATTACACATTCAAAATAACCAGTAGCACTGATTTTTCCAGCTCTGTGTCACAGTACTGGATCTAATCATGATTGCTACTCTTACGTTTACTACTAATCATAATAATATTAAATTCATGAGTAATTTATTATGAATAATTACATAATTAATAGTAACAACAACAATAATACTCACCACTCACCAAGAGTGCGATGACTAAAGCAATGCTGTTGTCCATTCCCCTCCTCTTTAGTGATGTAATAAACTGAGGAAGAAGAACTTCACATTGGGAGGCAGATCTCAGAGCCAAGCCCCGAGCTGCATAACTTGAAGCTTGAGACTGTGGCCACATATCTCCTCTCCCTCTAAACCAGCTCCCTGATTACCTGTCTGCATCATCCTAATTTAAAACACATGGTGAAGGACATGTTGATGTGTATGAAACAGGGGCCAGAGAGAGTTGAGGGGAGAAAGGAAGAGATAAAAGGCTGAAAGAGACATTTGTTTTGCTTGTATTGAGCCAAAACATTCATTTTGAGCTTAAAATGTTTTTAGATGATAATAAATATCCAGAAGACCAAATTATTTTTGCCTACTTCCTGATTTGGAATTGTCATCGCTACAGTTAAAAAATAACAATCCAGCAGTGATACATTTTCAAATGCATATATTCAGAATAAGACATATAGAGATATTTACTATATATCCTGTATAAACCAAAATAATCCAAAACCATCATAAACCAAAGGAATATTAAATGTTGGATAATAAATAATAATAAATATTATTTGCAGTCCAAAACAGGCATACTCCATGTCTGGTAAACTGGTTGTTCTCAGTGACATTCTGGAGGAAGGCATGTAAAAACTTTTTAAAGACCATGGAAGTTTGCGTGGAACTCAGGACAAAGGTCTAGAGTTTGCAAACATTAGGCTGAAGTAAATATTATCATTAATTAGATCTACATTATTTATATGGAGAAGGGAGACTATGACAAGCTAAAATGGAGGTTTAATGATAACAAACATTTGTGTTAGAATATTATGGCAGCAGTGTGTACTCTGTTAAAGTAAACCATCAGATCACACTGGGCCTCTGTAGCACTGAATGGAGCACAGCTTGGTTGGACCTATGCAACTGTATCATTTCATACGGACGGTGGTCGAATGGTAACACTAATGTAGGTCATTGCTCCTAAGAGTACACAACACCTACATAAGCCTTTCATAACAAATGCCATACGTAACATTTATAAAGACAAATTCCTGGGAGCTGTTGTGAAAACACTTTTTAGAGTGTAATTTTCTCAAGAAGCTATCCTAATAACTGACGCTTGTTAGAGTCAGTATTTATGTATTTATGCACTATGTCAGATGTCATGAAACACTTGTGAGTGTGTCATGTAGCGTTATGAATGGTAACCTACAATAAAGTGTTATCATTGAAATTAAATATACTGGCTTGCAACAAGATGCCGCCTGGATGTTTAGAGCTTTTTAAAGAGTCTTTTGACCTTGAGCCAAAACAGCAGCACAACTCTGCCCTAAATATAGAACCATGATATACAGCATGTAACTTTTCAATATGTCCCAAATATACCCCTACACACTGTGTGAGTTATTGCTGACTTTGCCATATATACTCTCTGGAGAGCACTGTCTGTATATTTACAGTGATTCAGTTAACTGCTGTTAGTGCAGCTGCTGGCAAATGATGAAGAAATACACTCAGAGTACATATGGACCTACGTTTCTAAAGCAACCATTCATTGCACTAGGATACAATTTCATTTACATGTTGTTGTATCATGCAGCATAATGGCTTTTCAAGATAAGGCAAAACAAACTATGTAGAAAAAAATTTAAATAAATTGTAACGAAAGTTTGTCAGGATCTGCTTTTGTTTACGTTCTGTTCCCTGTGTTT
Source organism: Hoplias malabaricus (assembly GCF_029633855.1). Lineage (NCBI taxonomy): Eukaryota > Metazoa > Chordata > Actinopteri > Characiformes > Erythrinidae > Hoplias > Hoplias malabaricus. The sequence goes on along the minus strand of NC_089814.1, from coordinate 18,260,077 downwards.
TGCTCTGTTAGTTTTTCTCCTATTCTCCTTGTGTTACCTTAGCCTTGGGGTTATCAGACGGCCATGTGACCAGCTCACAAGTGCAGATCCTGTCTTGTTGTTCATTGTGAATTTTGCACTTCTCCTTTGTGCTTGTGTTTAGACAGTGTTTCGTGTAATACCTGTGTTTATTAAAATCCGTACTTGTCCCAGTATTAGCTGGCATCTCCTTGTGCATTGTTTCCAACATGTGATAGAGGTATTAAGTAGGGATGATAATGATCATGGACAATTAATTTTGCTTAATTTAGATTCCCCTAAATAGGCACGCATTATCAATTACGGTGTGTGAGCAAACCCTCACCATCAGGACCCTGTGTATAGATTAAATCATATACAGACACCTCACATTTTATGCAACTTTATAATCCGTGAATTTGAAATATCAATATAATAATAGGAAAACAAAGATTACATTATATTCCAAATAAGAAAATGATGTAAGGATGCAAGGATCAAAGCTACAATACACAATAAAACATTAGCAGCATAGCAGGAAAATGAGGAGCCGCTGTATGAGAAACGGCAGCATGCAGCACAGTCAAAGATCGACTCCTACTTCAGTGCACGGCCCAACACCAGCTCCAGCACCAGCTGAATACGACCTGATACATCAATCAGAGCAATGTTAGATATCATGGTGGAGGAAGAATATGAACGTCTCCACCTTTCATAATCTGCCAACCTCTCCTCGCCTATCCACCCCATCAAGCCATCACCAGTCTATACTGAGGTAAGTTTTCATTTTATATTTTATCGTTAGACCACAAAGGTGTGTGTGGGTGAGAAAAAGAGTTATTTTTTGGGTGCAACACAAATTTTATAAAAATAACAATTTTATTGTATTGTAAAGCAAGAAACAAATGCGTTTATTACCCGTGTTATGTGAGTTTTAAGATAATTTGCTAATGATAGAAACAGTATGGGTTAACTGCAAATAAAACAGAAGAGATACTCATCTCCTGATTTTCCATCTAGTTTGGGGTCATGTTAGACGCAGGACTAACTGTCCAGCCCTGACAATAAATATGTCATAGACATGAAAATGTAAAAAAGATGTATGCCATGTATTATACTATACTCTTTTTAAAAAATATACAGTCTTGAGATAAAAAAAAAAATGTATATAAATAACAGAATAAAACCAGCAAATAAAAAAAAATATATGTATAAAAAAGCTACATAAGTATTTTTCTGAAAACACTTCTCAGAATGTAGAAAGTCTTTATTTTTATTCATTACTTTGGATTCATGAAGCAAAGAGCATTTTGTGTATTTGATAATTTCTCTCTCTCTCTCTCTCTCTCTCTCTCTCTCTCTCTCTCTTTCTCTCTGTCTCTCTAAATAGGCATAGAATTAAACAGATCTGGTGTTAATCCTCTGTTATTAATTACATGACAATCATAATTTATATGAATTTCACACTATGCCTTAGGACCAGTGAGCAAAATAAGCATATCACAGCTGCTGTATTTAAATGAGCTTTGCAGCTGTTGCTGTCTGTTGTCGTCCTGATAAATTGTGTATGAAAGACCACATAAAAGAACAGGGGAAATTGGAAGAGGTGTCATAGATACAAAGTGTTCATAAATCTTCAGGAGTCATGGGAGCTCACTTGGCCTAAAGCATGGCATCCCTTTCCTCCCCACTAAGCCTAAGTGGTATTAACTACTGATTATTTCTCCATTCATACCCAGTTTTCCGCAAGCTTAAAGCTACCCTGGTTTTTCATCAGTAGAGACACTATATGTCCAAGCATTTGTGGACAATTTCTTAACCAGCATTTTCTTCTGAAACCAAGGGTATCATGAGGGAATTGCTGCAGTATCAGTGGTTGCCCTTCTGGGAAGGCTTTAGATTTCTCTGAGGATTTGATTGCATTCAGCCACAAGAGCATTAGTGGCCTCAGGTCATGACACTGGATGATTAGTTCTGGATTATAAAAGCCACTGCAGCTCACACAGAGAAATACACCACAGCCCAGTGTGTCTCATTGATCTAACGTGTCCATTTTTATTTTATGCATTTGTATGGATATTATACAAGTGACTATATTTATTACCTACACATGATAAGGGCAAATGAAAGCCACAGGAAGTCCATATTTGGCAGATTAACCAGTGACATTGAAGAGTCCATGGGAAAAATATCTCCTAAAAAAAAAAAAAAAAAAAAAAAAAAAAAAAAAAACAATGTCTGAGCTGATTTATACTTTACTGCCTTATATGGCAAACATTATTATGACCTAGACATTATTTCACGTGACTATACTCCAGCAGCAAATAAAGGGACCTCTGGGGAATCCACCTTAACTGACGTTTTACGAGATAAGTATAAACAGAATATCATACAGTGTCTTTTTGTGGTAAGGGAGGGTCTGGCATGATGGACTGTGTAGCTACCAGCAAGTAGCTCCTGGTAAATAGTGATTTTCCCACACATAAATGCAAAAGATGCCATTTTTCACATGAGGCAGACTAATCCAAGTTGCATAACTATCCAAGTTTCATAATTTCTGCTGGGCCTTGAGAAAGCATGCTATCTGATGCCAGTCATCAATTAAAATGACCACACTGCAACATTCATCTTCTCAAATTTAAATTGTGGATGTCCATCTATTAATAATAAATAAATAAATAAATAAATAATACTAGCTTTAGAATTTAGCAGGTTTTAACATGCACTTTGAGATTCCAGCTGCCAGCAATCTCATCTGAAACAACACTGACCCAAAGTCTGTGCAGAGATGGAAAGTAACTGCTTATAGTTCATATAGTTAAGTAAAATACTTACAGGGTTTGAATTTATTTTTATTATTTATTTATTTATCTTAAATCCTAATACTTAAAATTGTATTTATTTAGAGTTTTTGTTATTTTTTTCCTTTTGTTAAATGAACCTGACCTCATCTGATTAGCTCGCTCTGTTAGACAAACATGCCTATGTTTTATGACAGTCCCCCAAGATGTTACGACAGCTCAATCTGTTTTCAGATCCTGTTTCTGTTCTTGTAGATAATGATCAACGCATGTGTAAGGTTATAAAATGAGGTATAAATGTATGTGCCTCTTAGAAAAAGACCAGGACAGACCTTATTCTAGATCTGACTACATTCTGGACCTCAGTCTGAAATAATTTAACCAGAACACTCAAAAAACATAATTTAAAAAAGACTGTTCTCTCTTCATTGTATCGCCACCAGAAGATGAGATTACAACAGAGCTCATCAGTGACTGAAGAATTCTGCTTTTTACTAAATCTAGAGAATTATTTTTTGTTGGTTTGTTTAATTAAGTTTAACCTACTCTGAAGCATTCAGATCATACAAAATAATATATGATTCCTATTGTCACTGTCTGAACAAAACCTTGTGTGAGTTCATATAAATTAAGTTCTTATAAATTATATTTTAATTAATATTTTGAAATACAAACTTTTGTTACAATAGCATATGTTCTATTTATAACATTCTACAAAAACAGGGCTGCAAAATGTCATTGATATAAAAAAAACCCTTTTGTATCAACCCCTAAGTGTAAATGTATATTAGAGAAATAGTGCCCCTTGCTTTGCAATTCCAAAACATGAGTGAGTGAGAGTTACTTACAAGCCAGCTCCTTCATATCTAAGAAAAAAAAAATAATGGGAAAATAATGAAACATATATTTAAATCATTTTTCATTGATTGCTGAACAAGCTGGGCTTGAAAAATCAGTTATTGCTTCCACTGCTTGTAAAGGGCTAAGCATCCTGTGGCTACCACCAAGACTCAACATGACACTGCTACAACATTATAGACATAGTCTAGATTATAGCAAGATTCAAAAGACCAGCGAATCAGTGTGGAATCCAAAAGAGTATAATGATATGATGAAGTCCTACTTCTACTGCATGGACAGAACCTGAATATCCATCTGTCCATAGATGTGGACAAGCTTGCAATCATAAGGAGAAGGATTATCATAGAGAAGAAGCTCACCGACATCGAGCTTGAGCAGAATCTTGCCTGGACCCACTGGTGAACCTGAAAATGAAAGAACATCAGAGCAGGCAGCTGTAAACACCATAACAGCTTCCTCTGAAGGTGACTCAGGATCCGACATCAGATATAATCAAGCTGCTCAAAATCCCCCTCATCCACTCTGCAGAGTGAAAAACGCTTAACAAGCTGCTCCTTACAAAGGCAAGTTGCAAGCAAATCACAGCTGTGAATCAGGCCTTCTCTGAGATCATGAAAAATGACTGTCTTAGCCTCACAGGGATTAATGAACTGACGTATGCAACAGCTGCCGTCATCTAAGGCCCAAAGAGGAACTGGCATTGAAGAGCAGGATCCAAAACAAGATCAATGAACATCGAGAAAACCATTGAAAAGAGTCAAAAACTAGCAATTACATGCCAATGCCAAACTCATATTTCACCGAGTGAAAACATCAGCAAGCATGAGCAAGAAATAAAAGTTAAAGTTCAGGCCAAGTTTCAGAGGTTCAGTAAAAGAAGTGAGCGCTTTTGGCGAAACAAGTTCTTCAGTGAGGTTGCCAAGAAATTCTATTGTGAGCTCAACAGCCCCCTTCTCACAGAGCTCAGAGTCTCAGACCACCGTCTCCGCAGGGCAGGACAGAGCAGATTTTGACAGGCTGCAAGCAAATTTAATTTATCATTATTTTTCTTTTCACAAAACACAGCTTTCTGTGTCTGTGAATTTTAGAGTCCATCTTAAACAATTCAGTATTTAACGTGAAATGGATCATTCTATCAGGACCACTTAGCTATTTCTGCTCCTTTTAAAGTGGAGAGGAAAGTTCTGTAGGCACCAGAATGTTACTGTAGCACCATTTAAAGGGGAATTGAAAGTTCTGCCAATGCCAGAATATTGTGTCTGCCCCATTTAAGTTGGAATGTTCAGTTGGTAAACGCCAGTGACTGCTGAAACTTTTGAGGTGATCTAATAAGAAGTTTGTCTCGCATTGCCAGACTCTCTAGGGAGTCTCCTTGTGGGCTGAGTTTCTGTGGCTGAGACGAATAAGTTAACTTCACACACAAGCCAATATGCACATGACCATGGTATAGCCAGCAGAGGCACTAGACCTCTGCTGACTTCCCTAAGAATGAAGATAAAATTAAAAAACAATAGAATTAATACAGTTAATAGTTATGATATTTATTTGAATATGTTGGTTTAACCTCTTCCAAATCTCTCCTTGTGGCAGTCCAGTATTATCTGAGGTTAACTTCTAATACCTAGATTTACCCGTTAATAAATTCTTCTTTATGTTAAATCAAATGTGCTGTTGATTTAACAAATCCATAAGAAGGAGAATATAAGGAAACAAATTTGTTTTTCACACTAACTCACATCTATAAAATTTGGGGAAAATTTTTTTTACTGTCTTTGTTTTTGGTTTATTTTAAAAGCACACTTAGTAAAATCATTTTTATATTTAATATTTCAAACAATAAAAACTATCTTAAATGCCGCAGGCTTTTGTGCGGGATTGTATTTTCCTGATGTCTGATGACACACTTACATGCACACGCAGACACACACACACACACACACACACACACACACACACACACACACACACACACACACACACACACAATATGAATTCGGGGTGATAAAGCCAGAGAAATAGTTGAGAACATAAACACAAATCAAGTAACAACACATTTTGTCAGACATACACAGCTAAAACTATATAAGGTCTACAGTTTAACTTTTTTTAAATGTTAAGTTTTATAATGAAGATTAGTGGTGAGTCTAACAATTTTGATTTTACATGTGTTTGGGCCATAGTAGCCTCAGCCACAGACGCGCCATATACGCACTTCCGCAGTGAAATGGTGGTGACCCTATCGATCGTCCGCATCTAAAGTAAAGCCTACAGCCTCCATTCCAAAAGATTTTATCTTTCCCTGGTTTTGAAGTGCAGCCCAGTCACACATGCACTTAGCTGGTGTATGTGTAGTGTGATGGTTTTATTCCCACTTCATGATCCCTCACCAGCTGGGCTTCATTGTCGTTGTGCATTTTAGATTTCCTTTGGGCTTTGGAATACAAACCCCATTTTCAAAACAGCTGGGACAAAATGTAAATAAAACAAAATGCTATGACGTGCAAATCATTTTCAAATTTATCTTTAATTGAAAATAGTACACAAACAACATTTTAAATGTTTAAACTAAGAACGTTTATCACTTTTTGAAAAATATTTGACCATTTTGAATTTAATGCCAAAATTTGGGACAGGGGCAGTGTTTACCACTATGTCGCATCATCTCTTATTTTGACAACACTCAGTAAATGTTTGGGAACTGAGGAGCCAATTGCTGAAGTTTTCCCTTTCTTGCTTGTTATGCACCAATTGTCTGCTGTGCTCCAAGCAGAGTGCAGACTGAACTTTTCTTTCTGTGGGAGGAAACTGAAGCACCCAGAGGAAATCCAGGACCTTGGAGCTGTGTGACAGTGAAGCAACATTACCTGTTGCCTAATAGAACTTTTGTCTGCATATAAAACTGCTTTTGCTTGGGAGGCTATGTTGATCAAGTGAAAGACAAGTTCACTCAATTTGTGAGAATTCAAAAGAATCTTCAAAAAACAAACAAACAAACAAACAAACAAAAACCATCACAACGCCTAAGATGTGCAGAAGATCACGCTTAGGTGCAACACATACATCCTAAGAATAGTATTAAGCTAAAGCCCTGTGTTTTTTTTCAGCCTAAATGCCACCAGCAGAAAGTCGAGACATTCCTAATAATAATAATAATAATAATAATAATAATAATAATAATAATAATAATAATAATGGTGGCTCAGTAGCTCAGCCTAGTTCTCCCCCCCTTATATTTAACAGCCCTGTCCAGCTCACTGTGCCCTATCCACTGCAGCGCAGTGTAGTTAAGTGCCTTGCGCTGCTGGCCATGGTCCAGGCCAATGAATTACGGTGACTTTTATCTAGATTCCATTACAGGGGCATCTCACAAAGCTTTTAATAGTCCAAAATTCCATAACAATCCCATGAATATTTTTAGGGCTGGATTTTCACATTGAACATTCAAAATAAAGAGGGTTTGTCCATCATAAATTATCTTCTGTTTGTTGATCTCATAATGTTATGTTTTTAAGAGTGATGAAATGGTTAATATTTTTCTCCTGATTCTTGATGATTTTTAAAAAAACTAAAGCTTATTCCCAGCGATAAGCTTCTCTTAAACATAAACACAGAAAGACACTATAAAGTTATCGTCCAATTGTTTGTAGATACACATAATCAATGCTTTCAGATCCAGACATTATGGGAATTGATATTTAGTATTGCATATACAGTTTGTATAATCTCTACGCAAAGGTTTAAAAATAAATGAGACACCTTGGAGCAGCTGCACATAAGCCTAAGGCCACTGAAAGCCAAACATGGATTTGAGGGATATAAAATCCCTTCAGCGCTGGGTCTGGAGCAGTAGAGCTGTGATCCAGATCTAATCACCAACCTTCAGAACTTGACCTCCTTAATGGCTGAATGGCAGAAGTGTGGACACTGTAGCAAAGAGGGGAAAACTCCTTAATAATATTTGCATTTCAGAAAAAAATTTGGAGCAGCATGTGTCCCCAGTGTTCACCAATATAATATTACACAGTCAGTCTGTGCTCACTTCACTGAGTGCTCAGAGTGTGCGGAGGGAGATTAAGTGCACTTAGAGGTGGTAAAATTCTCTAGAGAAAGCATTTTGGGTTTAAGTTGGCTGAAGAAATGGAAACAAGTTGAGAAAGCTATTAATCTCTTAGGTGCCAAGGACCATTCATTATAGTATCCCTATACCTAACAAAAGAGCCCATCAACAGTTCAAGAAAAGCCATGAGTTAAGACGCTCTTCCTCATTGTAGAGATTTGCACATGCTCAGTAGCCAGATAGAGAACTGGTGCCATTTTTTTTTTGTCAGACTTCAAATTATGCTTTTGAAACATTGCTGTTTTTAATTCATTGGTCTCTCTTCATTTGGAGAGAAAGGAGCCTGGTCTTGTGTGAGTATAAAGTGCCAAGCTGGCTACAGAATGGAGTTTCCTATTAGGACTCTTATATTTAATGCTTCTTAGAGGCTGAGAGCAAGTTTGTCAACAAAACCTTTATATAACTGTTCATATACATAGAAATAGTATAAATGAATTATGTTTTTTTATGTTATTGTACATTTTGGGCACACACAAAATGCTGTTAAAGTTTTTTTTTTCTTATCAGTGTTAAGTGTCTCCTTTTCTTTTTTTGAACAGAAAATAATAATCAATACAGAATTAAACGATGAGAAAAGGCATTTTAATCTACATAAATCCAATAAAACCATCAGCACTGGTACACAGAATGAGATAAAGGTTCCTAGCCACTCTGAGAAAAGCTTCTGTTTTAAACGTTCTGACCTCATTCTCTCTCCCTGTTGAAAAACATCCAACACACTCATAAAATACCCCTTTTCACTGGAAAAATAATATTCATTGTAAATACATATTCATAACAATCAGCTACACTCTCAAAATGAAATGTTCTTAAATGACTCTAGCCTTAGAAGTATACTAGTACAGTTTATAAGTCAAATACCACCCTAATTTTTATTTCAATTCCAGTCATAATGGTCATAACATGTTATTAATTTTTCAGTTTCAGAAAAAAACTACAAAGCAGATTCCAAAAAATTTGGGACACTAAACAAATTGTGAATAAAAACTGAATGCAATGATGTGGAGGTGCCAACATCTAATATTTTATTCAAAATAGAGCACAGATCAAAAGTTTAAACTGAGAGAATGTATCATTTTAAGGGAAAAATATGTTGTTTCAAAATTTCAAGGCTTCAACAAATCCCAAAAAAGTTGGGATTTTTACTGTGTGGCATCCCCCCTTCTTCTTACAACACTCAACAGACGTCTGGGGACAGAGGAGACCAGTTTCTCAAGTTTAGAAATAGGAATGCTCTCCCATTCATGTCTAATACAGGCCTCTAACTGTTCAATCTGCTTGGGCCTTCTTTGTCGCACCTTCCTCTTTATGATGCGCCAAATGTTCTCTATAGGTGAAAAATCTGGACTGCAGGCTGCCATTTCAGTACCCGGATCCTTCTCCTACGTAGCCATGATGTTGTGATTGCTGCAGAATGTAGTCTGGCATTATCTTGTTGAAAAATGCAGGGTCTTCCCTGAAAGAGATGATGTCTAGATGGGAGCATATGTTGTTCTAGAACCTGAACATAATTCTCTGCATTAATGGTGCCTTTTCAGACATGCAAGCTGCCCATGCCACAAGCACTCATGCAACCCCATACCATCAGTGATGCAGGCTTCTGAACGGAGCGTTGATAACAACTTGGGTTATCCTTGTCCTCTCTGGTCCGGATGACATGGCGTCCCGGTGTTCCATAAAGAACTTCAAATCGTGACTCATCTGACCACAGAACAGTCTTCCATTTTGCCACACTCCATTTTAAAAGACCCCTGGCCCAGTGCAAATGTCTGAGCTTGTGGAGCTTGCTTAGAAATGGCTTCCTCTTTGCACTGTAGAGTTTCAGCTGGCAACGGCGGATGGCACGGTGGATTGTGTTCACTGACAATGCTTTCTGGAAGTATTCCTGAGCCCATTCTGTTATTTCCTTGACAGTGGCATTCCTGTTTGAGGTGCAGTGACATTTAAGGGCCCGGAAATCACGAGCCTCCAGTAGAGTTTTGTGGCCTTGACCCTTACGCACAGCAATTGTTCCAGATTCTCTGAATCTTTTGATGGTGTTATGCGCGGTTGATGATAACTTAAAAGTCTTTTGCTATTTTATGCTGGGTAACATCATTCTGGTATTGCTGCACTATCTTTCTGCGCAACAATGGTGGAATTGGTGATCCTCTTACCATCTTGGCTTCAGAGAGACACTGACACTCTGAGAAGCTCTTTTTATACCCAGTCATGTTGTCAATTGACCTAATTAGTGTTAATTGGTCTTCCAGCTGTTCGTTATATGCTCAATTTCCTTTTTCCAGCCACTTATTGCTACTTGTCCCAATTTTTTTGGGATTTGTTGACGCTGTGAAATTTTAAATCAACATATTTTTCCTTTAAAATGTTACCTTTACTCAGATTAAACTTTTTGGAATCCGGTTTGTAGAACATATAACAGTAGTTAAATAAAAATTTTACTTTTTAATTAAAAAAAAAAAGGACGTTTTCTCAATATTTGCACTTCATTGAACATGCACTTCATTTCAATAGTTCATGAGTCCCGTTATTGGCCACTGTGCTTGCACACAGGAAATTTTTCTATGCATTTAACCCGATCCGTGCAGTGAAACACACAATAATAAACACTAGAGGGCAGTGAGCACACATGCCCGGAGCAGTGGGCATCCCTAGCCACGGTGCCTGGAGAGCAGTTGGGGATTAGGTGCCTTGCTTAAGGGCACTTCGGTCATGACCTGCTGGCTCGGAGGATCGAAAAGGCAAACTTCCGGTTACAAGCCCAGTTCCATAACCACAAACAACTGCCCCTCAAATAACATATTATTAATATTATTATTGTTTTTGTTTTTGTAAATATTATTTACCACATTTTATGCACAATACAAAATGTGTAGAGAAAAAACAAAAAACAACAACAAATGACAGTCAACAACACAGAGCCACAGAGACTACTGAATATCTCATTTGGCAGTGATAAGAGAAGGCAGACAAACCAGTAATGAGCAGCGATACACAGGACCAAAATGGGCCCCCAATTGAAGCCACTGTAAATCCCAGCACCAGTACTGGCAGTCGCTAGCAGGAAACAGGATTCATTAGTAAATGACAGAGCTGTGAAAGCAGTCAAGCAGCCTCTGAAACAACGGCAAAGAAGATGGAGAAGAAGGCAGCAGGTCGAGCCACCAGGATCACCAACTGGAAAGTTTCCTTCAGTCCACATCAGCAGCAAGATTAGCGGCCACTAGCCACCAGCAAAGCCAATAGTCTCCCTGGGTCAACAGTCCCAGCTGACAAAGCAACGAAAGCAGGCAAGAAGCCGACAAAACAGCCTCCAATGACAGCAGGCCCAGCCGTTAGCATCAGCTACAGCAGGCAGCCAAATTCCAAGCAGGAGTTTAGCACAGGAGGAGAGTAGATATTTACTAGAGAAATACAAAATAATATATTTTTATTTAGATTTACACTCACACACTTTGTATAAAGTTTAAACAAAAGTTTCAGTTGGAAAAATAATCCACTGAAATGTTTGGGAGCTTAGAGTGGATACTTCATGGCATTGCTCCACAACCGCTTTTTTGGCACCATTACTTTTCACTGAATTGGAAACAAAACTTTTCACCAGGGGAAATGAAGATGGGGAAATAAATGAAATGAATTTCACTTTCAGTGGGCATTAGGAATTCTGTGTAACGACTTGCCTGAAGCAAATGCTTGCAGTTGCTAATACCTCTCCGCTCTCCTTTGTGGGAACAAATCTTTGAGTTCAGACATTGGAATGGGCTTAAACAGGTTCATTTTGTAAGAAAAGAAAAAAAGGATGGCCTGTAACTACAAACATGATGCCACATAAAACACGTTGTTTTCCCCAAAGCCACAGCTGTAGCAAGAGAGAGAGAGTGAAAGAAAGAAAGGAAGAGTTTGGGGTGCAGTGCTCAGCTTCTCGTGGTGGTCCTCTGTTACCTGTGCTCTGTTCTGTGACAGTTTTAAAGTGTAATGTTGAATCCTGGCACACAATGGTTTTACACAGTGCACCTCACAACTCAGCACATTTCTGCACCTTCCCCACTCAAACCACCTCGCCCTCCATTCATCAGACATACAACCGGCAGCTATAAAACTTAAGTACTTTAATTCACACTAAGTACTAAGTGTTGGCTGGATCTAATACTGGACACTTCTCAAGAACTATTTGGAGGCAAAAGCATTGCCTCTGTGCAGTGATCCGAGGTGTGTGTGTGTGTGTGTGTGTGTGTGTTACAGCTGTTACCAAACTGTAAGCAAGTCTTCCAGACATTACCCTATTATTTAATAATTACACCATAATAAATATATATTAATATAGCTATCCGTGTAGACACAGAGAGTAAAATCTGTTTGGATTTGCCTGTGTGTGTGTGTGTGCGTGTGTGTGTGTGTGTGTGTGTGTGTGTGTGTGTGTGTGTGTGTGTTTGAGGTTAATCTATTTCCCCTGTCTATCTAAGACCATGCAGTGCTGTAAGCACTGTTTATATTGGGCTCAGCTTTATGGGTGGAAATGAAATGCATCAGTCTGCTGCCAGACCACACCCCACACACACACACACACACACACAGACACATACACACACACACACACACACAGACACACACACACACACACACAAACACACGCACACACACACACACACACACATACAAACAAACAGCCACACACACAAACACAAGCAGCAACACAGCCATAACTTTCCACTTTGATCACATGCTGTTAGCTCATATTACTCTCAGCCCAGAGCTCAGCCCAGATTCATTGATAAATGGAGCAGCCTCTACAATCTTCACTGTAATGTCATGGACCATGTGACACATTCATAATGTAAACAGCAACATTCAAAATCTATGGCTCAGATTACTGTCTGAATACTTTGAATAGTTTCTCAGGTTATTTGTAGACAGATGAACACTTTTAAATATAAAAGTGCTAATAAAAGCTCTTTCCACAAAAACGTTGAAGAGCCACTGATTCCTAAAGGACCCTTCAACGTATGGTTCATTATGAATATAAAGATCATTATAATTGGTTTTGTAAATAGGATGTGTACGTTTAAAGAACCTACACACAATATAGATGTCCTATGCACACTCAGATTCTTTTTTTCCTCCCTAGAACTGTAAGGAAATGTACGTGTAAAAAAATGGATATTTCAATGGATAATTGAATCATGAAATTAAAATTAAAATGAAATTAACTTTATGATTCACTGGTTGTCTATGGGTACAGTTCAGCGCTTTCACAGCTGTGGCTATGTTTCATTCCCTTTCAGGGAAATGTAGCCTAAAGATTATAGAACATGAAAAAGAAGATTCACCTTTATTGATCCCCTTAGGAAAATTGATTCCCTGCATTTAACTCATCCCTAGTATTGAACACACAAACAGACACGAGTAAGCAATTCTTAATACACACACTAGGGGCAGTGACCACACACACAACTGGAGCAGAAGGCAGCCAACAACCTCAGTGCCTTGGGAGCAGTTTGAGGGTTAGGTGCCTTGCTCAAGGGCACTTCTGCTGTGAATGGATTTTATTCCTGCCTGTCCTAGGGATTGAACCAGCGACCCTCCAGTCACAAGTGTGTTTAGAAGAGACTTGGGGTGGATACATTGCAAATTTGATCCTCTGGACTAGCAGGAAAAATGTCAGGATGTGAAGGAATGGTTCTTTCTCATCCCTAAACATCCACATCAGTAGTGCCCTTGAGCAAAGCACCCTGTGCTTCCCTGGATGGGTTAAATGTGGCCTACAAATTTTGTCATACTGGCATGTTTCCCTCTTTACAGTGTTTTTGGGAAAGAACTAGTACATAATGTTTACAAGATGTGAAGCTTCTTTGAACTTTGAAACTTTGACAGATTAGGGACCCGAAACCATGAGAGAATAAACTTGGCCTGACACCTTTAAAGGGTTTACCTCCAGGGTGAGGACGTACTAAACCGTATGGCATTGGATCATCTGGTAAAGTCTGAAAAAAACAGTCAGTGTTCTTATGAATTCTTATTGTAATGTTAAGCACTGTGTTACACTCAAACATCCCTAACTGTATGGCTTCATTATGATGAGGTCAACTCTGAATACAGCAGTGACACCTCTAACACCTCAGCTATAAATTCCTACTGAATTGTATGTCGCATTTTGGATTTTACCTGGCATTTCCTACTGGACTGAGACAATTTATGCCCTTGCAGATGATTTGCTGTAAATCTAGACGCTCTGCTGTACTGTGCTCTGAGTCTGGCTTGTGTGGAGTCCTGTGCCATGATCTAACCTTTGCTCTTATACAGTTTATTAAGGGGTAGCTACCTGGAAAATGAGCCCTTGCAGATGATTACACGACAAAGGAAGGAGTTCATTTAAGCTGAAGAACACTGGAAGTGGGCTTAAAAGTACTCTTTATATTCCTCAGGATGTGCAGTAAGAAAATTATTTAATATGATGTACATTTACTGCTTCACTGACAGCTTTCATGCATTTTCTTCGCAGTTTGATTTGATTTGGAACGTGACATCTGAGGCTTTTGTGTAGCTGCCAGCATTCAGGCCAAAGTGACCAAGAATATGGCACAACAAACATGTTAGTGTAAGTGTGTCCAAAACCTGAACGGCAGGACGGTGCTAAGAATAGTGCAGCGCAGAGACACTGGCATGCGCACAAGGTCACGTTGCATTACATTACCAACAAACACATGCAGAAACATAACACAAGCACAGGAACTCTTCCTGACAGGAGTCCTACAGAGCATAATATTGCCATTAAACTCTGGAGAGGCACATAAAGATCCACTAAAAGAAACAACTCTGAAACTGCTTCTGGAAATATGAATTATTTATATAAAACTCTGTAACAAAAGTGTATTCGCTCTGGACACAGAGGGCCAGTTGTGCAAATGCAGTTTGTATAAACTAGAACTAGAACTAGAACAGCAGCGGCCCATGAGCCTATGCTGGCTAGAGGGGGATAAAGCCGCCCAGCACTAGCCTGGGAATCACTGGAACTGTTCTCTGGAGTGGACGGAGCTTCATCCAGTGCCTTCAGAATCAGCTGGATTGTTTTATGTTTTCCAGAACTTATCATTTAACATCAGTAATGAATGCCATCCAATCCTCAAAGCAATGTTCTATCCTCATAGCCATGAGCATCTGTTGTTGGAGCAGCATTTATTGGAGAGCAGAAACTCTAAGGGCAGCGAATGTGATCAGACTACTTATTAATACCATTTAATTTTTATTAGTGTGTGTGTGTGTGTGTGTGTGTGTGTGTGTGTGTGTGTGTGTGTGTGTGTGTATGTGTGTGATTTTTGGGATAACTGGATTACTGTGACCACTCCTTTACCCCTGTGGCCCTCAGTGGAATAAAGCGGCAGTGGTGTTCTGGAAAAGTTGGGGGGGAAAAAAGGAAAAAAAAACCCGCTTGGTACGTTGCTCCTGTGCTTGGCTAAAATGTCCGGTGAAGTCTTGCGTAGGGGACAGAGGGAGGGGGGAGGGAGGGCGGAGGGATAGTGGGGCTGAGGGGAGGGGGAGGGCTGCTTGTGAACGAGCGCATGGTTGAGCGCCCGAGTGGTCAGTGTGTGATCAGAGAGAGAGAGAGAGAGAGAGAGAGAGAGGGGACGGTAAGGGACAGCATGAACACTGCAGAGTGCCGCGCACAGCCGTCGAGGCGAGAATGGAGGAGCTGGTGACCGCGCGCTTTACGCACGGCGCGCGCACGAGGACACTGCTCATACGGAGCCGGCGCGGTGAGAACGAGAGGCACAGCGAGGGTCCGCTCGCTTTTGTGGAGGTAAAGACAACATAAATTGTGTCCTGAGGCTTTGACCTGTGTACTATAAGTGTACCTTAAATGGGTTCTAATGTGAAAGACCCACAGTCTAGGCGTGTGACGTCAAAGCCACTTTAAATACACATGCGGAACCAGACTGTTTTTGCCAACTGAAGGACGTGAAACCTTAAGGGGATCACCCCAGTGACACGAGGGGGGTACCACCCCAGACACAGTACCTTTTTACCTGTATCTTGTTTAAAAAAAATAAAGATAAAAATAAAAAGTTTAAAAAAAAAAACGAGCACAAGGGCCTTACAGTGGTATGGAGACGCTGAGCCCCTCAGGATGAATTCCCCGTGGAATAACGGCTCGTGGGAGCTGCCCTCCAACATCTCCAACTGGACTGTGGGGAACACATCGTCCAGCGCTCCCTTCAGCCTGTCCAGAGCTGTGGCCGTGGCCGTGGTGCTGGGGGCGTTCATCGTGTTCGCCATCGTGGGTAACATCCTGGTGATCCTGTCCGTGGTGTGCAACCGGCACCTGCGCATCCCCACCAACTACTTCATCATCAACCTGGCCATGGCGGACCTGCTGCTGGGTACCACGGTGCTGCCCGTGTCCGCCACGCTGGAGGTGCTGGACCGCTGGCTTTTCGGCCGCATCTTCTGCGACATCTGGGCGGCGGTGGACGTGCTGTGCTGTACGGCCTCCATCATGAGCTTGTGCGTCATCTCCATCGACCGCTACATCGGCGTGCGCTACCCACTGCAGTACCCGAGCATCGTGACGGAGAGGCGCGCGCTCCTCGCCATGCTCGGCGTGTGGATGCTGGCCATCGTCATCTCCATCGGGCCGCTGCTCGGCTGGAAAGAGCCGCCGTCCGAGGACGACTCCGTGTGCCCCATCACCGAGGAGCCCTTCTACGCGCTCTTCTCCTCGCTCGGCTCCTTCTACATCCCGCTGGCCGTCATCCTCGCCATGTACTGCCGCGTGTACGTCGTGGCCAAGCGCACCACGCGCAACCTGGAGGCGGGAGTGATGCGAGAGCGCCTGGACTCCAGCGAGCTCACCCTCCGCATCCACTGCCGCGCGCAGGACGAGGGAGGCGGCAGCGGCGCGGGGAAGGGCGCCAGCCGCAGCTCGCTCACCGTCAAGCTGCTCAAGTTCTCCCGCGAGAAGAAGGCCGCCAAGACACTCGGGGTAGTGGTGGGCATGTTTATCCTCTGCTGGCTGCCCTTCTTCCTCGCGCTGCCCATCGGTGCGTAACTCACTAACCACGTCCACAATCAATGTACAAACTCCACCACTCTGTCACTGACCAGCTCAGTGTTTACTGCTCTTCTTCTCTTCATTTATTACTCTATCACTCCTTCTTTACTCCTGCATTGCTCTCCTTTTTATTTGACTGCTTTTTAAATCCTCTCCACCTTTAACCTCTTTATATTCCCCTTCACTTATTTTCCACTTCTCTTCCATTATTTTGATTCTTTATGTTATCACTCCACCTTTATTACTCTATCATTCTCGCTTCATCCCTCCTTCACTCTTCCTCTCCTCCTTTAATCTCTTTACTTTCCCCCTTTGCTCTTTTCCTCTTCTCTTCCTTTTTTCTGGTTCTTCACTCTTTCACTACTCTCCTTTATTCTGATTCATTCCTCCTTCACTCATTCCCTCCACATATATTACTCCATCACTCTCATTCCCTGCTCCTTCCCTCCTCCTTTATTCTGCCTCACCCCTTCACTCTCACTCCTCTTCATCCCTCCATCACTCTTTTACTGGTTTATTATTCTATCACTCTCTCTTCCCCACTCCTTCACTCTTTGACTCTTCTCCATCATTCAGCTTCATCCCTCCTCCACCCTTTCACTCCTCTCCTCCTTTATTCTGATTCATTCACTGCTCTTTTATCACTTCTTTCACTCTTCCACTCTCTCTTCCCACACTTCATGCACTCTCTCCTCATCCTCTTTAATCTGCTTCATTCCCACTTCAGTTTTTCCTCTTCATTTACTCTTCACTCTCTTCTTCTCCTCCTCCTCCTCCTCCTTCTATTACTCCCACTCTTTCACTCCTGCTATGTAACCTTTTTTGTTCAATATATAACCATTGGAAAGGTTACACACACACACACACAACACAGCAGGTTTTGCATTATTCCAATGTTTAACCCTTTCCTGTGTCCCACTCAAATGTATCATTTAAGAAGACTCCTTTCTGTATTCAGATGGCTCTCTGCAGGGGGTCACTGAGGTTTGGGAATAGAGGGTCCAGGCCTTTACTAGTGGCACTCTTGCTGTAAGACCACCAGGGGGGTTTGAAGAAATTGGCCCACAGTCTTTTTGTAATAGGCTTTTTACAAATGGCTGTCTGGTGATGCTGGCACACACCACATCTGTCTGTTCATAGTTTGCAGAGACAGACTTATGCCCTCCATTAACATCCAGCAGACACAGACTGACCACTGTCCGATGGGCGGGATAAAGCCCAGCATTTATCCAATGACTGGTCTCGTTTCACTGCACTTCGCTGCTTTGCTATTGAACTCTGTGGACGCTCAGCGTCCTCATTGTTTAAAGCACTGTGAAACTGCGGGAATGATTGAGAGGAAAGCTGCGTCTTTACCAGTGATAAAAAGCTGATTACGAACAAAAGTTGAGCGCGTTGTAGTGCATATTTATTCAATGACATGTACACACAACAGTATATATTTGATCACTTATTTTTTGACATTTTAGGGGAAGCTGAGCTTCCCTTGCTGTCTTAGAGCAATCACCACTGATGTAGATGGATCAGACATAACATTAAAACCTCCTTGTTAGTTCACTCACTGTCCATTTTAGACTGTAGTTCATTTGTTGGCTCACATAATGTCCCACCTTGCGCCCAGTGATTCTGGGGCAAGTGATTCCAGACACACCGTGACCCTGAACTGCAGGCATGTGTACAGACATTTTTGGGGTCAGGTTCTCAAGCCAAAAAAGGGCACCCATCACCATAATTATTCACAAAAGTATATTAAAAAAACACAGTAGGATATTCAACGTATATATTTATTTTTGCTAACACAACCAAAACATAACAGTTACGTAATCAAATACCTCAATTTATCAAATTGCATAAATAAATGGAAAAACAGGCAAAAACGAGGCCATATTTTGTGCGTAAATAATAAGTATGATTTTTAAATGAAACTTAAATAGTGAACATGTCTAATTTGTAAAACAGTAAAACTGTCTGTCAGTCTGCTGCAGTTTGTCCCTCTCCCCATTCATTAAACATGACAGACATCAGTAAACAGCTGGACAAGGTTTTGAAATCGTATTTCATTCATGAGTACAAAATGTGTAGGCTATGCGTTACGCATGGATGCTCTTTGTATGAAAAGGCAAGTGGTTTCAGCAGGTTTAATGCCAAAATGCCTGCTCCCCCTTTTCTTTTTAAAGGAAACGTTGGGCCAGTAGACACGTAATGTCTTCAGCTGAGCTATAATGTTGTGGTTAATTTTGCACCAAATGTCAGGAAATGCACAAACGCTGTCATTACCTGTCTGTCTGATGCTGCAGGTCAGAGAAGAGTAACAGAAGTGTGTAGCAGAGGAGGAGGGAGGGAAAATTCTCACAAGAACTCAAATAAATGTCCGTCAGACATCAGAACAATTTGGGGAGAATTAATGACAGAAAGAGTCATTTTTATTTTAAAATATTGATGAATAAAGAGGGCGGCACGGTGGCACAGCAGGTAGTTTTCGCAGTCACACAGTTCCAGGGACATGGAGTTTGTGGGTTTGAGTCCCGCATTGGGTGATTGTCTGTGAGGAGTGTGGTGTGTTCTCCCAGTGTCTGCGTGGGTTACCTCCGGGTGCTCCAGTTTCCTCCCACAGTCCAAAAACACGTTGGTAGGTGGATTGATGACTCAAAAGTGTCCAATCAGTGTGAGTGAATGTGTGTGTGTGTCGCCCTGTGAAGGACTGGTGCCCCCTCCAGCGTGTGTTCCCACCTTGTGCCCAATAATTCTGGGTAGGCTCCGGACCCACCGCGACCCTGAACTGGATAAGTGGTTACAGACAATGAATGAATACTGTCACCCTGTAGTTCAATGATCATGACAACCACAGAGTACTTCCCTTTTTCCTGTGCTGAGTCATTCTCAAGGCTGCCATGACACTGACGTGGTGGTGATGTGTTAGTGTGTGTTGCACTGGTCCGAATGGATCAGACACAGTTGTGCCGCTGAAGATTTTAAACACTGTGTTCACTCACTGTCCTCTCTGTTAGACACACCTACTTTATTGGTCCACCTTGTAGATGCAAAGTCACACACAGTAACTCATTTGTTGCTGCACTGTTAGTGCTGCTCATCTTCTAGTCCTTTGTCATTGGGCACAGGACATTGTTGTGATTGTTTGGTTGGTAGACAATTCTCAGTCCAAAAGTGACACTGAAAAATCCACCAACAAATAATATTTGCTCAGTGGTGGTCTTGTGGGGGTGCTAACCCTTGAAGGTATGGATGAAAGGGGGCTGAACAGGTAGACTGCAGTCTGGAATTGGGGAACTACAAAGTGCACCTGTATGGTAAATGCGTTACAGGAAATGTGCTGTTATCTTATCATATCATTCTAACAGAGATGAAGCATGATTTAATGAGACATGCAAATGTATTTGGAACGTATTATTTTCACTCTTCCCAAAAGTGCACTACGTAATAATCGGTTCCTCATACATACTTGGAATAATATATTAGGGTATGTGTGTTATTACGTCTTAGCCAAGGCTTTCATCAGGGTCTGATTATATCCAGAAAACTGTTAATGTCTTTCAGGGTTGTTTATTTATTTGAATTCATTTTAAAATTGTGTGTAGTTTTGTATCAGTTTGGAATCAGCTGGATAGTCGTCTTTTAAAATAGCAGTGGCACTTTGATTAATTAAAGAAATAAACAGAGCGGATAGCTTCATGGCTTGTAGAATGCATTTCAACCGCCAGTGAAAACTCTGCAGAGTGATTCATGTGTGTTTGTATTGCTCAGAATGGCAGAGCAAACGAGAGGTCTGCAGAACGTCCTGATCTATAAAGCTGGGCTTTATCTCATTTGTAAATGGATTGTTCCTACATAGAACCTATTAAAAAGTTCTGTGAAGAACCATGCAATTGATATTTATGCGTTCATTTGTTCATTTGTTTAGAGTGTCTTTGTTATAGTGGTCTTTCTTTAGTTCTTCTTTATGGTTCTACTTCTTTCTTTATTCCTGAAGCTTCTCTCATGCTCTTTCACTTGACCAAAGTAGGAAGAGTGTAGAATCATGAACACTTTAAAGAATCACTTTTAGAATGCATGCTTTTACTCCTCAACCCTTTTAAAATTCCAGTTTATTCCTACTCAGTTCCTAATGCTCATCTGTTATTTTTATCTTTTGTTTCTTGGTCTTCCCAAACAGAAATCCGATACATGGCACAATATAGATGTATATTCAAATATTTATATATTACAATACATAGATTGTCTTTATATTTAATGTACATTTGTCACATATAGATGTCAAAAACACATGAAACATATGTGTAACACATTATTATTAATATATGCCCGACCCGGTTATTATGGTTTATGTTAATATTACTGAATTCAACCATTTCTGATAACCATTGATCTAGCTTTACCCAGAACACACCTCCTCACCGACCGTGACTGGAGGTGAGAATTGAACCCTGGAGCTATGTAGCAGTAGTGATTACTGGAAGAATTACTCACACGTTTCATACATACACCCATTAACCATAATATTATGACCACCTCCTTGTTTCTACACTCACTGTCCACTCTCTTAGTGCCACTGACCACTGGAGTACTTTGTAGCTCTACAATTACACATTGGAGTCCACTTGTTTCTCTACATGCATTGTTTGCACAAGTTCACCATGTTTTTCAGTGGTCAGGATGCCTATATACCACCCCAGAGCAGGTCTGATTTGAGTGGTGGATCATTGTCAGTGCTGTAGGGATGTAGACGTGGTGATGGTTTGTTAGTATGTGTTGTGCTGGTATGAGTGGATCAGAAACAGCAGCGCTTGCTGAAGTTTTTAAACACTGTCCACTCTATCAGACACACCTACTACCTACTGTGTTGGTTCATCTTGTAGATGTAAAGTTAGAGACAGTAGCTCATCTGTTGATGCACAGAATGTGTTGGTCTTCCTAGACCTTCATCTGCGGACACAGAACGCTGCCCACAGGAAGCTGTTGGCTGGACATTTTTGGATAATGGACTGTTTTCAATCCAACAGTGACACTGAGGGATTTAAAAACCCCTGCAGCACTGCTGTGTCTGATCCACTAATACTACCACATCACCACCATGTCAGTGTCACTGCAGCACTGAGAATGATCTACCACATAAATCATACCTACTCTGTGGTGGTCCTCTGTGGGTTCTGGCCATTAAACAACAGGGGAAATTAGGAAAACAAAGGGTGCATTGCAGCAAATGGACTACACTCTTTAACTGACTACTACAAAGTGCTCCTGTATGGACAGTGGAGCTGAGAGAATGGACAGTGAGTGTATAAATAAGGAGGTGGTCATCATTTTACATATATTAACTACATATATGTAAATATATATGCACTTACCTCCCAAATCAAAATACATGTGATTCATATATTATGCATATGTGTGCAATATACATGAGGTTCACATTACACTTCTATAATGTGTCAGTAAGCACCACTAGATAAAGATCTTTAAATATTTTGTAGTAGAAGAAAAAATATTAACATATGTTAAGGCAGAAAATTACAACCTGGCTACTTTTGATATAAACCCAGTTCCAAAAATGTACAGACAGTATGTGAAAACCACTTTGACCTGTCTGTAAACAAAATGCGTACAATGACAAGATATTTAATGTTTACATAATCAACCTTTTTGTTGTATTGTAAATATACGCTCATTCGGAAACAAATTCCTACAACATGTTCCAAAAGGTTGGGACAGCAACAGTTTTAGATTAGAAATGTTTTGAAATGTTTCTGAAAGCATCTTACACTGGTGATGTAATCAAGCTTGTATATAAAAGCATCTTCTAGAAATGTCTAGTCGTTTATGAAGAATGATGGATTGAGGCTTGTCACTTTGCCAAAATATGCGCCAACCAAGAGATTATAAGTGCAATAAGTAGTGGCAGAGATTCTGCATGTTTTATCTTTGATCAGTAAATAACATCATCAAAACAGTCAGGGAAGCTGCAATAACATCTGTATGTCAAAGGGGAAAATAAGAAAATAAGAAAACAAACCTCAAGTACCGATGTGCAGCTGAAGAATTGTGCAATGGCAAAATCATGCTTTCAAAACTGGAAAATCTGTGTCTCCAGTAACTTAATGGTTTTTATGTGTTGATAGAAAAAGAAAGACAATGTAACAACATGATAAACGTGCTCCCGTTACAGATTTTGCAGGAATAAAAACAGAAATGTGTGAATATATATATATATATATATATATGTGTGTGTGTGTGTGTGTGTGTGTTCATAAGGCAAAAGAGTGAGTGTTGTGTTTTGTATAAATATAATTTATTAACCACTGCTTTCTGTGCATTTCACCTATTGTTCCAAAATTTTTTTTGAAAATGGGGTTTTCTTATAAAGCTCACATTTTGTCTCTCACATGTACTGTCTGTCAGCATCATAAGATTCCCACTAAGACGTGAGATGGCATAGGACTTGATCTGGACAATTCTGTCTCAAAGAGATGGCATAACACTTCATGAAGAATGATACACGGATAGCTTTACCGTGCCTTGTTGATGTCCAAGTTTTCCATCTGTGTGGCTGACGGCATCATTTCATCTGCTCAGTGCTGGCTGGTTTGATGTAGTGTTGGTCAAGTGGAATCCAGTGGGTCCCTGAAGCTTGCTGAGGTCTCCTAGAGGAATGCAGAGGAAATGCCAATGTCTTCTAAGGACTCTCTGATTCCCAGGCTTGCTCCATGTCTGAGCTGCTAGGAGAGAGCTGAGGTGTGGGAATAAAGATGAGGTAGCATTCCCACCACATATAACAACGTCTGCCCCACCCCCCACTGTCTCACCCCCTTAAACAGATCAGAAATGAAGCATCTATCTAAATTCACTTTAAAAGCCAAAAGCTCTCCTCATCTATAGCTGGCCAGCTCATCATATGGGTCAGTAATGTTTGTCCTGTAAAATGATCAGGGACTCATTTTGGAAGGAAAACTTTCCATGTGTCTGACCTTTGGGAAGTTAATATCCCCTCTGTCCAATGCCCTTTGTGTCCATATGCCATGCTAATATGATTTAGTTGAAGGCTGAATGTGAGTATTTGTTGGAGAGATATTACATAAGGGGCCGATAAAAGTGTTTTAAAAGGGCCTCATCTTTCAAGGTTCTGGCCGTATGAATTATTATCCTTACAATCATTTTTAAACGCTGCATTTTCCTCTATAGATGCTCTGTCCTAGGGGAATTATTTTGAAAGCAGTATGTCTTACGCAGCTTGTAATTCAGAATGTTTGGGGGCAGAAGATTTTATTGGCTGTGCCCTGTCACAAGGCCACTCATCCATGTCACCCTTCTGCTTGATGCTCAGGAAAATAAAGCTTAGTAAAAATCATTGGAAAATCAATAGCAATATTTGCACTGGGCCACATGAAGAGAAATGCAGCCAGCCCTGCTCAGAAGCCACAGCTTCTAAAGTTAAGCTAGCATATATACTGACTGTAAGAGCTTGGATACCATTAAACATTTTTATTTAGTAAGATTTTAGGTTCTGTGAGCGATCATTGTTCATGTTGATTTGACAGCATGACTTTTATTTAATTTTTATATTCAAGTCATACCATGGTTGATCATAAGGATGATTATAGCCAGCTAATTAGCATTAAAACTTAAATTCTGATCATGCATTGGTCCTAATATACAAATAACAGCCATGCAATGATATCTCAGTGTTCTGGCTTTTCTCATCAACCACAGATTAACCCAAAGCAAGCTAGATATGTTTTATTGTGCCTGGAATAACAGGGAAGTCACAAAACTTGTACAGTGAAGTAAAATTCTGCTGGAAGACAGGGTTGAGATGAAATGATATCAGTACGAGTGTTCTGGGTGTAAGGTGTTTGAATGACATTGGATTTAGAATCTTGAGAGTGATGTGGTGAGGAAGTTTGATTTAACACGACGATGCACTTGAGTTACTGGCAGAGTTCAGATAAGGCCTCACACCTGTGTCTTGTCTTATTGAAGTGCTGTAATGTAGCTGCTTTTAATTCAGTCTTAGGCCAACAGAGATCAACTCTGACTCACTAATCTGTCTGAGCATTTCAAGAGCCAAAAAGCAATGTTGTTCTCTGAGGACAAATGGTTTACACTGATAGAGAAGTAACAATAAGATGGAAAAACATATAAACCTTCAGCTTTTGAAGTATTTTTAATATTATTTATATTACGCTGATAACTACAGTATTCTGCGTGTTTCTCTGCCATTTTACAGTAATCTACAGTAATAACCCCAGAACCCAGAGGGAAGGCAAAAAGGCCATAAAAGGGTACAAGATGCACAGCATGCTGTAGATAGGAGATGTGTATCGAAGTGATGAATTCCTGGGGGATGAGGGACTTAGTGAATATAAGAGAAGAGATGGGCAACAGGGAAGAGTTTGGACATGCCCAGAGGATTTTCATAACCTTTCTTAATATGTCTTTAGCATCCAAGATGATCAAACCTGAGAGATTTTCTTGGTTTCAAAAGGCTTCTTGATTTCTTCCCTTTTTTTTTTCTTCTTGGAATGTCCACTGTTTTTCCTTGTGCACAGCTTTTGATAGAGTGTGACCAATCATAAAAGCAACATTATATTTCCAAAAGAGATTTTTAAAGATTCTTTTGGAGACAAAGGGAAAGAATAAAATATGAAATATCATTAAAGCTGGAAAGCCAACCAGAGACCTGGTTATAACCAGTGTTACCCAATCCAGCCTTTAGGCATCTTGTTACATATTTTTACTCTGCATTTTGGGATCTAGAGAGCTAAACCAGCTTACCCAATAAACACAGGAGTATATCACAACAAGTTTACAGGGGAAAATATTATAGAACATGTTATTGTTTTTAATAATTAACTGAAAGTACAAAAATAATAGATAGTATATATATGCCTGTTTTGAATTTGATGCCCAAACCATTTTTTTAAGTTGGGGCTGGGACATCAAACTAATGGTAAAGATGTGTAATGTCACACATCTCAAGAATCATGTTTTTCAACATAAAATAGCAAAGAAGTGGGGGATATCATCTAATGTACATTATATCATTAAAAACTTCAGATAATCCAAAGAAACCTCTATAAGCATGGGACAAGGCCCAAAACCAGTACTGTAATCTTTGGGCCCTCATGTGGCACTGCATTAAGAAGAGACATGATTATGTAGTGGAAAAGATGGCAGGGGATCAAAAACCCCTCCCAAAATCATTGTCAGTGAACACAGTTTAGAATCTGTGTACGTTTTTGGTTTATGTAGCATATCATCTTTGTATGTAGAATTTTGTGATAAAACTCTAAGAACATGATCCTGGCATCAAATTCAAAATGGATACATATTTTTCCAAAAAATAATAACCTTTCTAAGTTTCTTACACTGATAGAAAAAATGTCACTGGTACTTTCAAGGGTACATGTAGGTGACTTTAATAAGGGAACATAATTGTGCCTTATTCTATTATAATTATAGATTTTAAAATTGTGTTGATTTCAGACATATATAATGTTCTCTTATTTTACACAGTTCTATAATGAAAGTTTACAAATATTCACCTTTCCTTCTGGAGAAGAGAATGTATTGTACCTTTAGGAAACACAACTGGACTTTAAAGCACTGTTGTACCTTTAAAGGTACATTTAAATGGTTTGTGACCAATAATGTATCTTTACTGTACCATTTTTCTGAAAGTGTAGTTTGCATTTCTTTAACATACCATTTGTATTTTGCTGATAAGAGTACTGGAGTCTGAAGTCTTATATTTTCATCATGTTAACACTTTCCTACTTACCCCCAAATTTAGAATTATCTCATGTAATCTCAAGTATGAGAATATAGTGCCTCAAATATTTTGCAAAATTTTCAGGGCATTATATAAAGCATTTCTGCATTGATAGTTAAGGTTGCATGGTAATCTGCTTCATCTGAGGCAGAGGGCACTGTACACAGTACGTGGAGATCATTTGTTTGTAGTTCATAGTCTAAAGAGCTGTTTAAACATTACCCTAGCATGCCAGGATCTGTAACTGGGTTAAAATGGGGAATCATGAGATGGTCCCCAATGGATTGGTTGAGAAACAATAAAGTATACAACACCAACTTGTTTCCTGGGAAAATATACAATAAATGTTTTGTTGCTAAACGTGTTTTTAATGTTCCAATTGAGAACAAATTTAGAAAGAAGACATTTAACTCTAAACAGAACATCATTTCACTGGCACAATGAAAAAAACACAGTCTTGCATCTTGCACGTTCTTGGATTTTTGTAATGTGTTTGTAAAGAACATAAAACAACAATTTAAAAACTCTGTCAACTTAAAATATCAAATAGGAGGTCCAAAACACTCTCATGGCGGCCAAAGAGGAAAGAAAATGAATTCATTTGTTGAAGTTTGCCACCTATTGGTAGAAAAGAGAATTGATCAAAGTAACAAACTAAGGGCTATCATCGTATCGTTTTACTCTCTGACGCTGAATACGTCATGAAGATTACACATATATATATATATATATATATATATATATATATATATATAGATATATAGATAGATAGATAGATATATATAGATAGATAGATAGATAGATATTTAATCCCACTGTAGATTAGAGGATGGTTTCCCAATTTAAGTCTTGTTTCCTCCTAAGATTCTTTCCTCATGTTCTGTTGCCTTGGGGTTGCTCACTTAGGCCTAGGCCTATACAAATAAAATTAAATGATATTGAATTAATCAATTGTACTTACATGTATTTTTTTTCAGGCTCTTTCAATGCCAATCTGCGTCCTCCAGAGACATTCTTCAAAGTGATCTTCTGGTTGGGCTACTTCAACAGCTGTTTGAACCCCATCATCTACCCTTGCTATAGCCGTGAGTTTAAGCAGGCCTTCATCCGCATCCTACGCTGTCAGTGCCACCAGCGCCACAGGCAAGGGTGGAGGTCCTACAACTACCGCTCACACCTGGGTCCCAACAGCCAGTCGTACACAGACAGTAGCTCTGTGTGCATGAATGGCAGTCAGCAGACACTGGCCTCAGTCCAGCCCAGTCCTCGCTTCTTCACCAAGGGCAGCACCTCTCAAAGCACCAAGGGTCCTCTACCTGGCTCCTTGTCCAGTTCGCTTTCCCAAAAACCCTCTAGCCCTCCATCTGAATACCACACTTCCAACACCTCCAGCAAGACTCTGCTATTCCCTGGTGGG
Organism: Hoplias malabaricus; assembly: GCF_029633855.1. Classification (NCBI taxonomy): domain Eukaryota; kingdom Metazoa; phylum Chordata; class Actinopteri; order Characiformes; family Erythrinidae; genus Hoplias; species Hoplias malabaricus. The sequence continues at coordinate 18,232,054 of NC_089814.1, read as the reverse complement.
CCCCTAGCGAACAGGCCACTCCATGCCGATGTACAGAATGGTAAAGAAACTAACATGGAGCAGGGCCCAAAATCCAGATTTACACCCGAAAATAAGATGTAGTTTAATATAGATAATGCCTCACTGGTATTCATGCCAGTGCTTGCTGCTTGTTTCCTTTTACTCACTTCATTTTGTACTGATTAATTATATTGTAAATACTCCTTTAATGCATGCTTGCATTCTGAATGACTTCTAAAAGGCTCAGTGTAGCCATTGATATTATACAGACAAAACTACAGTAATGGTTCAGCCTATAAATTACTATTTAATTTTCCCCCTTAAAATTCAGCTAAAACATGTTTGTTGTCTGAACTTTGCTTGCTAAATTTAGCATTGGAACTAAGGCTCATGCTGCTAATAAGGCATAAAAGCTATTTCACACCAATTAGCATGAAACTGAATTTTAAAATCATCAAAATAGGTGTTTATATACCATTGTGACCAAGACAATGTGTTCTTTTTTACTTATAACATGCCATTGCTCTTCTTTTGTCTGTGTTATGGATAAGCAAAGCTTTTTACATAGTATTCAGACTCCAACTGGAAAGTAAAAATGTTTTATTTGCAAACAACTGAGCAATTTTCAGCTGCATTGTTTATTATGCCCACTTGATCCAACCAAAATTCACCTAATTTGGCAGGAAGTATTGTTTCCTTTTTACTCTGACCTTGAGGCTTCAATTTGCCTGTACGTTCGTCCATTTTTACATAACAGGTGATATTTTGATATTAAAATATTTTTCTGGATGACCAATACAGGTAAAGAGGAAATAATGTGTAATGTGATTTCTTAAGTATCTTTACTTTCTGGAAGAACATTTGTGCTCCTCCTTTTTCTTGGACTCCAATATAATGACTGAACTGTCTGTGGTTTGAGACTAACCACAGAGCCAAAAGGTTACATTGGAGACAGTAATTTGACAGTGTGCATGAACAAAGCAACTTCTCTGACCCTGTGTCCGCATCTCCCATCATTTAATATAAGTGCTGAGCAATTGGAACGTTTTTATTCCTAAGCTATTCCTTATTAATTTATTCTGTTGTGCTTATTTATCTATGACACGCTGTGCATTTGTGTGACAAGGTTTTAAGTATATAGTTGTGTTGCAGCACATAATCGGAAAGTTTAATCCATAACACAGTTGACCGTTTGCAAAATAATTTTTACTTATCATAATTATCTTATTAGAACAAACCTGCAGGGAGATTGCTAGAAGCAGTAAATTAATGAGAATTATTACACCAAGAAAGAGTAGGGAAATTTGTGGATAAATCTCCATGGAAGACCAGACTGGGTTGTTGTGTTTGCTAAAATTAATTTAATTTAAACAGGACTGTGAAGTGCTAGTGTGTGATTACATCATTTTGCATAATGCCACTCTATCATTAAATACTTCATGTAAAAGATGATTCCTTTTTAACATAAATCTATCATTGCTTTCTCTAAAACATATTATGAACATATAAACTAATGCTGCATTTGAACAGTATGTTACTTTGAAGAGAAATTTAAAGTGGATTTTTGCAAAGGGTCAATTGTGTCTTTATTTAGTTGAAGATCTATGATATGGTGCTTAATGCTCTACTGGCATCACCAAAGCACATTGTGATGTATGATCCAGGGAAAGGACATTATGACAAATACTTTTTGTATTTATTCAGTATTTATTGTAACATATGGTCTTCATGGATAATATAGCAGACGATTGAGCAAACCCTCCCAGACATATTTGAATTCATTTCATTTTTTATTTTATTTTTTTAATGTAACTGCTGTTCAGAGTTGTGGTGGATCCAGAGGTGGGTGCAAGGCAGAAACAAACTGGACAGGCCGTCCATCATAGGACACCACACACAATTTTCCACAGTTAATCCACCTCTAGGCTGTGGGAGGAAACCCTCACAGGCACAGGAGAATTCACCAGAATCCTCATAGGTGGGGTTTGAACCCACAACCCCAAAACCCTAGAGCTGTGTGACAGTGACACTACTTGTTATGCCACCATCCAAGGCATCCTGTACAAAATGATGAGTATGTGCATCAGATGTGCTACCAAATGTAGGCATCAACAAGCATGTCAGAGCAAAGCCTCTTTTTCAAGGAACTTCTGGAACAGGAATATAAACGTGTACTTGAAACTTAAACAAGATTTTATGCTAAGACAATTGTAAAATAATTAAGAAATGTTAACACAATGCAAAGAATTACTGAAAAATTTTTTTTTTAAATGAAACAACATTAGAGATGCAAGGTTTTGGCACGACAGATTTTTGTTTTCAGCTGTAGATATATTCCCTCTGATTCCTTAAATTGGTTCTAGGGAGATGGCTCTTGGAGAGATTATGATGCAATCATGACACTGTGTTTGAGTGGGTCAAATAGTAATAAATGTAATAGAATAAGGTTTCTGCTGGGATGCTTATTTAATCCTGTCCCCTGAGTGTAATTTATGCTTGATTTGTGTTTTGCCTGAACTGATCTAAAAAATAATGGAAAATTCTAGACTCTGATAAACAGCAATACCAGTTTTATAGCAGCTGAGTTAAAAACAAAAGAAATAAATGACTAGGCCTTTCATTTGAGAATAAACTTCACTCATTCGATAAGTTAATTACATTAAGCAGAGATTTAAATGTATTAGGTACCCAGTAGGCTCATTTGATGATAAAGTGCCCATATCATGGGAAGTGAAATGTACCATTGAGGTTCCAGCACATTCTGTTCATTGTTGGAATCCCTGCGGTAAAAGCTTATCTTTTACTGCCACAGTTTTGGTGATGCAACAGAAAACCAAGACATTTACATATAACTGCTTATTCAACCTAGAGCAGATCAGAACATTCATTAACACTGAAGATTTAATGAGTGTTTAAGTTTAAACTGTTTTTGACTGAGGCACAGGGCAACTAATCACAACAGACATCTTTAAGTTTTATAATTTAAACGTTTATATAGGTATATGTCATAAAGACACAGTAACAAACTCAGCCTAATATATTCTAGGATATAAAGGATCGACAGACAATTGATAATTAATCTGATAATGATAGGTTGGTAATAAATCTATATAAATATATCTAATTTTCTAAAATTTTACTGTGCTATGTAGGTTGCATGTAATTTTTTTTTAAAGCGAAGTTATCCAGTTAAAATGCCGATCATTTCAGAATGTATCCCTCTGCTGCTGTCAGGCACCATATCAGTGCTATATAAAGTCAAATCTGTTAACAGGTTTGAAGAGTTAACACCCTTTTCCTAAAGACAACTTTAATTTAATCTAACTATATTTTAATCCCTTTATTTAATCTAAATAAATGGATTAAAACATTGGCTGACAATTAAATGCCAGGGATAAGACTATTTATATTTGTAGTTAAGTTACGTCACACGGAATTTAGATAAATAGCTTCTGTAATTATAAAGCTGATTACTCAGGAGACAAATGAGACTGCTTATAACTTAAAAGGCAGAGAAAATCAATATAATTGTTTGTGTAAATATTTATATAGAAATGCATGAGTAGACTATTTACAAGACTTATGTTTAGGCCATAGCCCAGAATCTGACGTATCTATTATTCATATCTATCGTATCTATTTATGATATTAAAATGACGTTTTAACTGCAGTGTACATTTGGATGTTTTGTGGTTCTGTGCCAAAACTATTTGAATTTGAAATGACACAGTTCATCTAACGAATGATGTATTTAATATGATGTATTTTCACTTTCAGTCACTGAGATGCAAACAGCCAATTAGAAAGATTTGATATGAACAAAGAATGCTTTTAAATTGCTTTACAGTGGTGGTAATATGAACAAGAACATGCTTTGTGTGCTTCACAAATATCTTTATCATTATCTGTAACCGCTTATCCAATTCAGGGTCGCGATGGGTCCAGAGCCTACCTGGAATCATTGGACGCAAGGCCACCCTGGAGTGGGCGTCAGTCCTTCACAGGGCAACACAGACACACACATTCACTCACACAATCGGACACTTTTGAATCACCAATCCACCTACCAACGTGTGTTTTTTTTTTTTGGACTGTGGGAGAAAACCGGAGCACCCAGAGGAAACACACGGGGAGAACACACCAACTCCTCACAGACAGTCACATAGAGCGGGAATCGAACCCACAACCTCCAAGTCCCTGGAGCTGTGTGACTGCGACACTACCTGCTGCGCCACCGTGAATAATAAGAATTTTATTCATTAAAGTTGTCTATAATGTTCTAAACATGTAGTGGCCCTACACATTTTCAAAATATATTCTGAAAAAAAAGAACAACAAAAAATATCTGGAAAGTATCAAGCAGTATACTAAGACAATACACATTTTAGATATCTAGAAATATCAGCAACATTGTGAAAAATTCTGACTTTCTACATTTCTGTAAAATACAATGTTTAAAATCAGACCACTCAGGATGATGGTTTTACATCTCAGCACCTAAATTAGGTGTTTTTCAAACAATAATTGAAATTTCTTCTTTATCTTTTTATGTGTAAATGGACTCTAACTTATTTGAAATATATATTTATTTGAACAGTTAATGCTGAGTCTAGTTCCTTATTGGATATTGATTTTAAAAATATCCCTTTGCAGAGATAATGCAGGTGCAGGGAAGCCAGTCTGAACCATGAGCTTTACTTTTTATTGTGGAATGTTAATAAAGTCTAAAGTCTGGTATCACAAAGACCACACACACACACACACACACAGTGGTGGAGGTATGTAAAAAATCATATTTTAAAGTGATTTTTTGGACACGATTTTGTTATGAAGCAGCTATTATACTAACACCTAGGGCCCTGAAGGTTTTAAATATTCTGCACTAAACTTATTTTAGACACAGCTTATGTGACTTACAAATTAATTTCATTCAGCCACATAAACATCTCCAACTACCTATGGATTTGGATGGAGCACTATCACTCCAGAGAATGCAATTCCAGCTCCACAGTCCAAAGCATAGAAGTTCATACCCCTCTAGTGGATATTTGGCATTTGGCATGGTTCATATGAGTTTATGTGCAGTTTCTCCAGACTGTAATACTACTGCTGCTACTACTACTACCAAAAGAATTAGTAGTAGCAGCAGCAGTAGTAGTAGTGATACCACCATATGTATTTATGTATTCCTTTAAACTTTAATAACAAAATCTCACCTAATAATCAGTCAGAATTTTTATACATAATCTCCAAAATTTATTTCTGCGTATGGTATATGCAGCAATCTTCCAGATGGTAAAGAGATGAGGTAAGCACAAAACACAAAGTGTGAACGTCAGCACATCACATCATGCCCTCCTCAACATGGCAGGCTCCACTGAGAGTGCAGAGAAAGCTTCAGGACCCTATGGCTAACCACAGGAGTGCTGTCTTCCTCATACACATGCCTCACTGGATACTATAATATCTGTTTCAGAGCTCAACATTTCTTATACCTTTTCCTCTGTTTAAGTTATCTGTTAATTTTCCTCTCATATATTGATTGTGTGTTTTATTTTTAAATATGAAGCAACTTATGGATTTGTAACTCACTCATATTTAACAAAATGCTCCATTAGGGCACTATATGGTGCTTTGGATCAGTAACACTGTGTATACTTTGTTACTGCTACAGTATTTTCATATTATTGAGCAAAGTGACCTTGATTCCATCAAATGTGCAGTATTTTGCAGCTGAATTGTTTAAACTACGTAAAAAAATAAATAAATGAAAAGCTAATGATATAGAGATAAACCTTTTGCTCAGAGAGTGAATAAATAGATTAAATAACCACACATAACAATAATACTAAATATAACTTAAACAATGGAAGAAGTACACAAAAATAAAAAGAAGATGTCTGTTCTATATTTAACTTGATATTTGTAATTTATTATATAATATATTATTATATTATAGTATAATATATTATGTTATATTAGGGCGGCACAGTGGTGCAGCAGTCAGACAGCTCCAGGGGCCTGGGGTTGTGGGTTCGAGTCCTGCTTTGGGTGACTGTCTGTGAGGAGTTCGGTGTGTTCTCCCTTTGTCCATGTCGGTTTCCTCCCATGGTCCAAAAACGCACGTTGGTACATGGATTGGCGAAAAAGAAGTGTGAGTGTGCGTTGCCCTATGAAGGACTGGCGCCCCCTCTAGGGTGTGTTCCCACCTTGTGTCCAGTGAATTGGGGTAGGCTCCAGACCCACCCTGACCTGGATAAGTGGTTGCAGATAATGAATGAATAATATTTTAATAACAGTTCAAGGTGGGTCCAGAGCCTACCTGGAATCATTGGGTGCAAGGCAGGAATAGACCCTGGAGGGGGAGCCAGTCCTTCACAGGGCAACACACACACACACACTTTTGAGTCACCAATCCACCTACCAACGTGTGTTTTTGGATTGTGGGAGGAAACCGGAGCACCCGGAGGAAACCCAGAGCAGGAATCGAACCCACAACCTCTAGGCCCCTGGAGCAGTGTGACTGAAACACTACCTGCTGTGCCACCGTGCCGCCCGAATGAATATTATCCATCCATCCATCCATCCATTATCTGTAACCGCTTATCCAATTTAGGGTCGCGGGGGGTCCAGAGCCTACCTGGAATCATCGGGCGCAAGGCAGGAATACACCCTGGAGGGGACGCCAGTCCTTCACAGGGCAACACAGACACACACACATTCACTCACACCTACGGACACTTTCGAGTCGCCAATCCACCTGCAACGTGTGTTTTTGGACTGTGGGAGGAAACCGGAGCACCCGGAGGAAACCCACGCGGACACGGGGATAACACACCAACTCCTCACAGACAGTCACCCGGAGCGGGAAACGAAGAATGAATATTATGTTATATTATATTTAATTTTATTATTATAAGTTAGTATTACAGATGTTAATTATGCCAGATGTCAAATGTCAGATATGAAATAGATTTTTATTAATAAAACAATTTAAAAACCCTTCATCTTATTTTTAATATTGGACTTCATATCCCATGATCCTCCAGTTGTCCACGTCATCCGGAGGCGACATTCAGCAAGGAGAAGCTTCCGTCGGTTCTAGAAGGTGCAACCCGGAGAGTTTTTAGTGTTTTTCAATGTCTTCGTTGTTTGCTGAGGCAGCGTTTTACAGAAACAGCGTCTTAAACTCTTATTTTTAACCACTGAGGTATGATCAACAAAGGAAGTGCTTACTGAAGCTGTTACAGTCAGACTGAGGGTGTCAACAGACAGCGCGAACAGCAGGACACAGGTAACTTTACTGTAGTCGGTTACTGTAACATACGACTTGGAGTGGAGAACATCTCAAACATACAGCTTTACCAGGGTTTTGAGGGGTTTGAGATTGCACATTTTTATGAATATCTGTCACTTCAAATTCTACCCATCCGAAGGTTAGCTTGATATTTACATTGGTGTTGTCTTGCTTTAAATGTTGACTCAGGCAGACGTAGCAGCAGCAGGAGAAATGGAGGGTGAGTCTGAGGCACTCCTGAGTGCCATGACTGACTCTTTGAAGGTGTCAGACTTGGAAAGAAGTTCAGATGGCCAGAACACTATAGCACATGATGAGGAACAATTCTTTGATTGTGAGGAGACCTTCAATGCAGAGAAAACATCACCAGCTGGAATCACGACCATGAACCACACTGTTACGACACACACTGCCACTTCTGATCAGGGCGAAGGTGAGGGACAGCTCAATGACTTGGAGACAGATGCTCCTGAAGGTCCAGTTGACACTGACACAGAAACAGAAAAGGGATCAGTAGAAGGTTCTGAATCATGCGAAGCCAGTTCTGCTGAAAGTAGACATGAGTCACTACAGGCAGCAGCTGTGCTGGATGATGGATTGCGTGAAGAACAAGAGAAATGGGAGGAGATCATTGATGAGGATGAAAAGAGGACAGACTCTGATTCAGAATTCAAGGAGGAACCTGTACAGAAACCAGAATTTGATGAGGATTACCTGCGAGAAGTGGAAAAAGACCTGACGGAGGAAGAGAAAGAGGTAATCACCATGTTTTTTTACCTTCCTTGATTACATTATGCACAGATGTAAATGCCAACTCTTAAATTAAGTTTTTGACTCTGCAAGAAATAGTCATTTTGCTAGCAAGGCCACGTTTGAACCAATGTAATTTTATTGCAAGGTTCTAAATGTATTAACCTACTGCTGTGACACATGATCCAGAGCTGCTAGTCCACACCTACCTACATTTTCTTAAATACTTCCTTTATTTTCTTTATTCCACATTTGTTCTCTTCATAGAGCAGAAGAGTGGAGAGTATGGCAATGAAGGAGAAAGGCAATGGCCAATTCAAGAATGGAGGTAAAAGAGCATTGCTTGTCATTCTGTTTTTTTTTTTCAACAGGAAACGATATTTAGTTTATTGAAGTGTTGTCAGTCTTTTTTTCTACACAGGTGTAAGATACAGATTTTTTTTAACACTGCATTTATTATGGTCATACAATAAACCATACTCACCCACCTACTTCCAACTACTAAACATCATAAACTCTGCATTTGTTCTTTGCCTGACATTCTGACATTTATTTGAATTCTTATATTGTTTTATATATTTATGAATTATGTTTTTGTTTTCACAGACCATGCAGAGGCAGAGGAATCTTACACTGCTGCCCTGAAAGTCTGTCCCGTGTTTTACAGCAAAGAGAGATCCATTCTTTTCTCCAACCGAGCAGCAGCACGTCTACACCTGGTAAAACTTCATCTTTAAAATATATCATGGAAAGCTCAAAAAGAGAATTCAATTTCTATACTTTCCTCCTAGCACTGTAAACTTGGGCCCTCATCCTGATTTGATTCATTCATTCATTCATCCATTATCTGTAACCGCTTATCCAGTTCAGGGTCGCGGTGGGTCCAGAGCCTACCTGGAATCATTGGGCGCAAGGCGGGAATACACCCTGGAAGGGGCGCCAGTCCTTCACAGGGCAACACAGACACACACACATTCACTCACACACTCACACCTACGGACACTTTTGAGTCACCAATCCACCTACCAACGTGTGTTTTTGGACTGTGGAAGGAAACCGGAGCACCCGGAGGAAACCCACGCGGACACGGGGAGAACACACCAACTCCTCACACACCCGGAGCAGGAATCGAACCCACAACCTCCAGGTCCCTGGAGCTGTGTGACTGCGACACTACCTGCTGCGCCACCGTGCCGCCCTGATTTGATTCAATTATTTATAAAAAATGATAAAAAATTTGTCTTTAGTTTTTTTTTTTAAAAGGACAATTGATTACATTAATCTTGATTCATGATATTATTTGTTTTAGCTAATTTTAGTTTGACATATCTCATCATTTTTGACCCAGTGAGGTGGGCATGATTCATTTAAAATAACTGTATTATGTAATATCTATCTATATGAGCTTTATGTGAGCAGCTGGGTTTGAGCTTGCACTATGAATACTTAAAAGACTCAAACTAGAAAATATGTAAAAGGCCTTAAAATATTTGTGATCGTCTGTGCTGATAATTATAATAACAAATGCTGAAATAATTATAGAACCAATTATAAATTAACAAATTACGAATGTAATTGTAATGCAAGTAATTTTTTTTATTTGCTGTTTATTCCTCGCTTTTGTATTTTTTTTTCTTTTAGGAAAAGAAAGATGAAGCCATCAGTGACTGTTCTAGAGGTGAGATTTAGAGTAAATTGTGAAATATGAAGCCAATATCTACCCAAGTATAACAAGAATATATCTGTGGAAATTACAAAGCGACATTTGTAATCACTGCTATTTTTCTCAGATTTCAGCAGTTCATTGTAATAGATTATTTTAACACGCAGGGAGATACATACACTCACATGCAATATTTATAGCTGTTTTTCTTACAAAATTTTCTGCACTAAAATTCTTTTTACTACTATACATTCCTATTTATTTGCATAAAAGTTGTTTAACATACTGAAAAAAAAACACTTTTCTGTGGAGGATGCAAAAGCATTTTCTTTTAGAACCCTAAAAAACATGGAGCTAATAGGTGTTCTCCAATGTTTACATGCCTCTATACATTAAAAAAAATTATGAAAAAAGATTATATTATGAGTAATTTTGAAGCATTTCTATTTGTTGATTCATCATGATGGACACTGCTGTGTTCAAATGATGGAGTAAACTAGAATAAATCTATTTTTAATTGTACAACGACGATATGTTGCTTGTGTTTTCTTCAGCTATAGAGCTGAACCCAAACTATGTGCGTGCCATTCTGCGGAGAGCTGAGCTATATGAGAAGACAGACAAGCTGGATGAAGCTCTTGAAGACTATAAGACTGTTCTTGAGAAAGACCCCAGCATCCCAGCAGCAAGGGAAGCATGCATGGTGAGCAATGATTATCATAAATTAAGTTTTTCATTCATGTTTATCTCAGCACAGATAATTTGTTCATTAAAACCATTGTGTTTACTTTAACTAATTAAGCACATATGTGTTTGATTAATTTATTATTGTTATTATAAAAAGTCATTTTTAACTCCAGGAAGTAGCAACTGATCTTTATGAATGGGAATTTGTGATGTTTTCTTACATTTTTCTATAATGGGCAACTCGTAATTAGAATGTTCTATTTTCCTTAAAAAAAAAAACAGTTTATGATCGATCAAGCAGGCCATGTTTAAAACAGGTTTAATTGAGTGTACATCCAAGTCACTTGGTGTCTTTTTTTAACATGAAATAGAATCATTGAGGAAAATTCAGATTCAGAAATGACTAATTTCTCCTTAAAGCAAGCATTTTGGCAAACTGAAAGTTTTTGAGGGTGGCATGGTGGTGCAGCAGGTAGTGTCTCAGTCACATGGCTCCAGGGACCTGGAGGTTTTGGGTTCAAGTCCCGCTCCAGGTGACTGTCTGTGAGGAGTTTGGTGTGTTCTCCCTGTGTCCACGTGGGTTTCCTCTCGCAGTCCAAAAACACACATTGGTAGGTAGATTGGTGAAAGTGTCCGTGGGTGTGAATGTGAGTGTGTGTTGCCCTGTGAAAGACTGGAATTGAAATGTCCAGAGTGTGTGCTGTAAACCAAAATTTTCTCTCAGTACACACTTTTTATGTACATATTAATTAGTGTTAGTGTGTATTACATTTTATGTTTATAAACATGTATTTAATGTTTAATTTAATGTGCAGTTATTTGTCATTGTAAATCGTACAACAAAATGTGTCTCTGCACTTATTATATCTGTGGCAGTGAACACACACACTGGCACACACTAGGAGCTTTGACACACCCAGAGCGGCAGCAGCCATCTAGCCATTCTAATGAACATTTATGATCACAATAAATAGTTAATTTTAAAAAAATCAACAGTGGGTTTTTCTGCTAAGAGCAAGGAATAATTATGTTAGTAATATATTTCTTTGCTCATGGCCTCAGGTGTTACAAAAAAATTTATAGCCTTTATATAGCAAACATTTAAAACCTAAATTGGATGAAAAACACTTTTTGCAATACACAAATTGATGAAAATAAAACAGCGCAAATCTTTTCCCTGTTGATCCCTAAATATTAAAATATAAAAAAAATTACTTCCCTAATACATTTATTCAGTTCTAGATACCAATAAATTTATATATGTTGTGTTGACCTGTTTTTGTAGTAAACAATAAGGTTTATGAAAATATTAGGAGTATTAACTGAAAGATGAATACTAACTGAAATATAAGGAGTTTTAACTGAAAGATCCAGCAGCATTGATGGGCCATATTTCAGACTGCATTACCAATGAACTGTGACAGTGAGCTATCTTGTTTTCTGTCTCATGCAATTCTACCTACAGAGACTACCACGGCAGATTGAGGAGCGAAATGAAAAACTGAAAGAAGAGATGCTAAGTAAGATCACATTTTTTTTCTTTGGTATATTATCTCTTGTGTTGATAAACTTTTTGCAAGGCTAAAATTATGCCATGAGGACTGGTCTTTAGAACAAAAGGCTAGTGAATTTTGTGATGAAAATGGATGGCTTTCAGTCATTGTTCTGGATTGTTGTGTTCTGCCTGAACTGTTCACCTAATCTAATCTCACAAGCGCACTAACAGAACAGAGCGGCATGTCCATATGTGCTGCTTTTTTAAGAAAAGAACACTCTGAAGGTTTAAGGGATGTAGCAAAGCAACTCTCTGTCCTCACTTTCAAACACTGACTCTTTTTGTGCAAGATATAAATAGTTGGGAACAGTTTGAGTAATTGTTTGTAATTTGGAAAATGGATTTTTAGAGCATTGTCCTTTATTAACACACTTCTCAAAATCTTACATTGTGTCATTGTCAGAACAAAAACATGGCTCTTCTTTTTTTGTTTAAAGAAATTTTAAAAAATCATTGTAATATGAAGCTGCATGGAAAATAGGAGTTTTTCCCTTTGTTTTGTAGAGATATTTTTGTTGACAGAATGTTTTGTCCCAACAGTGACAATTTTTATAATTAAGCCATTCAAATAACATTTTTGCTAACGTTGTTAGAAAATATAATCAGAAAGCCACTTCAGCACTATTGGACCATAACAGCAATGACTAGTCTGAGCAACTCTAATTAGGTTTATAGCTGTTGCATTTCTGGTCCTTAATAATTAAAACTACTTCTTGATTGCTAGCTATTAAAATTATTGTGCTTGTTCAAAATGAATGCTTTTAAATAATGGCATGGGAAGGAGAGGCTAAAAATATGTCCTCCAATGCTGATGTACATGCCCATGTTACTCTGTGATAGACAATTTGGGTGCTGTCCGTCTGTGACTGAAAACCACAATAATGTGTGCTAAACACTTTTCCTGATGTAAATCACACACTGAGGGGCCAGGTGTGGAGTGTCACTAAATGAGAGATAGCAGAGTGGAAGAGCCTGAGACTTTACTGCATATCAGTGAGAGACCAGACAGGGGTGTGTCTGTTTAAACACTACATATTGATCTCATTGCAGTCAGAGCTTGAGAGAGAGTGCGAGTGAAAGACAGACTTGTGTTAATTCTCTCAGACAAAGGAGAAACCATGGCTTTTTTTACACAAACCTATTATTTAAAGCATCTCTAAAGGCACTAATTGCCATAATGTTTTTTTTTTTGTCCCTTCCAGGTAAACTCAAAGACTTGGGGAACATGTTTTTGCGTCCGTTTGGCCTCTCTACAGCCAACTTCCATGTCAACCAGGATACCAACACAGGATCCTACTCCATTAACTTTGTTCAGAATCCCAATAACAACAACAGATAGCAATAGGGAGATCTATTTACAAGAAAGATCATCAAACAGCTACAAGACTAACAGACTATTATGTGAAAGAGTATCATCCCTGTATTTATTATCAGTGCAGTGCAGCACTCTGGGGTAAGGCTTGTGTCATTTTCTGAGTTTTCATTCTCATTTAGAAGGTGAATACTGGGATTGAATGTTTGTGCTTGGCTTGGGTTACTTCATCAGATTTCATCAGTCTGTTTTCATTGATTCTGACACATTAAATTATGAAGAAAAATCCTTTCCAAATTGATTCTTGTTCATGATGTACTTTGCATTTCACTGATTAAATGATTCGGATGTAGTTTATATCAAGCAAGATTATTACAGGATCTGTGTAAGATTTCAGTATTTCTACTCAAGGATTTCCCTTGCCCCAGGGTTTTGGAAAAAGTTTACATGATCAATTTAGGAATGGGAATGTTTACAAAAAACAAGTTTATTGAGATAAACAAAAAATATAAATCTATGTAGTTTTTCATGTTTGCAAACAGGTCAAAGTGATTTTACAAGATCATAGCTTTCTGTTTTGTATTCTTATAATATTGTATTAATTTGTATTGTGTTTTACCTGCAGTCCCAACTTTTGTTTGTAATATTTTACTTTTCTTAAAATTAGTGTAACATTTATGGAGCAGTGGATGAAGAAACATGCTTATTAATAACTGTACAGATCTTAGTACAAGGCAAAAAGCAGATGTTTATTTTTCATTTCATATAGAGATATACATATATAATAACAAAACATTTTCCACAACCACCATTCTCGTACATATTCAAGAGTTGTCCGATTGTACTGAAACGCATATGTACACCAGCCAGACACAAAAAAGTGGACGGGGAAGCACAGGTTTTTTGTTTGTTTGTGCATCTGCAGAATTCCCTCACTCTGCTTTCCCTTTCTGCAGCGTTCAGGTCAGTCAGTCTCTGCCATTAAAGAACACTCATGTGAACATGAGGCTGAGAACTCAAAAATTCTGATATAGTGGAACTGAAGAGACTGACACGCTGGCTCAGGCCATAGAAAGGTATGATGGGTAGGCATAGGCTGTTGTCTGTCTGTAAAAACAGAAACCAACAGTAAAAAAAAAAATATGGATGTGAGGGGAGACTAGATTCATGGCCCAACATTGGTCATGACACGGACCTTTAAAATTTGAGAATATCTCTTGGCAACATGCCACAGAGTGAAAAAGCCAAGCTCAGTACTTCATAAAGCACTGCAGTGGTAAAAAAAAAAAGCATACTCATTTCAGTTTAGAGTATTTTGAGTATGTTTACTCAAAATGTACTCCTCTCTCCAGACACTGTTGCATTTATTTGCTATTAATTTAAATCCTGTCATAGCTTCTAATATGAAGTGGATTATTTTTAATTTGAAAGTACCTCTGCAGTACACAGATTTGATTATTTTACTTAAACAGCATATTTCAGTACTCCTAGACAATCTAGACAATGTAAGGGGTTTCAAAGTACCCCTCCAGTAAGGCTCAGAATTCTTTGCTCAATACAAAAGTAGCGCAAATTATGTTCTGCAGACACACTGGTGGTATTATTCATGACTTGTGCAGAGTAATACCCAATGCTTTGTTGTAACGGTACTGTGAAGCATAGCACATGCAACATTTATTGCATTTGACATAGAATTCCTTTTCATAATTCTTAATTTATTTCTTCATTCTTATGTTCATTTCAGTCAGACAGAAACACACTTAAAACCCTTGCATTACCCAGTGCCTTCACGTCACATTTAATAATAGTCAAAATTCCTCTTTGCCTTTCAGTATTGCAGGTGTTTCCTTCCTCAAACATGCTGGGAACATGAATGCTCAAATAATATAGGAAACAAAACTGAAAAATGATCAGCATTAATGATAGGGCAAGATGTGGATAGGAGTCCTTGATTCATTATTTATAAATATAAACATATTCTTAAATAAAAATAATATTTCCATTACACCTGTTTTCTCCCTCTGTGGATGGCTCCTCCCATCTTACTGGCTCTTGACCAATGGCAGTATCCTGGGACAACAGACCAATCAGCATCCCTTCAGTGTTGCAGCACTGAAAGAGAGTAAACAGAAAGGCAGGTCAGACCTTTACCTCAAAGACAAGTAGTGTGTGGCAGTGTTTCTAGAACCATACTGCAGCATCTAATCGGAGTCGATTCATGGAATTCATACAATATCTGACAAAACTTGAAGCATGGACATGAGAATCATAAACACAACGTTCTGTCAAACATATAAACTATGGTTAATTTAAAAAAGGATCATGCTATCCTCAGTTCCAGGGTCTTCAAAGATTTTAAGCATAAGTGCCTTAAGTTTAGGAAAAATGACCTGCTTTTATCAAAGAAACGGGTGTTCAACTCAGCAGCTAACAGTTAAGGTTGAAACAAAGGCAGACTTTAACATCTTTCCAGCAAGTTGCTTTGTAATATGGACCACTGAGAACTGCAGCACCTAAAAATAACCCTGTTTCTCAAGTGAACATCTGTTTTGCTGGTTTCCCAAAGATTGTTACCTCAGGCAAAGAGCATGACTGAAAGTAAGTATGACTACAGACATCCAAACTTGTATCTACAGGGATCACGGCAAAATCATTTAGACATTACATGAATTTGTTCTTGAATATAGACTTCCAGAGTGCTCTTGTGTAATTACCCAACAGAGCCTTGGTTATAAACGGAACAAAAATTGTGCATACGCCAAAGGCAGGTAATGTCCTGCCATGTTTGTCTGCTCTCCTTTCTTTTGTGATACATCTTTCAGATAATGTCAGAATAGCAGGAAACAGCTGCTTGAACTGATGATACCTACTTAAAAAAAAATACAGCAACATGAAAAATAAAGCAGTATGAAATCATGTCATCTGTAGGCAAACAAATTGCCTCTGGACGTAGAAAAATATCAAAGTGAGCTCATTTCATTAAAATGTCAAACAAGTTAAATATGTTTATCCTTTCTATTTTATGCTTAGAATGAAAGAGCTCAAGATCTGTGCAGCATGAATCAGTGAATAGTTTAAACA
Source organism: Hoplias malabaricus (assembly GCF_029633855.1). Lineage (NCBI taxonomy): Eukaryota > Metazoa > Chordata > Actinopteri > Characiformes > Erythrinidae > Hoplias > Hoplias malabaricus. Next base: position 18,215,709 of record NC_089814.1, on the reverse strand, counting down.
TAAATAAATTCAGCCTATGCTAACCTTTACATATCTGTTTGCAGGCAAGAAAATAGGCACATCTCTGTTTAATTTAGATTTGTGTTACCGCAAATTCCACACAAAAGCAAGAGCCACTCTATTAAGGCAGTGTACAGTTTTGTTCCTGGGAAAGCTGAACGGAGACCATCATATTTGGCCAAGATTTTGATCGACAGCATGGATTTAATAAGGGAAAAATCCTGCTTGAAAAACGCAGAAATTCACCGCATTGGTTAGTCCTATGCTAATGATCAGCAAACTCTTAAAGCAGGGGAAGGTACGAAAATAATGACAACTAGGTAAAATTCTTGAAGTTCACATTTTATTTATATACTCTTAAAACATCAGAAAACATGTACACAATTTCTTCAACTGTAATTTTTTTTCAATGGTTTAACAGCATTCTCTGACCTGCAAACAGATAGAAATAATAAAAGTACAAAATAAAGAGGTTGAAATGAAACAAAGCCAACCACCAAAATAAATAGCATTTTTGCTCTGCTTTTGACAAAACGTCCAGTCAGTCAGTGTGGTCTACCAAGCAAAGTGTTTTTTTGTTTGTTTGTTTTTTAAAAAACGTCCTCAAGCCATTGATCTCTGCCAATGTGATTGCTATACTTGGGAAAGACCAGGCTACCTTACAGTATATCCCTTCTCAGGCAAGTATACAGTTTAGAATGTTAATTATTATGCAATTCAAGGAAAAAGGATGATTACAGATCAGAGAGGTTACACATTTTCTTTTGACATAATGCTCACTTGAGCCACACAAACTTAAAACCTTTTGTTCTCAGTCATGAAGTAAGATTTCTCATCCAATTCATCTGGTAAAATACATTTTGAATACTGTATATACAAATGTGTATTTCCAGATATTCAGCCCTATGATCCAAGAAGTGAAATGACACAAAATAAAGTTCAGGCACAACAAATAAATTTAAAACACTTTCCTCAGCTTGAAATAGAGCTGAGAGACAAACACTTTTTATAATTAAAGAAAAAAAAATCATTGAACTAGTAATCCAACAACAAGTTCTAACTCATAATTATGGTTGAACAAATGTATTTAACAGAACATCTGTCTTGTGCTTCAGTTTTCTGATTTAAAACAAGACAATATGGGTAGTCGTCTACCTTCCTGGTACAATGTAACTCATTGTAATAATGGATTTCTGATGTTCTATTGCAACAAAGTGTACTCATTTCATAGCAAAAGATATGAATGGCTTGGATAAATAAACAATGGTCTCAAAAAAAATAAAATAAAAACTGTGATCCCATTTGTTTAACACTACACAACAAAATGGGTGTAAGCTGAGAGACTGGTAATATTTAAGGTAATTCAAGACATTTCTTAAACAGTAAGAGGACAAACAGAAACGGGTAGGAGAGAAAGTGAGACAGCTAGATAAAGCAGAGGAAAGAAGAGGCTAACTGTGCAGTGGGTGAGTGGTTAAATGAGGAGTGAGAGGAACAGATGTTGTAGCCGTGAGTGGTGGGAATCAGGGGGCTCAAGTCAGCTGGCAGGGTCTGTCTACAGTTCTCTCGACTATGAAATGAACAGGACCCTGCTCACTCTACCTGGCACTTGAGGTGACTTTGGCTCTGTCATAACCCCAGCTAAACTGCCTGCAAAGTCACGGCTGGCCGAGAGCCACACCCATATCACGGCTCCTCTGCTCAGACCACAGGACCAAGATCCAGCATCCGATTATGTTTAAAGAGGAGCACCAAGTCTCTCCATCTACCTGAGTAAGAGACTTTGTACCCACCAGAGTCCTTTTTCACATTTTCTCTTTCATGTCCAGCTCATTTGGGTGCATGCCTCAAGAAAGATTGGGTGAGATCAAGCAGAGTTCTTCTAACTTGTCATGAAGAACACTAAACATCTGCAACCAAAATGGCCACCATTGTCCACTCTATTTCCAGGAGGCAGCATAAACTGATCCAATATTCGCCTTCTCCATAAAACAGCTGTTTCTCTTATTAAAAGTAAAACACAACTATGAAGAAGATAATCACATAAGCCAATGCCAGTGACAAAAAAAGTGGTTTTGGAGGTATAAGGCTTATCCTGGAATCATGGAAAATTTCAGTATTATATCTACGTGAAAATATCAAAAAATGGTTGATTAGATGTGGCATATGGGCTCAAAAGACACTCAAATCACACACAAGAAACCAACTTCTTTCATTAGCATTATTCAGCAAAATCAAGTTCCAACAATATTCACTTTTTCCACCCCACCCACCCCTCCCCTTAATATCTGCCTCTTCCGTGAACATAAATAAGAGTCCTGTCACTCTCTGAGCTTCTCTCTGCAAAGTGGCTGGGTACAGTAACGGGAGTGTAGAGTATTTTGGGAAGGGCTACAGAGCAAGAGTGGGTGCCTGTTTTGCCTACCTTTCAAAAAGGCACACAGTCTCACGTCTCAAACTGAGTTAGCAAGGCGCGAACCTCAGGAGTGAGCTGTTTGGCTGCCTTGGCAGCCTCTGTGATGGCTTTACGATACAGACCCTTTCTCTTCTTGTCGAAGCGAGACTGAAAGTTTTCTAGAAAAGGGGCAAGCTGAGTAATTGCCAGGAAGGAAGTGGTAGGCGACCCAAACCAGGAGACACGGGCCTCCTGTCTGACTAACAGCCCATTATCTTTGCGGCTCACTGTGATGGCTAGGATACGGGCTGGCCACCAAGGGAAGCCGAGAATTTTAGCCCACACAATGTCTCCTACGCAAATGGTCCTGCCATCCAGGGCAACGCACTTTGAAACATTTTTTGAAAAAACTGTGGCTTTGAGGGATTTACTGCACTTTTTTTCATCCTTGGGAGCAGAGGGAGAAGTGGAGGCGAGAGAGGAAGATGTGCCAGGGGCAGGGGTCGTGCGGAAATCACCGGGAGGGGGAAAGTCAAGAGTTTCAGTTGAGCTACACTCAGAGTTTGATGACTTTAAATCATCTGCACTATCGACACTGCACATCGAAGTACTAGAGGAATCGGGCTGGCTGGGATTGAGGGTCATATAGACCACCAGGTTACCAGCCTTGCTCCCGCGCGTCCCCCGCCCCTCCTGTTCCTCTGGCTCGAGCTGGGGGTCCCTGTGCTCCGGAGGTGGGTGTGGTTGGGGTTTAGGTTGGGCCTGCTGGCTCAATGGGGGCTCAAGCACTCTGTCTGGCCCTTGGGGCTCTGTGGCAGCAGCAGCCTGGCCTGTTGAGCAAGAAGAGGAGGAGGAGGAGGAGCGGGTGGAGGTGCAGCGGGCTCCGGCTACCTTAGGCAGTGTTAAACGTCCCCCTCCCGGCACTTTCTCCAAGCAAGGTGGCCTACATGAGGAAGAATCGTTTTCTTCGTTACGGTACCTTTGAGGCTTGATGCGCATCCTGGGTGGCAGCGGGTTCGCCATGCCTGGTCCTCCTGCACTGATCTGTTGTAGTCGTCTGGTGAAGTGGACCTTCTGGTGGGCTTCCTGGAGAGCAGCAGCCCTTGTCATGGCCTTGGTGTTACTACTGCTGCTGTTGGTGGCGGTGACTGTCTCCCTTTGCCTCCTCTGAGCTTTGGCCATCTTCAGCACTTCTCTTGCTTTAGAGTGGTCAACGTTTTTGCTCTGCAGCACTTTCTTGGCATTGAGTTGCACTCGGGAGCTGCTGTTGGCTGAGGATGGTGCTGCAGTGGAAACCCCTCTTACCACACGGTTTGCTGCAGCTGCCCCTTTAACCTGGCTGTGTCCCAAACCAGAAGAGGCAGAGGAGGAATTGACCCGTATAGCTGCAGCCTGCCGCTTGTGTCCATCAGCAGCGCGGCTTCTGTCCTCACTACGAGGTCGCTTCCCAGGAGCTGCGCTGTCATTTCGCCGCCGCTTTGCATCGTCATTACGGCAGTCTGAAATGGGGCCCCTCCGTGTCTCACGCTTGTCTCCTTGTACCACAGCCCCTTTGCATTTATCACAGAGCACTTGCCTCGGTCGAAGTTTAATGGCATTCATTATAGACGTAGGCTCCTCTCTGTACAGCCTACGCTTTGGCCGTTTGATCTTCCGGGGTAGAGGCTGAGGTAACGTCTGGTTGTAGGTGTCCCTGATGAATAACGGAGGTGGGTAAGGGGCCCCCTCCTGAAACAAAGGGGGTGGTTTTGAGGTCCATGGGCTGAGCTGAGGATTAGGGCTGTCTTGGGGCACTGAAGGGGTTTGGGTAGGTTCCTTTGGAGGGGCATCAGGAGTTCCTTGAGTGATGCCCTTCTCAGTCTCAGACTGGAATGCCTCCGTCTTAAGCTGCATAGTTTCTGGTTTGTCCTTGTACTCTCTCTTGGGGAATACAGTTATTGGAATTCCATAGGGTCCAAACCTGGGAAAAGAGAATGGAAAAACGAAACAATCAAAACCACACACTGACCTATAAATCTATTTAATATTTGCTGAATTTTCCAGATGCAAAATCATTTGCATAAATAATTTATTAATACTGCACCATCAACAGACTGTTTATCACTGCATTAACAGACCCTGAGGAAAATAGCGTGAATCAGCACTTACAGAGGTCAAAGACACTCCCATGAATTGACAGCTCTAAAATGCCAAAAGTGACCAGAACATTCAGATCATGAATCAAGAAAAGACTGCTGGAATTTTCTGGAATGAACATTTGTCTGGGTGAAACAGAACAAATATTCTGTAACATCAGACATTCGTTGCTTCAGGTTCTAATATTTTGAAATAGTCCTAATTTTTGGGGAGATTTGGGAAACGAACCACTGCAGCAACATATTTCAACTATGATATAGCTACAGTTTGAGATCTTGATACTTTAGGCATCAGATGCCCATGAATTATACATAACTGCTTAAGTTCAATGTTTTAGTGTCATGAATCTGAACATCCACTTCTCTTTAAAAGAGGTGATGAGATCTCAAAGCTTATGCAGACCTCTAAGCCTAAAGAAGTCTAAAAATCTCCTTGCATAGAAAACGCAAATGAAGACTGTCCTAGAGCTTTTTGTGGCTAACAATAAACTGGACAATATGGCTGAACAATCACTTCAAAAATATGACAAATCTTAAAAAGGCCTTTAAAGTTCTATTTTATTTTTGTTTGTTTTTAAAGTACTAGCATGTATGACTCTGGTAATCATAATATTTGCACTGTAACAGGATACTGATTCATCTGTCCATAATTATGTCAAATTAGTACAATTAGCCTGGACACATACAGAAAATGAGTGAAAAAGGTGAGCAAAACAAAACCTAAAATGTGTTTTAAAAGATCACACGAAATAGCTATACTTCATGTGTTTCTGTACATCTAATGGCACAAATGTATGAATGAAAGCCACATTATGCCATAATGACACAGCATTAAGTTATTTTACCCAGCAAAGAGACCTCTACAGAAAACTTCACTATTTCCAAGCTATTTACAGAAATAAATAAGTATTAATATTTATGCCTAACTGGCATTTTGCTTCTGAATCTTTGACTACTGATCAAATGCAAGGTTTTGTGAGTGACTCGACTTTGTTTACTGTCTGGTTACAGCATGCATAGTGCTGATTGCTACTTCTGTAAAACAGACAAAGGTGTAGTCTACCCATGACATTTAAAAACAGTAATAAAAATGTAATAACTTTGTTACAGAATAGCAGTCAGATTTTAGCCCATTTAAGATCCTCAGTATCTGCAGATAAGTAGAATGCCAACGCTGTTGTCAAGACCCTCAGGTAATCAACAGCACAGTATAGTTAAGGTTTCTTCAACGTGTGATAAAAGTGATTAAGGGGATCGTCACTGACACAATTTAGGAAATTAAATCACAAATTTTCTGTAATTGAAGCGTAAGTGTAGTGTATAATTTAATAAGGATAAGCATAAGGATGCATGCCAAAACGTCTATTAAGACCTAGGACAGGCATATACCTAATCCTAGTTCCACCCTGCACATGTATGTTTGTTAACACTACTGCAATCTTACGTTGGTCCAATATTCGAAAACACTCAAAAATAAAGGCTGATATATAATGTTAAAAGATGGCTCCAGAGTTTACTGAAGGCACATTGCATAAAGTGCCTATAAATACATTTAGGGATGTTTTTCAGTAAAAGGATCCAATCACAAAAACATGAAAGGGTTTACACAATCTGACCATGCCTTAATATGGCAAGTTAATGGAAGATATTGCTATGAGTATACACACAAAACCAATGGGTGAATGAATGCATTACAAAGACACTATGCCTGACTTGTATAGATGCTTGGCTACACTGCACCACAATTCTAAGGCTAGATTAAAGACGACAGCAGAGTTTTCCACAAACCTCCCTGAAGAGTTTAATAAGGTATGTCAGATAGGTTTACTGATACAATCCCTTAATGCTCTTTTAGGATACCAGGACATGATTTTTTATGGATTCATGTCACATGTCATTTTGAGGATGACACTGTAATACACAGGAATACAGAATGCAGCTAAAATAAGTTCAATATTCTGACAGACAGCAGAAACACAGCTGCAAGATGGAAAATAACAGGGATTTGTGTTTTACTGATATACAAAGTCTCTCAAAAGTGCAGTATTTCATTTATAAAATATGCAGGCATGTATGTGTTCCATATTGCCAGGTGTCACATTTTATAGTGCATGATTTTTTCAGGCCTTTTGACAGGGCCAAATCAATTTAAAATGTATATCACAAGACCCTTTTTTTAGGTTAATTTTTCCTCCAATTAAAACTTTTTGATGACAAAGGCAGTAACACATATTTTAGATATTGCTATTCCATAAATTACACTTTAGGCATGAAATACAATCCTTTAATCCCATCACAGGCCATATACCACTATTTATGAGATATTAATGTCAAAATGGCTCTCTGACTTAAGTAATGAATATATTAACTATTAATGTGAAATTCTATACAAAATTAAATATAGTGTTTTCATATTTTGCAGTAAGGCAAATGCTTATTTTTGATCCTTAATGTAGACTCTGAGTGAAGATATTTGTAGTGTTGTGGAGGGGTGTTGATTAAAGCGAGAAAGTGTTGGAAGAAATCTAAGAGGAGGAGGCTGGGTGTTAATAACCCAGCAGGATTAAGCCATATACGAGAACTTTTAGTAGTTGCATCATACACACAACTACAGTACAAAAAGAGGCCCAGGACTTGACTGCACCAAACTGCACAAATAATCTAAAATGTCCATGTCATGAAACAACAAATTATTTGCCTTTTGGAAATAAAAGCCTTTCATTCAAAACACTGATACATTTTCAAAACACAACGACACACTCCACAAATGCAAAATCAGCCTGTTTTGAATTTACAGATTGTGATGTGACACAACAAATTAATTTACATATAATAGATGTACAAATGAGTGGCTAGACTCAATTCATAACACATATCAATCCAGGGGTATTCCATAAAGCAGGATTTAGGAGTAAACTAGATAATCCAAACATAAACAGATTTTTTTGTGGAATACACCCAGGGTGCTTTATGAACGTGTCATATTAGAGGTCAACTAATCAAAAGTCATATACGTTCATCGATATTAAAAACAGTAAAACTAACGTTACGTCGTATTCACTGAAATAAGATATTGGCGAAATGACCATGAAAGAAAACGCTTTATGACTAGTATATAAACCTGCACAAGGAGTAATAACCAAACATGTCCTTGTGCATGACAACACATCCACAAATAACTGTCTGGCACATTACTTCTGTATGAAAAGGTAGGCTTGTCCCTGGTCAACTGACATGTGTTACTGATTTTATTAACAAGATAAGTAAGCATCCTCCAAAAAGCTTTACTCTGTGTGTGCTGAATGTAACAACGTTTACATCAAAAATACAGCAAATTTGTAAGGAACATTGGGAAATCAATATGTTAAACAGATAATATACACGCATGTTTGCAGTAAAAATTCCATATTTAAGTATGTCCTCTGAGTTTTATTCAGAAAACAAGAAAACATGTCATTTGGCTGGTGAATTCTAAACCTCTGCATATCAATGTATGTTCTGATGACCTGACTGTGTTGTCCTTTCAAAGGTAATCACGTTATACAAACCTTTCTGCCCCATGTATAAAAAGGGTCAGTACCTAACAATCCCCTTTGCTGCAGCCAGCATGGCAGGTGTGTTTACCTTTTGGAGAGGTCCATGAGCACTCCGGAGAAGATCTTCTCTCCTAACCGAAAAGACACAACAAGTGCATCTTCGATTATGTGATCCAGCGTTACTCGGACCTCGGAGCCGGGGATGAGGCCCATAACGGCGCTATCAGACTGTCTTTCCCCGCCCTGGGCAACAGGCACCTGAGACTTCAGCCCAGGCTCAGGCTTAGTTTCGAGCTCAGTCTCAGGTACGAGATGCCTCTCAGGTTCGGGCTCTGGCTCTAACACAGTCTCGGGTTGGAGCTCTGGCTCTAGCACTGACTCGGGTTGGAGCTCTTGCTCTGGCACAGACTCGGGTTGGAGCTCTGGCTCTAGCACAGACTCGGGTTGGAGCTCTGGCTCTAGCACAGACTCGGGTTGGAGCTCTGGCTCTAGCACAGACTCGGGTTGGAGCTCTGGCTCTAGCACAGACTCGGGTTGGAGCTCTGGCTCTAGCACAGACTCGGGTTGGAGCTCTGGCTCTAGCACAGACTCGGGTTGGAGCCCTGGCTCTAGCACAGACTCGGGTTGGAGCCCTGGCTCTAGCACAGACTCGGGTTGGAGCCCTGGCTCTAGCACAGTCTCGGGTTGGAGCCCTGGCTCTAGCACAGTCTCGGGTTGGAGCTCTGGCTCTAGCACAGTCTCGGGTTGGAGCTCTGGCTCTAGCACAGTCTCGGGTTGGAGCCCTGGCTCTAGCACAGTCTCGGGTTGGAGCTCTGGCTCTAGCACAGTCTCGGGTTGGAGCTCAGGCTCAAGCACAGTCTCGGGTTCGAGCTCAGGCTCATGCTCGCTGAGGTCTGTTTTCAAACTCAAAACTGGGTCCTGAGACTCAGACGAGATGACGGACTGCTCTAAAGCCTCCGCCGGTTCTAGTGGAAGTTCTGCGGATGAGTTACTCGAGCCGTTAGAAAAGTCACTCTGTCCGAGCGAGGTCTCATCTAAAGTGAACGGATACTCCGGGCGGTCCGAGGGCGTTTCGTGGAAGGCGTCCTCCGGAGGTTTGAATTCAGAACCGGGAGCATCGTTGGCGGCTTCAGGCTCCAAGTTCGCCCCCCGAGTCGGCTGTATCAAACCTATGGAGTCTGACTGCGGATCAACTAAGTACTCGACTAATGGTTCGGCTTGAGAAAGCCCCGTGTCCAGGTTGAGAGGACGGCGAGCGGGAAGAGTATGCAAGAAGACCGCGGAGGGCAGAGGCGCGGAGCCGGACAGAAGGCAGGGGCTCGACTCTTGGACACTGACCTCGTTTTCAGTCAACACGCTGGGTGAGAGCGGCTCTTTCAGTCGCTCTTCCGACACGGTGCACGTACAGTCCGAGAGGCCAGGCTCCTGGGTTGGTTCCTCGAGGCTCCACAACACTTCGTGTCCGTGAGGAGCTTCTTTTCCCGCTCCTAGGAGCTCCGGCCTTCTCATTTCTATTCGCCTGCATTCCTCAACCTCAACCACATCCACATCCGCGGCCCCGCCGCACAGCTCCGTCTCTGGGTCGAAGTCCCGGGCCTGCTGGCCCTGCAGCGCGGCTGCGTGCTCCACGGGCACGGGTCGCGGCTCGTACTCAGATTCGTCCCCCGCCGCTGATGATGCCGCCACTGCAGCAGCAGCAGCTCCTGGCTCCGCAGCCACGGCCGCCATTTTCTTTCCGCTTTGCAACTACTACTACTACTTGGCCCTCTTACTAATAAAACAAAGACCCACCCATTTAAAACTGCCCGCACTCGCAATTGGTCAAGCCGACGGAAGAACCTCGCTGAGTGGCTTAAGACACTGCTACTCAACGAGATCCCTTGTTAACACTAACTGTGATTGGCTCCTGTTTTGTCAATATTGCTTTACTTTGGATTTTAGCGACTCGCCACAAGGGGCAATATTGAGTTGTGTGATGAGGACTATGGACAGAAAACGGTCAGTTTTGCTCAGACCTGAGGAATGGACTTCACATCATGGAGAGAAAATAAAATTTTACAAAATAATACAAAACACACACACACACACACACACAAACACACACACCACAACACTAAATAGTCTAAAGATTATAAAAAAAATTTATAATTTTGTGGTATAAATAACTGTATAACTAGTCTCAAATAAATACTTGAAACAGTAACGTGTAACGATACAAAGATGGGCAATGATATTTTGTATTATATTAATACTAATTAAAACAGAGAAACATGTATGTGCCTTGTGCCCAATCCAGTGTGTGTGTGTGTGTGTGTGTGTGTGTGTGTGAGAGAGAGAGAGAGAGAGAGAAGAGAGAGAGAGAGATCAGAATGATCTGGTGAATTGGTGCTCTTCTTGGAGTTTTCTTGCAAAAGACCTTAATGAAGTGTAATACCTTTATAAATGAATATATAGTTTTAATGTATTACAAACTAAATTGCAATATCTGATAATTGTCTTTTAAATATTCCTCACAATTGCACACTCTCTCAGACAGGCACTGTATTCTCACCATATGTGATAGTCATACCACTTTTATTACAAGATGCAAAATGACAAAGAATATTGAGTAAATAGAATTAAAAAAATCTTCCTGAAATTCAGATTGTGAGGACCAGAAATGAAGAAGAAAGGAAATTGCGTTACATGGATAGAGTTGCCCAGTAAATCACAATCAATAAAAGACTGAATCTATACCTTTATGTGCTTATATACACAAAAAAAGAGAGTCACAGTGAATATTACATCATTTTGTACCACTGTAATTGACAATTTAAACATTATAACATTCTCCACTATTAGGTCTCTAGAAAACTGAGAAATCTTTCTGCTGTTTAAAAAATGAACTAATGAAATGTATGTGCATGATTCATCTCAACAGCAAAGTTTCATCACCTCTATTGTTGAACCTGGAGGGGCACAGTGAAGGACAATATTGTAAAAGTTTATGTTTCACTATGGTTTACATTCATCAAACTGATTTACACTGAGGGAATTGTTACTGAAGGACACTGGTTAAACAGTCATTAAGCAATTTTGCTGTATAATGCTATTTTAATGATTTGTGTTTTTCATGTGTATTCATGTGCACAGTATAAAGACGCATGTGGGTCACACAAGTAATAAAGAAAAGGGGTCAATGACTTACAGGCCAAAAGTGAAATTATATTTTACTGTTTTTTTGTCACACAAAATACTTTAAATGAAAGACATTGTCAGGAATCTAATGTAAAAATAGCAGATTTGCTAGGTTAGAATTAAGAATGAAATGTGCTCCTTTTATCCTTGGAATAAATACATTTACGTATAAGACTTAAAATCTAATAATGCTGCAAGATGCTGTATACACTGTAGCTTTCGTTCCATTCTTTCATAATTCATGTTTCGTATTTCAGCACTTTTCTCTTGCTGTGTAAAGCAGTTTAATCCCATGTTCCTAACAACAGTGTACTGTAATAGAATTTAAATTCAATGGTTTTTCATTGTGTGGAAAAAATCCACACTAAATTCACACCAGTTACTTCACCATTACTTAACCTCTATTCTATCTAAAAGTGAATATGTGTATTAAAATGCAGCTTTTATAGCAAGCTCAACCAAACCAAGGGGAAACATGCTGTTAACTGGTGTGGTAAATTTTTTATCTAGCTGTGCTCACATCTGTATGTGTCAGGCTGGCACTGCGTTGTTATTTGCAAAGATAGGGATTTGTCATGCAGCACATTAAGACCTTAGATCAAAGAGAAAATGTACAATATGATGTGACTTCTACACAGGAAAGGCATGGCGCAATGAAAGTGGTAATCCATGAGGAGTAGACAAGGAGTTTTATGTGTTGCAGGTCATTGACTTTTGGCACATTTTCCTCTTTCATCAAATTTTTAAAACATGTTTTTAGAGCCTCTGCTTTGCTGAAAAATATTTCAGAATGATTTCTTCTTTCCTTCTTTGCCCCATTTGAAAACCCCAGCTGCCCATGATTGGTGAAAGTTCCATAATGCCAAGACCAACAGAAATCACCTGTCAAACACAGTTTCTAGAATTGTACAATCTGGAGTAACTGCATGAGCACTCAGTGCCAAAATGTGAGCTAGAAATTCTCCAGCACTGGACCTGATTTCTCTGATGTGATGGAGCACCAGCCAAAACCTCTGAGATGTGTTGGAGTGGTGTTCATCATTCAACAGCAGTACTTAATCTCACTAATGATTTTGAGGATGAATTCAATCATATCCACACAGCAATGTTCAACAAGGCTTTAACCGGTATCTTGACAGTTAATGCCAGTTGCCAGCTAATGAACTGAAGCTGTCCATCTGCAAGTGCAAACTGCCAGTCATGAAATGTGGGCAGTTATAGTTTAGGGGCATTGAACAATTGTAGTTTGATCCCATACATTGAAAGCAAAAGCTACATAAGTAAAAGGTAATAAGATTTCGCAAAACACATATTTATATATGAAGGAACCCACAGGAGTGCAAATTGAGGGAATAATTAGATTCGGAAAATAAAAAGTGCACGTTATATAAGCTACATGTACTGCACGCATTGTCCCTGATGAGATAATAGCAGCAGAGCACTGTACTCAGATAATTGCAGTCTCTTATGAAAGGCTCATGAAGGGCTTGATAATTAGTTGATGTGCTGACTCTGTTGACCCTGTCTTTGGCTGTATTTTACTCTGTGCCCTGATTATAATTATACATCTTTGTACATTGTGTGTAAAAATAGTTTGGCTTCTTATGTTTCTTGTGACAGCTTTTACTAATAGAGAAATGATTAGTTTTTAACATATAAGAATATCAGTTGGTAATAATTTGTTTACTTGCTTTTCTGTGTGTGAAATTTCTTAAGTAATGTGTTCTTGAGTGTTCTCGAGATGCACTGACACACACATTGTCCATCTCCAAGATCACTCAGTGTATTCTATCCCCAGCACAGGGTCTACTCATGTGTAAAAACAAGGATATGTCCCTTCTGTGCTGCCAGTTACCAAAGCTTTATTACATTAACCTCCTATGGTCTGTCTGTTCATCAGAGAGTATGTTCGATTCCAAAATGGTTACACTATATAAAATTATGAATTTCAGTGTAGGGGTGGGAATAGAATAAATAGACTAATTCTGCATCAACATAAGTGTCTTACAGTTTACACTTCCTCATCCAGAATTTAACAGGTTGATTAAGTTGTGTAAGTTCTACTCTTCTGGGGTGTCCTCAGACACCTGCATATTTTGCATGTACTGTGTACTTTTGGTGGATTATTTCCATACCTGTCAATGTTGGTTCATTGCAGCTGTAAAAATGCACCAATAACAATTTCAATTTTTGGAATTCGATAAATATTGCTTTTAGTAATAAAATTTCCCACTTATCTCCAGTTATGAAATGTTCCCATTTACAGTTGTAACCCTCTCCCAATTTATTGCTATTTTAATGTATTCAATATTGCTTTAAAGTTCATATTTGAGCACCTGAAACACAAAGTTACATAATTTTTCAGTAACTAACTATAATACCCAATAGGTTATTTCAGTTCCAGTTTTCAGTTTTTCATAGAAATCAACAGGAAAATAATTCCTCACTGCCTCATTCCTAAAGACTGATGCATTTTTAGCTGCTCATGAACCAAATCATTGCAATCACATTCAGTGATATTGAGGTCTGTATTTTAGTTTTGTTTTGTTTGTTTGTTATGTTTTTCACACTGATGATTTCATAACAGTTAAAACATCCTTTCACTTCCATGATGTTCAGATGTCTCTTCACATAAGAATGATGGACAAAAACATAGATTTTTCAAATTAGAAGCAACAGGAAAGCTTTAAAATGGTGTCTTAAAGCGGCTTTACAGAAATTGAAAATTAAAACCAAATTTAAATTTAAATGAATACCAAGCCATAGGTGAAAGTGGCAAGGAAAAACAATTTCAAAGCTCATAGAACTGGGCTGATTTTCTGGTTTTAGTTAGGACCCTGGCTGCAGCGTTCTTGGACCGTGGGAGGAAACCTGAGCACCTGGAGGAAACCCACATGGACACAGGGAGAACACACCTATACAGACAGTCACCCAGAGTGGGACTTGAACCCACAACCTCCAGGTCCCTGGAGCTGTGTGACTGCACCACCATGCCCCCCTTGATAGATTATGACACCAAGATTTTTAATTTATTTTTTTGCTGCTGACCATATGCTACAGAGAAATCTGCTGTATATAACCTTAAATCTGATCGTTTACTTCTTGCAGGTTTTGGACCCAGGTGGAGAACCTTTGTTCGACATCCCGGTAATCTAAATTTATCATTTGGTTTGGCTGATATGTACAGCTGCATATCATCATCATAACAGTGGAAACTGTCATGTTGACTGATAACTGTGTCCGGTGGCAGCATATAATGTGAATAACAACAGTCCTTAAACTGAACCTTGCGAAACTCCATATATCACTTTTATATACCTGGATGGTACCTTTTACATTTACAAACTGTTGTTCATTTCGATAAGTTCTGAACCAGACTAGAGCTGTTCTTAATCTTTCTAAGAGGATAGTGTGGTCTATTGTATAAAAAGCCACACTTAGGTCAAGTAGAACAAGCAAAGACACATAGTCTTGATCAAAAGCAAGAAAAAGGTAATTTGTTACTTTAACCATTGATGTCTCTATGCTATTATATGGCCTGAATACAGAATGAACATTTTCATGGATGTGATTTCTAAGAACAGAACAGTTGAGCTAGTTTTTATCTTTGGTATGAATAGCAGGTTAGAAATAGGTCAGTTCACTGGGGTTAAGATTTGGTTTAGAAGGTTTAATAACTGTTCATTTTAAAGCTCCAAGTATGTTACCTAGATCAAGAGAAGAGTTTACTATTGTTAGAATATGTTTGATTAAGTTGATTTAAGTAGATTTGTGGGAATTGTGTTGAGTGCACTGGTTGTGGAATTTGATGAAGAAATCATTTTTTTCCAATTCTGGCTGCTGAAGTAGGTAAAATGCTTCTAACCTCTCTTTTATAACTATGTTCTGTGCAATGTCAGATGACTGGCAGATTAGAGTCAGTAATACTGGCTACATTTCTGTCTAATATTTTTGTCTAAGATTTTATTATTGAACCCATAAAATCATTACTATTGTAGATGACTGGTTTCTGAAGTTCAGTACCTGCCTAATTCTTAAGCTTCTAAGCTTTGAGACTCTGCTAAATAATATTCTAGGATTGTTTTTGTGGTTCTCATTCACAGAAGCCAGATAATCTGTGCATGCTTTGGTAAGTGCCCTTCTATACTGAATGAGGCTGTCCTTCCAAGCACAATGGAATATTTCTAGCTTGGCTGGCCTACCTTTCCACTTGAATTTTCTTATTGTGTACTTTAAGGCACAAGTTTGGTCATTGTGCCACAGGGCAAGCTTTTTTTTATCTGATCATTTTACTCTTTACAAGTGCTACAGTGTCTAGAGTTGATCTTAGAGTATTTTTTTAAATGGTCTATTACTCTGTCCAGTTCAAACAATGGACAGTGAACTAAGCTGATAAACCCAGAAGGTTTTGATTACAAACATTATGATTGCAACTATGTGTAGACCCTATTTGTATACATTTTGAGTAAACCTGACTGGCTCTGGTTTTGACAAAATTGCATTTTGTAGTGGATCTTCTACATTCTTAAAATGAATATTAAACCACTGCTACGTTTGCAGTTAAATCATTAAATAGTTGCAAAAATTATGAATAGGGACCTGGTGGCCTGTAAATATTAAACAGTGAAAGTAAACTCTTGTTTGTAAGTGGATTGGGTATGTTAACAGGAATAAAAAAAAAAAAAAAAAAAAAAAAAAAAAAAAAAGAATTAAAAAGTAAATGTGAAACTCTTTTTTACTGATTAATATCCACTCGAAAAAAGTAATTCAGATAACCGTTCTCCAATACGTAAATATAAGTACTGTTGTAAGATAAAAAAATCAAGTTGTATGATTTTGCCAGTTTTAATTTGCAGTTGTGAAATATTCACTGGCTCTGATTCAAGTTTCAGTAAGACACAAAACACCAATATTCTGATCAGTTAAAATTGGATTAACAATGACTTAGAATCAAGTCATCTTATATTAAGCAGATCAAACTTTAGATCAGAGGTACTGCTGTTGGAAACTGAATGTAATAATTAGGTTTTAATTAAGTTGTTAGGGCAAACAGTTTTTTCATAGGTCATATTTAATTTGGGGAACAGACACAGTCTCAATAAGGTTGTACCTAGGTGACAGCACAAGGCTGTGTGCAGAAGGTCAGTTTAGCCTGTCTGTCTGCACCCTGGCCTTGGCTCTGGTTTGTCAGCTGTACTTTATTCTACTCTGTCAACTAACTTACACACTATGTGATATTCTGCAAGAACGCAGAGCAGCACCCTCCTGTGTGGGGTGGATACTATACCACCCTAAAAGACCAGGCTTCCACTCAAAAATAGACTAATTTTCTATAAACCCCACATGATTTGCTGAACACCACTTCACCATAAAGCAGTGTAGTGCCCAAAGCCTGCTATAAGCTTCATCACTGCATTGTGCTGGAAATATACCTTAAAAAATGAATAAGTAGCTGGGGATATGATTTGTGACTTTTGCAAAGTACTGTATAATCTACTATTCCATAAACAGTTCTTCAGATAAATTCATTTAAGAATTATTAAATAATAGAGTGCCCGGAATTCTATTCTAAACGATCATTATCAAATCAAATCCCATGGGAGAACAGAAATTCGCACTTATGTAAAAATATTTAAAGTTACAGGGGTATATATTACTGTAGGAAACTTATAACATATAACATAATGGCTTATATTCTGTATAGTCTTTAATTAACTGCTACAATAAGGGTTATGCAGTGAATGAAAATCCTTTTGATGTACATTCTCTAATTTAAATAGAATCTAAGGCCTAACAAAAGGTGCACCAAGGCCAAGAAATTATAGCTTAAGGATTTTATGTTTCTGGGCACAGAATGAAGGAATGAAGTCACTTCTTTGGCCATCTCCTCATCTGCAGGTGAGCAACCTTGCGGTCAAACCCCTGATGACTTTGCCATTTTACATGCTATGTGCTCCATTCATAAAAGTTTATGGCCTGATTATGATGGGGACGGGCTCACCAGGTCAGAACCTAAGAGGCAGAGTCAGATGGAGGAGAGAGATTATATTTAAAGAGAGCAAATTCATTCATCCTTACCTTTTTCTGACATCAGCCCTCACCTCTCTTTCTCCCCACAACGGCAACTCTGAGCATCCATGGCTTTCACTGGTAAATGGGAGACAGAATCTCAGCAGGGATATGATGAGTTCTGCAAACTCCTTGGTAAGCAGCTTGCCTTTACAACATAGAAAATATTTTTTATACAGATAATTAAACAACACATGGTTTTGTAATTTTGTTCTGAATAGTCTATGCTCAATTAAATGCACAAACACACTTGAAATAAACCTTTGAGTAACAGATTGCTGTATTAGGCAACTTGATAAGTTTGAGATTTAATATATAATATATTTAAAACTCATCTTAGTCAAAGCAACATGATGATTTGACCAACTTAAACTGAGCCAACAAATATTCTGCATTTTCTCATGAGTGTGTTGCAAGACTTCCTGTATGTTGTAGTTGTATTTTGGTTATTTTAGGTGAGACTAAGCACTCTCAAAGGACTTTAATATTGCTTTAATATTTCTGAATAGTCCAGTAATTTCAGTATCAAGAAAACAAAGCCTCTGGACCAATATGCTACCATAATAGAAGAAGAAAAATCTTAACATTTAATGTAATGCAGAAATGATTTAAATCTTACTAGAAAATAATCTCCCAAATTAAAAAGGTCCTCTTTTATAGTTTATATTTTGCATATAGCAAGTTGTTAATTCCTATTATTTCAGTATGATTTATAATCAGAATGACCCTATCAAAAGTCTAAAAATGTCTTACTGTATGATTAGCTTGTGTCTGTGGATCAGTATGAGTTCAGGCATAATGATTTAGCAACTGCTACAGTGAGCAAAAAAAAAAAAAAAGTATTGTATTTCAACTACATTCCCTCAATTTTCCTGCCCCTGAAGAAAGGGATACGACTGTTAGCCAGAGATCTGGATCCAAAAGTGAATGTGCTGTGTTTTATGTATTTAAGGTATCCCTGATGATGTGATTGAGAAGGGTCGTGACTACAAGCTGGTGACTGAAGTGGCTCAGAATGGCGATGAGTACTCATGGACTCAGCACTACCCAGCAAACCACAGTGTCACCAACAAGTTTGTCCTTGGCAAGGAGTGCGACATGGAGACCATCGGAGGGAAGAAGTTTAAGGTACAACTGAGACCATTCATCTTTATCCAATTAGCAAAACTTTATGTATGTGGGGGCTGCTCCACAAAGCAGGCTTTATGAGTTTCCCAGATATCCTAAGCCCAGAGATGAGAACTGTCCAAAACAAAGGTCCCTCAGCTCTGTTTCTGTTGGACACATTTGACTTCAGGCTTAAGTTATCTGGCAAAACTAAGAAATGGAATTCCAGAAGTGAGTAGTAACATTACATCTACTAAAGAACATGTCCTTATGTACAGTTCTGACTGATTTGTACTTTCTTGAGTATTTTCATAATAGGCTTAATAGTTGTTACTTGAACACTAGTAAATTAATGACAAAAGTCCTTTAATGTTTCAGACTTTACATTTTAGTAACTGATTTAATAATTGACTTTCATTTTATGGTGTAATTTTCTATAATCCTCTGTGATTGATCACATCACTGACTTTTAAGGTTTAACAAAGAGTGTATCAAAAAAAAACAAAGAAGAGAGTCAGCTCCTGTGCTGATTAAATTATGGATTTATCAAAGTCAAGCTGAAATCAACATGGATTTCTTTAATCTTGTTGCGTGAGTCCTAAGTCATTTAAAGTAGATTTCATTAGGTCATATAAATTAAAATACAACATTGTTGTGATATATTGAAATATTTTTAATGCCTGTTTTTCAGGAATTGCCCCCAAATCTTGAAGGATAAAATCATGCCCTGTTTATATTACTTCCTGCCCAAACATCTAGTTCACCTTAAGGGATTAACATGCATTCTTTTTTCCATTTTACACTGACTTTAAAAAGTTTCCTTGCAGTTCTAAAATGTACTTTGTACTTAAATAATTGTTGATCTGCTTATTTGTTTTCAGCTACTTTTACTTTCATTATAATTAATTGTTACACCTAGCTAATATCCCTTTTACTTTAGCATGGAATTACAGAATTACATTACTCTACCCCCTTATGTAACACTTTAGAAAGACTGGAGATTGATGAATGAGTTACACTTGGCTAATGTGCATATTCATGCTCTGATTGATCTGAAACTGAATCCGTGGATCAATCAGGGACCAGATCTGTGAATGGCATTCATTCTTCATTTTGCCACCAGGCAACTGTCACTATGGAGGGAGGCAAGCTGAGTGTGCGATTCCCCAACTACCACCACACATCTGAGATCAGTGGGGGCAAGCTTATAGAGGTAAATTACTAAACTATTAAATATATATATATATAAATGAAAACATTGAAAACAGAATGATTATTGAGCGTTGACACTTTGCTGTAGGTGATCATGAGGCTACCTGACACACAAGCATTTTATGACACCTGCAATATATTTATGTAACGTCTATAAAACCTTATTCCAACATTCAGCAGTTTGGGTTATAAAACCTTTTAGAGAAACAGACTAAAACAGCCATATTGATTTGTGAATAAGGTTTTAAATGCTTATAGGTGTTCATATTAAGCGTCAGGGGTCATAAGGTTTGCTTTACTCAATTGCACTCTACAAAATGTTTTGACAAATGCTGCTTGTTGTAATAAACCTACATACACATCTAAAGCTTATGTCAGTGGTCAAAGCCTAATGTAGGTGTCATTTAGCTCTGATCAATGATCTACAGTGAAGTGTTACCAATGAGATGAGCTATTGGTTTGTGTTGCCTATATTTCTAAACATTTGCGTAACATCTGCATTATGTTTTTTTTTTTTTTTTTACAGACCTCCACAGCTACATCAGCTAAGGGTCCGGTCGTCCTGATCCGCACCAGCAACAAAATCTAACTCCTGTACAACAGATGGTCTCTGTATATACTGGGGAAAAATAAAGGCAATTACAGCAAAAACACACACACTGCCAAATGTCTGTGCCATTTATATGTGGCTCTTAATTTATTTGATAAGAAATGTGGTGATGTAATGATGTGAAATATGTTAAAATAACTGGGAAAAAACATATCCTGTTGTTTTTAAAATATTTTTTAACACTAGAAAATAAAGGGGGGAAAAATACGTTTTCATGTGCATGTGTGTGTGTGAGGGGGGTTATATAATTAATTAATTCATGATCTGTAACCGCTTTTTCCAGTTCAGGGTTGTGGTGGGACCGGATCCCACTGGGAATCAATGGGCACAAGGCAGGAACACACCCTGGAGGGGGGGGACAGTCCTTCACAGGGCAACACACACACGCATTCACTCACACTTGGAGATCACAAGGTTTTGCTCTGGTAGTGACGATATGCTGCCTGTATATTGGCTTTATAAGACCCTCAAATGCTCTAATTATACACATATTTAAATAAAAAATAATAATATAATCAATTATGTAGTATACATAAGAGCAATAAATAGTATAAAATAATAGTAAAAAAATAGGAGCTGTCAAATGTCTGCAACTTTTTACGTAGACCTTAAATATTCTGTATATATGAAAAAACAAACACACACCACATTTTCAACGGCCACCACTGGAGGGCAGTCAGTCTTCAAACTGCTCACTCACCCCAGGGCACGCTGTCCTCTAACAAAGCCTCACAGCCCTCTTTGTTCTACACAATGTCATCACTGCATTAGAGCAGCTTCTCAGAACTGATAAAGGGATTAATGTTAGCAGAGCATTCCTTTATTCTCTTAGTTTTTAACTCAGTCTCATCAAAGAGATGACCCCCCTCTCCAAAAAAAAAACTGCTTCCATCTGTCAGCCAGAGTAGCATTTAAACTAACATATTTAAACTAGTGGAGGTTTAATGTTTAACTGGATACTACACCACAGTGACGCTCACAATAGAGAGAGAGAGAGAGAGAGAGAGAGAGCAGCAGACAATACAGTAGCACTGGTAATAAAGTAACAGTGAGAAATACAGAGAAACAGAAAGGTGGGCTACAAAGCAGACACAGAGAATACCACACAATTAAATGTGAGAGATACACACAGCTAATGCAACAAAATATGAGAGGGGGAGGATGTTTCAGCTTGCAAGTACCCTGTCCTAATAATTAAAAATGGTGCCAGTCCCTCCCCCCCTCCCCTGCTTTCCAAACAAAGGTTGTGAAAATGATCCATTACCCAACTGCCCTCTACCAACAGCCCCCCTCACCACCACCCCATCCCCTCATCACACCGGCTCAGACATGTGGCCCACCTCCCTAGGCCCGCACATGTGCCCCCCACAGAGTACTCACACAAAGGAGACTCACCCCGCCCTACCTCCCTCTCTCTCCCACCCAATCTCTTTAATTACTCAGATAAGACGGCTTTCAACAGACACACTAATCCAGCGTCACACATCCATCCTGTTCTCCAGTTTCAGTCTTTCTTCATCTATCTATCTATCTATGATGTTATTTCAAATAAAAATAAAAAGATTTGGTTTAAACTTTGCAGTTAGAAGGTAATTGAAACACTAGTTATTTAATTCTGGACTCATTGATTAGACCCTTATAGTAAACATGCCCTAAGTTATTATCTGTCTTTTAACAGAATACAAAAATGGCAGTTGTTCGTGGATGTTGTGTGAAAACCTGACACTAAAGCAATACATTTGTGTATTGATGTACCCTGAAAAGGAGGTTTTTTCTTTCTCCTGTAAAGTGATCATTCTAACAGCAATACATATGTCCAAGCCTTAAAATATTATATCAGACTAGAAGCTCAAGTGCTCGTTTTCTGTTTGTTTTAAATACTACACGTTTGTAAACACACATAGCCCTCTACACTGTGTACATTTATTATTACCAATGAACTGATCTGAATCCAAAAAAGTGGGGTTTTAAAATTAATTTCTTGAAGGTGTGTTCCCAAAAGTATCATTCTGCTTTACAAAAGTGTTTATTTCGTTGCAATCCCCATTTGCATATTTAGAAGCAACTGATTCATATATTTTGAATTAAATATCCTTTCCACAATTGAAGCACATCCGATATTTAAAAATAAACACATTCCCCATGTGTTTTTGAGTAGTTTTCATTAACTACATGTGATAACATCAGTGAAATACTTCAAAGACAGGCTGCTTTTGATTGTCTTTTAGTGGCCATTATAGGACATTATCTCTTATTAAAGCATTTTTCTGAGTGCTGAAATTTTATCAGCTGCTCTTTGAGCAGGGTTCCACTGTTGAGCACTGTGATAGGGTGTTATTTGTTTAGGGCTGTTTAGTGACAGGAAAGAGAGCCATGCGGGGCAGGAATCTCCTCCATTGTCTTCTGTCCAGCTCGTGAAGGAGGGGAGGGGGATGTCAATGGTATTTGGGGGTGGAGTCAAAATGGAGCACCCCCTTCCCTCCCCTCCAAGCTTTTCATGTGCATTGAGTCCAGACATTCATATTAAACAACCCTTGAGCTATGCAAATTCACTTCTTTCAGTACACAGGATATTGCTAAAACAGACATTTCATCTACTGATTTGCTTTTTTAGATGTTTTTTATTTTCTGTTTGTCAATTATTTCCAAATTGTATTTCCCCCACCCCCAATCCCCATAGGCCTCTTTCTCGTACAGTAATTTGGGCTTTTAAATAATACCATAGACCACAGAATGAACCCTTTTGTTACTCACTGGTCTACTAAACTTTTAGAGATAAGAGACATTTGGTTGCAATGTGCAACATTTTCTTGTTGGAAAATATAATCACTGCCATTCAGCAGCAATATACTGTTAAAATGCTAATTCTAAAAACAAAAATAAAAATGAAGCCATGGTTTAAAAAATGTTGTCTAAAGTAACAGATGAAACTAAGGGTTAACATATTGCACACACAAAGGCTTTACAATGAACCGAAATACACAACAGCGCATATATCTGTTACAGTGAACATGATGCATCTACCTACATAAGAAACAGGACTTAAAAATAAAATACATAAAAAGGAATAAAATGTTTTGGGAATTAAAACAAATACTGGACCTTATGACCAATCAGAAAGAATGAATTAAAACTATAAAAATGTAAGTCCTGCAATATCAGTACAAACAAAATTGGCATACATTGAGGTAGTTCAAAGTTCAGGACTATAAGAGAATGATTTTGATCCAAAGTCCAGTAAAGTGGTTAAAAAAAGCTTATAATTTAGCAGGAAATAAAGCAGACACTTTGGTCTTGCTGCCGGTTAACACCATGTTGTGCAGTTGACATCCCTGTAAAAGTCCACCAAAACCTGAGAAAAATGGACAGAGTTGACTTTAAAGTTAGTCTAATCTTTTAAATTCAGTTACACCAATGCCATGGCAACCATGATTTAGAGTGGGTGGTCTGGTCCACGAAAATCCTGCATTACCTAAGAGTTTTTCAGTGCCCATTTTTCACAAGACAAAAGAATTTGGAATGATAATGTTCCATAAAATGGGACAGAGTTTGCCATCTCAGTCATCTCAACCAATCACAGTGTCACCAAGTTTACCAGATATCCATCTGTGAGTGACCATCACCCCACACAAAAAAAAAAAAATAATATCAGTAGTATGGATTATGGATCCTTGTAAAATTTCATATTCTGCTTCATATGACAAATGTCTTCTAATCACTGTTTGTTACCAGTTACAAGCAAATGTGAAGGGACAATGACTGTCTGAAATAACAGCAACCGTGTGAGGTAATTTGCAAGGACCACAGTGACTAAAAGGATGAGGTAAAAGACAATGAAGACATCTTTCAATTGTATTGAGCTTAACATGGATGAATCAAGGTTTTCCCCCCTGGGTAAGAAACTTGTAAAGCTCAGCTTCCTCCAGTATGAGCTACAGAGAGGGTAGGACAGATGCCTCTATTCCCTGGGGTTTTTCCCTCCATCTGCCTGCAGGAAAACCAGAGGGACAGGGCTGTGCGCCAAGAGCGACACAGTGTAACATCAACACTCCCTACAGATGCTGTATTCACCTTTAAAGCAGACACACACCAAAAAAAAAAACATTTACAAATTAACCGCTTCATACAAACATCAGCTGTTTCAATGGCATTATTTCTCTTTTCCTTTCAAGTAATCTGTACCTCCCTGATATGCGGTTGTCACTGTAATATGATACCAAAAAGGGAAGATTCTTGGTCATAAAGCCATCACATAATTTTTAAGGCAGCAGCATCAATGGACAACACAGTGAATCCAGTGTGAAATTTCAAAAACTCCACTGTTTTTCTTCTTAAGGCTTTGTTTGGACATAAAATGTTCCAGATGTTCCAGACATTTTCAAGTGGTTAAAAGTCTAATATCTGGTGCTTGAAATGTTCTTCTTTTTCCCAATTTTCTCCATTTGAATCTTGCAGAAAAAAAACATACCATTTTAGTCTGAAATCACCAAAATTATTAGTCTTTGCAATGTAGAAAGCCCTTTCTGAAATGGCAGGAGAAATAGGCACCTGCATGGGGTAAAAAAAAGGGGCAAAGAAAATAAAATAAAAAAATGGAGAACCCACATGAAAACCTGCATTAAGTTAATACTATGACTTCTGCTGGGTCTGCTCGACTACAGGTTTTGTGTTTGGAAAGTTTGCGCCTCTGGCTGAGCCGGAGCCCTTCGAGACTTGTGATGGGGGCCGTGGAGGAAGAGGAGGAGGAGGAGGTGGAGAGGGCGGAGGACAGTGGACGAGTCGAGTTCAGTCTCTCCTCCCTCTCCTGGCGTCACCTGTCAAAGCAGCTGGCTGTGAAGGTGTGGTGGGAGCCTAGGTAGCCATTGCTGTATGCGAGACTCACACAGTGACGAGGCTCCGTTCCCACACCTACTTGCATGGATAAGGGACCCTGGAGGGGCAGCCCACACAGACCAGATGCCAAGCTGGGGAAGGATGGGAAGGAGCTGGATGGCAGAGAGGCGGAGAGAAGACTAGTCTGGTGAGGCTGGAGGTAATCGCGTGAACCCACAGGACCCAGAGCCTGGCACTCAGCCAGCATGTGCAGCTGGGATAGAGCAGGGGAGTGCTGAGAGAGCTGAGAGAGTTGCGGGTAAGCGGCTGCCTGAAGAAGCAGCTGCTGAGAGCTGGAGGTGGGCTGCCTCTGCAGGGATGAAGCGGCTGGACCAGGAGAGGCATGTGCCTGTGGCTGCAGACTGACTTGGCTGGGCGAGGGAGACGATTTGGATTTATTAGCTTCTTTCACATCGTTATCATGTGCACTGCAAGAAAAAAAAAAAAAAAACTATACTACACATGTATTTATACATAAATTGTGAAACTCCAGACAACATCTGAAAATAATCAGAATATATTTAGCCTAGCTCAATGCTGTTGAACACATCTATGAATTGTACATCACTACCATTTATAATTATATGTACTCCTTATTAAATGCTCAAAAATGAGTGGAAAGGACACTGTGCTCTTACAGCAACATGAGTTGGATGCACTGTGTTAGATGGTCCCAGGAATAGCCTGTGAGCAGGTGAAGCACTGTGGTCCAGCTGGGAGAGATCTGCAGGCAGATACGAGAAGCAGCGATGCAGGAAGCAGCCACCTGAGAGGGTCGAAAACTCAGGAAGGCATGGTCTAGAAAAAAAAGACATACATTTTCAGCCTTAGAAAAGGAAGTTCACAGACCTAATCAGCAGCACACTGTCCATGTCAAAACATTAAACACAAATAAATGAAATGCACATCCGTGCATGTAGTGTGGCAGGCATACTTTTAACTATTTATTAATTTATTATGAAAATGATAAGTACAACCAATAATTCAATATTACTCTGATCATTATGCTACAACTCAGTCTTAAGTCAGTTTCTATCTCAGATTCACCTTGTAAGGAGACTTCCAGGAAGTAGTGTGCATATTTATCCATAAAGGCTTTGGTCTTGGACAGTGAGGTCAGGGGCCAGCCGTTATGCAGGTCACCTTCCTGTACAGCCGCATGGAGGTAATAGTCAATGAAGTGAGCAGGCGTGGGCATGCACAGGTTCCAGCCAAATGTTTCCAGCAGCAGCAGCTCCATTTTGATGAGGTCGCGCTTGTTGAGGGCTAGGTTCAGACTGCACATAAAGCCCAGTGTGTTCAATTGCTCCAGCTTAGGCACACGGTCCTCCTTCTCCTCAAACTTACCTAATGGAAGGAAAATAGAGGGAGAGAGAGAGAATTAATCACTGAGCAGAAATATCTATTTCTTCTGAGACTGCAGAGTGTATGTAGGACATGTAGTAAAATTTTTTTTACATTTTCTGTTTTAAGAAGCAGTAGAAAAAATACACTATAAGAATAAATATATAAAAAAAACCTGAGGAAAATTTTATATAAGGAATATGTTGATATTTTAAACTGAGAAGATATATGTATTCTAGTTTGAAAGAGCAGACTTTTTAGGCGATGCTAGGCAACTGCACCAAATGATCTGCATTTTAATACTTTTTACTGCATTGGTACTGTTTATTTTACTGCATTTGCAAATGTACATACAATGAAATGTAGTTAAGAAGCTTTATATAAGCAGTCCTTGGCCATTTGTGTTTAATTCCCATGGCTGATTCAGCTCATTGTCTAACTGAAAACCTTCTCAAGTGCTGGTCACGTTTATTTAAGGTAAAACACAAGAATGTGCAGACTGGCTTCTTGAAACACTAACAGAGTTAGATGATTCATTTGCATATTCCTGACATTTGTGATGTCATTATTCCAAAGAGTATTATCACAAAAGCTGTTGTGCAATCCAACCATTACATAATTTGCATCTGCAACTGAAGCATATAAATCCACTTTGTTCTTTAATTCCATTGGTGTTAATTAAAATGGGCATGTTGAAATTATCAGTACCAGCATGGTTCAAATATAGAAAAATAGAAAAAATATAAACAGAAAAAAAGGACATAAAGCCTCATAACTACAGTGTGACAAATGGATGAAGGGGAAGGGGGTGGTCATCCCAAAGAACCACCATTCACACATTTCAAAGTCAATACATCAAGCACAGCAACCTCAGAGATGTCAGTCGGCCAGCCAGAATAAGCAATTCTAAGCACACAGACAAGACATAAAATCCCTCACCTGGTTGTGTGCTTACACAACAGAATGAATCTGCAAATTCAGCTTATTTTTGAATACAGCCCTTAGAATCAGATAAGGTCATTTCCAGAAACCACCACCATGTAACACTTACATTTTTAAAGAGCAAAACTAGCTGAATATGACAATAATATTGTCTGGTAGTTAATCTTGTGGTGTATTATTGTTTATGTCTGCTGACAAGAGATATGTCTGTTTATCGGGTAACCTCTGAAAGAAGTCTCCGGGTAGTGTTTGATTTAAATCATTTGCCATGCGACAGCAGGTTCTCCAGGTACAGCAAAAAAAAAAAAAAAAAAACCATCAAAATCTATGTTTGCCTTGCATAATATAGCCACACCCATGATTGCATCATAACGACATCCCAAAATCTTAAAGAAGCATGAAGAATAGAGGCTAAGCTAATAGGCAGCTGGTGTTGCTCTTTAAAATGGGCATGCTGAAATGATTAAAACAGTAAAGGAAGAATTTGCATGTTTCCTTAATGACAGAAAGCCACTGGCATGTGGTAAATACCCCTGACTAGAATTCTTTTCCTGTATATGCTCCCTCCCTGTTCCCTCACCCTCTCTAGGTGTTAATATCTTTACAGCAAAGTCCTGGGTTCCCCTGTATTACTTCCCCTGCAGTCGGATGCCCTAACAATAAAGGCCCCATGACCCCTGACCTCTCCAGCTTATGCTTCAGTGCTCACAGAGGCCCCTAGTCTTCAGATCTGTGGCGGGTGTGAAGGGCTCCCTAGCCAAAGAGCAAAGCTTCAGTAAAATTCCGAGCTGTGGTCACACCTGCATTCCTCAAGGAGTGTGGTTTCCACCTACCATGTGCCACGCATGAATAATGTCATTAACATATAGTGAGTACATTGATGCAAAATGGTGCAATGAATCAATGATAGTTATCAGTGCAACTATAGCCTTATCAGTTAAGTTTTGACATTTGTAAAAGAGCGGAATATTTGTTAAAATGTCAATTCTGCATGTTTTTCTGCATGCTCTGGTTTGTCAGTTTTCATAACAAAAACAAGAAGGAAAACAAGAGCAGCAACCTACTGCTGTGGGGGGAAAAAAAAAAAAGAGTTGAGAATGTTCCAGAAAAAAAGAACTGAATTTTAAAAGGTTTCAGGGTACAATTATTGC
Organism: Hoplias malabaricus; assembly: GCF_029633855.1. NCBI lineage: Eukaryota > Metazoa > Chordata > Actinopteri > Characiformes > Erythrinidae > Hoplias > Hoplias malabaricus. Next base: position 18,187,159 of record NC_089814.1, on the reverse strand, counting down.
AAAACAAACAAATCTACGGCAACAGGCAATGTAGTTCTAACATGTAACAACTTTCAATTGTGTAATTTCTATGGGCATTACACACTGGATATCTAGTCCCCATGACCATCACTGTGAAAAGCTGAGCCCTTGCAATAAAGGACATGATGCATCTCTAGACTGGATTTGCAGCATTTCTCATCAAACCTCTCAGAATGCCTTGGTTGTATTATAATTATTGACTTACAGATGTTTTATTACCTGCTGAAAACGGTTTACTTTTAAATGTCAGCCTATTCACAACTTGAATGTGTGTGCTAAGATGCTTTGAAGATGAGGTGTTCACAAATTTGCAAATCAAATGCCACTTTAGCATTTAACATATTAACTAGCTTACAGAACAAGAAGCTTTTCTTATCTCAATTATCTTGATTCACTTTTCATTCCCTTTCAGTGATTTAACGGCTAACACATTTAAATTTTGAATTAGTAATGTATTTCATATATTTAATCTCTTTTTTTTTTTTTTTTTTTTTGCTTTCATATATTTATTTATTTTGGGCAATATTCCTCCAGTACTCATAGTTCAAGCTTCTCTTTTCTCAATTATCTGGGGCGTATTAATTCCTTTCATTAGCATCAAACCTCAGGGGGACGTCCGTCACACTAATCTGAATATCAGGAACCCCTGCTGTGTGTTTCAGTTCAAACATGCCCCTTCAGGCTACTCAGACTACACAACACCCCCTGCCCACCCCCATCCTGAGGAAGGGGGTGAAGAGGAAAGGGTGAGAAGAGGAGAAAGAGTTGGATATACTATTTTACACCACTTTCTTAAAACGGTGTGCCAAGCCACATTATACACGCCACAAATAAATTACTACATAAGTCCACTTGCAACCATGTGTTTTGTTTTGAATAAAATGCAATGTGATGTCATATCAGAACCATGATGATATTAGAAAATACTAGCTTATTTATAAATGAATGAATGCTCAATATTTCAAACCAATATTTGATGCATTTATACCACTCCATAAACGCAGAACATTTAGACAACATTTGGTTATTGTGATAAATATATTTTTGTGAATTAAACCAAAAAAATAGTGCTTCATTTTTCTGTACTCCAGGTAGTGTTTCTGCCAATTTCTACATTTAATGTATCTGCATCAAAAGACAGGTTCAAAATAAATACTGTTTATTGAGTTTTAATCCTTAATTTTGTGCATATCTACAGAAAACTCAAATCCTTTGAAGGAAAGTCAGGAAATGCCATCACAAAAACTATGTGGAGGTGCCATTTACTTGCCATTTTGAATGACCTATGTTTGGCTAAAGAAAATGTAACTCTTTAAAGCTGGCCTCTTTTTTGACAGGCATTGTGCTGAGACGTGCGCTAAACTAGTTAGCATAACAAAACTAGTGTTTCCCAGGCACATGAGAGGAAATCCAGTATGCACATTTAAAGCCTTCTCCACTCCCCCTCGCTCACAAAAAAACACAGCTGATAACACCAGACGCTAGGGTGCATCCATGCATAACCCAAAACTTGCACAAGGCCACTTCTCAAGCATTACTATCAAAACACCAGCTATAAGGGTGGTCAGCTGTTTGTCTTGACTTCAGTGGCACGTAGAGTCCTTTAAAAGCTTTAGAGTGGAAAGTTAACTTGAGACTTTCAGTGAAGCATAGGGTTTTAAGGTGAAAGTCCTGATTAAACCACATCGAAGTTACTTGGAGGTCTGAGGGATTTTCAGAAAACGGAAATTAAGAGGACTAGTTGAGGCAGGATTATCTAAAATACTTAATGGGTTGTGTCAGGCATATTTTTCTATACGAAATGAGCAACTCTCTTCCATTTGTCAAAATAAATAATGTCTTTGCCTTGAATGGAAATGTAGCTGTGTCCCCAGGGTTAGTCCTTCAGGCCTCTGTTGGCCCTCTCAGATCCGCGCTTAGAAGGCGGGCAGCCTGCAAAGCAACCCAACAATAGCAGCAGCCGCGTGAATCAATGAGTCAGAGAAGGGAGGGATACTTTAAACACGGATCATCAGCAAGGTCATTATTCATTCAGTCCAATGCAATTAATTAATGCCTGCGCAGTGCCAATTGCAAGCCAGCCAGGCCAAGCACTGCTCCCCAAAGACATAAAGCGTCTTCATGGATGTCTGAGGAAGGAAACAAAGATTCTGGACTTAAAGAGGCTGTTGTTATAACAAACTGAACCATGTTTCAAACAGGGAAGGAAGTGCAGTGGGAAAACACGGAAGGCTTTGTGTTTGACACTATAGTACTCTTTTTCATCAAACTTAAGGCTGTGGAATGCTACAAATTTTTGTACACACTGACCTAAAAACAGTCAGATAAATCTTATTCGAGTTTGTATTATAAACTTTGAAACATTGTATTATTTTGAAGGAGTAAGATTCATGACTCAAATCCTAAGCCTTGCTAAAACACTGCCATGCGGCCACATAAACCTGACCATGTCTCTCATCTGTACCTCAGGTTGTTTGGATGTAAGCAGACATGGCAGCAGCTGATAACACATCTCACGACATACCTTTAAGTACTGATAGGTGCTTCGTTGGTCTTACTAGTTTCCTCAGCAATAAATCATCCAGGCTATCAGGCAGTGTGGCCTCACAATCACCACTCTTACATGTCTAAAGCAACTTTTTCATAATCTCACTAACTCAGCCTTGCCTCAGATCCACCGCTGAAGTCTTAACACTCCATCCACGCATGCAAGGACAGCTGTAATTACTAAGCTGCGGAAAGCAGGGGACCTCTGGATTTGTACATGTGAAAGTTGCCTTGGTGACAAACTGAGGGGTCTGTGGGGCCATGGCCTCTTCTGCACACAGCTGTCACAGAGCACAATGCAGCAGCCTGCCAGGCAGCACTGAGCACTTTCACAGCACCCGGCACAGCCGGCTCCAAGATACAGAGACCAAACTACAGAGTGGGACATTCCAACACACAAACACTACATCAAACCATAATTTACCAACAAAAACCATTAGCTCATTAACATGGTAGTGGTTGGTATAAACAGTTATTTGACAGATACATAGATCAATCCTGAACATAAATAATATCATGTCTAATAAGAGAACACATTTTACTGTGCTGTCAGATACCTTTCAAATCCGTACACGCAGATATAAAGCAATTTCACCTGACCTAACTATTTGTAAGTTTCTCTGCCATGGGTTGTCCTCACCTGCCTGTCATCCATCCAGCTCTGACCAAGAGACAGCACTAACACATCCCCAACACAGAACATACCTCAAGCTTCCAGTTCATCCCTCATCAAGCCTTCTGTATGTGCCCGAGTGTCTCACCCTCACCTAGAATGTTTTAATCCTTACCTGCTTCAGACTGTTATTTTATTAACACAAAAGATAACACACTCGGAACGAGAAACAATAAACCAGTGTCATCATTATAACTCTGCAATTTGTAATGCATGCTGGTCTCATGCTGGTATAAAATGACATTGTTACACACTGCTAATTGTTTATCTTGCTCCTGTGTTGACCAGCAGAAAATGGGTTCCCATTTTGGTCTTTGGTTCCTCTCAATGTTTCTTCCTTATGCTCTGTAGAGTTTTTCCCTCACCACCGTCACCCCTGCCTACTCAGGGCTAGGAACCATCGTTCTGAAATCTGCTTTGTGATAACACCTGGTGAAAAATGTGCTCTATAAATAAAATGTGTTGCAATGAAGTATGTTTTTTTATTATTAATTTTAAGTATTTATCTGCCTATATTGTAATTTTATAATACAAATATGGATTCATTCCTCTCTTATTAATTAATCTGAGAACAGGCAAGAAATCAACATCCCAATAATTGTATATGGCTAGCATACCAAATTTCTTTTTCTGTATTTAAATATGGATTTTATTGATTTAATTTCATTAATTTGTTAATCATTTAAAATAGAATATATATTATAGTACATTGTTTAACATCATATATTATATTGTTCAACATTATATTATATAATGCTAAACAATGCATTTCTGGCCAAACAAAATCACATTTTAGACTAATTTTTGGCAATGTTATTATTTGAAATATGTACACATAAGCCTAAACTACAGCTTTGTGAGACACACTGTACTATACAGTCACATGGTACTTGTGCCAGCATGTCCTCTAGGTTACCAATAAATATAAAAATAATAATTTTGCGTATTTTGATAAAATTGTTTTTATATATATATGCTACATTATAAAATGGTAGATTAGAGTGGTGGCTGTTAAAGTTCATATTCAGTTAATGTCAACAATGTAATTATTGTGATAGGCCTATATAACCCAAAGTGTAAATATAAACTAAGGGGTTGACTTACTGGCTAGGAGTAGGCAGGAAAGGGCTATGACATAAAGTTGTCTGACTGCTACATCATAGTGGTCCATAAAGAGGTCAAGCAGGTAAACAGCCAGGTGGCGCGCTGTAGGGCACAACTGGTAGCGATTACTGAGGACTGCTAGTAGGTCGGCAAAGTAGCGTCTCATTCCAATTTGTGGGGAATGGGCATGATATGTGGGCAACTTCAGTTCCTGTGGAGAAAGGAAAAGACACATGAGTGGAATGTAACTTTACTGACTTTTAATAATTTACTTCTGTTGGATTACATGAAATGATAAGCACTCACAAACACTCATTTAGAGAAAGGATTGTTTAAGATGCTCATGGCATACACAAACAAAATGTGATTTGTTAGAGGGCTCACTTCAACACTACAGTCTTATGTAGTACAAAGGTCAACATCATGAGTATAATTAACATATGATATATTGAGAATCTCTACTATAAAAAAACACCTCAACATACCTAACACTATTCAGTAACACTTGCTAAGTTCTCCAGCAATTTTCTCTAGCCAGTTTATGAAGGGTTTTCATAGAGAGCAGATTCCTTTGCAGACCAGTCGCCATGTCTCCCAACCATCTGTCCCTCAGGGGGTGAGGGGCTGGGCCCTGACCCTCTCAAGCAGCCCTTTGTGGAGGCCGTCCACAATTCAGACAACTCTACAGCTGCTGCTTTCCTTGAATGGCCAAACGTTTTGTCAACTACATGTCTCCATGCTAAACACAGCCATAATTCTCAGGGTAGTTAGTCTGAGAAGTGAAAAAGTCCTTTACATAAGGCATTCTGAAAGAATTTCTAGATAAAATACAGTGTTTGACGCAAAACTAGCCTACGCAGTTCGATCTTTCATCCTTTCTGACCTACTTACAGAGTTAGTTTTTATTCTGTTGCCTTTATCGCAAGATAAAGTAAATGACCAAAATTCCAGTTCACACATTTGTACTAACACAAATTTTTACCACTGAAGACAATTGCTTAGGCAAATTAATTATAGTAGGCATTTTAATATCAATGACAATGCCACATGGTGTACATATGACTTCGGAATCCTTATTCTTCTGTGAATAAAGGTGACAATTTAATCTGGCATGTTCTATTAAGCAGCATTTAAAAGGAGCTGTTTCTCATTATAGCCATGTGTAAACAAGCTGGTAAATCTATCAAATTCAGCAGTGGAGTAGGCAATAAAAACAGCATCTGCAGTGGGATAATTCAAACAGTCCTCTATGCAAAACCTCCACTGGTCTGTGCAATGATTAATTCCATAAAATATTTTTGCATTCCATTACCGAATAATGTGCATAAAAGCACAAAAAAGAGATTAGTCTGCTGTGCTAATACAGCAACAAAAGAGGCATGTGTTCATTTCCCTCAATCACAATTCAGATTTGTTCAAATAGCTGTGTGGACGGTTTTTATGCCATGATATATATAAAATGCAAACATATTACAGCCTCTAAGAGTGGAGGAGGTAACATTAAATCTTTTGTGAAAGGCACAATTTGTTTATTTATTTATTTTTTACTTAAAATTCTGTAAGGCTATAATCCATGTAAATTAAAACCACAGCTCAAAGGGCCTGCATCTGTTTATTCTGTTTTTCACTACATGTTGTATGTACCTAACGGCACTGCTTTTTTTAATTGATTCCCATGAGTATGTAACGAAAGTTAGTGGAGACTCCTTTAGTGATATATCTTAGGGGTTACCAAAGTTATGTGGAAAACAGTGAATTAATGCTTGAATAAAGCCATACCCAACTTCTTGAAATTAAATATTACTGTGGCTAAGGATTTCATTAAGTATTCCAAAACTTGTGGTTTATTAATTGTACACACAACATATTTTTCCTTGGCTTACTTAGAGTAGAAACCCACAACTATTTAGACTCAATCATTAAAATACAACTATCTAACATATTAGATTTATATGATTAAATTTAATTAAACAATCAATCTCATTAGGATAAATATTAAGATGGATTACCAGACTTATTTCAGACGTCGTTTTGCCAGTTACAGAAACATCTATTGGTGTTAGGTACAATTAATAGCAAAGATTAACCTTGATGCCTCCTTGTGAATAGTCAAACTCAAGTATAAACAAACACAAACAGAGAACTTCCACTTTGCATACTTAACCGGATGTGGGCATGGTATACAGCCCCCCATAAACAGGCAAGACAATAAGAGAACGACACACAGATACACTTCAAGGACAACAGGCCAGACTAAGCAAATGCACTGATTTGATCCTCCTACCCACCACTCTCCTCAAACCCTCTCACACTCCCAGCACAGAGCAAACTCCTCCAAAAATTCAGCTGCATCTAAAACCATTTCCCAGACATCTTAAATTTATCAAACATGTAATTAAATATAAAAACAAAGGAGCTATGACAGTAGTACGTGATGCAGCAAAAATCATTCATGATTCCTCTAGACCCTCTCACAAATACAAAATGTACATCAATATGTTTTGTACTTATGAAATGATGCAGTTTGTCAATAGTGTCACATTTAATAACAATAATACTATCAAAGAGTGCCTTTATTCATATTTAATATTTTAAAAGTGGGAGAGATGCAATCTTTTTTATGGTACCAATACTGCAGACTGCTGTTATAGCAGGAACACTATCCACTGGTTAGGAGGAGGGGAATGGAGGGATGTTTTCTAAAGGACATGTGACATTTCACACCTTTGCTTCAAAGTCTGCTGAAATTGCGTAGCTATGAACTGTTTGGATGTTATCTCAGACAAGCAAACAAAATATGCAACTAGATACAAAAATAGATAGAAGCAAGACAATAGCTTCCAGATGAATAAAGCTCAATCTAAGTTGTGAAAACTCACCTTAATTCTCAGAGCCTGATGGATGTCTGATGCAAGCTGGCTTTTCCACCACTGTCCCTCTGACTCCATCTTTCCCATTCAGAGAGGGCCTTTAGCTACAATAAAATAACACAGAAACTTGTCTTTATTTCTGTAACAAAGACAAAGAAGTTAAGCCTAGGGCTATTCAGCACTTAACTGCTTTCCCACAAAACTTAAATTCCATGTCATTATTTCAAATGTATTTTGCTAAAAACAATTATGAAAAAAAAACCAACAACAACACAATTATAATAAAAAACAATGATAAATATATATTCCTACATCTGTTTAATATTCCCCACACTATTATAAATTTAACAGAATGTGTCCTGTAGAAACTGAATCTGAATTTTGAAAGAGGAATATCATATTAATTTCAGATAGTTCCTATACTTTAATACAGGAAACAAATACAGTAGAGTTGAGTTTTCTGGATTAATACAGAATTATACAGAAAGAGCTATATGTCACGGGACAATTACATTACATCTCTCAAATATAAATTAATATATCGATATCATTTTGACGACATCACTAATTAAACCTTTTCTAACAAATTTGAGCTCCCATCTCCTTTATATGACCTACTCTCTTGTAACTGAAATTCAATCTTTCGTCCATTTTTTCATTGAAATGGTCAGTCATTATTCTGAGATCCTAAGCAACGGGGTTATTTAGATACGAGTCATTGTGAAATACTAAGCCACTGTGCTGAGATACTGGGTCTGTGTGATACATACTCTAATTACGACGACTTATTAAATGTTTTTTCCCCCAAGTGGTGGAAACAAACTTCCACAGAATCCAGATGAAAATCACAGTGCGCCTTGTTCATGAACGATAACAACATCCCACTGGAGCTTTAGCGAACACGGCCAGTGAGTTCAGAAAGTTGAAACGGTTCCTCTGTGGCTCTGCCCAACTACAACATTATAAAACAACATTTCTGTAATTGTAAGTTAGTGGCCGCATTCATTTTGTTCCCACTCCACCAGTAATGGAATAACCGCTCGTCTCGCTTTATTCAGTTTCACGCCGAAACTAAGCGCCGTCTGAAAATCCAGAATTAAAAGGAGCCGCTAGCACGAGTCCCTCGATACAAACTCGACCGAGTCATAAAACACAGCTCAAACTCGACAACTAGCACTCTCACAGCTCCACACATAGAGACGCAAGCCGGGAAGCGGTGAAAATGATATCGTAAAAGCCGAGTTTGTAAAGCGTTTACCTCAGAGCCCGTGTGTTTCCAGTGAAGAGACCACGACGCTCCGGAGCCTCTTTGTTTCAGAGCATTCTGTGTCCCTCAGACCAACGAGCTCCTCTCATCCGCGGAGAAAACAACACCAGCCAAACAAACGAAACACCGCAGAGCTCTTCTTCATCCGCCTCTCACTCTCCTTCCGCCGCAGAGGAGATTTACCTCAGACCACACCGCGTTTTCTGATAACTTTGACTAGATTGTGGGTTTTTCCCACTCACTCTCGTCCCGTGTGGTGTTCCCCCAGTGGCCACAGAGCGGATGAGCGAGAGAGAGAGAGAGAGAGAGAGAGAGAGAGAGAGAGAGAGAGAATAAAATTGACCAATACTAAATGTGTTTAAATGTTAAACGCAAGAGCTAAAATTGATATACAACATGAACATATTTATTAAAAATTTATTTTCAGCCTGCGTGATTTGGTTAGGACTCTTTCAACATTACAACGTGAATTAAAGTAATTCCTTTAGAATTTGTTCTATTTTTTTATAACCTCTGATAAATGTCCCTTGAAAAAAAAAAGTTTCAGGCACAGGAACATTAATTAAACATAAATTAGTTAAATAGTTGTATGATTTTATTTCAGTGAGTTATGCGGGTGATAACAGATTTTCCAAGTGCTGTAAGCTTTAGAAATACACGGGTTACTCCAAGGGCACTCGCTTAATTTAAATGATTCTTTTTAAAAATGACACCTACATAACCGTAAATATAAATACACAGACGGCATCAAAACCGAGTCGCCCTCATACACCGTCCTAGCCCTCACTGCAGAAATACGGAATGTTCCGGTAAGTTCTGGAATATGGGTGCTGGTTTGAGGCTGGTTTTGTGTTCATTTGTACAGGTGATAATAATTTTCAAGGTTGACGTATAATGAATAAGGCCGGTATAAATCATAATTTAATAGTTTTGGTAAATATGTAAAAATCAAAACCCACACCAAAACCAATATATTGTGCTAATATTCATAAAACATATTTTATAACGAACTACAGAACAAAAATGATCGAATTCAAAGTATTAAATATAACTCTATAATTATCCCATGCTTTACAAGACCAGAATGTAGACGAATGATGAATGTTGTAGTTATTTAGTTTTGGACGAATGAAAGCAGAAAACGACAAATTAAAAGCCCCCGGTACTTTTAAGTGCTTTATCGCCTTTTGGCCACAAGAGGGACCATCACACTGCAGGACAACCAGGACCCAGTAATCATACCATTGATTAAAAAAAACAAACACATCCCATAGATCCATTTCATTTACACATCCCAAAGAAATACACATGTCTCTTAGTTTATTTTATATATTTACACTATTTCTTAGTTTATTGTATACATGTTTGTATTGAAAAGAACATACTGATCCATTACATTCATATGTAGTCTATGTCTGTTATGTCCCCACATTTAATTTACACCATATTTACACCATATGAAATCTACATGAGTTTTATTTTTTATGTCCAGCCAAGTCTTGCAAATCATGGACATGTAATTTACATCAAGAGGCTGTTTTTATTTAAAGCCTTTCATACCATGAAATATATTGACATATAATTTCAGCACATGAGTGAGCATTCCTGTGCCATTAAAATAACTTGTTTGCAGTATTTCTGAAGATGGGGCAGTATTTTTAACCCCTGGTCACATAATACACCTTTCGCTCAACTTAGCACCCCGGTTTTAGTTATCCCCTGTGGTCTGCTCAAAGGGTGATATGCACATCTGAGACATCCAGAGTGCTCATGTATCAATGAGTTCATATTCATATGGCCCATTATATCATGCTGTTAAAACATTGGTCTCTGCCAAAACCAATTGATACACATGCTTCAGCTGTCATAGCCTGCATGGTCCAATTCAGCGAAGGTCCATGTTTAAGAATTGCATGAAACAATAAATACAAATGGTACAGCACATCAGTTCTTCAAAAAAGTCAATGTATTTAACTTCCTGATAACAATGAAAGCTTTCTTTTCAGCCTGGTACATCTTTGCAATATTCCATTTTCAACTTCAGGAACATATCAAAGTCCAGAGCCATTACAGATCAAGTAATCAGTGGTAAGAAAAAAAATGTCACATATGCATCCACTCTATTTAGAAGGCTCATTTAGAAATCCGGTACTTCCCAGTGCTTTCCATAGAGATCCATTGCTATCTCTCTGATGATAGTGTTATGGGGCTAAGGGAGCTATATTTAGCCAGCCCTGTGACTGCACTGGCCATATTAGCTGGATTCCAGAGGCAAGCTCCTGCTCAGCCGGACCAGCACCTGCTGTCAAAGCTAACTGCCACACCAACACCTCAGCTCCTCTTGGGCCTGGACCCCATAACCTGGGCCAAATTTCAGCAACTAAAAAGTAAGGTCAGATTCATCTCATATGCGGCCCTAGTTTTTACACAGGCTTTGAATGTTATCTTGACTTAACTTCCTGTTCATAGCTCCATATACAAATTTATTGAAAGATGCATGTCAATCTTTACTTTTTCATCCATGACATGAGTTCCAACACAAGCCACTGTGAAAACTTACACCAGGTGGGTATCTTGGATCAGATGATAGCTTTTGAATTGACATATGAGCAATATAGCGTTATGTAGAGTTACTGCAGCTGTCCCCCTGAAACATCCAGAGTCAGTCACAAACACAGGAAGAGCTTTCCAGGAGCAAGAGACATTACTGTGGCTCCTTCCATAAACAATACAAATGTAAGAATCGTGTTAAGATTAAGGTGAAAACAATTGTTCCAGGGATTAATGTGAAACAGAATTAAGTAAGTTAATTTTTTTTATCTTTTAAAACATATGAAGTATAAATGTGTATTAATATATTTCTTCTCTTCTTTCCCCTTTTGTAGGAGCCACACATCTCATTGCCTGATAATGAGCATGTGACTTGCTTTATCTTTGCTAAGCTGGAAGTGACACTCTGGTCCATAAATCCCACAGTACTGTCTGTCTATCCTCCGGTCTTAGAACAAAGAAATTCATCCTGCTTTTTCCAGTCCTACAGGACAACAAACCCACAAACTATGTCAGAGAAGACCTTTCCAAATGATGTTTTGAAAGATGTGACTTACATGTCCTCTACTCTGAAAGCCAACAGACCTCAAACACAAAGTAGAGATGAGGAAGAGAGCGAGCCAGCGCTGGCTGGTGATGCCTTGGATGACTCATCAATTTCATACTGCACTGCTTTGCTCTCATAGTGAGTACAGTGATGCTTTAGAAGATGAGGAAAACACGGCTCATGCTGAGCCAGAATGCAAATCTGCTTCACCTGAAAGCATACCCTTTGTAGATCCTTGAGGAGAAAACCAGTACACTTGTTGACTGGAAATAGTGTTCTACTGCAAGATGATAAAGTGAAGGATGGGAAGGAAACTGGTAATTCACAGAAGAAAATCAAAGAATCCCTATGCAGACAGGATGAATTCCTTTCATCGGTCACAAACCTTTTCCATCAAGTCCTAAAATAACAATTCTAAATCTGAATCTTATGAATTTCAATTCTCCTGATGCAGAGCACAAATATCCTACTTTATCAAACACATCTAGGAAAGACTGTGTTTTGAAACCATGGGATTATTTCAGAAGCAGTACTCAAGCTGATTCTTCACTAGGTCAGAGACATAGCACCCAGCAGTGAAGCCGCACCCCTGTCCTAACTGAAGAATACCAAAGCAAGCCTGCTGAAACATCTTTCTCCAGCACAGATCTTCACATTTTAGGAACTAAATGCTCAATCAGTCCCAAAAGAAAACATAAACAAAACAAAACAAAACAGAAAACATCAGCAAAGCTTGACAGAGGGTCCCCATAAGCAGTGCAGTGAACCAGTCTGACAAAGGCGGGTCTTTGGTTGGTCATACAAAGTGGGAGGGGGAAGAGCAGGGTATAGGGGTTGAGAAGAAGCAGGCAGAGCTGTCATTCAATGCTCGAAATAGAAAACTGCCTCAAAGCTGCATCTCAACACTCAGAGCCAACAAGCAGAAGTCAGGCATCCCGCCACTCTGTTATTCAGAGCGTATCCTCGCAACTGGGCACCAACAGCCACCACAGAGCCCTCCTGTTTCTTGGAGGTGGCAAAAGCAAAGCCGGCAAGGCGTCACGCTGTCGAGTTTGCTTCCACTGAAACCCCACGGCAGCTCCAGGCAGCCTTGCAACACAGCAGACAATATACGAGGAGCATACAGCATGGCAACAAAGCTAGCTGAGACAAACACTGAAGTGAGGCACCTTGCCATTCTTGACCACACAAGATCCTCTTATCCTGAAGCCAACTACTTGGATGTTTTTAATTCTAGCAGCTGGTCTTCACATCTGGTACCCTGGGATGGAAGCACCCTTGACTGTGCTTTCAGGTTGCCACGGATGTCAACAAACGACCATAACACTTCAGCTTGCTCAGAGGCCAGCAGTTTGGAATGCATTGATGTGGCCTTAGAAAGCCACGAAGAGGTGAAAAGAGGGGCAAAGACTGTGCCCAAGAGGCAGATTCAACTGAAAAGACGGGACACTGCAGATTTGCAAACAAATGAAAACAACAACGATATGCTCCAGGTTCCATCTACACCAAGCCGTCCTCGGGACATGCTCCAGCGTCAGCACAGTACGCCTGCAACTTTTCACCAGGATTCTTATGATTCAGAACCAAAGTCTGCCCAAAAAGAGCGAAAGCAGAGGCTGCAGAAATCCCTTTCTCTGGATGAAACTTCTGGCAAAGCCAAAATGGCTTCCTGCCTCATTACAACTATCCTTTCCAAGAGGATGCAACATGAAGAGGATCTTCGTGCCATGGACGTTTGTGAGCGGGCCTCTGCTCCTATGAAAGCATATAACACAACTGGAAACAATGAATGTCTGACCTCTTCAGCTAAGGATGTGTGCAGTGACATTGTTAAAGTAAGCCTAGTAACAGGTCCTCTTGTGCCTTCTTCACAAAGTCCTATTCAAAAGACTGAGACACAAACAGACATCAGTTTTGTTACAGAACATATCTGCAGCAGCTCCAAAGCACAGACTAAAGTGGCAACAAAACACAGTTTTAATTCTCTACTTCAGGGCCGAAGTACTGAAATAACTGCTTCTCCAAAGCGCGAGAAGGAAAAGCTGTGCCCCAGTAAGGAGGTGGCATGGCTCACTAGCCAGAGCCCAGGACAGAAGCTATCCTGTGACTCAGCAAAGGGCAAAGCATGGAACTCGAGTGCAGCAATAAGCAGAGCCATTGGCAAAAAGGCCACGGTGAAAACCACACCTGAGGAATGTTACACTGTGCAGGGAGGCCATAAACAACACAATGCCAAGACTGACCCCATTACCAGTGTGGAGAAGCAAGAGAAACAAGGTGAGGCCAAAGAAAGTTCTCACTGTCCAATGATGGCTGGCTGTTTGGCTTATGACATTCAATCAAAAAATAATGGCAATGTCCTGTCCCAACCTCAATCTTGTCCTGTAAAAGAACAGGAGAGTGAGAGCGGAGACTCAAAGTTACCTGGGCAGTCTGTAAACATGGGTATTCAAAGTCAGGGGAAATTCAAAGCCATAGCCCCTGTACATGTGGTGAGGGATATGAGAAGCCTGGTGAAAAACACATACAATCTATCATTCAGGGGTCCTGGTGAGCCAGAGGACTACATGCCTGAAGATCTTCAAACAACACCTCATCATATTAGTAGTAAGGGGGAAGACAAGGGCAAGGGATACAGGCAGGATGAAAAACTACAAGTGCGGAAAGTGACTCCACCACTTGCACTGGACAGGATCAGAGATTTGGCCTCTCTTAATACCACTCCCAGAGGATGTGCAACTAAAGCTTCTTCACTCCTGGAATCATATGACAAAACTCCCAGTGCTGGATTTACAAAGGTCAGGCCAGTATTCACAGCCAAGGCAAACAGTTGTGCCTTGTTAAATTCCTTAGAGGCAGAGCACAGCCAATTAGCCATCAGCCAAGTGGATGTCCAAGCTAACAACAACACAGATTGGAAACAAACAAAAAGGACAGACATGACACACCAAGCTAACAAGGAAACATCTAGTCAGATATCCAAAAACGGGCAGCCTTTGGACTCCAGCAATCAGGGATATGAGATATGCACAGACTCTAGTGAATATGAAAAGCAGCCTCAGGCAACTGCACCCAAGTACAGTCCACCTGCAGCTGCTTCTGAAAAAGTAGATAGCTGTAAGCCTATGGAACCAGAATACTCTACAATCAAACATGAGAGTCAGACCCCAGGCCCACCTCCTAGATCACAGAGTACAGGGGGGCCACCCCCTGCTTGCATCCTAACTGTTGCTCCAACACCAGTACTTCCACCATACTATTACAAGCCCAGTACGTTAGGCTACCAGACAGTTTCCCCCCATATGGGAGCAGTTAGCTATGTTCAAGGCCCTGTCTTACTCTATACGCAAGCTCCCAACCAGCCTGCCACAGCAACCGGCCCTATCCCTTTGATGAGATCGCTATCTGAGGAAGTGAGATTGCTATCTCAGCCTTCACCAACAGATGGGAACACAGAACAAGGCTCTTCTAAAGAGTATGAGAGTGGTGAAATCAGACAGAAAATGCCTTCTCCAGACACACAACAGTGCCCAGCTTTTGTTGCAACCCTGGGAACCGAGGTCATTCGAGGGAGTGCTGGAATACTGTATGCAGAAATGAATGGAGGTCTGGCTCAGAGTCCACGCCATCTGCTGCTGGACCCCGAAACTGGACGCTGCTTCTATGTGGACATGCCTCAGCTGCCACAGCGCAAGATGCTGTTTGACCCAGAGACCTGTCAGTATGTGGAGGTCTTACTGCCACAGCAAACACTGTCTGGCACAGTTATGCCATCCCCCTGTGCCATACCTTTCCCCTCCATTCACATCCCTGCCATTTACACTCCACATTGTCTGCCTTATCTCCAAGCACACCCTCAAGTGCTCCCACCACCAGAACCTTGAGACCTGATAAGGATTGTGGACTTCATTGTGCAAATGAATGCAGGCCAGTCGAACTGGATGACCCACAGGTTTCTAATGCTGAATATGAGCTGCTTAAATGCTATTTGAAGTATGCCTACTACTACATGAACAGAGACTAATACAGAAGAAATTTTACCAGCACATGTGTATAACACTCCATGTCTGATAAAAAAAACTACCTCTGGCATATGCAACTGACATGAGTGAGTCAAACTCAACATCGTATTTACTTTTGGTAGGAGATGGTTCATTTAAGGTATATTATAAACTTTATGTGGTTTATCCTTACTTTGAGTTCGTGTTCATAGCTCCAAGTTAAGTTGTGGGACATCATCTGCCACCACAAATGTACAAATGGGGAGATGAAATCAGACAGGTGAGAGTATGCTAGGCACACAGTATGGATCACTAATTATGTGAACAGTGTGGAGTCTTGAACATTATACAGAAAAGGTTATAAACATTCTTAGAAGCACGTAATTGAAACAGTTATAAATAAAAGAGCATAAGCTGCAGTGTATTTTCTACAGCGTAACAGTTAAATTCACTGGATGAAATGATTTGTAGGGGCTGATCCTTATAGTATAAGTAAGTAAGGAGTGCATTGTGTCAGTTCTTCTAAGTCTTTCATATGTGTTTACTGTTCTCTCCCTGCCACCTCTCTGTACAAGACGTCTGTGCATGGCGTCACTAAAGGCCTCCTGCCAAATCCCACTAGACCTTAATCATGAAGGACGTGAAAGATGGGTGAGAGATCAGTCTGTGTTTTTAATCAATAAAAACTGTAACAAAGAAACAGATCCACCTTAATCAATAGTGCATTTAGCAGAAATACTGCAGTAAACATGGCAGTGGCCTATAGGCACACAGCACATCCCACTAAATTATTCAGAAGTGCATATATATTGACAATACAGCAAACGTTCTTCTCTAATATCTTACAGCATTATATTTATTAACATGAATACTGAAAACTATTTTTACACTAAAGTATATGACATATTGTGATAGCTTCTTAAGTTGTGTTTTGAATTTCTGGAAAAAAATGTAATTACTTATCACTAGTGAATTTTGTATACAAATAAATATAATAAACATATTTCATGTATTAATTTCTGCACAAATCTAAATAAGTTGCCTCCTGTTTAACATCTGAGTGAAATGACCCACTCTACAGACACAGAAGTTTTGGATTTTGTATTTATATTTAATTACAACTCAACATTTAGTGTGCATAATGCAGTAAAAAATACATTAATTAACACAGAAAAATATATTAAATGAAAAGATTTATGAACCACTGAAAGTTTGTTAAATTCAAGCAATAACATACAAATCTATACATTGGTTGTTTTGTTCTCTGGAGTGCTCCTCACCATGCTTTCAGGACTCTTTAAGTCATGTTCCTCACATGAGCTGTTTCTGTGCTGCCATAACCTAAAGCCCTGAAAAGTGGGACAGATGGGCAGGTAGCGCAGAAAGTTAAGCCGCCTTACCAGCTTCATGCCAACAGGGAAGTTATAAGTGTCTGAGTTCACGCCACCCATTACAGAACAATCATCAGCCTTCCACTTCACAAGACCACGCTCTTTTTTTGTCCCTGTATAAAAACATAGAGTATAAGTGGCTTAATGTATTTGTTGCTATATGAAGTCTGTGACCATTCAATCTTTCAAAAAACACATACAGCCTCTATACAACAATGAATAATTAATGTCACAGAAAGAGTTGGGGTTAATGGTTCCGTGTCATTTAAACCATTGTCTATTCACTCTGTGTCCTATAACATTTCATTCATCACTTTATTGTTATTATTATTTATCTCTACAGTACATTATATACCTGGTATGGTGTTGTCCAATATGAATGCTAAGAATCCTCCAACAAACATCTCAGTGGTCAGAAGAACAGTAAGGATTTGGTCCAGCTCAGGTGCACCTGTTTAAATACATACAAAAATATTTGTATGTCACCATGTACAAGAAGTCACTACATGATCTTAGCTAAATAATTAAGTGAGAACTCTTAAATGGCAGACACACCTGTCTGAATGCTTCCTGGATGAGTTTCCAGGTAGTTGGGCAGCATAAGACCAGAGAACATAGAGAAGCCCAGAACGAAAAGGTTCCGTGAAGAGTTCAGATCCACACACTGCAGGTTAGACAAACCCACAGCTGTGATCATACCTGCAGAAAACCACAGGATTCGCCAAATCAAATCTCCACAATCCAAGGACTGAACTGGCCCAAAATAATGTGTATTATTTACACACACACACACACACACACACACACACACACACACACACACATAATTTCTGATCTTATCTGCACCATTCAGTTGAATTTTGCTAGTATAGAAATTGATATTTTCTTTAACAAACGTGCTTTAATTACAACATAACAGTGCCCAAAAATCTTTTTTTAATGTACCACTATTTCACCACTATCCACATTAGTTAAAAACTCAATAGGTTGCTTGACAGTTTTAGACAGAATATGTTATGGCTGTTTGGCTGCTTCTCCCTGGTTCCTATCACCACCACTGTAAATAAAGGAGTCAGTAAATTTCTCTGTCATGCACCAGTTTACACCATATAATATGTAACTTACTACACATTAAAACTAGCTTGATATAAAAAGTTATGACTATTTCAGAAATGACAGTCTTTTCTCTGACACATGTCATAAAAGAAAACACTGTAAACCAATAATCTCGTTGTAAATGACATGTGGTACACTCTGGCTCCATACTGCCTCCTGTTGGACACAGATTATTCATGGAGCCTCTTACCGAACAAGGTGCAGAACATGCCACCCAGCACTGGATCCGGGAGGGAAGCAAACAGAGCTGTAAACTTGCCAATGGTCCCCAGTATGAACATTATGATTGCCCCATACTGCACTACTCGTCTACTGCCCACCTGCACAGGGATGCATCAAATGAATTCAGGTTAATGAAGGTTTGAATGGGCAGCCAAGGACAAAAGCTAAGAGAAGTGGGGGTAACACTTTACAATAAGGGTACATTCATTAACAATACTTGAAGCAGTATTAGGTCAATAGTCTTATTAAACAATAAAGTTCAGTCACAGTTAATCATTAATTAATGACAAAAACATGGTAGTGACTATCGTGAATTAAGTACCCTAAGTGTAAAGTGTCACCAAAGTGGGTTTGAAACTGAAAGGTTGCTGATTTGATACCCTGGCCCTACAGGAAAATGGGGGTTGTTCAGGGACAGGGGCAGTGCATGTTGGGCACTTTCTCCTCCATTAATATCCATGTCTGAAGGGTCCTAAAACCCAGCTTTTCCCTGAGCACCAAGGATGCTTTCTGTAACGTAGGGTGCGTATTTTCACTGTATTTCATCACTAGTTTGTGTGTGTGTGTGTGTGTGTGTGTGTGTGTGTGTGTGTTTGTGTTTTCAATGCTACTGATGGGTTACATGTTAAGTCCCACTACAAATGTTCTGCTGTGTACAATGTGATTAAAGCACATTTTACATTTTGCACATTTGTACTAAATATTTTTGTGTCGCTTTCAGTCTGAACCCACTTATCGTGTATTAAACATCTGCTTTGTTACACATTAGCACACTGGGAGAACAAAGGCCAGCACCCAGTACATGAATGTATTATAGATAAGACCAAAATCTTAAGGAACAACACGTGGATGAGTGTTGTACACACAGTTATAATTTTATATTATCTTTCTCCACTCCAGTAAGACTCTGATAACGTGTCATAATGAGACACCAACCATGCAGCACAAGATATTCACGTTATTGTTAACACAGGAGCCAAAACTTTATAACATCTACCTACATTGCTGGTTCTCCATGAGCTGCCAAAACACCTTGGAGCCCTGAGGCATCAGGGAGTTTACAAGACCTCTAAAGGACATCTGTGGTGTCTAGTACCAACAATATAGCAGCAGACCCATTAATTCCTAAGTTCTTTGAAGTTCTGTGTTCTCGCTCATTGCATAGATGGTTGAATGGATTGAGGGAAAGCACAGACACAGGTATTCTCAGAAGATGCCAAAAACATCAGACTACCTTAACTGCTAAGTTAACCAATGTGTAGATGGTCATAATGTTTTGGCTCATCAGTGTAGCTTATATATACAACAAACCATAAGATTTTCAGTAATGCTCTTAGCATCAGTGCCTACCTTGGTAATGCCAAGCACCCCAATATTAGGACTGGAAGATGTGGAGCCATTTCCTGTGCCCAAAAGGCCTGCAATGATGCAACACACACCTTCTGTGAAGATCCCTCTGTAGGAGCACAGGCAGAATTAGATCGTCAACTAAGAAGAAAATTCACCTACACGATCTGGATATGATAACAAACAGGATTAAGAGTATCATGCCTGTGGTCCTTTCTCTGACCTGTTGATGGCATGAACAGGGGGTGGGGGAGCTCCAGAAAGACGGGCACAGGCGTAGTAATCTCCAATAGACTCCACTATGCCAGCCAGAGTGGCACTGAACATTCCCAGCACGCCAGCTATCGTCACTGTGGGTAGGCCCCACTGACCTGTAAGTGACAACATTAGAAGTGTTAGCATCTAGTTTAATAGGCCTACATCTATACAGCATAATAATCGCTCACCAGTATGTGATAAGCTCGATGTCGACACACAGCTAAAGTTTGGATTCTCCTGGTCACATGACATGTTTCGCTGATTTTGTAACAGCAAACTCACATGCATCTTTTATGTGTTTACTGTACATTTTTGAAAGTCTATTTGCTGAATTTAATATTGGCTTGTGCTAAAACAAGACAAGTTCATATTTTGTGTTTTTCCTCCCAGTTCAATTTGGCAAAGAACCAGAATTTGTAAAATAACACTGGCAAGAAACTGAGTCACTTATATTTGTTCCCTGTAGTGGATCTGTTATTTTTCACTGAGAAAATCCGAGTCATATTATGTTTAGTGTTCCTGTTTCTGCATTGATTATATGCTATAAACATGTCCTTCCTTGTTCACTTCTTTGCTTGATTCTGAACAGTTATGTAATATTGTCCCTGTTTAACCAGGATAGAAAAAAATAAATAAATGAACCCAATTATTATTACTTTATGACTTTGTCTTGTAAGTCTTGTCTATTAACTTCAGTAGAGCTACATGTCATGTGTTTATGAATATGTGTTGAGACACAGGAAAGAAAGTGAAATTACAGGGATAGGGCATGCGGAACCACGGAGCCTGGAACATGATCTCTCCCCTGGCATCAGTTCGAGCCTTGTAGCCGTACTTCTTTGGGTCATTGGGCAGCACGTCCGTCAATGTCAGAATATAACACACAAACCACACCAACATGATAGCCATGATGATCTGCCAGAAACCGGACAAGAGAGATACTGAACATTTCAATCAGCCTGCACATCAATGACGCATTCGAGGTGAAGGTGAACTTGGCTGCTTGTCTGCGGATATGTGTTTAATAGCAACCTGATATGAGTATGATAAAGTTCTTGCATCTGTTTATTTATACCACTTTATAGCTTCAGTGCAGCTGGCTCAGGGTGAACAAATAAACACACATGGATGAAATGTTGCTAAGCTGGATCATACCGGAAACATCCTGAATATCTGGAAGCGAGTGGTGTGACAGCCTTTCTGTCTGGAATAAAACGGAAAGGGGAAGGCCCAGTTCCTAAGATACTGAGCGAAGAGCACAATGAAGAATATACACCTAGAGAAACAAAGCACAAACACACACACACACACACACATGCACGCACGCACGCACACGCACACACACACACAAACACAGATGGACTCATGAAAAATTCATAATCACCCATGAGAAAACAACAGGACTGACATTTTAGATGGATAACTCCACTGTCACTCAAAGAGATGCTTCCACAGAAAGAAACTCACAAACAAATACTATTTAAAATACACTGATGTGTTGTACATTTCTGCATAATTCAGTCTGTAGGATGTAAACCAACTCATGGAGTTTTGAAATGAAATGATACATTGTAGTTACTGAAAGGAATAGGGTCTCAATCTCTACAACACAAATATAGTCAATTTATTTACCATTTAAACTAAGCACAAGCCCTAGGCTGTCTTTTTTAAGGTAACTCAGGTAGTAATACTAAAGTGGTAATTCTAAAATGAGGACTATATTTCCTCCATCCAATATAATAACATAATAACTGAGGACTGAGTGTCATATTTGTAACCTAGAAGCATTAAACATGTCAGCAACCTTTTTCATCACCATCTATGTGAACAATTCTAAGTAGGTAGATTTGTCGAGATAAACGCATTTTGAATTACTGAACACAACATAAAGTCTGAATTATAAACAAAAAGTCAGATGCACCCTACTAAGCAGTAAATGTACTTCAAATCAGTGACTAAATGAGAACTTTAATCCCCCCGCCCCACTCCACCTTTGCTGTTTATTCTATCAAAAACTATACTACATATTATATACTTAGGCAAATTATATACACTATTCATTATCCATAACATTTCGAGTGTGTTGCTGTAAAAGCATTTGTAGAAGAGTTTAATTTATTATTATTAAAAAGAGTTGAATTATGGCTGTATATTCTTACAGCAGGGAGAGACCCCAGTGACTGCCTGCTCTATCTCCTGCAGTCTGGAAGACAGACAGGCCAATGAGGGACACAGTGGGAGTGACGGTTAGAGGTCCGATGGAGTTGAGAAGAAGCCCAGGGAGTCCCACCAGCCCAATGACTACCTCTACCAGACTGGACAAAATAATAGCCCCCTGAATCTGTAGACAACAGACAATAGGAAACAGTAAGTGATTGATGCAAAGCATTGAAGAGTGCTCCCTGTAGAGCATTTAGTTAGTGAGTAAGTAAATCACAAAGCCAGTTTCATGCTGTTTGCATCTTAAAAAAGAAAGAAAGAAAAAGGCATTCCAAACCATCCATATAAGGTATTGTCAGTATAATGACAATATATACGGACATTCCCTTTATAGGAAATAACAGAAATAAAATTCAGTGTGTCTAAATGTACATGTTTAGGTGTCTGCGTTTGCGTGCATGCGTGAGACATTGTGGGTGTATGGGTGTATGCATGTGAGCTTGTATGTATACTATTTATGTATGTGGAGCTATGTGTAATTGTAGGTGCATCTATGTATGTGCATGTGTGTATGTATATAAGTGTACAAGCTAGTAGTTCCATGCATGTGTACTTTATTTGATTTTCTAAAGTATTACTCATTATTTTCACAATTATAGTGAACACAGACTATCTAAGGTTTATGTTAAATTATATGATTTATAAGTGAGGTTACGTAGGAAGGTGGCAAATGTGAATATATATATCCCTCAGGTTGTAGTGATTAAATGCATGAACAAATAGACCTGAAAGGACATACATAAATGTTTACCTGATTAGACTGCACTTTGTATGTATATTTTTGATCTGTGTTTAATGAAACATGGTCAAAACAAAAATTTAAAAATAGTTTAACAGAAATGTTGTTCATGTGTATAGGATAATGTGGAATCGTCAATTTAATTGTGTATTTGCCAAATACAGAAAAGGTTTTTATGAAACATTGTTTTTGTTTATTTGGGCTGTGATTATGCTAAATTTCCTTTTAAAGACATATAAAATGTAAGCACATTCGTATATGCCTTAAATGTGCAAACCTGCAGTAAGTGCCCACAAATCAAAAATAACAAGACCATGGTGGATGTTGCTGACACCACATACAATTGTTTCTCAAGAAAAGTGGGATTTTTGAATGGCAGTGTTTCTTGTGCATAAATATTTGGAGCAGGCTTTTAAGAGTAACGTGATTAATGGGTCGTGTACTTCTCTAATCCGGGGATACCAGATATGGGTGGTGTTGAGAGGAAGTGTCCAGTCTCCATAAATCTCCTCTGCAAAACACAATGCCAGCATGTAAGGCTAAGCTCACAGGCATGTAGAACCGCACAGAATTTTAAACAGAGGAACAGTGTCTGCCCTTAGCAATGCAGGGCAATTCTATCCAAAAACAGGGGAAAAAACTTAGCTCCAAATTGGGAACTTTAAAAGAGAAAGCAGAACTCTTCTGTATTTCTAAAATAAGTTAATATAAAGATACTTTTCTATAGGTCATTTAGGAACATATTATTCATTCATTCATTATACATTTTCATGAATACATATGTTTAAATGAGGTAGAAAAATGTAAATAAAATAAAGTGGGATACATGATAATTTGTGGACAGCAACAAAATAGTAAAATACCATCTGAGGGACATTTCCACCTCTCCAGTTTTAGAATGGCCTGTGCAGGGACAAGGAAGGCAAAAGCACTGGCTTGGAACAGGGGTAACCTGGATATAACACAAAAACACATTAATAATAGACAACAGCTCATCTTTCAGCACATTAGGGACTTCGTTTACAAGAAGGCGCTTTTGCTATGTCAGGAACTTCAGGAGCTTTGACACCAGATAACACACTGTAACCATGTTCTACAGATCATTAATCAAGAGTGGTCTCACATGTAGCACTGTCTTGTCACGGACATGACTTGGTCAAACAGAAAACCAGACTGTTACGTGCCCTAAGTCCAGAACAGTGTACAATACAGGGCTCAAGTCTTATACATACATGAAATAAGTTTAAAAGAGTTAATCTCAAGTGTCTGCAATCCAGCGTTTAGATAATATTGTCACTGGCCAAAAAAGTACAAATAAAAATTTGATCTCCAAGATACTAATTATATACGGAAAGGAAAAAAACTTTCAGTGGAAGTCAGTGCAAGAAGATTTTATTCCACATCAATTTGGAGCATTTCTATTGGTCCAGTCATTATGTAATTTTCACACAGAGTGAACAACAGCTGCTGGGTTCAAATAATGTAGCAAACTAAAAATAGACAGAAATGAAGATGCATGTTTTACTTTGGAGAGTGATGATATGTGAATGCTCATGTGAATTCTAAAACACTTGATGATAATTTTATTTCTGATGACAGCACAGACTCATTCAGTTTTAAAAGTGGAATTTGTGCCATTCCTTCATTATAGAAATCTTCAGATATCTACATCCAGGGATTTTTAAGCTTATTTTGATTTCTAAACAATGATACAGATGCATCTCAATAAATTAGAACATTATCAAAAAGTTTCAGTAATTTAAGTGAAACGCATATATTATATAGATTCATTACAAACAGAGTGATCTATTTCAAGCTTTTATTTCTTATAATGCTGATACATAATAATCGACACAGAACACCTGCAAAGGTTTCCTAAGCCTTTAAAATGGCCCCTTATTCTGGTCCAGTAGGCTACACAATCATGGGGAACACTGCTGACTTGACAGATGTCCAGAAGGCAGTCATTGAAACCCTTCTGCTGTATCCAAGCACATTAATGGATCATTGAGTGGAAGGAAAAAGTGTGGTAGAAAAAGGTACACAAGCAACAGGGATAACAACAGCCTTGAAAGGGTTGTCAAGAAAAGGCCATTAAGAAATTTGGGGGGAGTTTAAGAGCCACCACACACAGACGTGTCCGGGACATTGGCTACAACAGTCACATTCCTTGTGTCAAGCCACTCATGACCCACAGACAACACCAGAAGAGTCTTACCAGGGCCAAGGAGAAACAGGACTGGACTCTTTTCTTAGTGTCCAACATGTTGTTTTCAGATTAACGTAAATTTTGCATTTCATTTGGAAATCAAGGTCCCAGAGTCTGGAGGAAGAGTGGAGAGGCACACAATCCATGCTGCTTGAGTCTAGTGTGAAGTTTCCACAATCAGTGATGGTTTGGGGAGCCATGTCACCTGCTGGTGTTGGTCCACTGTTATATCAAGTCCAAAGTGAGCGCAGCCGTCTACCAGGGAATTTTAGAGCACTTCATGTTTCCCTCTGCCGACAAGCTTTATGGAGATGCGGATTTCATTTTCCAGTAGGACTTGGGACCTGTCCACACTGACAAAAGTACCAATACCTGATTTAATAACCACAGTATCACTGTGCTTGATTGACCAGCACACTCACCTAACCTAAACCCCATAGGGGTATTGTCAAGAGAAAGATGAGAGACACCAGGTCCACCAATGCAGACAAGCTGAAGGCCGCTATCAAAGCAGCCTGGGCTTCCATAACACCTCAGCAGTGCGACAGACTGATCACCTCCAAGCCACACCACATCGATGCAGTAATTCATGCAAAAGAAGCCCCAACCAAGCATTGAGTGCATATACTCTACATACTCTTCAGTAGGCCAACATTTTTGTATTAAAAATAATTTTCAAAATTGGTCTAATATAATATTCTAATTTTCTGAGATAATGACTTTCGGGTTTTAATTGGCTTTCGGGTTTTAATTTGTATAATATATGAGTTTCACTTTTTGAATTGACATACTGAAATAACTGAACCTTTTGATGATATTCTAATTTATTGAGATTCACCTATATATGACATATACTGATTATACAAGGTTTTATTTATTTATTTATTTATTTTTGGCCTCAATCGATCTTTCCTCATGAAGGACTAGACTCTTCTTTAGTGCTTGAAGTGGTACTGTTTTTAAAATAAAGCTAAAAATCTATCAGTATATTAGTTAGTCATTAGATATATTAGTCACTTTTCAAAGTGAATCTATATATGTATATTTCCAGTTCTACCTCATAAGCAGAACTCCACCACCTATCACACTCAGTGCCATCAACATTGGGATGGTGAGGACAAGCATATGCTTACTACGTTACACATGACATCAGCCCCTGCTTCTTTTCACAATGTATTCTGGTTCTGTTCAATCAGAATACACACAGCCTATTGTAACAACCTCTAACCTACTCACCTCACTCCAAACGTGGTCTGTATGAGAGTGGTGATGCCCACACACGTGAAAATTGTCCCAACTAATTGGCTCACAGTGTATTGGTCCCGCCCCACACACATGGCATCGGCCAATAGGAAAGGCACTGCAATGGTCCCGCTGAAGCACGTCAGGTAGTGCTGGAGAGAAAAAGACAGAATACTACACACACGTTTGCTGAATGGTAATCGTTTACAGGTTAAATAAAGTCACAATCCTTTAGAAAAAGAGCGTATAGATAATGTTTTATAACCCAAAGCTTTAAAATGCTGGGCATCAATACGATTTTACAAATAGAACTGCAAAGAAATATAGTGCAATTACACAACCGGCCATTACATTAAACATAACCACCAGCCTAATATTGGGTAAGTCCATTTTCTGCCACCAAACCAGCTCTGACACTTCCATGAATGGACTCCAGGTGACCTCTACAAAACCTCTGGAGTTATCCTGTGCTATCTGTCCCCAATATAGTAGCAGCAGATCCTTAATGTTCTGTAAGTTGTGAGTTGAACTCAATCGTGTTCCACACGCCACTCCTGAACTATTTTTGCATTGTATGTTGGGCACATTATTCTATTGAAGAAGATATTGCATATAGGGAATACTGTGGTCTGCAACAATGTTTAGGTAGGTGGCACATTTCAAATAAACATCCAAATACCTGGATCATTTTGTCATTTATTAATTATTGCATTACCGGGACACTCCACAAGATCTGCTTGTTTGGAGATGCACCAATCCAGTCATCTAGCCATCACAAACTGGCCCTAATCAAAGTTGATTTTTGCCCATTTTCCTTGCTTTCAATACTTTATCTTCAACAAGAACTGACCTTTCCCTTGTTGCTTTATATAACTCATCCATTTACAGATGCCACTGTAAAAAGACAGTCAATGATATTCACTTAACCTCATAACCTGTCAGTAGTTTTAATGTTCCCAAATCAAATACTAAGCGTGTCAACCCCAGTAATACAGGGGTTAACATCTTAGTATTTTAATAACTTTTTACTTCATAGTAAATTTTGGGTGTAAAATGCTGTGTGATGTCAGAGGTCCAAAGCCCTGATACACCCAGTGAAGGCAAATAAAACTGCCTATGTTCATTTTACCTGCAGGCCAAGCAGCACACATAAGTACCAAGGTGGTACATCCTCGATTCTGTAGATCATATCAAAGCAAGGGGGTTGATGGTGGGCTCCTGTAGGGGTTATGGACCCTTCAGTGGGAAGCTCCTGTACCTCTGCCTGTATGACCCCATCTAGAGGTGAAAACTGGAGAGGACAGCAAACTCACTCAAGCAGATACAGCTATCCATCAAGGTTTCACTTTATATTGAGTTTTCACTAAATAATTAACTGTTCTGAGTTAGACTGTAATGAGAAGAAGACTCTTTCACATTCTACACAGTGTGAAAAATGGTTGTGATCAGAGAGTGGCCACTAGCTAAAAACATTCCATCTAATAATTAATTAGGTACTATATTATGTAAGTAACTGTCAAAATCTTTTGGGGGAAAAAAACAAGTTTTGTGCTGACATTTATAGGGTTATGGTTGCATTATACTGTGCAAAGGTCAGAGAACAGCATTTTTATCTTTTTATACCAAATGTAATGCAATTTTTTTTTAAATAAATGTGGCATGATCATTTTCCTTGCTGTTTAAAATAAACAAACAAACAAATTGAAACCTTGCAAAATGTAATTACATTATAAATAAGTTCCAGCAGAGATGGCTATTGAAAACATTACTTCTTAATAGTGATATCAGAACCAGTAAACAAACAAACAAAAAAAAGAAAGCACCCAAACTAACGACAAGAACATGAAGATCTGAAAACTTCCACTACATTTCAATGCATTTTGTTAGATGCCTGCCCATGCAGACAGTAGAACTATTCTTCTGACAAACTTTTCACAGTAAACCTGCCTCTCCAGCATTATTGATTATCTTCTCAGAGAAACTCTCTCTAATTTATTTATTTATTTATTTTACCTCAGGCTCAGCTGCTGTGTCTGAGCGCTTCAGTGGCCCTTCAGAGATGCTGGATGTAAGTGTGGGCTCTGTAGGCCCCATGTTGTCGACTAGCAGAAGCAGCAACCACAGCAACCACGTGCCTCTCTTTCCCTGGTTGGCTGCAGGAAGCGAGCTTTATAGAGTAGGGAGAGAGACTAGATTAGACTAGGTTAATAATCTGCCCCTGGTTGGACTTTACTCACCAGTGCTCGTCAGCCCGCTGCATTCTAAGGGAGTGGAAAAAAATGACACCAAGCACCAGGGAGATCCTTCAGGATCAAGGAACTAGAAAAACAGGCTGAGTGGCAATACATGTAAGGATTTGTTATATGCTAAAATGCCATTCTATCTGTGACAATGACTGGCTTATCATAAAGTGTTGAATAAGTTTTCATAAGCATGATCAACTGCTCATTTACAGCAAAATCTTGGGCAACTACCGTAACAAGTAAAGGGTGGAACCTAGAAAAACAAAGAAAACAATAATGCATCTGAGACATGTGAAAGCAATGTGGGAGAGCAGTCTTTCAGAGAAGTCATACAGATTAGTTTTAAAAGAATAGCTATAAGTAACAGTAATCATTATAACCCATGACCTACTGACAGTTAAACTTCGTTGCATCATTTTCACATTTTCCACACCCACATTAACAGACCTGTGCACATGTGATGAAGGTTTTGTTAATTTGCCACAAAAGGAATGGGTGAAGGTTCCCACCATTTGTCCTGGAGTACACGTGATCACATACTATCTTCTTACTTTGTCAGATCAAGGCTCAGAAAGTGTAGCTGAAGAGCTAGCTAAAATGTACTCAGCTGCAACTAAATAACTGAAGTTCTACAAGTCTCCTGCCATAAAATGTGAGTATTCTTACAGCCAGTAGGTGGCTATCTCTACTAAGATTTAACCCTGGAGGCCTCCCTGAGTGCAGACCAGCAGAAACCAGTGTGACTCAGGGTGATTACAATCAAAGGGAGTTCAAACCACTAAGAAGGCTGGAACTAAGGTAATTACAGTGTAAGAGAATTTGCCGTGCAGTTTAAAGGGGGAAAAAAACAACACACGGAGCGTCCCACAGGGTGGGATAGATTAGAGATGACCTCACTATATTACAAAACGTTAAATTACATTAGGAATACATTCCTTAGATAGACATGTATTTACATGCTGTGGTGTTTTCATGTGTACACAGTGCACACTGAGGATATTAATCACACACAAGTGTGCATGAGTAATACACACACCTACAAACACACACAGACCCCAAATGTAGAAGGGGTCCCTTGGGTTTATGACGTAAGTAACCCTGGCTCTCTGAATCCTCCTGTTTGAGTCTGTGGAACATTGGGTAGTTCCAAAGCAGAAATCTTCTAGTGCAATATCTTCTACTGTAAGACCACACTGATATTTTAATAAGGTAAACAATAATATTCTTGAAAATAGAAAAGAAACTTATTTAACTGTATATATTCAGTATACACTGAAACATATCTGGACACCTACTTATTATTTAATTTAGGTGCTTTTTTTTTTCAGTCCCATTGCTATGGCCCATTGTGAATGGTATTAATGAATAGTGCAAGTTTTAGGAACCACAGCAGTTCAGACACAAAGTGGCAGACCACAATACATTATATAATGGGGTCATCAAGTGCTGAGAAACGCAGTGTGAGATTAACTTCAGTGCTCATTAACTTCAGGGGTCCACACTGGTAAGTCAATA
Source organism: Hoplias malabaricus (assembly GCF_029633855.1). Taxonomy (NCBI): domain Eukaryota; kingdom Metazoa; phylum Chordata; class Actinopteri; order Characiformes; family Erythrinidae; genus Hoplias; species Hoplias malabaricus. The sequence continues at coordinate 18,157,077 of NC_089814.1, read as the reverse complement.
TATTTGTCAATGTAGCAGATTAGGAAATCCTACAAATTAACAATGAAAATGTTCTTATTCCAAGCTTTTAACTTTTTTTCCCTTTACATTTTAAAATGGCAGCTGGAATTTATATTATTTCAATTTTATTATGATTCAATTATTTGGTGAGAGGGGTATGTCACTGTCAATGTTGTCATCCAAAGTCCTATTCATCACTCTTGACACATTTGAAAATATTCACAGCTTTTAGCTACTTAGCTGAAAGCTAATATCTGTTATAGATTTGTGTATATCAAACATATACCTATAGATACAATAAAACGTTTTTGAAATGCAGAGTATGTACATTAAAATGATGATATGCTATATTTCTGCTCTTATACCAAGTCCTCTGATCACATATTTAGGAAATAATGACTGCTGCCATGGAGGGGTTGTGAGGGGGGGTTGGGAAGCTTAGTGGGGTGTGTCAGGAAATCTTTCCTTATAAAAAGTACAAACAGAAAATCCCCAAAACAAACATGGCACAGACATGATCAGGGCTCAGATACTGTCTAAATTACTGTCTGTCACACTACCAGTCAATGAAACACAAGACAAAGTGCTGGAGTCATTTCAACATTACCTTTAATACCATGCTAATGCCAGCTTAAATAAAACATTTTTATTACAACACTGTGTAAACCGTACATAACTGAAGTGTTTCTGAACAGTCAGATCATACAGGAATAATGGCTAACACAGCTGACCTAAATATAACACCCATATTCATCCAGTCAAACTGGTCCCTATTCAAAAGAACACTGATGTGTGTTCTGTTCCTAGAGATACTTGTGGATTTCAAGGTATATGCAAACCAATATATGTAAACCAAAAGCATGGTGTGTAAAGGTGAGTGAAAACAGAGATGTGTGTCTACATGTGTGTATGGGTGTGTACTTCTGTGTGTGGTTTATTGGGCTCGTCTGGACATTAACATTTCTCGAATGTTGTCTTCTGCTTCCTTCACACTGCGCTCCAGGTACGTCTTCTTTTGCTGCAGAGAGAAGACAAGCAATTATTCTATAACATTATAGCAGCCAATAAAATAATCCATATTATTTCAATCAGCCATTTGGTTCACCAGTGGCAGACAGTTTCTGAAAATAAAGGTGGTTGTCTTCCTCTAATATACTCTGCTACGCTACTTGAGAAGAGGATCTGTTCTATAATTGTGTGTGCTTAACCATTGAAGTATTACACTTAAATATTCATGTTCAAAACCCTCAGTATTAAATCCAAATGTATGCCTTTGACAAAAGGTTAACAAGGTCAATACATTTTCATTCTGAAAGTGTATGAAACTCACAAAGACAACTTTTTGTATTACCACATACACACATTTATCAAGCCATCAGCAGCAGCTGAAGTCTGAATAGATGAGGTGTAAATTATATGCTTCTTTCAGCTGAAGAACTGTACTGACAAGAAATATTTTAAAGCTTCTGTGAAGGCACCTTACCCTATGAGACTAAAGGTGGGAGCATGTGGGAAATGTGTCAGGATAGGATCATCCCACCTGTATGTCTGACTAGGGGTTAGACAAGTGTTGAAACATTCCAGCCAGAGGTTTTACAACAGCACACACCCACTGCAGGTTGCTGCTGGCTCATACGCAACTTGACCACATTTACTGCATCACTCACATCACCAAAACCAACCGCACACATGCATGAGTAGTATCTTCGACAGATGCCCATATTCAGTATTTTTTGTATATTGGGCAGAACAGTCATAAAATGTGAAAACTATTAATATATGTATGGTTTTAGGGTAATGGAGAAATGTGAAGCTTATTTCTCTAGTTATTAAAACAGTTAAAACCTAAAAAAGCTGAGAGGTTTTAACGCATCACCTTCATATTCTTCCAGAGTACAAGAAATACATTATTAAAAAAACACAAATGCCACAGTGCATTCCTTTTTTAAAACAGAAACTGTAAACAGTTCTATGATTTCTACTGCACCCAAATTCTAGCTCAGTGCATTCTCACATGCCTGCATTTGATTAACATGTTTGTGCGGTTATTGGCATGTGTGTGAATCAGCCCACAACAACCATTCTTATCTTTTTTGCTGAATGCATGATTGTAAGGGATACACATTAAAAAAAGAATTTACTTGATTTACTAGAAATGTACAATGTTCGATTTATAACATTATCTGCAGCATGATCCAAAACCATGTAGAAAGGAATGAAATTATACAATTGTCATCAGAAGACAAGTTTCCTTAAAAGAACATTTAAGTAACATCTTTGCTGAAGTTCGCTCTCAATGCGTAACGTACATAACTCATTGATATTGTTAAAATGTCATCAGATAAAGTGCTATAGCCATTGTGCATTGAACCAAAGTTTTAATTTTAGCACCTTGTTGTTCCTGTTCACCAGCTCAGCAATGTTTCTGTGACAGATGAAATGAAGTCAATGGAGTACTTGTAGCCACATGCCAGCTTGTTTTGGAAAAAAGGAAGGCAGTTCAGGATAAAGACTCTTTTCTGATTTACCAGAGGTTGTCATTTATAGACACCTGTAAATACAGAGGGGAAACAGCCCCTGAGCAAGCCTGATAAGAGATATGACAACAAATGGTGTCCTCCCATACCACATTCTACCCTGTTATTACTGACACAATCAGAAAAGCTGCTTATTATGAAAAGGTCACAGCAAAAAGAAAGCATTTTAAAACAACAGTGAAACACAAGAGGGCAAACGCCTGGTGTGGAAACCATCAGGGGGTGATTTCCTTATAATATACGCAAAATGTGTTGGAATATGATACCAGATAAAGCCTCAAGAAATTGTAACAACAAGGTATTGATTCTACTCTGAGATAATATATACAGAACAATTACCAATGTAGTTTATGTGTGTGTGTGCGTGCGTGTGCGTGTTTCTAGGTTGGAATTTTAATCCTTTCAGATCAGTTTTCATAGTTTAATCACAACGCTTCAAGAAATGAACAGGAAAAATCACAAAGGTTTTTGCAGGGAGCAAAAATGGAAATAAAATGAACCCTTAAAGCTTTAGAGAACATTCACTTATACAGGTGCTGGTCATAAAATTAGAATATCATGAAAAAGTTTAGAAGTGTCAGAGGTTGGTCAGAAGTGTCTCGCTTCCAAAAAGGACTGGACTGCTGCTGAGTGGTCCAAAGTTATGTTCTCTGATGAAAGTAAATTTTGCATTTCCTTTGGAAAGGTCTGGAGAGTCTGGAGGAAGAGAGGAGAGGCACAGAATCCACGTTGCTTGAAGTCCAGTGTACAGTTTCCACAGTCAGTGATGGTTTGGGGTGCAATGTCATCTGCTGGTGTTGGTCCACTGTGTTTTCTGAGGTCCAAGTTCAATGCAGCCATCTACCAGGTAGTTTTAGAGCACTTCATGCTTCCTGCTGCTGACCAACTTTATGGACATGCAGGTTTCATTTTCCAACAGGACTTAGCACCTGCACACAGTGCCAAAGCTACCAGTGCCTGGTTTAAGGACCATGGTATCCCTGTTCTTAATTGGCCAGTAAACTCTCCTGACCATAACCCCATAGAACCTCTATGGGGTATTGTGAAGAGGAAGATTAGGCCACTATCAGAGCAACCTGGGCTCTCATAACACCTCAGCAGTGCCACAGGCTGATCGACTCCATGCCACGCCGCACTGCTGCAGTAATTCAGGCAAAAGGAGCCCCAACTAATTATTGAGTGTTGTACATGTTCATACTTTTCAGTTGGCCAGCATTTCTAAAAATAAAGCAATATTCAAATTTTCTGAGATACTGAATTTGGGTTTTTCATTAGTTGTCAGTTATAATCATCAAATTAAAAGAAATAAACACTTGAAATATATCAGTCTGTGTTAAATGAATGAGTATGATATACAAGTTTCAATTTTGAATGGAATTACTGAAATCAACTTTTTCATGATATTATAATTTTATGACCAGCACATGTATATAATAATAACATTGTAAACAAGCCTGTTATTTATGTCCTACTTCCAAACTGCATATTGGCTCTGGACTGGAAACGCATCTTGCATAATATTATTCAATTTGTAAATAAATTGCGCAGCAGTGTGCAGGTTACATTTGCCGTTTCTCCCTTTGTACAACTTTAAGAAAAGGTTTTAAAGTCCTGAAAAGCTGCATGCCAAACAACAGCCAACACAGGGACAGTCACTTATTTCCTGTATGGGCAAGGGTATTGCAACATTAAAACCAAAGACGCATTTGATTGTAAATACTTCGCAATTTGTGCAGAGAAAAAGCCGTTTTAAAGAAGTGAAAGGCTTGGCTCACAGAGGGCACAAAAAGGGATGAAGTATTAAAGAGGGCATTGTACTGATATATAAAAAGCACACGCAAATAACTGCAGAAAAAATACCATGTCCGCTATCTCTCACAGCAGCATGACGTCATTGTCCAGTCAACACTTAAGCTGTTACTATGGTTTTGTTGCATCTTTACTGTCAAATGTTCAATGACGACAAATTACATTCTGAGCATTACCTCAATCTGGATTCTCCTAGATTGGGTAAAGATTTTTGCAGATGCAAAACCAGCTCAACGACTGTCTGAGTTAATATATTCATCAAAACGAAAATTAAATATTGAGAGAACATTTACTTTTGAAAACTATTAAATTAAAAACAGGAAATATTGGAAACAGATTAGAGACATGCAAAAACTACAAAGTAAATCAAAATGATTGTAGAAATAAACACAGATGCTTTCTACATAGTGCAAAACAAGCAATCTTTTGACTGACAATAGTTTCATCTTTGTTTCTCTTCCTCTGTGTATGCTTTTCTCCGGAGTGAAACACCCCACTGAGCTAACAGGCCTTCTCTATCAAATGCACAATTCAAGAAAAGATCCTACAGATAAGACAGAAAATGGCATAATTTTAACACACTAATATGTCATAAGTAGAGAAGTGAGTGCTCTTTTATGGCATTAATAATCCACCATCATTACACCTAGTTCCAACGTTCCAGTGATTTAAATATATTAATATTATTTTTAAACATTAATATGGGCACCAGACTATAAAATAAGTCACTTTGGCTGTTCCAAGGGTGGATTTCTTTTTTTTTGTGAGATTTTAGAAGCTTCTTTGACTCATGATTTTACTAAATGACCTATTTCTGATCTTAATGGCAAAGGAGAGACTCTGAACTAGTGCATCACAATGCATCATGCACCTTGCCATACAACATAATAAGTTCCCCAGAGGCTTTGAAGTGCATAGCTCTAATCCACCCCTACACATTATCATGGCTAAAAGTTATTTTCTACATGAAGTTTCAGTTAAACCTGCCTCTGAACTTTGGTACCTTTTAGGTGTACAAATAAGCTTTAAAGTGTAACATATATTTGTAATTTATTATAATATTTGTCGTTTTATGGTGTCTGTTTCATCTTATTGAATATAACAAAAGTTATTTCAATTAAAGTAAAACAAACTAGAAATTAAGTTTTAATACTCTACATTCACGATCACTAAGACCAAACTAACCATCTTTAGGAACACTTTTGCCCCTGGGGCTTCCATAGTTTAATTCATTTATTTTTACATAATTAAACTAAAAATCAATGGGGAAGGGGTGGGTGGGTGTTTTCTTACTCTCTTCCAAAATAATCTTACCATAGCATGCAGCTTTAAACTAGGTGCAAGCCACGTTCTGAGAGATCTGGACACATATGGTTCTACAACAGTGTAAGACTTTGGAAAATGTGTTGGCATTGAGATTCCATCTAACCCTAGCCCTGGAGATGTGTAATCCCATAATTAATAAAAAATATTTGCAACAAACTTTGAATCATGGATAGTGTTTAGCTTCAAACCAACTCACCATGCATGAGGAGTGGAGACTCTAAAGATTTTACATGTTGTATCATTTTTATGGCATTCTCTGAAAATGTACCATGCTGAAAGATTTTATGTTTGCACCCTACTGCCTATGTACACCCCGATGGAATAAGAAGGATGATTATTTAGGATGTTTTTAATGACCTAAGGGCTGCTTGTTAGGTTTTTTTTTTAATAATTAGGGTAAATTAAGGTCAGTTAATTTGCAGAGGGCAAATTATAGTACTAACACATCTGCAAGACACTCCAAGACAAGGCAGTTCTTCACAAGGTTAATGGGGATTCCCACTTGCCTAAACATGTTGTGCTGAGGAAACACTAACTTCCTTGGAGATAATGATACCTTATAAGGGTGACCTTCACAAAACAATGCAGAAGGAGGCACAAAGACTAGTCCTGTACTTCTCTCTCTCTCTATGTGACTCTATCAGTGAGTCAGCCTTTGCAACGTCTTATTGTTACAGCCTCAAAGGGCCCTCTTACAGGAGCAACAGCCGCCCATAGTGACTTCAGTCAGTGCGCAGATGACAAGGCAGATAGACTGCACAGATCTTGCTCTAAATGAACCTTTTGTTGCTGGCTGTTCCCATGTAGATGGCAGAGGAGTCTGTTCTGAGAAAAGCTTGAGCTACAGCAAATACCATCAGAATCACTCAGCGACTAAAGGCAAAGAATAACAGGTCCTAACACAGAGCTCACTGTGTTAGTTTAAAGCAAATCTGCAGAAGCTAGACTCTCAGACTGACAAAATGTCTATGGGTCTGAAAGGATGCATGGCGGTCAAGAAGCCGTCAGTGATTATCTGAGTCTAGACATTTAAAAAATTGCTGAATGTCCTTGAGATCAGTGCAGAAAATGCAACCAACTCCCAGTGTCACTTTTCCACAGTATGGTACCTACTCTACTTGGTTCTACATGCTATTTTGGTTTCTGGTACGAGTTGGTTTACAATTATACGGTTCCAGACGAAATATAGCATGTGACATCTCAAAACAGCGTCTCTAACAGGAGCAGCAGGCTTTGGAGACCACCACAAAGGTGGTGGTAATGTTAAGTGTTCTTTACCCATCATGTATTCGCATGTCGTGTTTGTACTTTCTGAGACAGAACACATCTCCATGCTTGAGTTCAGACATCAGTAGAATTTTTATTAATACCTGGATATAAGTGGTTTCTTTCAGTTACCAATCCCAGGACTGATTTCATCTCTAGAAAAGAAAGAAATAAATAAAAAGAAACCACGGCGTAATTTTACGGGCTGCCATTTTAAGTCGTATAAAAGCAAAATATGATCTCTACTGTAGCTTGAACACATTTTAAATATCTAGTTTGTGCTGGAGGTCTGAAATGGGTCTCTCTCTCTCTACTTGGGTTGCTGCCGGGTACTAAATTTACCTAATGGAAAAGCAAAAAAGCAGAGTAAAGTGGACCAGAGTCAAATAGGTACCATGCAGCTGGCCAGGGGTGTCAAAATATGACAGACCAAACGGAAACCATATTTTTCAGTGTTTCAGCAAACAGATAAAGAACCTCTGTATAAAAGCAATGAATGAGTACATCCAAAATAAAAAATAATAATAAATCGCCAGAAGCCTGATGGCAAGTGCTAAAGAGTAACATAAAAATAAAGCCCCCTCCCTGGGTTTCTAAACATAGAACACTAATATTTTTTATCTGTGACAGGATATATATCAAGCACTTGAAAACACAGCTTAAATGGACAGAAACAGAAAGCACCTATCCAACATCAAAAAGAAGGGAGCATCAATACGCCTTGTAGGGACATTTGTCCCCAAGATCACAGGATGACACCCAAGCCTTGCAACTAATTTTGCAGCCTGTCTCCTACCCTCTGCCATAAAGTATTAATAACAGCCATCCCCCAAGTCTTGTCCCTGTGAAAAACAGCAAACCTTGACCACTCAATGATGATAGAGGGGAGCTGACAAGCCAATAACAGTCCTGTCATCCAACTAAGCTCCTCCTTTACAGTGGGCCAAGAGCCCACCTGCATCCTGAGCCAGTTATGAGCTCATAAAAGAATCAACAGCAAGTTTCTTTGTCATCATTCAAACACGGCACTCATGAGGACGCTGCCGGGTTACTTATCCTGAGATCATGTCACGCTCATAAATCACAGTTCTGGAAGGATGTGCAGGAGCCACCAGAGCCATGAGCTCATGCACATAGTCTAAATACAGTACCCAGAGTGTCTCAGCTGAAAAAGTGGCAGCTATGTCATCTCACTGTACACAGGTTTCAAAAAAGAAAACGGCATCTCAAATGGCGGCATTACTCAAGGGTCAAGTTAAGGACACACCCTAGTTTACAGCAAAGCATGCTTTAAAAGCAAGGTCAGCAAGTCAACCCCTGTGGAAAACAAGTAAACCCCATCATTCTATCAGCATAATTGATTAAGCAGAAAATGTGACGCTGCTGTCACAGTAGTTATAGGCTACATTGTCAACACAGATGGGCACTAAAAAACAGTAAGAGAAAATATCATGATTGTGACGAGGCACGGTGTGCTGGGAGGTCATCCTGAATCACGTGTTCTCACTGCTGAGGGAAGCCCTGTGCTGCATTCCACATCTGCCAGCCTGCACTCCATCAGAAGGATGTCATAGCCCAGCCTCAGATAACACCCAAATAGCCTGCTACAGCTCAGACACACATACAAGCCCAGACAGGCCCCACCAGGGTTGAGCCAGACTGTGCACATACCCAAAACTCCAACACTCCACACTAATGCAGTGTTAACAAAATGCCCACTTCTAAGACACTCTCCCACTACGTCTACAGTCTGAAACTGTAAACAGATCCCCACAATTCTTAGCTTCTTCTATGAAGCTTGATAGAAGAGCTACTCTATTTTTAGTACTATTTATTTTTTCATTAGTTCCACATTCCAATCAAGAGTATAGCACACAGAATTATGGTAGCCAAAGGGTGTCCAATTTTTGTCAACTATGAGGATTCCTTGCTGTGCCATGAAATAAATAAAGAAATAATTAAAACATTAAGTATAATAGAGTGATGGCCCTACATAATGATTGTAAAGTAATGTGTATTGCAGTCTACTATGATATTAACAGCATAACGTTGGGGAAACTGAAGCACTGCTATTATAAATGTGTACAGGTTATGTAAAAGTCCAAGTTCCAGTCCACACAAGTGAGGTCATATCCACATTCGTCAAGCTCTATAACGAGTCTGCAGATGTACCTCTTCCAGACTGAATGTTCTTAAATTATGTCACAAGCATTTTTTTGGTGTCATAAGTCTTGGTACTTTTTTATGTGGTTACCCTGCTCTTTTATCCTAGCTGGAACAAGAAATACATGTGAATTAGAGCTGCATTATACCATCTCAACGTCAGCATCATAATGTGCACATGTGCATTATTCACATCACAGGACACACAATGTCAGATGGAGCACTTCTATCAAATTCTATAGAAAGTGCTGGCTTTACACACCATGACAGTTAAATGTCAAGGCAGTCAAAGAAGAAATGGGAATATCAATAAAAAACTGATAGAAAAACACATTATCTATGTGCATAAGAGGACAGTGTTAATGTGACTAGATTTTGCATTTATCTGCATCTCTGACATTTTATTTGTGGTATTGTTTTATTGACAAATGAAAAATTGAGACAGAATTTGCAGACTCTGTTCTACTGCCTAAACAAAGCAGACGAGCAGAAGGCGAGTGGTGGAAATGCTGAGAAGAGCAGAGAGAAAAAACAGGGAGGTTCAGAGAGAGATGCACACTCAGCTTATGTGTGACTGTGTAAACAAATTATTTTGAAGTGCTAAACTGCATTGATGACTATGCTTGAAATAATTGTATAAAGCTTGGTTACAACATTTTTGCTTCAGGTCACAAAAGGAAATTTCATATTTTGTCATTTTCCATGACACATCTATCAGAGGCAGAATACATCTGAAAAATATCATATAAAAAATTACCTCTACTTTTGTATACGCAGTTTTTGTTATTTGTTGTGTGACTTTTTTATTTTCACAATATATAATTACAGAGAAATAAAATATTGGAATGGCATGTTTTTCCAATATTGTGCAGCTTTAAATGTGCATATACTCAACAAAAAGAAGCACACACTTTGGGTGTGTGTTCACAGCCCCTCATGCACTAGTGTGTGTGTGTTGACATACACATTGTCATTCTACGATGTGCACATTTAATTTTTTTTTTCATATCTTCTAAATGATGGACGGTTGGGATTGTGTTTAAAAATATCAGGGTTAACCTAATGTGGGGAAAAATGACACAATGTGCAGTCTACTGTTATAAAAACAATAGAACTCAACAAGATTAAATTATCTACAGACAATGGCATTTCAGCAACAGATACTGGAAGTGAACAGTCCAGAACCTAGCAGAGCAAATATTTGCACAAATGTGTAAATACAGCATTTGAAGGCACTCTCAGCTCCAGACAATGAGCAGGAGAGATGATGAAAGTGCTGTTTTATGACGTATCCTACTGAAGCAGACAGATGGATGGTGAGTTGGATAAAAAGACTGTGCCTCATATCCTGTATTCATCTGGAATTGTCCATGGCAAACCAGTTTCATTGGCAGTATGAGTAATGTATTGACATATGCTATGGTCCCTTTCTCATATCACTCATTGGTTTCAAAGCAGCTGTATGGGTTTTACGATTATGAAACACTCAGACATATAGACAACAAAGCAGATATGTCTATTACCAGAAACAGAAAGTTCCTTAGCGCATACACACACACACAAACACACACATGCTGGTCATAAAAAGAGTTGATTTATTTCAGTAATCTCATTCAAAAAGTGAAACTTGTATATTATACTCATTCATTACACACAGACTGATATATTTCAAGTGTTTATTTCTTTTAATTTGATGATTATAACTGACAACTAATGAAAAACCCAAATTCAGTATCTCAGAAAATAAGAATATTACTTAAGACCAATACAAAAAAAAGATTTTTAGAAATGCTGGCCAACTGAAAAGTATGAACATGTACAGCACTCAATACTTAGTCAGGGCTCCTTTTGCCTGAATTACTGCAGCAGCACGGTGTGGTATGGAGTCGATCAGTCTGTGGCACTCCTCAGGTGTTATGAGAGCCCAGGTTGCTCTGATAGTAGCCTTCAGCTCTTCTGCATTGTTGGGTCTGGTGTATTGCATCTTCCTCTTCACAATACCCCATAGATTTTCTATGGGGTTAAGGTCAGGAGAGTTTACTGGCCAATTAAGAACAGGGATACCATGGTCCTTAAACCAGGCACTGGTAGCTTTAGCACTGTTTGCAGGTGTCAAGTCCTGTTGGAAAATGAAATCCGCATCTTCAAAAAGTTGGTCAGCAGCAGGAAGCATGAAGTGCTCTAAAACTTCCTGATAGATGGCTGCGTTGATCTTGGGACCTCAGAAAACACAGTGGACCAACACCAGCAAATGACATTGCACCCCAAACCATCACTGACTGTGGAAACTTTACACTGGACCTCAATCAATGTGGATTCTGTGCCTCTCCTCTCTTCCTCCAGACCTTTCCAAAGGAAATGCAAAATTTACTTTCATCAGAGAACATAACTTTGGACCACTCAGCAGCAGTCCAGTCCTATTTGGAAGCGAGACGCTTCTGATGCTGTCTCCTGTTCAAGAGTGGCTTGACACAAGGAATGCGACAGCTGATACCCATGTGTTGCATACGTCTGTGCGGGTGGTTCTTGTAGCACTGACTCCAGCTGCAGTCCAGTCCTTGTGAATCTCCCCCACATTTTTGAATGGGTTTTGTTTCACAGTCCTCTCCAGGGTGCGGTTATCCCTATTGCTTTTACACTTTTTTCTTCCACATCTTTTCCTTCCTTTCGCCTCTCTATTAATGTGCTTGGAAACAGCTCTGTGAACAGCCAGCCTCTTCAGCAATGACCTTTTGTGTCGTGCCCTGCTTGTGTAATGCGTCAATGGTCGTCTTTTGGACAACTGTCAAGTCAGCAGTCTTCCCCATGAATGTGCAGCCTACATAACTAGACTGAAAGACCATTTAAAGACCTTTGCAGGTGTTTTGAGCTAATTAGCTGTTTACAGTGTGGCACCATTCAATATGTTAAATTTGATATTTTCATTAGTTGTCAGTTATAATCATCAAATTAAAAGAAATAAACACTTGAAACATATCAGTCTGTATTTAATGAATGAGTATATTATAAAAATTTCACTTTTTGAATGGAATTACTGAAATAAATCAACTTTTTCTATGTATATATATTAATATACATATATATATATATTTTTAAATAAAAAGAGACCTCATTTAGGCACTTGTGTCTTGATAACATGGGGCAGTGGTCAACTTCCTGGGTTCCAAAGTATAAGGAAATGGACATCTCCTGTCATTTGAATTTCCAATATTGTGTAATCTATCTTTATATATTATTTTCCTCATGCTCAAACAGGCTAGAACTAGCCTATGACGTGGCCAACTACCTAGATCCAGCCAAATCACTCAGCAGTAACAGAGGGGACATATCTTCAAACAAAAAGCAAGTATTTAGTGACTAAAGCAAAAAGTGAATTTCATAAGCTAGCTGCACCCTTCTACTGCCCATATCAGGCAACACAAAGTACAAAAAAATTGTTTTAACAATTACTGCTTGCGAAAGAACTTGTCAACTTGAACAAATTGATCTCTGAATTTAGAGTAAATAATATTGTCATAAAATTAAAGACAAGAAACATGCCTGAGTCTGTCATTTACATAATGCAACAAATTAAGTTTGTGATGAGGGTCACTTATCCGAGTTTTTATTTTATTTTCATCTGATACTGAATTAACAGAAAAGTTTCATTTTATAAACTAGGCAATTCTGTTATTACAGTGCACAGACCATTTTTAAAAAATACCACACACATTTACAGAGTAATAGGGTTAAAGTAACAGCAAAGCATTCAAAGTATGAATCAGGAATACTGTGATGTCCCAAGCACAAAACAAAATTTCTAAAATATTACACTGCAGAGACAATTGAATAATGCAGTTCAGAGCCAAATACAATCACTACCACATCAAGGAAGTCCACTAACCTGCCAAAAAAATTCAATTAAGAATATTACAAGGCATGGGTATTTCATTCATCTCCTGTTGATGTGTTAAAGCAATCATTAAATTGTGCTGATTATGTTCCTGTTTCCCTCCTCCCCCACTTCAGCAAATCAAAGACCACCATGTTCCACTGCATTTGATCTCCACTGTGGTCAATTATGACACCTTCCTGTGTCTGGTGTTTGGGGTAAAAAAAAAAAACAGGAAGCCGAACACCAGGAACTGAAGTTCTTCATATTTGGGTTCTAAGGAGTGTGAGAACAACTCTAAATGATGGCAAACTGAAGCATTAGCTCACTGGCATTCCACAGAAACACCTCCATAAGGTCACAGCACCACCTTCACAATACTGCTGTCAAACCACAGAATTTCCACCAGACACACTGAGGTGAAAAATATGGTGAAAATATGACGCAGATTCTTTTGTTTTATACATCACAAGGACACACTGTGTAAATGACGCATATCACTGAATAGTACCTTTTATGGAGTGAATGCATGAGTGTGTGAATTAATTAGTTAATGATGAGTTTGTGTTAGTTGAGGTATATATATATATATATATATATATATATATATATATATATATATATATATATATATATATACACATACAATAATTTAGGTGACATTTTTGTTTTATATTATATGATACACACGGTACTGTGCAATGTAAGAATGCTTTCAAAAATATAAGTGTTTATAATTTATTTTTGTTGAAAAACAAAATTAATTAATGCAAAGTGAGTGAACAAAGTGATCTTTTGTCTAAATTAATAAAGCAGAAGAATGCAGGGGTGTATTCTCTATAGAACAGGGGCACTTATTTCATTTATTAAATATAACTGGCAAATCATGTCAATTGAGCAGGGGCAACCAGGTTAGTTCAAATAACTTGCATATCAATGCATTTTTTACATTTTGCACAGCATCCCAACTTTCTTGGAGATGGGCTTGGTTTACACAAATTTTCACACACTTCTGACTTCAACAGTATTTTATTCATTTGCTTAGTTTGTGTGTGTGATCAGACTATTGTAATTGCTCACAGTTTTAAAGTTTGGGTAAGGCTTACAGGGTTAACATCTCAAACCAAGACACTTATTTTCTGTCCATTACAAGCTGTAATTAACACATAGAATTGTAATAAGCATATCTACATGTTTATAAAGCTAGTTGTGGTGTAAATTATTAAAAAAATAATTAACAGACATCCGTAAAAAAAAAAAAAAAACCTGGTCCAATCTGGTTTTGGAAATTACCTGAAGCTGGATTCAGTGATAACTCTGCCGGTAAAAAGATGACTAACATGTACAGAGGAAACAATTAATCTCTGTATGTCACATGAATATATTTATAAAAACGTAATAATAGCACACAAAGAATTTCACAAAAGGTAATGTATAAATCTTTTCCACAAATGATTAGTACACGTATATATGCTACAAAACATTGTGCAGTCATTCTTTGTGTATGTGAGGAATTCACAAACGTCTAAGCTTAAATTAGAATTTCTAACTTTCATTACTTATGTACTATTTAGATCTTTTTAGAAAATTTGGAAAATGGCTATTTATCACCGGCATGCAGCCACAAGCATTCAATTATTAACTTCAACCATTTGCAATAGTGTGTGCGTACATGTGTGTCAGAAACAAGAGCCAGAAAAACATTCACCTCAAGCTCCTTGATCTTGTCATCTGCTGTTTTCTGCTTTTCCAACAGTTGATTATTAATCTCATCTTTTGACTGTAAGATAAACCTGAGAAACAATGAGAGTGATGATAAAGTGATGGGCAGTAATTTTGTACAGTTTGAAAAAACAAACAAACACAAAAAAACAAACAAACACAGGACAATGTTTTCTGCAAATAATTTTGAGCTCTCTGAGCAACCAAATGTCTGCAGATACTTAATGTTCTTTTAAAAAATACTGAAAAAACACTCCAGTGAAACTCTTAACCATATATCCACACATACTGAATGAAGTGAAGGTGTAGAGCAGAGGTCTTCAAATCTGAACAATTGATCCAGTTTCCAGGTTCCAGGTTTATTCAATGGTCGTTTGGTATGACACTATATCTGCCCAGTCAGGCATGTTAGCAGATGCAGTTATAGTGTCATACCAACTGGCCATGTTAAAATCCCAATCTGAAACATGGACCCAAGGTCCAGATTTGAAGATCTCTGGTGTAGAGTTATATCTAAGCCATTTTAAGGGCATTAGAGTTTTTCGTCTAAATAACTTTTACATATGTAATTTTAATGAAAAGAGATAAGTTTGTATAGGTTTAATTGATAAATAGAACAGAGCTTAATATTTAGTGCTGTGAGAACAACTTCTAAAAAAACCCCAGCTATCCCACCGACGGGATATAAAGAAATCTTTAGATGAGATGGTGCAACACCACAGTGAGGATCTGATCATACTTATCATACTGATCATAGCTACAAGAGCGAGACAAGTACTGATGTAAATGGTGGTGGTGTTAGGCTATTGGAGGTAATGAAAGACTATTCTACTGGCAATGCTTTTATAAGGAGACCATACAAAATCTGATTCAGCTATATCTGCAACTATAAATTAGTCCTTTTCCACACTGGTGTCCACACAAATAGCTCTCTTTAGAATCTACAGTTTGAGTCTTGTTCCATTACATGATAAAGGAACGTTACCCTAAAGTGCAGAGCAGCAAGACATGAAAAAGCAAAAGCTCTTGTTTTAACTGTTATGCTCTGTTCACTTAATTCTTCAGTCTCATTGTATCTGTATTATGTGGTTTAAGTCTGCTTCCATGCAATGAATGCCATATTTTCTGATGTAGGCAGACCCACAAACTACTGTCTGAGCTGTCTTACTTATAATTTGTGGATTGGTAGGAACTCCAGATACTCAAACACTGAAAGTTTTTGATATAATCTCCTATTTAAAGCATTAGATTTCAATTATTGTTTTTTTTTTTGGGGATATTCCACAAATATACAATTACAGTAACGGCCTAATCCAAAGGCAACTGCACATACTTACATGCGCCCTACTCCTTCATACATCCGTGTGCTGTCTGGAAGTGAGGTTATCTCTACATGAGTCAAATTGGCATGTTTCTTCATGCGACTCAGCTGCTCGATCTGCAGGTCTGCCAGCTTCACCTTCTGCTGAGTATCAATCATTTTGGCTTGCAGTTCAGCAAAAGCCTAGAGAACAAACATATAGCAGCAGATATGCACTAAAATGAAATGGAATATAATCTCATATCATTCTTAAAAGGAAAAAAAACCCTGTTTACTGAAGCAGTACTCCTGGAAGTTGTGTTAGTGCTCCTCTAGTCTTACACCTGTGGTCACAGGCTGCTGGCTATTTATATGTATATTTATTAGTAGAGTGTTCTCAGTCCAAGAATGACAGTGAGGTGTTTAAAAACTACAGCAGCACTGCTGTGTCTGATTCAATCAATAATGCCAGTGCAAAAACAACACCACCACGTCAGTGTCACTGCAGCGCTGAGAATGATCGACCACTCAAATCATACATGCTCTGTGGGGGTTCTGATCATTGAAGAACTGGGTGAAAAGAGGCTAACACAGAGATGGACTACAATCTCTAATTACATATATACAAAGTGTATCTTTGTACTACTTGTAGCTGACAAAATGGACAATAAACGTAGAAACAAGATCATTTAATGCTATCGTTGATCAGTGTATAACAATAGCAATCACCGTTAGCTGATGTTAACATTTCTTGACGTGACAACAGTAAGATAAACTCAAGAAAAAGACGCCAATATTTTTTTACAACTCACAAATATTTAACAATTAACCATTATTTGGAAAAACGAGTCATCAATTCCATGCAGTCAAAATATATGAAGTGTATTTTATGACAGTTATATGCCATGCTTTACCTTCTTTAGCTCGAGGTCTACGGGGGCTGCCATGTTGCTGAAGACAGGTCGAGTTTCTGCACATGCGCACTGACGAGGTAAATCTCCAGGGTTGCCATTACGGACATAAATAGGTTGAGGTTTGATACTTCATTCTGTGTTTAACTTATGGTAAAATGTTTGCAGTCATGTCGATCAATGGTGGAAAACTTTAACTGATGCGTAGTTGAAAGCATTTAGTTACCGCTACTTATTACGTATTACGTAATTCAAGCGTAGCAAATTTCTGGCAACCCGAATTTTCTCATTCAACACAATGAATGTGATTAGAGGTGGAGGCTTACTGTTGGGTATTTATTATATCTAGACAAAATTCTATAAGCTTAATTTAAATATAGCTCTTTAATAAAGCACTGTTTAATCAGCTCCCTCTCTGCTCTTAAGTATTTAGACCTACATTATTTGTTATTTCCTTCAACACAGGAACAATTGTGAAGTCAAGTTATAGTGATTTGGATCAACGTAAACAACACAAACTGTCAACGGCTTGGGGCCCTATGCACACTTTTGACATGACTTATGCTCATATATTTTGGACATATTTTCCCTTCTTATGTTTTCAATGTGCAAGTTAATTTGTTACAAGTAAGTTTTATAGTGTCATGTAAAAAATAGATATTTAAATAGAAAGTTACTGCTTTTATTTTCAAACAGTGACAAATGTTAGTCATTAAGATAATAATAATAATGTAATTATAGTGTAATTAATTATGGGCATGACCTATTGAACCCAGGCCCACCCAGTGAAAGGGAGATTGCTCTCTGACCTAGTCATGCCTCTATTTATAAAAACATTGTGATCAAATTGTGACCAGTTTAACACTGTTTCCTGAAAAAGTAGAGCAAAATAATTAATTAGAACAATGAATGTCATATCGTCTAACACACTTTGAAGTTAGTATTTGGTAATATAACTTAATCTTGTTTTATTTTATAAACACAGTCATGGACAAATGTATTAATTGCAATATGAAAATTCTTTAATCCAAAGAAACAACACAGAAGTATCAAAAACACATTACTAACAGTACATCCAAATAGGATGCCAAAATCAATGATTTATTCTTTAGTGGAACTGTATAATAATCGACCCATTAAACAAAATAAACAAAAACTTGGTCTGTATCATTTTTTTCTGCACAGCCGTTTTGATTTTAACTTTTAATGGCATATTGTACTTAATATTAAACACAATTTCACATGACATTTTACTGCTAACATTTAGTGGTAAAAAAAATCCCACAAAAACAAGTTAATACTGCTTTTATGTGTATAAACAAAGTACAAGGTGAGATTTGTTCACAGTAGACAAATAAATCAAGGTGAAAATTAAGGTTAAGTTAAATATACCTTGATTAAAAATAACTATAATCTCCTTGTTTCTATACTCACAGTTCCACTCACCATAAAGGAGCAATTTGTAGTTATATAACTACAGACTATAGTCCATTTGTTGTCCTATATACTCCATTTTCCCTCTTTCACTCTTTTCTTCAATGGTGGGGACATCCAGATGACCACCACAAAGCAGATATGATTCTGGTGGTAGATCATTCAGTGTTACAGTGACATTGACACAGTGGTGATGTATTAGTCTGTGTTGTGCTGGTGCTGGACTCGTGAATATTTTTGGTTGGTGGAATATTTTCAGTCAAGCAGAGATACTGAAGGAATTGAAAACTCCAGCAGCACTGCTGTGGCTGATCCATTCATACACAACTCACACTAACACCCGACCACCACGTCAGTGTCACTGCAATGCTGAGAATGATCTACCACCAAAATCATACCTTCCCTGTCTTGGTCCTCTGGGGTCCTGACCACTGAAGAACCTGGTGAAAGGGGGCAAAAACTGTATACAGAGCAACAAATAAATTCTAGTATGTAACTGTAGAACAGTGAACAGTGGAGCTGAGAGAATGGACAGTGAGTGTAGAAACAAGGTTAGGTGGTTAAAATGTTATGGCTGATTGGTGTATACACTAATGTCAATCAGTAACAACATAACAAATTAAAGCCTGTCGTTAAAAAAAAAAAAAAATTAAAAACTGAAGTTAATTCTGTAAGTACTTGGAACCTGACACAATGTTACATTTCTGCACTGTGACACAGTGTAATTAGCAATTGAATAAATGTTTGAGGAACCATGAATAATCAGATACTTGACTGCTCCTGTGAATAAAAGTACATGTGTCCTTTTCATGATGCAGTGTTTGGCAAGAACATGAAAAATCTTAATATCTGTAAACAACTTGGCCGTCTGTTCTAGATCCCACAAGATTATCAAAGAGCACTGCTAAATAGACCAGAACGCTATCCACAGTATAGAGGCACATTGTCAGGAGCCAAAAAACAAAAAATATCAACCTGACCTCAGTGGTGTTTGCATTTACATTTAAAGTTACATTTAGTGTTTACATTTAGAGGTCTCATGTGGAGTACAAATATTGTGTTTTTGTTCCAGATACAAATAACAAACAACAAGTGCATTCATTAAATATACAAAAGAATCATATAGCAAAATAAATAGTTAATATATAAATAAATAACATCAACTTCAAACATGTCATATTCGAATCCTTTTTACACAGAAATAAATAAATAGAAAGGAGAAAGAATCTTGACTTAGCTACATTCATTAAACATTTTTCTTCATTCTTGTACAATGACAAGGACCGTTTGTGATCCCAATCTTGAGGACAACTGAGGTCTTCAAAACAGTGTTGGTGTCATTAAAGTCTACATTTCCACACTTCTGCAGGGGGCATGTCACCTCCCCCAGTGGAGAGATATTCTGGCTGTGTGTATCTGTTTACCAAATTCCCACCAAGAAAATGGGTTCTCCCACTAGAACAAGACATAGTCATTAATAATGAATGTATGGTACATCCAGAAGTTGTATGAATTTGCATAATTTTACCAAATACTAGTATGGTTATGTTTACAGCACAGAATTCTCCCGTTACTCACCTCTCTGATTGCGTCTATACAGATGCTGCCTCAAGTTTGATCTTCTCCTCACTCTCCACTTCACCATCGGCTTTTTTATGACATCTGCACAGGGACATGATATGCATCTTATTTTTTTTATCATTTTTATTGAAGAAATGCACAGAGTAACAAATTATGCAAAGTGTATGGGTACAGATAAAAGGACTAACCTGAATGCCAGCAAAATGCCAATAAATGTAAGACACATCAAAGAAAGAACTGCAGATATTGCAGCCAAAGCTGCAGTCTGGTTGTATCCGCCCACTTCTTTAGTGATAGGTAGGGTAAATATGTGGCACCTCTCGCCTGAATAACCCTGATCGCATCTACAAAAAGAAACATTTATATGTGTAATATATATATATAGATGGCAGCACTAAAAATGCAATATTTGATTAATATGTGTTATTAATGATTTACCCGCTATAAAACATAATTGTTTCATATTCATGTTAAGTGAACGCCTCAAAAACATCAGACATCAGGTCATGAACTACATGAAAAGTGTATGCATGTACCTGCAAGCTATATGATTCAGATCCTCCAAGTAATGACACTGCCCATGAATACAATAATCTCTGTATTTTTTCCTCAAGCACAGGTTCTTCTTCCTTTTGTCTTTTCTTCTATTCTGTGTATTGGCTGTTGCCTTTAGCTGGGTCGAAAACAACACTGTAGAAACAACAGAATGTAGCATAAAGTTAGTCAAAGTAGGTTTGTATTAACTAATAATTTACAGTAAAAAATACTACCTAGTTTTAAAATCTTCAGTTTGTATGATGTCATAAATCTTACGTTGTAACTTCATCTGTACATTTTTGTGACTGTTGAGGTTAATGATTTAATATTACAGTATGTTTACTAAGTTAAGGAATATACTTTTTCTAGAGCCTTTATTTTACAAAAGCAAATTCTTTTACATGAATATGCATTTAGTCTGCTCTACCTATCTAAAGGTTCCCATAATGGCTTTCCAAAATGTAATGTTACACAATAAGAGTTCAATAACTTAATATAGTGCACAAGTTAGTTTACTGGAGTTATTTTTAATCATTTCTAGATAATTGAATCTGCAAAATTAAAAAAAAATCATCCAAGGTTTTTGATGTTGAATTCTCTCCTTTAGAGAAACTAAGAATTACTATTTCTTCATTTTTAGTTTTCAGTGGCGACAGGAACCAGGCTTTAATGCCTCTAGAGATACCTTGGTGGAAGTACACGGGTGTCCTGAGGCAAAGTAGTTCCCAATAGAATCTTAATCTTCCACAGGTATACCACAGCTTTGGTGGTATCAGCATTGTATATGGGTTGCAAAGTCACCACAACTTGTAAGAATAATGGTCAGTTTCTCTGTAGTGAACTATGCATTCCAATTAATCATGGCGAAAAACTTTGGAGAATTCCTTTCAGTAAAGCGTATCTTCGTGGCTACCTCTGGGTAAGTCATCCTCGTAATCTCCCGAAAGACCCTCTTCGTTGCTGCCGTAGTCGTAGCTGGCGCGAGTGTGAAATTTTCCCACCGCAGGGGTCGTGTGCGCGCGCCCCAGCGCGGTGGTCGCGCCGAGAGACGACCTGAAGAACACTGAGAAAGTGAACAGGTGAGTCCCAAATAACGCATTGTGACGACAATAAACGCTGTGTGTAAATAGGTGATAAACGTCGCCTTAAAGGCGTGTTCAGTAGACATAACCAGTGAACTTCAACCCCTATCCACTCATTATACCAACTAAGGCTGAACATTTTTGTTTCAAAAAAAAAAAAAAAAAAAAAGCTTAATTGTGGTGGTCAATTAACCGTCTTCTTATATTCGAATTAACTCCGAGATCTAAATAACTCAAAGACACATTTCGGTTCAGTGCAACAAGAAATATTTTACATCAGTTCAGTAAGGTTTTGCAGTGAAGCTGTTAGAAACGCAATGAGACCCGCGGTGTTTGCGAACACTCACCAAAAGTGTGGATGAGAAGAAACCCAAATACAGAAGTATTCATATTCCACAAAGGTGTTGAAGAGCTGGTCGTGGTGTTCAGTGAATCCCGGCGGTGAAATGCGGAGCTTGTTCCCTGTTCTCACCTCAAATGGAAATGAGTGAGGAAGGCGTGTAAGATCTGACACAGAACGACCGTGAAATAGTCCTCTGTGCACTGCCTCTGCCTGTTATATACAAGTGTAAACGTCCTCTGTGAATCACGGCCACGCCTCGTCAATCATTCAGACAACTAAAGCACATTAGGAGGTTCATTTTCTTATTAAATACCACATGTCAAATTCTATAGCCTAATAATGTAGAGCTCTTTTGGAAGAATTTTTACTGCCTTTTTTCCTGCGTGGACACCGTACCCTTTTCCTATTAGCACAATTAAACACGTATACCCATAATTTATATGTACGTTTAATATAAACGTGTTGCTATTCAGCGCCACCTTGTGCATATATATTTCCAAGTTTATAGTCCTGTCACATTAGTGAACGCAGTCTTTTAAATATGCTTACATTCTGTACATTCTCACTTATGTTCGCACTGCTGAATAAAATAGATCCCTCACAATCTCCCAACAGCTAATCAGAAGCATTTCTAGGAGCAGACTGTGTTACTGCACCATAGAGGAGGCAAACTGTGTAAAAACACATAAAAGGTAACTTCTATACGATTGTGGGGAACTGCAGTTCTCTCTGGTGTGTTTACGTTCAGAGGCTGTCTTATAAGGTAGAATTGTGTGTTTAAGGAAATAACATGACTGTACATGGCTGAAGTCTGATTATAAGTTTTTATTCATAGTTCATATTACCACATTAACTAATTTGTAATTCTAGTCATTTATTTTGTAGCACTTTACGTTAATGTTTATTTTCATGCAGTTATCCGTCCCCAAATTTGGAGACATTCCCATCTTAAGTAATCCAAAAAAATAGGAAAATATTAAACATCTTTGGAGTAGGGTTAGAACAATTTTCAAAATTTGGAGTTCCCTTTGTTGTCCAATAATGAAACCAGTTCTTCATAAACTCATAAAAACGGTTTGGAGCACACAACCAGAACTGAGAGCTAGCAAATGATGAGGAAACATCTTCAGAATTTTATTAAATGGTTTTTTGATTAAAATAATTAAACAAGAAATTCATACAAAACCTCTGATTAAATGAAAAGTGAGACCTAAAATAATATATAATTGAAGTGATAAATTAATATTTATACAGTATTTGGATGATGTCAAAGTGAGATTTCAAATGTTGGCCCAAACAACGCTGGATCTGACTGATATAGGAGGTTGTACAAAAGATGGCACTCAATGTAACCACAAATAAGTTTATTTACCATGTGATAGAGAAATCAAAGATAGACCACATGACTGGATGACAGGCCTTTAACAATTCAAAGTATTGAAAGATTAAAATCTCATTATGTATCAAATTTGCCAAAGTATTTTTTTTCCAGTTTACTTAAAAAAAAATCCTACACATTATAAAAAAAAAAAAAAACATAATTAAAGCAAACTTTAAAAGAACTTGAAGGTATTCTACAGTCCCTCTACTGGACACCAATGATATGTACAAGTGTATACTTTGTTCATGAGGCTAGAGTTCAGAGGAGAATCAATAAGGCATGGAATTTTTAACATATTCTGATGGTACCTCATTGTACCCCAAGCCTTTACGAAAAACAAAACGACACCGATTGCAGTGTGAACACTCAGAATTGAGGGACGGGAAATGGTCTGGTGCTTTCCTCACTCTTAACATGGAACAAACTCAATGGCTCCCCACATAAAGTGTAGCCTTAATGACATATGTGGAATCTCTTCAGCCTCAGTGACACCACAGCTGTCTTCACATACCCCACCCTGCTCCCATGTTCATACTGCCATTCATGCCCATAGAGCCACGACTGCCGCCATAGTAACTGCTGTTCTGATTACCTGAGCAAAAAGAGCAGAGCATATGAGTTGGTGTTGAATACAAGCAGCAGCATTGCCAACAGAAGCAGCTTGAAAAACAACTTGTGTGACAAAAACACCTTGCACAACGAAATCTGCTCTTGCAAACAGGTAAAAACGTTTCACAAAGAAAAACCTACCTCATTTGAGGAACTTATACTTGTCTAAGTTTCAATACCTGACATTAGAGTAACCATACCTGATCACGCAGCACTCCAGAGAAGACTTTAATATATTCAATTCATACATTAAGTCTCACACGTAAGCAACGGAATTAAACATACTGTATACATTCTATTTACAATCTCACACTCATACGTTCATTTACCACAATAGCAATAGTATATGCACCTGATAATGTGCTGCATGATCAAGCTGCTTCCGTTGGCAGTGTAAACAGAGAAAAGAATCAAACATTTATTGAACTCTATTGCTCAAAGCTTATACTTATCAAGCAAAAAATTTTATTACATAAATATATATATAAAATCACAAAACAAAGAGATTGTTTGATCACCCAGGACTAAGTGTAATCACTGCCTACAGATATATGGTGTACTCATAACAGGGTTAGGTTCATAGATCAAAGAAGTGGAGATATGACTCAGAGAATATACTTACTGTAATCATTGTATCCCCCCATGCTGGACTGGTTATTATACCCTCCAGTGTAGCCACCTCCCATCTGCTGACCACCATGCCCATAGGAAGACTGGTTACCTGCAGCCAAATGATTGATAAATACATTATATATACATACCAGTGAGGCATATTCAAAGCACCATATGTCTTACTAGCTATGAATACCAACAGGTTTCTGTATAAAATTATATTATTTATTTCAGAGGGTCTCAGTTGATGCCAGATATTTTAGATGGATGATGTATATTAATTTGATTATGTCATTCTGCAGCAAACAAATGACAAATGGTATTAATCTGTTAGAGCCAGGTTCCCCACACCACAAACTCACCCATTCCTCCAACCATGTGGCCGCCATAGCCCCCATTACTGCCCCCTGCTGTCGAGTTTAAGAACAGCTCTACATAACGATGCTCTGTAAATACAAAAGGAAAGCAATTAGAGGAAATAAATATATACATTAAAAAATTAAACAAATAAAGAATGATTAGATTAGAAAAAACATTTCTAATCCAGCAATACTCACGCATATTAGCCTTGTCCTTAGACATGGCAGCCACAGCATCCTCGTGTGTTGCAAACTCCACATCAGCCTCTCCAGTCACCCGCCCATCTGGACCCACCTCAATGTGCACCCGCACTGGGTTCAGGGGTGAGAAGAACTGCACAAAGCAAAAAAAAGTAATGTAAAACAGATTATATTATGAATTTATGTACAAATTATAAAGAAAAAAAACTCCCAATATAAACTGCACATGCTTCTGTGAGGGAAGGTAACACGCTTACGCTGTAGATATCATTCTCTGTTGCACGGTAGGGAAGGCCTCTCATATGGACACAGTGGCCTGTTGTGCTCTGAAAGTTAGAACCACCATCACGGTAAGGGCCATCTGATATTCCTGTATTTAATATGCAAGAAATAATTATAAATTTGGCAAACAAAATGTATTAGTACAAAGTAGGCTGTGCAATATATTTCTTCATATTCAATATTCAAATATTGACCCCTGCAGTACTGTCACAAAAGGCTACTAGAAATTGGCCCTCTAACAGTCATGTTTTAAACATAATGCTGTGAACATATTTGTGTCACGTCCATGAGTGTGTTTCTGGATCTTTTGGTTAACCAGGGTGTTCATATAATCAGGCAAAATTAGTTAGTTCAAAACAATGACCATCTGGACAAAAATGATTAAACATTAAACAAAAGCAATCCACTCAGGTCATCTCACCTCCACCATAGCCTCCACGCCGTGACCTGTCGAAGGATCCCCCACGGCTCATGCCATTATAGCCACGGCCTCCTCCGCTAGGTCTGTCATATGGGCCGGGTCTCTGCATTCCCATGCCTTTACGGGCAGGCTCATAGTGTGTCCGGACTTCAGCACGGCTGCTCTTGAAGATCTCAATGTACCTACATAGACACAAAGTTAATTTAGGGTGGAGCTTCAGGTTCCAATGCAACGGCTTAATAAAACCTTCATTAATGCTAAATAACACTAAAGGTTTAACGTAATTCTACAAATTTTAATCTTTTGTGCAGATATCTTTTTCCATGTGGCTTGGTGGATGACAAGTCCAGGATTTTAATTTTATTAAGCCTCCAAATACCACATTTGCACTGCCAGTTGAGAGGAAAGGATCATTACATGGCTCAAACCACACTACGTCCCATTCTGTACCCTTTTCTGCACTTGTTGAATTTTGCTGGTCAAAGAGAACCTAAAGCTTCTCAGTGTCCAAAAAGAAAAACAAAACAAAAAACAAACAAACAGGTGTATTTTAAGAACTTGTATAACACAGCCCTTACAGTCTCAGTTACCAGAACAGCACAGCAGTTTATGGATATCAGCACTTGACCAGGCATTACTGTGTTGTCACTGTCTACTGAAAGTTCATCACATAAATAGGTAGCATTACGAGTTTTTGGCTGAGTAGGTAAATAAAAACCATAACTGATTCAATTAATGCAGTTCATAATCAATTAAGAAATAAACATTTATTGCAAGTGCAGCAGTGCTCACAATGACAAAGGTCTCTGAATATGAGAAGGTTTTATCTGAACACTAAATATGAACCCAGAGTAGTTAAAGAATGGAAAAGAATGATTATTCAACCCATGAACACTGGAAAGGTCTTCTGCAGGACGTGTGCAGATTAATCACACATTGCTAACAAATTATAAGCCAGTTTTCCAGCCACAAATTAAGCAAAGACTTAGACTAAATCGAACAGGCTGTGGGGATCCTCCACAAAAAGGCAATTTAGTCTAGGACTAGGCTTAATTTGTGTTTAGCAAAGTTGAGTTTAATGAAAGTGAATTCCACAAGAAAAGCAGCTGAACCCGCCAACCATCCCCACCTGTGCCCTATTCTTTCCTTGTGTTTCTTTAGAGCCTTTTCAGCTATATCCTGTGAAGCAAACTGCACGAAGGCCTCCCCCGTACTCCTCCACATGTAGTCCACCGGCAATGTTATCCCATTTGGCACGATTTCCAACCCTTCAACCCAAGGACAGATAACCCCAGCAGGGGACATTAAATCACATGCCCAGTCATTCTTTTCACTTTTTAAATAAAACAAAACAAAACACAAGTCACACACTTGGTCAGAGAATAGGGAATATTATCCAGTCCAAAATAGTGGTGTCATTCTGTCCACATAAAAAGATCAATAAATCAGGTAATAGGGCACTTCTACCAAATTCTCAACATTTGCATAATTCAACCATTAAGATGCTCTCACTAATGCTAGCTATGTCATTGAAAGATATTTAATTAATTGCAAACATTCCCTGGTGCCTGTTTAATGATAGTTACAAGGTTTTTAGTCTAAAATGTGTTTATAACAAATACATCTACAGCACAGAGGCCTGTTGAGTACTATATGGCAAACGTACCATTTCCCCCCCTTAAGGCCCCCATATTTCCCTAATATTCCCCTACTTTCAACTAGGGGTGTCAAAGTTAATGTGTTATTAGTGTGTTACACAGTTATAGTTGTAATAGCACTATTTGTTAAAATGCCATTAACCTGTGTTTGTGGTTTGTCCCTGAGAATGGACAAAATAATGAGGTGCACATGTATCAGTCTGCTTTCTGAATGAAGAGTGTTCGTATTGTTACACATTGGATACCACTGGATTTATTTATTTTTGCAAGTATTGAAACCACCATGCTTTTGCATGGTTCTAACATGTATAAAGAGAACATTGATAGCCATGAGACCTGGCTGTATATGGTTACTCTGGCTAATATAGGAGCTAGCTTAAGTACTGTCAATTTGTCCAGATGACTATTTGGCGTCTATACAATGTGCTTCATGTTTTGCCTATTCAACATTTTGTCTGAGCTGTGCTTTGTTGGTCCCTGTTAGAAAAGGTCCCCACAACCTCAACAGTAAATCTAAAGGAAACCACAGGAAGCTGTTTTCTTAAAGTGCCTGTCTGTTTTACTCTATACAGGAACTGCTCAATGTCTACAATCGCTACAACAAACAGGAGACAAGTTGAAAATGTTACTGAAATTGAAATATCCATTTTCTCCACACTTAAACCTAATGCGATTTAAAAAATTAATTTATTTAATTTAGAAACTTTACACGTTTTTTTAAATAGTTTGACACCCCCATTTCCAAATCAACATACAGAAACTTGTAACACATGGTATGGTTATATTAGTGAATTAATAAAATATTTATGTGTTTGTGATAGACATTATCGCACACAATGTTTGAATATCAATGATTTAAAAAAATGCTTCAGAGTAGGCAAATTTTCTCTGTCACTTACTATTTTGTATTAAATCTCAACAACTGAATTATGCAGATACAATTTTTTGGTCACAATTTGTCACAATACACATTTCTGCTTCAGTAACAGATTTTATCAGTATCAATGTTACAAATCTGCTATTACAGGTTGGACATACCTGAAAAAAACTGTACAATTTCCTCCTTGCTACATCCAAAAGGCAGGCCTCGCAGTCGAACAAGTCCATCTCCCTCTGTCTCTGGGCAGTTTGGTCCTGTGTGCTTAAGAACCCAGTCCATCTCCACATTGTTGGATTTAAATACTGAAAGAAAAAAATCTGTAATTATTAGCCTCGTGCCAGAAAGGTGTCCTTTCTGTAGTAGTCTGCCTACTAGGAGACTGAACTCTTCAAACATGGCTAACTGCCAATTTTATATCCATTTTATTTCATGTTTCCCTGATTTAATATAACAGCAACTTTCTAATTCAAAATTCTCATTTAAGGTTCTCTGAATATCTGTTTGATATATCCCAGGGGTTTGGCACTTATGTTGTCTTCTTTACCATTCCTCATTCTGATTATCGTCTCTCTCCCTGGATGCAGCTGCTTCTACTTTTATCTGTACGTTCTGGCTTGTTTTTCTCCCTCTCCACAAACATCCTTCAACTCATGACATCCAGCAATCCAACCACATGTCCATTGGATGCATTTCCTTACACACGGTTTCAGGTGGTCTGGAAGAGTAGTCCCACCAGATAACATGGATCCATACCCACTCGATTCACTCATGTTCTCCAATGCTTGTTCCCTTCACTGACTTCCAGTTGAGAGTTGCATCTTATTTAAATCCCAAAGGCACGCATACAAAGCCAAGAACCGATCAGCCCACCTACACAATGGCAACAGTCAAAAACAGATCCATGCCTCAAACTCACCATGTACAGCTTGTCTTTATGGTGCATTAACACTTTCCATAGTTTTGGCTCCTAAATGGTGAAATAAACTACCAACCGTGGTGTGGACTGCAGAGTCTGTTCTAGTTTTTAAATGCAGACAGAAAACATTATTTAAAGGACAACTACTCTTGCAAAGGCTTTATTTTACGCTTTCTATGTTACTTAAATGACAACTACTCTTGCAAAGGATTTATTGTCTTGAATTATTCTACTGTATTTCTGTTTCCCAGACAGCAGTGAATTCACACTGAATTCTCCAGAACATTACCAGCTCTACTCACATATGAACTCACTTATGGAGCTTTTCCACTGCATGGAACCTACACGACCCTTCGATTTGGCTCGGCTCTTGCTTTTCCACTGGCCAAATCTGGTACCTGGTCCCTGGAACCAGGTACTTTTTTAGTCCAACCGTGCAGAGTAGGTAGTAAATCATGACATGTAAACCCACATGGCCAAAGAGACATGTCAATCACCAAGAAATGCAGAGCTCATTCAATTCCAGCACAAACTCCCCACTTGTAAAATCTCTAAAGCTACGGCAGCTTTCACACTTAGTTTTATCTGACTCACAATGGCAGCTTGTAACACTACCTCGATCTTGTGGTTTTCAAACCCTGTGATTCATTTTATAGACAGGGTTTTGCGACTTCACTGGCTCCTTTTCACTGGGGAACCATGCTAGTGGAAAAGTGACAAGTTTTAAGGAAGCCGAGCCATGCCAAGTCGAGACAGACTCTTGCGGTGGAAAAGCACCATTAGACATTACTCATATTTTGTACTAGGGAGCTGGTGGGATACATCCAAGTAATCAGCAATACAAATGATTTGGACATTTGTGCTTACACATACTCCGGGTAACATCTGGATAATTCTGGGATAACTCTTAAGTTGCTCTAGATTACAGGATTTGAAAAATTCTGAAATGTAAGAATGATTAATAAACACGCACATGCATTTGATTTACAGGAAGAGGTATATAGCAACAATGTCACAACACTAATCTTTTCCATACCTTCCACATATCTATGTCCCATTGTTTCCCTGTCCTTTTTAAGGGCTTTCTTTAAGTCATCCTCTGTCTCGAATTCCACAAAAGCCTCTCCACTTGGTCTGCCCTCTCGTGTGTAGGTAAAGTGGATGTTTGTACCATTATTAGCAATTTTGCAATCTGAAAACACAAATAGTAGTAACATTTAAATTCAATTTCACACTTTCAACTGGTTTTATTACTCTGTTGTTTATTTTTAAGTTTGCATTATTCTTTCCTTATATTCCGTGTGTGTGTACTTACTAAGACAAACCATTTGTTTTTTAAACACCCCTTTTAAGTTCACCATTTCCTCAACATTTAGCCTTTTGGTAACAAAAGTAACAAAGTATGTGGAATATTTAAAGTGTTTAGTTGAAATGTGCATAGTTCAGGTCTTAAATGCAATATAAAAATGTAAATAAACGATATATGATTCCTTTTCTGTAGTTCCCAAAACTTTTAAACGTCCCCAAAAATTATTCTCGAAGCAAATATTAAGAAAGAAAGAAAAACACATTTTAAACTTTCAGGGATAAATCCCCCAGAACATGGATTCACGCACAACATGCGGAGCCGATACAAAGATTCTTACCTGAAAAGAATCTGCTCACTTCATCCACAGCGCACGACCACGGCAAACCCCGGACCCTCACGACAAACCCTTCATCTTCAGCCATATTTTAGCAAAACTGTAAAACACATGAACACAAGAGAGTGAGCAGCGCTGGGGTCGCCTACCGTGTCTGTAACTTTACCTCGTTAGCTGATTAACACGAGCATTAATCAATGCCGTTTGTCGCAGCCAAGCTAAAGAAATAATACCATTCTGATTTGAAACTGTCACTAATTACTTTAACGATGAGGTTGAACTATTAAAAACACACGTTGGAACTAAAGTAATGAGTGAGCAACTGCGGCTAACGTAAATTGAGCAAGGAAGAACAAAGACAAATGGCGCTCTCTAAAACCAGCACACAGGCCTTCACAAAACAAAACTCTTCAGGTAGTAATTTAGCTAACAACCGTAGCATTGTTTTAAAAACGGATAAAATAGCAAGACCGTTCTCGTTTCTACAAACAGTATATTATCAGTTAATACACAAATTAACACTCTAAAAAAATACCGTCTGTCTCTCAGTGCTTTTTCGGCGAAGTTAGTCCCTTCTGCGTAAAGAGCACTTCCTCCTCTTTCAGTTCACTCCAAGCTCACTTGTGTGCTGCCCCCTAGTGACCGTCCTCCACACTGGAAGACCACCGGCCTCGTCCCAAAACACATACGACCCAAATAAATCTACAGACTCCTCAATACTGATGCCCTCTACTCAACTCAGATCTCTCTTTAGAATAGTAACCTCCCGTCCTTTCTACCCCTGCTCCATTTTACTATGGAAGCCTGTTTCTGCCACATAAAGTAATGTAAAAGGCACCAATTTGTATATTTCATGAATTATCACAAAAGAGTATACTATAAAATTCCGTTTTTGGAGGATGCGGGCATCGATCCCGCTACCTCTCGCATGCTAAGCGAGCGCTCTACCATTTGAGCTAATCCCCCACCTAGGCTGTGGGTGGTGTAACAGACCATGAAAACGGAATTAACGGGCGCGTACTTATTAATTATTTAGGATTTGTTACATGTTCTTAGAGTTTGAAATATCGCACATTAATATTGAGTTTGTAAATCAGCGCTCTGCACATTAAAAATGAGGCCGAAAAGTCTGGAGGATGCGGGCATCGATCCCGCTACCTCTCGCATGCTAAGCGAGCGCTCTACCATTTGAGCTAATCCCCCGTACAGCTAGCACCCAACAAAAAGCCAATATAAGTATAGCCATTCCATATAGAATATATCATTCTGTACAACATACAATCAGAAAACCATACTATCTCTCTTAAGTTTGATCCCTTTCCATGACTAAAATGTGAAAAACTCTTCTTAGGGGATGCGGGCGTGCTGATACCTCACACGGGAGAGGTTTACCATTTGAGCTACATTCCCCCGTATTTGAAGGTACACTGTGCGGTGAACGGGGTAAAAGACCACACTGCTATGAATAGCATATACTTTAAGAGTTGGTAAGAGCTAAATCTGACCCTCATTGTGTCTTTAACAGACGAGAAAACGAGACAACAGAAATATGACAGCAAATTAAAGCTGACCGGACTGTACAGGCATTCCACTGGAACAGTTTGATGGCTGATGACCATCAATATTAATATAAAATTATAATTATAATTTTTTAATTATAATTATATGTGTGAATGAGTCCAGTGACACATCAAGAGTTGTTATATGATGCCTTTTTTTTCGTAAGGCCTGTACGCAATATAAAGAGTTTGTACCTTTTTAAATGTTTATGGTTATGTAAATAAACACATTTCACAAGCACACTCACACAGAGCCAAGATTTCAAATGATGTTCTATGGCCTCTGCACATACAGCTCCCAATCCAGAGCACTGACGTTGACAGACATGCAGGGGGGTTAACGACAGCCTGCGAGTGTGGGGGCTCTATGGTCCCGTTTAAAGCTTATGTAGATTCGGACACCGGATATACACGGTTAGGTTTGATAAGCAGGCGTTTGTCATGCGAGG
This sequence comes from Hoplias malabaricus, assembly GCF_029633855.1. Taxonomy (NCBI): domain Eukaryota; kingdom Metazoa; phylum Chordata; class Actinopteri; order Characiformes; family Erythrinidae; genus Hoplias; species Hoplias malabaricus. The sequence continues at coordinate 18,124,225 of NC_089814.1, read as the reverse complement.
AGCGGTGGGTCCGGTCCGGTCTTGACAAAATGGCGAGCGGAGTTAGCAGTAAGTATTTCTGCGCTTTTCGCTCACTGTGGCATTGCAATGGTGAAGTGAAACGGTAAGGGTGGTCTTTATAAAAAGCCTAATGCTTTCGTTCATGTCCTCCGCAGCTGTCTACATGAACACCTCGCAGGAGTCGCGGTCATCATCATAGAGGAGAATGATATTCATTGGCTGAATCACAGGAGACTCCAAGATGACAGCTAACGGTACGTTTACAGCAGAGAACTCAGGCTAACTGACCGACAGCACTCCTGTTATAACCGTTTCATTCTTATAACGTTAATCGTATACGAAACCGCGCTTTGGGATGTGCACGTTTCACCGTACGACACGCAAAATGGACATGTTATATCAAACTGAAGGATGTGTTGAGTTCCTAATTGATTCAGAATTGTCAGTTTTTCTTTAGTCAGTATTTCATGGGCTTTACTAAAGCCAGTGGGCCTACACAGAAACAACTTCAATAAATGAATAAATGATCCTCTGCCTGGTTAAATAATAGATATGGAAAACCTGTTGTAAATGGTACTGGGAACATCCTTTATATATATATATATATATGTGTGTGTGTGTATATATATTCCATGCTGGAAAAAATCCTAGACCTGAATGATTTCTATTAGTGCTGGTTTTTCTGCTGGTCATATTGACCAGTATATCAAAAATACAAATTCAGATTTAGGTGGTGATCAGCATATGAGATTGCCCTACTGCTGAATATCAGCATCCCAAACCCAGCACTAATCAGGTTGTAGGTGGTCAAGGATTCTTCTGTATTCAACAATGTCTGTTTTGTAGATTGTACAGTAGAAATAACCAGTACATTGTATTTTGAAATGGCTACATATGCAATGTACTCTAGCATTGTTTTGAACTTTCCCTGGACAGAACACAAATTGCTACTTGGCCCAACAGAGCCTTGGTCCATTAGAGAGAAGCTGTGCCTGGCCTCTTCCGTCATGAAGAGTGGAGACCAAAACTGGTAATGCCATATAAATATGATTTTTTTAAAGGCTAGGGGAGTAGCATCGTGATATTTTAATACTGCAATGGAAATTTCAGGTGCATGTCTTGTAAATAGGATAATATTTTTTTTACAATAAAAATAGTAATTGATTATTTGTTCAATTAGTTTATTCGAATTATCTCCAAGTGAAATCATCGAATCTTTGAAAAATGTGTATTTGTGTCTATCGTCAAAGGATATAAACTATGGTTTTTGCATGGTCAGGAGAAAGGATAGTTCAGTTTTATCTGTACTTCTCATTTTCTCTTCCAGGGTGTCTGTCAGTCGGGCTATCAAGCCATTTGCGGAACCTGGACGACCTCCAGACTGGTTCTCTCAGAAGGTTGGTGACAGTATTAATGAAACACAATAGTTAGTATGAGCCTATTAAAGAAAGTGTTGTTGGCTGGCGTCTTTGCATGGTCATATATTTTTGTTTGTATTTCAGCACTGTGCATCACAGTACTCAGAACTCCTGGAGAGCACAGAGGCCCCAAAGTAAGTCAAGTTAATTTATTACGACCCTTCTCCTGGAGCACCCCTAGTACCCTAGGTGGATAATAGAGAGGCACACCAGGGTCATTTCTAGACTACTTGTTGTACTGGAGAGCACAGAAAGTCTAGGCACAGGCACACATTCTGCCTGGTAATCAGTTGTACGGGAAGAACTGTGTGTTTAAAGACTGGTTCCCCAAAAAGGGATTAACTTAGGCCTGGACTATATCCTACTTTCAATGCAAAAAAATCTGTGTAGCCTAGGACTAGGCTTAATTCCTTTCTGGGAAACTATCCCTCTCACCAATCTATTGGTTGCAGTGACATGATTTGTATTTATTTATATATATTATTTTATTTACGTAGATGTGGGTGCCCTATTGGGTAGTAATTGTCTTGATTAATGTGAAAGATGGGAAAGGTGGATATATTTAACTCATATACAGCTCCTCTCTCTGTGCTGGAGAGAGTCTCACAGCACTCAAAAGCACGGATCATATAAAAACTTCAGAAATTGTGTTATTTCACTTGTGTTTAATTTTAGTATGTAAGAGACTACAGACATAAGCCATCTAAATCTTTTCCCACATTTTCTGCGCTCAGACAGTATAACAGGTTATTGTAACTGCTTATCCAATTCAGGTGGGTCCAGAGCCTACCCAGAATCACCCAGGATCACAAGGCAGGAACACACCCTGGAGGGGGCATGTCTCATGACAACACACACTCACATGCACTTATGCCTAGGGACAGCTTTGAGGAGCCAATCCACTTACCAACATGTGTTTTTTTGGATTGGAGGAAACTGGAGCACCCAGAGGAAACCAACACAGACACGGAAGAGCACACCAAACTCTTCACAGGCAGTTACCCAGAGCGGGACTCGTACCCAAAACAACAACATATATATATATATATATATATGGGCTCATAATGTGCATAATGGATCTAGGGTCTTAAAAAGATGACTTCCACATTTGCTTACATATTGATATTTTTAGTATGGAAAGACATCTAGTAATAAAATAGTCAAACTCCAGAGACAGTGGATTTGAGTGCTTATTCTCAATGTAATTAAATATTTTCATGGCAATAGTTTAACTTCACAGTCCTCAAATTAATTCCCAGATTGCACATTAAGTTTACTGTTAAAATTACTAAACTTCAGAGCCACCACAGAGCATTGGTTGGATTGGGAAGTGTTTCAGTCCTGATATGTTGTGCTAAAAATATAGCATCATTCCACTGTTAAGCTGAATGGACTTGCTACTCTGCTTGTCACCCACAAGTGTGTGTATAAACAATACTTTTTATTCACTTCTGATAAAACAGGTATGTAAATTGCATGTTACAGATCCTTATACGGAATACCTATGAAGCAAGTAGAAAAATATAGAAACAAATGAAAAATGGCACTATGCACTGCAACAAAAAATATATTTTACCTATGTTCTCCAGAAAAAAAAGGAGACACGGGCCCTTCTTGCATGTGTGCCTACACAGGAGGAAGCGAGGTGAGAAGGGAGAGGTGGTGGAGACAGTGGAGGATGTGATTGTGCGCAGACTCACAGCAGAACGGATTGAGGAGCTGAAGAAGTTGATCAAAGACACTCAAGAGAAGCACAGGTGCTTATAGCTCCCACTCTCTCTTTAGAATTGCACTGGATGGACTGTTTGAATAGAAGCACCTTGCACCTGTATCCTGCTTCCTCGCCTGCTGCAGCTTTACAACAATAAATCTACTGTCTATGTAGTCAATGCTATTAAATGTCACATTCACCTGTTCCTTGTTCTTAGGAAACTAAAGAGAGAAGCAGAGCTGATCCAAGCAGGCCACCTGGACTCCAAATTAGAAGAATTATGGGGAGAGATTGTACAGTAAGTGCCACATGTGCCCTCAACAGTTTTCCAAAAATAAAACTTACTACATATTGATGGATGAAGTAATCTAACATTTAATAGTTAATTTACAGAGTTATCTCTCTGAGGTCATAACTCTTTAGTGCTTTATCTTTCTGATCTGTGCATATAATTCCACTGTAACCCACAGGAACAAGAAGCAGGAGGAGGAGGAAGCAGAGGTGAAGAGAAAGGCGACAGATGCAGCATATCAGGGTACTGGATAAAAGGACACAATGCATATTCTTACACTGCTCCCATTCTGAAGTAATGACAGTTTTCTTTTTAATTATTTTTAATTTGAGTATTTTTGTCTGAAACAACTAATGTATTGAAGTTACAGATATTTTAAGCCCTGATCACACTAAATTGTTCTCAAGTATCCAACACATTTTATAACAAAAAATATAACATTAAGTTAGTTTGTCATACCTGTATTTGTTTGCTGAGAAACTCTAGAATGCACAAGGGGTGTGCTTTTCTGGCCCTGGGGGATTAGTCCAGCACTAGTCTCAGCCACAGACCCACAAGTTGACAGAGAGTCTGATCATTTAGGTGCACAAATCTAGCCGCACTGTCAGGATTCTGCCAGCTGCAGTCTGATGGGCTCTCTTAACATTTGCGTATAGGCAAAACCTTTTGCCCTAGCTTTTACTGACTACCTACTTCTACATTATTGTGTTAGTTCTCCAGTCAGTCTACTATATAACAAACACTGTAGTGATTAAATGCTGTAAGATCAATGAGTAAATTTAACAAGGTAATGTTAGGTTTGTGGGTTATAGGCTGTTTTTTACCTGGGGAACTGGAGAGTATTGTCTCCTCTCTCCTGCAGCCAGACAGGCAGTGAAGAACACTCCAAAGCGCTTGTCAGGAGTGACCATGCGCTCGCCATCTGGGGCTGCCTCACCCGGCTTGGACTTCACCCTCGGAGACTCATCTGAAGAGCTGGGCACAGCAGTGAGTTCCTCTCTTTTGCACTCAGTCTTATTGTTGTCCCTGCTGGAGCCACTAATGTGTTCCTCTTGCCATGTGCAGGGTGCAGCCTCAGCTGTGTTCCCAAATGTGGCAGAATTGCCTGGGAGTGGGATTGTGGACGCAGGACTGAGCTCCCTGCTCGAAGACTGCTCAGGTCAGAAGAAGCTGCTGGGCCAGAAAGCCACACCCCCACCTTCACCACTGCTGTCCGAGCTGCTGAAAAAGGGCAGTCTCCTCCCCACTAGCCCCAGACTGGTCAGTATAACATACTTACATTCATTTATATATTTTAGAATAGTTATAGAAATTGTATCATGTTTTATGTGGATCTGTGTAGTGTTATACCTGTAGAGATGATGTGTATCGGAATGGTATATTTTTTGTGTGTAATGTAAACAAGAGCAAAGAGATACTAGGCGGACCACCATTACCCATATAGCCTTTGGCACAGAGGTTTTTCTGGCATTTCAAAAACATGAAAGCCCAAAATACATACCCATGTCATGGAAAGTCTGGAGAATCTTTGGTGCTTTTCAATGTCTTTGTTTACAATAATAACAAATTATAAAAATAGTTTATCTTGTCAGTGTGTGAATGATGATGGAAAGCCTTTTATTTTCTGTTCATACCACGCTACAAAACTGAAGCATTGTGTTGAGATGACATTAAAGCAACTCATTTACTAGAAAACAGCAAGATAACATTTTAACATTTACATTTTTGAACATTTCGAAAACCAAGCACCTTAACATTTTATCAACCAAGTAATCTATCTACACTTGATAAAGGAACATGGTATCGCTGGGAACTAGATATTTATTACTGACTTACATTTCTACAAGGGTCTGACTGATGAAATGGTGCTGTAACAAATTCACAGTCTCATTTATTTTGAGCAACACCTTGCTCTTGTGTTCTCTCTTTAATAATCCAGAGATTTTGTCAGTTTTCGTGTAAAGTTAAACAAAACGCTGTGTAGATGTAATTAACTCGTCAGAAAGTCAGTAACGGTGAGATGTGTCCGTGTATTCATGTCTTTATAGGGACAGACAAGATGGCATTTTGTTTGTTATATATATATATAGTAGAAAACAAAAGGCTGTGTCACAGAAACATTCTCCGAACATAAAGAAGAGACTATGATAAATATTACCTCAATAACACTCAACACATTTCTGTTCGAGGCTTCAGTAAAACAGAGCTGCATGGGAAATGTTGCCACAATCTTAACATTTTTACAAAATGTCTACAATGAATATAGTTAACTAACTTAAGCCATTAAGCGTGAATGGACATCAAAATTTCAGTGTCTTTTTTGCTAGTAATTATTGAGAAACATATATATATATATATATATATATATATATATATATATATATATATATTTTTTTTTTTTTTTTTTTCCCATTCCTACAGTGTGTGGTAGGAGTTTCAAGATCAGTACTGTAGGATTTTCTCCTCAGAAGTCAATTTGACCATAACATATAAAACAATATCACCACAGCACAGCACTTTGCTGCGCAGTATAACTTTGTTAAATTATATTAAACCAGAACTGAAAATTAGAAAAAGTGCTGTTATATAATATGCAGGTTTGTAATTTATGGTATATGATTCAGTTACACTTACTTCTAAATTCTACACAATGGCAGTATGTGGTACTGGAGATGTCTAGAATGCTGCACTCATGCAAGTATGTTGCAGGTGGCAGATGGGGAGCCTGGTCAAATGGTGGGAAGCCAGGAACCACAGCTCACAGCCTCTGCTCTAGCTGCCTCCCAAGCAGTGACTGGTACACACACACACACACACACACACACACACACACATTTACATACGTACATATTCACTTATGTATTACATAAAGCTTCTAGGCCTTAATCAGATATATTCTGCTCTGAAAAGCCCTCCAGGATCAGAAGTGACAAATTCAAGTAGAGTAAAAGATCTACCCAGAATTTCCTTTCAACTGCACTGACTCCTGTTAAAGTCTTAGGCAACTATTATTATTATTATTATTAGTAGTAGTAGTAGTAGTAGTAATAGTAGTAATAGTACTATTATTATTATTATTATTATTATTATTACGGTTGAGAGTACGCTATGTGCATTTGTTGCTGCTGCTTCTCGCTGGAATATTTTTCATTTCTTTTCCCTCCCCTCATCTCTGGTTACTGGTTTGTTTTTTAACTGTTTAACTTTTACTACTGCTGCTTCTCCGGTGGATCCTATCCATGTTGATGCTATCTGTTCATTGTCAACTGAATTTGAGACTTTGTTGGGCTTCTTTAACTTGACACGACATGTTGATTTTCCCACACACTCACATGGCCACACATTGGATTTAATTTGCTCTTCTGGTCTATCTGTTACCTCTGTCTCTGGCTCTATTGTTGGTGTTTCTGACCACAAGCTTGTTGAAGCATCTGTTAACATCTTGGTTGAATGCCAGTGCAGTAAATCTAATGTCTCATTTCGTAGTATCAAAGCTATCCAACCTCAGTCGTTTTCTTCCCTTCAGTCTTCTGCACTTTCATCTATTCCTCAGCTCTCATGTCCTGATGACATTGAATGACACTGTTTCTGGGATACTAGACCAATTGGCTGCCTTAAAGACTAGACAGGTTCCTGCTGGTCACTCCTCCTCTTGGTTCACTCCTAAACTCAGTGCTTTGAAAACCACCGGTAGGCGTCTGGAGCGCAGCTTCAAGAACACAGGTCTAACGGTGCACTTATTAGCATATACTGACCACATGACTTCCTATAATGCTTCTTTAAAGTCTGCCCGTTCTGCATACTCTACTTCTCTTATTAATAATTTACAAAACACTTTTCCCTACTATTCGTGAACTCATTCAGCCACAAACAGTCAAGAACTTTATCACCACTGAGCAACGTGAAGCTTTTCATAGACTTTTTTAATGACAAGATTAATGACAATCTACAATCAGCTCCCCTCATCTTCTTCCTCACCTGAGCATAGTTTTCATTTGATCCCAGCTCTGACTAATTTCTCTCCCATTGATCCAGCTTTTATATCAAAGCTTATAATTAATTCCAACGCTTGTACCTGTCTCCTTGATGCTGCTACAACCCCACATCTTAAAAAATGTTCTGCCATTTTTTCCAGCCCCATTCCTCATCTCGGTAATGTCCCTTGCCTCAGGTCCTGTCCCCATAGGCCTTAAAATCTAATCTGCCATCACACCCATTCTCAAAAAACCTGGTCTGAACACAGCCAAGCTTGATAATTTCCGACCTACTTCTAACCTCCCCTTTTTAGCTAAGCTGTTAGAAAGGGTGGTGGCCATTCAGTTACAGTCATTCCTGAAGTACAATAACCTTTTTGAGCCTTTTCAGTCTGGCTTCCGCACAAAGCACAGTACTGAGACAAACCTTCTGCAGGTTTTAAATTATATCCTACATGCTACTGACTCTGGTGCACTCAGTATCCTTCTTCTCTTAGATTTGAGTGCAGCCTTTGACATTGTTAATCACAGCATACTTATCTCCCATCTCTCAGCTATTGGTATAAACACAGCACTTTCCTGGTTCATTTCCTACTTTACCAATATATCTTATTTTGTTGCTCTTGGTACACACAAATCGTCCCCCAGTACTGTTACACAAGGTGTTCCCCAAGGTTCAGTCCTAGGCCCTATACTATTCATTATCTACATGTTGCCACATGATCAGACCATCTATATTCATGGTCTTAATTACTATTGTTATGCAGTCGACACTCAAATATACGTGAGAACCAAATGTACCTCCATTCTGCCCCCCTTAGCCCTTATTTCCTGCGTTTGGGATCTGAGACACTGGATGCATGCCAACTCAACACAGAAATGATCATTGTTTCAACTTTGAACTGATCTTTGACTTGCTCATTGGCCCCAAGTCCACTTTATCAAAAATTTCTGATACTTCACTTTGATGCTGTGGCTGTAAAAACTTCTCCAGTTGTTTGCAATTTAGGTGTACTTCTTGACTCCTCTTTTTCCTTCAAACCTCATATGAAGACTCCAACCAAAACATCTTTTTCCATCTACATAACATTGCTCGCCTTTGTCCCCTGCTTTCTGTTAAGGATGCTGAAATTCTGGTCCATGCATTCACCCTTTTAGACTACTGTAATTCTCTCTTCATTGACCTTCCTTTTAAGACCATACAGTCTCTTCAGTACGTTCAGAACTCTGCTGCTAGGGTTCTCTCTTATTCAAAAAAATCAGCCGGTATCAACCTTGTTCTTCATCAGCTCCACTGGCTACCCGACTTGCCTCAAATTCAGTTTAAAGTTCTCCTGCTCACATACAAAGCTCTGCACGGTCTGGCGCCAGCCTACCTTTCTGAACGTTTGCACCCCTACTGTCCTACAATTTCACAGAGCTCCTCTGAGGGTGGTCATTTGTCAGTACCCAAGTTCAAATTAGTTACTGCTGGTGGTAGATCTTTCAGTATTATGGCAGCCAAGCTCTGGAATACTTTACCGCAAAGTCTTTGCCGCTGCTCTTCAGTTTCTGCCTTTAAATCCCAGCTAAAGACCTACCTTTTCTCGCAGTACTTCTGCAGGCATAAGTGTCTCTTTGTGTAAAGCGAACTTAGGTATTAGAAAGTAGTAGTAATAGTATTAGTAGTAGTAGCAGTAGTATTAGTAGTAGTATTAGTAGTAGTAGTAGCAACAGCAATAGTATTAGTAGTAGTATTATTATATAAACCGCCTGCCAGGAGTTTGGGGACACCTCATCTTTTAATACAAGATTGATGTCTTTGTAAAAAAGAAACACATGAAAGACTATTCAAATTTAATTTGATAAAGTAATTTGCAGAAACATTTGTGCTAAATTTGTGCTAGTAATAATTTGAAAATAATGAAATAAAATAAATCTGAAAAGTTTAGGGTGCCCAAAAACCTAAGAAAGGCAACTGCCTATTGCAGCTTAGTGTCTAGCATGCTCATGCTGTATCCTGTTTGTTTGCATGGTTTGCCTTATGTGTGTTTGGGTTGTTTGATGTGTGTGTGTGTGTGCATATGTCCCAGGTGCCCCTACGCTGTCTCGTCTGCTAGAAGCTGGCCCCACCCAGTTTCCCTCTCAGCTGGGCTCACTGGCTACTGCAGACTCCTTCTCCAGTGCTGCTCCACCTGCTACTGTAGCACCTGCTGTGGACCCACCTGCTTCTTTAGACACAGGTGTCTCTGTCTCTCCTCCCATTCCTCCTCACTTTGCTCCCAAAGACTTTCCCCCAATCTCCTCTGCTTCATTTAGTGCTGACCTCCTGCTCAGTGTCAGCTCATGGACAACTATTCAGTTTAACGTTAAATATGATGAACTTATGTTTATGTGTTATTACCTGCAGAGTTTGTCATGGTAAAAAAATAATTTCTGCTGTTTCTTTTACACATTCTGTTACACATTGGTCAATACATGGGTTTGGTGTATTATCCTCATAAAAATATGGGAATACATTCAGAACAGGTCATTAAACCACTTCAGGTGGTTTAATATGCTTTTAGCCAGATGACTCAGGCAATTATGTCCATCATTTCAAGCCACATTAAACAACAACAAAATCTTGCTCAATACACATGACCTGCTCAGTAGCTAAAATCCCAAGCAATACAATCAAAATAACCAGTATAACCAGTAACCCTATTTACACAACCAGATCCCAAACCAATGTAACCAGTACTTCTCTCAGTGTGACCAAATGAAACTAAACACCTGAAAAAAGGCTAATCATGGAGCTAATTTACACATCTTACAAAATATTTAGACTTAGTGGAGAATCATTTGATGTCATATTTATTTACATGTATGTATCCAAAACTGTTTTAGGATGCAATCAACTTACTAGTTACATGAAAGCACCAGGTCTAAACCAGGTTTTGTGTGTGTGTGTGTGTGTGTGTGTGTGAGAGAGAGAGAGAGAGAGAGAGAGAGTGGAAGTGAAAGAAGGAGATTGAGTTAGTGTTTGTGTAACTCTAAAGCAGGAGAGGACGATGGCCATTCCATCTCAATGGAGAGTAAAGCATCGGTGTTGGAGGAAGATGACTTGGTCACTGTGTCGTACATGGCAGATGAGCTGGATTTGGAAACAGTAGGAGACATCATAGCCATCATTGAGGACAAGGTGAGCCTTACCTGTTTTCTGTCAGGTTAAATTTCAAGTAATTTTTTTTTAAAAGTATACACCAACATTCTTCAGCCTAATATCTATCTATTATATCAGTATCTGCCACAGCTGTGTCGTATCATCAATTTCCCTGGACCAAAATGTCATATCTTCTGTGTGTACTTAGATAAGACAGGAAAACTCTTAGCAGCTGCTGAAAAAGCAGAACCTTTACAAGTTCTACAACAAAATCTAACCAAAACGAGAACCAAGAGAGCCTGTAGGGTTCTAGTTTATTTTCCACTTGTTTATAAAGCATCCTGAATGATAATAATAAAGATATTATAGCAGAGACATTATACCAGTGTCTGCGTGGGTTTACTCTGGGTGCTCCGGTTTCCTCCCACGGTCCAAAAACACACGTTGGTAGGTGGATTGGCGACTCAAAAGTGTCCGTAGGAGTGAGTGACTGTGTGAGTATGTGTTGCCCTGTGAAGGATTGGCGCCCCCTCCAGGGTGTGTTCCCACCTTGCGCCCAACTGAACTGGATAAGCGGTTACAGATAATGAATGAATGATTAATGTGGTTATTTAATCTTTCAAACACAAGAGGAAACCAGGAAAATTCTACTCCAGCTATTTTCATTTTCCTTAATTCTCCGGTATATCTATCCATCACTAAGCAGGGCATTTGAAAATTCCACTCATAAAAAACACTTGTAAGTTAATGCTCATGCAAATATCTTATAAAAATGTATGTGTTTGTGCAAATATTTACTCATGAAATGCAGCAACTGCCCAGTGGCTTCTAAGTGGGATTCAGTGATTTTTCTGTTATTTTCTAAGGGCAAAGAAGCACATAAAAATTGTATTTGCTCACTGAACCTTTTGTCAAAACCTTCATTATGTTATTTTTTACTTTTGACAAAATTTGAAATACCACTAGGTCATTTATTCTGTGTTCAAATATCATGCTGACAAGACCAAAATCATTGAAAATTAAAACTTTTATATTAACTTACAATAACCTTCATTTTTGGGCAGCACTGTGGCAGAACAGGTCATGTTGTTGTCACACATCTCCAGGGTCCTGGAAATAGGACACTGCTGAACTGGAAATAGTCCATTAACCATATCCAGCCAACAGGGTCTGAACACTGTTTCATATTCCCAGATATTTTGCTGACCTATATTAAAATTTTCTGCAGGGTGATGAGAATGCAGAGGCTTTAGATGCAGCAGCAGTGGAGGCGGCTCTGTCTCTGTGTGAAGACACTGGCCATGCCCTCACAGGTCACTGGGATTCCAGCTCTTTTAAGTCTGTGGTTTCTGAACCATCCAACCCTACAGGACCTGTAGTCATCCCTTCACTGCACCCTGCCCTTGAGGGGAGGAGGGATGCTGTAGGGGTCAGGAATGAGCCCTGTGGCTCCAGTGACGGTTGTGGGCAGGGTTATCCAAACCCCTCCAACTCCTGTTGCCACTCTGGAGAGCTGGAAGACACCCAGATACCTGGGGTTCACACGGAACCAAAACCAGAAGTCAAGTACAAAGAAGGAAGCCAGCATTCAGCATCATCACCAGCCACAGCCAAGATTGAGAATGCTGAATGGACACAGTCCCAGACAGGTAGGTTATTAGTGTGTGTATCTGGCACAGAAACTACAGTAGAAGTATCACTTTTATAAAATAAAAACAAAATGGATCCAAAAAGCGGATTTAATTGAAGAACTTGTACATTTATCGTAAATGTTTTGACGGGAGTGAGATGCATTGACTTGGAATGGACAGGGACAAATTTAAAAGTCTTTTTTGGTCCATGAAGTTCACATCTTCCAAAATAATATTGAAATCACAGTAACAAGGTAGTGTGATATTTCTTGTCAATAAATATGAATTAAAAATATTGAGAGGTTTGCACAACTAACAAAATAGAGCCATGAAATCATACGTTTATTAAATGGATTTATGAATAACATTGATTTCGCTAAAGTACCATGCAGAAAATATCTCTGAAACACATTCCAAGTCCTAAACCTTGCTGCCTCCCTTCATTTCCTATGAATGACACTCTGCATACCATCAGCTCCCCATCA